>NC_087351.1:65029570-65654570 GCF_030014295.1 Loxodonta africana | reverse complement strand
GCCATTATCTTTCTGGACCTTGGCCTTCCATCTCCTCTGGTCTCCTGCCACTTCCCATCGCCTCCCTTCCCCCAGCACCTCATGCCCTAGATATTTCAAACCATTTGGTTTCCTGATAAAGCCATGCTGTTCCTACCGCCATGCCTTTTGATATACAACCTTCCTTATTGAATGCCCTCCTTCTTGACCACTACCTATTAAACCGTAGGGTTCGTGGGAAAACGCTTACGTATCCCTAAATCTCTGCCTACACATCACTTTCTCTGTAAAATCTTATCTCCTCCCACCCCTAACATAGCCTCATTTCTTCTCTCTGTACTAGTTGGAATTTGGCACGTGCTCCTTTGATTGCAGATATTAAACCATATTGTCACTATTTGCTTGTTTATGTATCTGTTGGTCTCTTTAAACTGTGAGCCCTTTGAGGGAGGAAGGGTTTCTCTTTCCTTTCTGTGTCTCTCAGTATCTAGATGACTGTTCCACAACAGACGCTAGTTGAAACAGTCATAGGAATCTTCATGACATCACTCTAATTGACGGTTATCTAGTCCTAACCTGAATGTTTTCAGTTATAGGGCACTTACTCCTTTTCAAGGCAGTCTATTGCATGTTTGGAACATTGTTATTATGAGGAAAGTCTTATATTGAACCCCATTTTTCTTCCTTCATCGTTTATTCATTGCTCCTAGCCCTGCCTTTTGGAGCATATAGATCAAGCTGTCTCCTTTTCAACACAGTAGCTCTATAAGATGATTTTTTATTGTCAGTTCTCTTCCCTCCCCCTTCTCTGGTCACACCCAGAGTAAAGGCATTTCCTCAGTTCCTTCAGGCGTTCTTCATTTAAATGGCCTCTGGATCTCCCATGGTCCTTCTTAGCCTCTGTGTGACACTTTCTAATTTTGTCAATTTCCTTAACATGCAGCACCCAGAACTGATCCCAGTTCCTGGACAGGGTTTGAAGAGAGAGAAGAGAGCAGGACTGGAGCCTCATTTGATCAGGAACTAGGTCTCTGTTAGTCAGCCTAGGCCTTTTTGCGAACCATCTCATACCACTGTGGTGAACAAAAACTCCCAGGCAGTCAGATGATTTGCTGATCAGATCCATTTCCTCCTCCAATGCCAACCTTATTGCTTAAAGCAAGAATTCACCTGGAGTCTTGATTGACTGAGTGAAGCAAATGAAATAGCCTTAGAGCACTGCATTCCTGAGTGAGAAGTTGGAAAAAAGCAACTCAGAGGAAAGGAAGACCAAAGGAGGAGAAGGAGGGCAGGATGGGGAAGCCAATGCTTTTGTAACTACTTTAAAATTTCACTACACCTCATTGTGCAGTAAATTTCTCTGAGGGCAGAGATCATGGCCATCTGACTCACCACCATATCCCCATAACTACAACAGTACCTGGCACATAATAGGTATTTAATAAATATTTGTGAATAATGGATATAATTCATAGGCTGTTTCATGTACAGGTCACAGAAAAACTGAAGCCTGACAGTATGTTACTCACAATGGAGAAAAAGAGAATCCATTTGTAAGTACATGGTGTACTGGGTATGTGCTGGTGGTTGTAGACTCAAAAGTAGAGGTATTTGGTTATTGCAATAATTTTTATATGATATTCTAAGGACAGGTTCTCAAGGACGAGGTGGAGCAAGTGAGCTGGTTTCAGATCCCCATCCCATCCTGGACCAGGACAGCTCTATTTTAGCTGTATTGTATATTGGGTTTTCATACAAGTTTCCATTTGAAGACATGTATTCTTGGCTAACATCATGTTAATATTACTAAGTTCTGGTGTTGATTTAGGGAGAGATTAAGATTTAGGTTAAAATTCCAGTGCAACATGACTGTGCCCATCTCTACTACACTTGAACAGATACGTATCTTCCTGTTACCTCTTCTAGGAATAAGGAGTTCAATGCTTTACCAGACACCTGCTGGCCCAGCTCTCCCTGCCGAGTGAACCACAATAGGGGACACTACTAGTCAAGAAGAAAAGCAGTTGTTTCTGTGCTGTGTTGGTAGACTTCTGGGTAGGCATGAGCTAGAAGACACCTTCTTCTAGACATACAAAACCTCAACTCCACAGAACACTCTCACTCTTTCAGATTCAAGAAATACCTGCTGCCACACAGATAATTCCAGATGACTTCCTTTCCTCACTCTGCTTTGCCTACATTAGCTGGCTTTCTTGCTAGATCCTTGCCTTTCTCAAATCCATTTTGTCAATACCTGTATCAAGAGTGGAAACCATTTTAAGATGCTAAAATGGTTGCTAAACCAACAAGCTGGGGGTTGGGAGAAGCTTTTCCTTAACCAGATGAAAAAACATCAGGGTGAAGAAGGGAAATGTGGAGATGCTTGTGCACAACTTGCAGGTAAAGTGAATGAGTCCACCCACCTCACTCCCTAGAGAAGGCACAGGTATAACTCTTGAGAGCACAGCTGACAGAAGGCTGCTATTTAAATGCCATCTGTTATGGATTGAATTGTATCCCTCCAAAATATGTGTTGGAACCCTTATAGTTGTAGATGTCATCGCATTTGGGAATAGGGTTTTCTTTGCTATGTTAATGAGACCATATCAGTGTAGGGTGTGTCCTAAATCTAATCCCTTCTGAAAAGATAGATGCCACATGAAGATCACCAAGGAATGGAGGAACACCAGAGCCACAGAACCTGAAAGAGACAAACATCTTCCCCCGGAGCTGACAGAGACAGAGAGAGAGAGAGCCTTTTCCTATATCTGGTGCCTTGATTTCAGACCTATAGTTTCCTGAACTGTGAGAAAATAAATTTCTGTTCTTTAAAGCCACCCACTTGTGGTATTTCTGCTACAGTAGCGCTAGCTAAGATACAATCTTACTTCATGTGTCATCAGAAAGTTTTTCTCTCCTTCTCATAAGAGCTCTGATAGGAGAAGACAGAGAATGAGAAACTATAGAACTCCCCTGGTATCCCAACGGGTAACTTCAGCTCCAAATCCAGTGCCTCTCTTCAGGGAAAGAAAAAAAAAAAAACAACTGCATCTTCCAGATGTACCAGAACCCCTTCATTTAGAGACGGTCTTCAATTCTTGCCTTTCAGACCTCCCCAAAGGACTGCGAGCTTGAAAGAAGACGTATCTTTCAATTCATGGTTTGAGTTGTTCTCCGCAGAGGCAAGTCTGTGACAGATAATGTGTTGCTCCAAGTCAAAACTACATCTACTCAAACGAAAATTTGTTTGAGCACATCTCAGGCCCAAATGACCCAGCCATACAAAACATCAGTTTCAAATGGCACCAGGGTAAATAGTGAGTGTTTTCATAGTCGCTGTCCAAAATAAACATTTGAAAAATCCCAGAGGTTTTAGTTTCCTGAAGTAAAGAAAAATCATATTTCCAGCTGTCATTGGAAAATATCACACAAAATCCCACGTTTTTATCTTCCCAAATATTTTTACAATTACTAAATACTTAAAGGACTATTTTCATTTGTTTTTATGTTGGTGAGCTGTTCACACGGAAAGCAATTACGTCAGGAGTCCTAAGGTATTAACACAGATCACATAAACCTACAGGAGAGGCTTCCTTACTTTGCTCTCCTGGTTTTTGGGTGAAGTAAGAGTCTGATATAATTGCCCATGTGGTCAGCAAACGTGCCAAGGCGCAATCTTTTGTCTTCACTGTTGAGAATGTTTTATAAACACATGGTGATCAGAATATGCTGACTTTCAGAAATATTAACTGCAAAATTGGCAGCAAGCTTCAACATTTGCAAAAATCCATATGTTCATTAAATTATTTTGTTTGTGTGTGTGTGTGTGTTTTACTTTCAAACACTTGCAGTATTTGAAAGAAGTTTCTGTATCTTTGCTTCTCAAGGCCTTTGCGTGTCTTTAGAGTTTTAATTGAAAAGACAGTAATCCCATTCATTTTCGTAAGTCAAGATTTTAGAACACTTCCTGAGGTTTGTAACAGCTGTAGTAGTTGAGATTTACTGGGTTTTCCTCATAGTTCAGCAGTTTTGCCCAATTTGTAAACCACACAAAAACTATGGTACATTATTGCCTTTTAATGAATAGAACCATATGTATATTTTAAAAGCTATGATAACACAGATAATTGTTCAGGATTTGGCACTATGGAATCATAGGACTGGAATTGACCTGGAGAGGCAATCCAGTCCCTACATCTGTCTTCAGACCCCTTATGACCACCCAGAGGAATGAAAATTTATTCTATTTTTAAAGCTCTTCCCTGGAGATGTGTCTCCTCCCTTGGCAACAATTTATTTTATCACTTAGCAACTCTTATTGCCAGGGAATAAATATAGATAGATGATAGATAGATTATTTTCTCCCCCTAGATTTCATCACAATCATTAGCTAATTTCAAAACACTCCTCACAGATTGTGTGGGGCTGCCATTTCCATTTTATGGATGAAGACACTGAGACATAGAAGTTAAGTAGTCTGCCTCAAGACTCATTAGAGACGTGAGTCACAGTCGGGAGTGAGAACACAGAGCCACAGCCTTCATTCCTGAGCTGTTTCCTCAACTCAACATTTTTCTTTAATACATCAAAAAGCAAAAGCAAAAACAACAGAAGTTGAGTGGCCAGACAATGGAAATCAGCTGTGGACAAGCCAAAGGCTACTGCCTAAAGAGTTCAACCACCTACAGAGCAACATCCATTCGGGCCTGTGCAGATAGGAAACTTTCAATTTGCTCTTAATTTCACCAAAGGAAAAATGAAGGGCAGTTGTCAAGGGAAAGGACACACTTTGCATGGCTTTAACGCCAATCATGGATGAGTGAAATTCAGCTCCTGCAGAAAGCTAATTATTCAGTTGATTTGCAGCAGCAGTTTACATGAAACTGGCTGAGTGTGTGTCTATTGTTCTCCTATCGGTACCACTGGACAGCTGTAATTAATACCAGAAACAGCACAGGAAACATCCTTTAATTATTCCTCTTATGTTTAAAGAAAATGTAGCTTACTAAAAACAAAGCAGACTGTAAGTCTTTGAACTCCAGTGTTATCTGTGTCCTTTGGCTTGCTAGGGTTTTGTGTTATCAGACATGATAATTTGTTTTCAATGATATCCTTGATGAAATTAATTGAGTTTTAGACTAGCATACATTTCCTTTTGCTGATCCTTTCACTCTTGGCAAGGTCTTATCTAGGCAGTTCGTCCTTTCTTGTCTGGCTCTGTCTGTTGAGATTCAATAGCTGCAGGATTGTTGTTGTTTTAAACAAAGATGTTTACTTTTGTTATTAATATAATATTTAGTTCACTTCCCCTTTTTATCTTCCCATAACGCACAGACCACCTCCCCTTTTTTTTTTTGTTGGAGATGATGGTTTTGGATTTCATTGCTAAGTTTCCTTAGAAACACCCTATTGGACCTTTCCAAATATATTATCATCAGAAGGGGGAAAGCCTTTTCAGACACTTCTATCTATGCACTTGGCTTGAATTCAAATATCTAATGTCTAGGTCCTAAACATTTCCTTTTTTTTTTTTTTTAACTGTATTAATTTCCTTTCTTTCAAACATCAAAGTAATGTATGCTTACTGTGAAAAAAAATTAAAATAAAATTTTCACTCCATCCACCACCCAGTTTTAGATCAGGCTGTGCACCGAATATCTTTTTTGAAATTTGTTTTGCACATGTAAGTATATCACAATGTACAAGGTAAGTAGGTAGGTAGGTAGACAGATAGATAGAATCATTTTATACTAATAAAGTCATACTGTATTTAATATGTTACAATTATCTTTTTTTCACGTAATTTTTCTTAGACATCTTTCCAAGTACATTTTTACTTAACCAGTCCCTTTAGATAAAAATTTGCATTATTTTTGCTATTATAAAACAAAATGAGTTTATTTGGGTGTGAGGAATAGGGTGTGAATCCATGTTTAATATTTCAAAATAGCATGTTTATTGAATAATCTATTTTACCATGATGATTTGAAAGGGCATCTTTATGTTTCACAAGTGATATATATTTCTCCAGGGAAACTATTGTTTGAACCATCAACTGCTGTTTACTGTTCAGCTGTGGTGGTTCCATAGCCTATTTTTGAGTTACTCCCTAATGTTTGTTCAATCAGCCAACAAATGTTTAGGTTCCTCCTATCTGCCAAGCAGTGTGCTGGTTGCTGAGGCAACAATGGAGAGGTAGGCACGGCTTCTATCCTTGTAGAGATGTGTGTTCTAGTTGCTCAAGTAAGGCATGAAGAAATTGCAATAATAGGTGTATTTCTCTCTTCTTTTTCCTTTCAATTGATGCATTTGGGTCCACTCTGGACTCTGTAGTCTGTCACACTGATCTGTCTGTCTCTTGGGTGCCAATACCACATTGTTTTAATTACTTTAGTTTTTTATTATATTTTCTATATGGTGAGGAGTCCCTGGGCAGTGAAAACGGTTAAAATACTTGGCTTCTAACCAGAAGATTGGAACTTCAAGTCCACCCAGAGGCATCTTGGAAGACAGGTCTGTCGATCTACTTTTGAAAAATCAGCCGTTGAAAATCTTATGGAGCACAGTTATACTCTGAAACACATGAGGTCACTAAGAGTCAAAATCGACTCCACAGCAATTGGTCATACATGGTAGAGCTAAAGATCCTTCTCACATTCCTTCTTTTTCTTCAAGAAGATGCTAGCTATTTTTGCATGTTTATAACTTCAGATCAACTTTAGTGGCAGTTCGAATTTTGAACAAACCAACAAACACCTACTGGCATTTTGATGTGGATTACATTGAATGTATATACTAATTCAAGGAGCTGATTTTTTCCAGTCAAGACTTCAGTATGTTTTTCCATTTACTCAAGTTTTTATTTTTTTCAGTAGAGTTTAACAATTTAATTTTTATCAAGCTTATTCATTGTAAATAATTCTTTGCTGTTATTATTGCTAATATAAATAGAATATTTTCTTCCATTATATTTTTAAAATCGTCTATTTTTATCTGTATGTAGGATGATTTTTGTGTATTTGTTTTGTAACCAGTTGCCTTGTTGAATCATCTAATTGTTTTTAAAATAGTTTTTCCATTGATTCTCTAAAGTATATGACCATATAATCTTCAAATAGTGATAATTTTGTCTCATATATTGTAATATTTATATCTTTTATGTGTTTCTCTTACCTATTCGCATTGGTTATACATTCCAGAAAAATGTAAAATGGTAGTAATAGTATAATTTGGAATTTTCCCAAAATTTGATGGCGATGTTTTTTGGAAACTGACATTTGGTCTAAGGCATACATATTTTAACACATCATATTAAGGCAACATTTTAGTTAGAAATATTTAGTGCAAATGTCTGAAAACCTTACCCAAATTGATTTAGACAAGAAGAGAATGTGGTTGTGTAAGTGAGGGGTCTTAAGGTTGGGATAATTTGCTTCGGGGTCTCAATGATAACACTGAGACCTGGGTTCTTTCCATAGCTCTGCTTAACTCTCCTGAATCTTGGCTTCAATCTTCCTTTCATTCAGCGAATATTTATCAGGCAACTACTATAACAGGAACTGCTTTCTTAGTGCTAGGAGAATGGTTATCCATAAGACAAAGTACCTGCTTTCATGAGAATTACATGCTAATGGCTCCACGTTCAGGTTCCATGTGGTAGCAAGATGGCT
This sequence comes from Loxodonta africana, assembly GCF_030014295.1. Lineage (NCBI taxonomy): Eukaryota > Metazoa > Chordata > Mammalia > Proboscidea > Elephantidae > Loxodonta > Loxodonta africana. Next base: position 65,646,921 of record NC_087351.1, on the reverse strand, counting down.
ACTCACATTGCTCAGCCTATACCTTCCTAGGTTCAAATCCTGTGGAAAAAAAGTTTCTCCACCCTTAAGAGTTGGAACATAATCTTGGGTCTGAGTTGGATCATGTAGTCAGGGGTTTGGAATATCATTCTGCTTTAGGCTTAAGTTTCAATCGCCTAACACCTCGTACTCAGAGTGTATCAGTCCCAACCAAAGTGTGTGGACTAAAAGACAGTAGGTGTGTTTTCCGGGGAAATTTTGATTACTGTGAACAAAAGAAAGGAGAATGATAGCTGTATTAAAAAATCTGTAAATATCTATTATAGGAATGCTTATTCCAAGTTTTTTTTTTTTTAATTTAGAAACTAATGTTAAATTTCATTAAATGTCATTTGGGTTCCTATTGAGAGATTGCATCATCTTTCTCTTTTTACCAATTACATGTTAATTATATTGATAGATGTTCTAATATTAGATTTTCCTACCATTCCTGGAATAAATTTCCTTGGTCATAATATAATTATTTTAAAATATATTGCTGGGTTCCACTTGCTAGTATTTTGTTTAGGCTTTTTACTTTGATATCCATGAGATTTGAGGTTTTGTAAAAAGGTGTTGGTGTCAACATTTTGCGGGCTTTATTAAAAAAATGGAAAATTTCTTCCTTGACTACATTTTGTAAATGTTTAAATAGCACAAGAATTAATAGGTTCTTGAAAAATTGAAAAAAAAAATTACTGGTATAACTGTAGTGGTAATCTGTTATTTTTAGTGTCCAGCATCTTTCAAATAACATTTTGACAGTTTGCTATTTCCCATATTGCAGATCCTGCATGCCCAAGGTAGAATCCTATATTTTCCAGATTCTCTTTCAGAAGGGAAGCAGACATCTGACCTAGATTTCATCATTCAAAAGCAATGCAAGAGTTAGAGGCAGAAGTGAAGGAGCAACATGAAGCAGGAACCCCATGACCAGGAGTTTGAACACCAGGCAAGTTTGTTGGCACGAGCACTTGGAGTTTTCGCAGGTGACTGTGAACCACCACCAGCAGCAGCAGTAGTCCTGACTATGTTGTTCCCAACTCATCATTCCTGTTTGTGTAGCATTCTAGCCTGATTCTCTGGCCCTTCTAGAACTTCTGTGAGTCACCTAATATTATCTACAATCTCTTTGTGCTGAAACGAGCCAGAGTGAGTTTTATTCTGATTGAAGTGGTGGTAGGAAAAATAATTGCATGCAATAGACCCTTAAGGAAATGAGAATCTGGGATAAGTTACCTGAGCTAGATTAAAATATGTAAATATGAAAGTGCTCTAACTCCCATGTAACTATGACCTGCCAAGGTCAAGGAATGAAACTTTACAAGTACTTAGAAGCACTCATCTCTGTGCCCATATGTCTTTCCCAAAGGTAGTCCTATCCTGACTTCTAGTACCAAAGGCCAGTTTGCCTTTTTAAACCTTAAATAAATGCACTCATACACTCATCATGTTAGTTTGATTCATCCATGTTGTATATTGCCACGTTCATTGTCATTGTCTTATGACATTCCTTTGTATGAATACATCACATTTGCTGTTCTATCCATTACACTTTTGATGGACATGTGGGTTGTTTTTGGTCTGGCTAAAAGAAAAAAATATTTTTGTGATTGTCTTTTGGTGCACATTCGTCTTTATTTCTTTTGTGTATGTAGACGTGATGTTCCTAAGGGCATAAAAACCCATTGCCATCGACTTGATGCTGACTCATAGCAACCCTATAGGACAGAGTAGAACTGCCCCACAGAGTTTCCAAGGAGGGCCTGGTGGATTCGAGCTGCCAACCTTTTGGTTAGCAGCCATAGCACTTAACCACTATGCTACCAAGTTTTCCATAGAGTATACTTACATTCAGCATTAGGAAATGATACTAAAAAGTTTTTCCAAAGTGATCATACCAATTTACACTTTTATGAGCAGTGTACAGAAGTTCTAGTTGTCCCACATTCATGCTGGCGCTTACCAAGCATCAGTCTTTTACACTTTTTTCAGTCTTTTGAAATTTTAGTAACTTTAGGGGTATGCATTGAAAGCTCATTGTAGCTTCAATTTGCATGTCTCTGATGAATAATGAGGTGGAGCATCTTTTCATATATTGATTGGATATTTGCATATCCTTTCTTCTGAAGTGTCTGTTCAAGTTTCTTGCCCATTTCACTCCCTGCTTTTCTGTCTTTTTCTTATTGATTTGTAGAATACAAGCCCCTTTTTGATTATGTTTGGTGAAAATATCTTCTTCCACAATGGAAATGGTCTTTTCACTCTCTTAATGGTGTTTTTGATGAAAAGAAGTTCATAATTGTAAAGTAATTCAATATGTGCTTCGGTTTTACGGAAGTGAGGATTTGGTTGGTATGACAGGTGTTCCATTACAAGAAGGGGTGAAATGGCTCTTTAAATTTCACCCACAACCACATGGAAAGAAGTGCAGTCTTTACAAAGTGAATAGCTGCTGACATTGACCATTCCAAAGGTCAAGAGAAATACAAGTTCTGTGGGATGGAATGGCTACTTCTAACTATTCCAAAGGGCTTACAAAAAAAGTGATGATAAACTCAAGATTTAAATTTTTGGCTAAAATCTCTGTCCAAAAAATCTAGAGGTATTCTACACTGCACTAAGAGTATCTCCTCTCTTTTGGAGTCCCAGGACTGTTCTAGCCATAATTCAAACACCATCTGTATGTTGCCAAGTTACACCGCAGGTTGAATTCACAAATTTGCCCATATTCCTGGAAGTGGTTATGGAATTGATTGGGAAAGAGATCCTGAGAATTGGAATTGGGATGTTTGGGAGGGTTTCAATGATTTGATGAAGTAGCCCCAAAGCCCTAAACACCTAAATCCTAGGGGGACTCTCTTGCCAAAAGAAGCAGCCCCAAACATTATGACTTTTGAGAATTGTTTGCTTAAAAGTCTGTAGTAAACTCATCTAGAGTAGTTAGTTTGCAAAGGCAGGCAGGCCAATATTCCTCATGTCCCAATCCTGCTAACCTTTGTTGACATCAGTTCTATATTTAGAACTAGATTCGAGATAAACCCAGGACAAAAAGCTTTATGCACCAAAATAATTGCAAGTGATCATTCATGGTTGGAATGAATCCTACCAGGTTAATCTGGAGCCCCAGCTTGAAATGCTTTCACGGTTTTCTGTTTAGAATGAAGACCCGAAGACTTTTCAAGCCTATGAAGCCCTGTTTATATCTGCAATCTTAATTTGTGCCACTCCGTTTCTTGCTCTTTATGCTCTAGTCACACTATCGTTTATGTATCTCTTCCCCTCCCCTCCCCGCCCACGGCTCTCCTCCCAACTGTCACATCAGCTGGTAAATTTCATTCTTCTTTCAAAGTCAATGTCCTCAGTGAAACCCTTCCTCCCTCCCTACTCTCCACCCCACCAAATATAGGTCAGGTTGCTTGATGATATGCTCTCATTAAACCAGGTGCCTTGCCTTCACAGCACAGCTTTTATTTCTGCCTGTAATTAAACTCTGACTTTTTTTTTTTAATGTAATTAATGCTCATTTCCCACAGGAGATTCTGAGCTCTGTTAGAGAGCAGAGGCTATATTTCTTTTTACTTATCATCAACTCTTTAGCATTTAGCATGCTTTCTGGTACTCAGTAGATGATAAATGATTGTTTTTTGAATGAATAAAGGAACAAACCTCATTTATTATTGAACATGGAGATAGTGACAACTTCACAGGCATTATACAAGGTTTTGAGTATACTTACAGTCATTTAAAGGTGGGCATCTACGAGGCTGAGCCTGTGGAAAAGACCAAAGGGTTATCAGAGAGGTAGCAGAAGAAAGAAGACTAAATGTGTGATGGGAGCCTTGGAAAGAGAAGACTTCCAGAAGTATAGTACCGTTAAAGTGTTTAAAAAAAAAACAAAACACAGATAACCAAGGAGGTCAGTGGATTTGCAGAGGAGATGCATGGAAATAAGCTGTATGCTTGCATAGAAATCTGCAGCCTTGGTGTTAGAAGAAATTGAAATTGTCAAGGATTTCATTTTACTTGGATCAACAATCAACACCCATGGAAGCAGCAGTCAAGAAATCAAATGTCACGTTGCATTGGGCAAATCTGCTGTAAAAGACTCCTTTAAAATCTTAAAAAAGCAAACATGTCACTTTGATGACTAATGTGTGCCTTACCCAAGCCATGGTATTTTCAATCACCTTATATGCATGCAAAAGCTGGGCAATGAAAAAGGAAGACTGAAGAAGAATTGACACATTCGAATTACGGTGTCGGCAAAGAATACTGAATATACCATGGACTGCCAAAAGAATGAACAAATCTGTATGGGAAGAAGTATAGCCAGAATGTTCCTTAGAAGAAAGGATGGCAAGACTACTTCTTGCTTACTTTGGACTTGTTATCAGGACAGACCAATCCCTAGAGAACAACCTCATGCTTGGTAGAGTGTCAGTGAAAAAGAGGAAGACCCTCAATAAGATAGATTGACACAGAGGCTGCCACAATGGGCTCAAACACAGCAACTGTTGTGAGGATGGTGCAGAACTGGGCAACATTTTGTTCATTTACACATAAGGTAGCTGCGGGTCAGAACTGATTGGATGACACCTAACAGTAACATTCTGTTTCCATTGGTCAGTTTATGTATTCCTGGGACAAATTCGCACTGTCTTAATTACATAAGTTTGTAAGAATTATTATCTGATAGAACACTTTGTTTTTCTTTTCAAGTGTTTTGACTATTCTTAGCTCATATAAGTTTTAGAATCACATTGTCAAGTTTTAAAAAAGAACGGTTATTGTTGTTCTGACTCATAGCGACCTTATGCGCAACAGAACTAAACACTGCCCGGAGGCAATCATTGTTATCCTTGAGCCCTTAGTTGCCACCACTGTATCAATCCATCTCTCTGAGGGTCTTCCTCTTTTTCACCAACCCTCAACTTTACCAAGCATGATGTCCTTCTCCAGAGACTGATCCTAGGATTTTAATTTTAATCTGAAAATCAATTTTAGTGCAATTGATACATGTATAACACTGAGTCTTTTCATTCATAAACATGGTGTATCTTTCCGTTCATTTATGTCTTCATTAATGACTTTCAAAGATTTTATAATGTCCTTCATGAATATCTTGTTACCTTTCATTAGATTTGTTCCTATCTCTATCATATTCTTTGTTACTGTAAAAGTGTTTTTTTTTTAATTTATTATTTGTTGTTTGTATATAGGAATAAACTAATTTTTAAATTACACTATTTGTCAAACTTTCTTATTAATTTCAAAAATGTAGCTACAGATTAAAAAAAATTCTAGGTACACAATCATATCATTTATGAATGATTTTTCAGTCAGCCTTGTCTCATGAGGTTATCAAAACTGCAGGTCAATTCCACAGCTCTTTCTCTCAAATTGACAAATGCCCTAAGGGCCAAATCAGCTTTGAGTACTGGGTTAATCTTTCTGGGTTCTCATCTTGTCTAGATTTTGGATTTAAAATTGATTACTCTCTTGGTAACCCTCTGGCTCTTTTAAGAACTTTTAAAAAGTATTGTATCCCACTCTCTTTAAATTGTTCTCAACATAAGGAATGATCCAAATAATTCAGCAGAATTTCACTTTCATTTCTTGAAAATTTCTATTTCACAAATGGAGTCAATTGCCTGGTGAAGCCGTAATTTTATATTGCAGAGTTGTAGCATCTGTATCAATGCTATAATTTGGAGAATTTAAGTGACCTTGAGGGATCACTTTTGAATTAATAATAAATACCTGTTGTCTGGAACAATTTTGGAAGCATAATAACCCATGAAAACATGGGGAAGCTCTTGCTAATACATAGTACATATTGTACATAGGGTCGCTATGAGTTGGAATCAACTCGACGGCACCTAACAACAACGACAAAAACATATATCCTGTTCATAAGACACATGGAGAGCAGATAAGAAGAAATGGGTATCCTGTGATACCCAATAAGCTGAAACATATATTATGGAAGGTTGTATTACTGAGCCTTCTGCAAAGTGCAGCGTCAAAGGAGAAGTGTTTTGTTTTGTTTTAATAATTTATTTTATTTTTTGTTGCTGTTGAAAATATACACAGCAAAAAATACACCAATTTGAGTTTCTACATGAACAATCCAGTGACTTTGATTAGATTCTTAGAATTGTGCAACTACCCTCCTTTCCTGAGTTGTTCCTCCCCCATTAACATAAACTCCCTAACCCTAAGTTTCCTATCTAATCTTTTGAATTGCTTGTTGTCAGTTTGATCCCACAGAGATAGATCTTGGAGCCATGGTGGAGCAGTGGTTAAGAACTCGCTGCTAACCAAAATACTGGCAGTTTAGATCTACCAGCTGCCACTTTGAAACCCTACCGGGTAGTTCTACTCTGTCCTATAGGGTTGCTATGAGTCGAAACCAACTTGACAGCAATGGGTTTGGTTTTTTTGGTTAAATATATCTTAAAAGAGCATAATACTCTTTAATGTAAAGTAGATATTCTTTACTAGTTAAACTATTGTTTGGCTTTAAGAAGACTTCAAGGGATATATTTGATTTAAGTATTAAAGATTATCTTAGGGCAATGGTTTCAGGGGTTCATCTACCCTCCATGGTTCCAGACAGTCTGGATTCCATGAGAATTTGAAATTTTGTTCTCCATTTCTCCCCTTTTCATCAGGATTCTTCTATAGAATCTTTTATCAAAATGTTCCGTAATGACAGTTGGCACCATTCAGATCTTCTGATCTTATGGCAAATGAGGCAGTTGTTCAGGGAGGCAGCAGCCACTTTCTCCTCCCATTCCTAACTTTCTTTATTTCTCTGTTGTTCCAGGTGAATAAGGACCAATTGTCATACCTTGGATGGACACTCGTAAGTTTTTAAGATCTTAGGGACTATGCAACAACTAGGAGGTAGAACAGAAACAGTAAACACCACATTAAGCCAATTAACTGGGATGTCCCATGAAACCATGATGTTAAACCTCCAAACCAAGGAGCCAAATCCTATGAGGTGTTTGGTTGTACATTAGCAGCCTCAGAAGCTATTCTCTCTCTCTCTCTCTTTATTTATTTATTTATTTATTTTTGTCATTGTTGTAAAGGAAGAGGCCTTTTTTATGGCAACAATATATGTGCCTGTTTGGGTCCTCTGAGAAGGAGATACCAAGATGGAATCAGAGGTACTAGAGATATATTGGGGGAAATGGTGGTGAAGAATAAAGGGGAGGGAGCAGGAATAGGCATGAAGAGCCTTTGGACTACAATGCAGGTCTCCCACTATTCTAGGTTCTGGCAGAAAAACATCATGCCTTTGTAGGTCTTACATGGTTGCATATATTACGGTAGTAAGTGTTATGAAGAACAATAAAGCAGGTGGAGAAGAAAGAACCAATAAGGCAAGAGAAAAATCCAAGAGAGAATGGGTTTTAGAAGTCAAGTGAAAATAGTTAACCAAGTTGCATTTAAGCAAATAGCCAGGCAGAAGGCTAATGAAGAATAGATTTTTTGAGGAAGTTGGCTTGTGAAACTTTCTCACTCCTCAACATGAAGCAATACAGTCCACAGGGTACTGAGGCCTGGAGTCATATTTTATGATTTGCCTTCAGTATATTTATCCAGCCAAGTTGAAGGATTAGAAAAAAAATGAATTCTAGTTGAATGCACTTTTTGGTCTTTGCTTCCTCTTAATTACTCCAAACATTTAGTCTTTGCTGGGAAAAGATGAAGGTAAATTAGGGTGAGTTTCTAACACAGTCGTTGAGGTCATGAGATGTCTGTCATGTTAGTTCTAGAGTGCAGATGGGCATGGGAGAGACATCATTTCCCCCCTTCCCCTAGGGGTGATTCAACAGCATTCAAATCTCTAGAAAGGTCTCCTCTAGGGCTGTCTGTTATTGATTTGTCAACTATGCTTGTAGAGGACATGGCAGAACACAAAATAAAGAATTTAGGCTTTTCCCTCTCCCTAGAGGGTCACTATGAGTCGGAGTCGACTCGATGGCAACAGGTTTGGTTGTTTTTTTTTCTTATTTAATATCATCTTTTAACCAAAAAGGGAATTTTGATGAACTAGGCTGGTGTTACATAAGTCTGGAAAAAGAGTAACATAATTAAGGCGGGAAATGGGGAAATTTATGCTTCCAGGGAACACAGTAAAACAATATTAGTATTATATTCTTTTGTAAGTGCTGTAGTTACAAAGTAGGGTGCTTTAGGCTGGGGTTATCCCAAAGGAATTTAGGAGTAATAAACGTTCAACTTGTTGGGGACCTACTTGTCCCTTGGTGGCTCACTGCTGTTATCCACTCAGCAGTGTGGTATAGTACTGAGGAAAATACCTAAGCCAGCCTGTTCAGACAACACAGGGGGCAAGAAAAGTTTCTGTCCCACTTTTACTTAGTGGTGGGATTTGTTGTAAATTTCAGGAGCTGGATGAATGCTAAAAAGGAGAGATGCTGGTGAACTAGGGTGGGGGTGGTGAGAGTCATTGGATGAGGGTAGTATGTGAGGTTGAGTGAAGTTGCAAGAAAGGCGGGGACAATAGGTCAAAGGAAACAGGGGAAAAGGTTGCTTTGCTAGTTGAAGGTGGCTCAGAGGACCAAAAGCACTTTTGAAAAATATGCAGACTGATGATTAATGTTCACCGCATTTCACTACAATTTTTACAGGGCTGTCCAAATGTTTCAACACCTGCTTCACATGAGGCGAAATCCTCTTGTAAACAACAGTGAGTCATTACCCAGGGCCTGTGAGAAAGGTGCTATTGGGTATATGCACATTCTCTCCAGTTTTCCTTTGATGCACGGAGACTGAAAATAGAGCATAACCTTCTTTGCCCCAGAAATGTTTGCTGAAGAATGGAAAATTCTAGGAAGAAGAAAAAAAAAAAAACACAAGACATGTATTATATACCTAAGTGCATAAATAAATTCATCCCTTATGTATTTATGTAGGTCGGAAAACATGATAATTACATTTCCAAATGGTTTTTGAAATCCTGTGAATGTATACTTAAAAAGTCATAGCAATGAGCAGAGACTGGATGGCTCATTAGTTGTAAGATAAAGAGGTATTCCCTTTGGATCACCTATTTCAAGAAAGATGAGGCCAGAAGCAATTTGACTGAATAGCAAATAGGGATCCTTTGCAAATAAGCAAGGTCACAAAACTTATCTTGCAACTTTCAGGATCATTATTCATTTATCCACTTTTTCAGTCAATACTATAACAGGTATGTTTGTATGATAAGAGCTGGAAATACTGAGAACAATAAAGCATTGCCAGTTCTCAAAGCTCCCATCATATAGAGGAAGAAAGACAAGTGAATCTACATTATAACTCAGTGTCATGAAAGCTATAACAGAGAATTTGTAGGTAGCTAAAAAAAAAAAAAAAAAAATTTTTTTTTTTTTTATATCAAAGTACAGAAACTGGTGGCGTAGTGGTTAAGAGCTATAGCTGCTAACAAAAAGGTCAGCAGTTCGAATCCACCAGGCGCTCCTTGGAAACCCTATGGGGCAGTTCTGCTCTGTCTTACAGAGTTGCTGTGAGTCGGAATCGACTTGACAGCAACGGGTTTGGTATATCAAAGCACAGAGGAGCCCTAATGATGCAGTACTTAAGTGCTCAGCTACTGACGAATGATCAGTGGTTTGAACTCACCAGTCGCTCTGCAGGAGATAGGTGTGGCATTTTGCTTCCATAAAGATTTACAGCCTTGGAAACTCTACGGGGCAGTTCTACTCTGTCCCATAGGGTCACTATGAGTCAGAATCAACTTGATGGCAAGAGCTTTTTTTTTTTTTAATAGAAGGTACAGAGGAGAGAGAGAATATAAACTGGGGTAACAATAACACCTTATCATTAATAATGTAGCTTGGTTGAAAGCATGGTAGATAGCCCAACCCTTTAAGCAAATTGGCAGCTGGGTCAAGAGGAGAATATTAGCAAGTTTTAAAAATAGCAACAGTGTCATTGTGCTAAGGGGTGATTTTGTGCTTTTTATGGATTTTTAACATTTTTGCCCATTTTCAGGGCTTTTTTCTTCTACATTTTAAATTTCTAATTCATTTTACCCAATTCCTCTAGAAAGTAAGTTTCAGGAGTCCAGGGACTATGTCCTTGTTCATGATTATATCTCTAATACTTATTGCAGTACTTGATGCATAATTAGATTTTCAATATATATTAGTGAAGGAGTGAATGAACAATTTTGTTATACACAATGCATGAATTTTTAAAAATGGGACTGAATGTGCAGCAGTAGGAGTCCACATCCTCTACCACAGCTAACCACAGCACATGTTCTTCGCTTCCACCTGAGATATTTGTGATGCATCACTTTCTTAATCTGGATGGGATACCCCAGAAATTTTCTTCCACGCCCCAAACAACCCATGTGCAGAACATTAAAACATCTGATGTTTCCATTCATACCATACATATAACATAATCACTCACTATAGTGCCTTTTTAAAGAGATCTCTAAAACAGTATGTTTAGGGTAACAACAATTGGCCCAGAGAAGGGAACTGGGTTTTTGGAGAACAGGACCAAGAGATTTTTTTTTTTTTTTTTACTGTGTACTCTCTTGAATATTTTGAATATTGAACCATGTGATTCTATTACCTGTTTAAAAAAATAATGGATTAAAAAAAGTTGGTTACCTAAACACTGTGAACCTTTGCTGAATTTCCTTGTCTTTTAGAGAATTTTACTAGGTAATCTACATATGCGTCCAGTACTAGACTTGATGAGATCATCTTAAGTTAATGTAGCTTTCTTAAATGGCATATTTTTGTGCAAATTAAAATAATATAATCATTGTATAAGAGGTTTTGAAGGGATTCAGACAATACGATTCCCTCCTTTCTCAGTGATAATTTGAGGGAAAAACTCACCTTATATTTGGCATACATAGTTTATAAAATGCATATTTAAGTAAAATATATATGTAAATATGTATTTATCAACCTGTGGCCAATGCAGAGTAATTGTTGATCATAACATGTGCAGATACCCTCAGAGATGAGCTCATTTGGCCATTTAAAGGGTTGAGCCAGACGGTGAAATGCATCTACCATTGTCATAATGAACATGGCCATCTGACCAATTTTTGGTCAATTCTCTAGTGCCTTAGGCTAAATTGATGAACATACCTAAGAAGCACTGTTTAATATGTCACTTTTTATTTCCTTGATTGTATACCATAACTCAGATATTCAAAATCAATATGGAGCTGAAACATTATAAAGGGTATAAAGTTTTATTAAGCCATATTTTCTCTTTCAACAGTGTTTTCCCTTCCTAAAAATATTTTAGGATCCAGCTAATGAATAAGGCAACTTATTGAGCTTTTAAAATTTAAAATACCCAGTTCTTCAAGTAATAACAGGTTATTCAACAAAAACTGGGATCCAGGCTCAACAAAATAGTCTCCTCATGATCTGTGTGCTGTCTGCTGTTTCACTGGCTTTCTTCCCCGGAGTTCACACAGCTTATATATTTAATAAATTTAATGGTAGCACAAATTTTGCTCTCAGTGCTGTACAGCGTTTAATGCCTTTTTTGGTTTGAATGTGAATGACATTCAGACATAGTTGCCTGCTGATAGAAGAAGGCTTTGCTACAGATGAATCACTGTGTCCAATTACTGACTCAAATAAAGAAAAACAGAGAGCAAATGAAAAGTCACCTTAAAATGTGATTCAGACAAAGAATAATAAACAGTGCCATTATCCTCCTCTTAAAGAAATACACAAATGTGTTCAGTATGCCTCTATTAGCACAATATAGTCTCAGATTTCAAATATACTTTCTATTTCCTATGGGGCAAAAGCCAATCTCTCAATGAATTTATCCCCAAGAATTATATTTTTGTGTGTTTTTACTCCAGTGTGTCCTTAGAAAACATCAACAAATTCCAAACCTCACTAATCTCATGGAAAATCGCTCAGGGCAAAACCATTACTAAAGTTCTCAAGGAGGCAAAGCTCACTAGCACCATGCCAAAGCCCCCTCCTAAGTGTTTACCTAAGAGTAGCAGATTTGCCCAACAGACACGCTATTCTACACATGGGAAAGAAGTGGTGAACGCAGTCCCAATATTCCCAAGCTACCTCTGGGGGAATTTATAGGCACCCTCATGCATACGATGACATACACTGATTTTTAAAATGCAACTTGAAAGGTCACAGGCATTGAAAACCCTACGAAGCAAAGTTCTACTCTGAAAAACATAGAGTTGCCATGAGTCAAAATGGACTCAATGGAAACCTGTTTTTTTTTTTTTTTGGTAATGCCAGTTTATAAGAACAGTTTACTATCCAAGTGCGTAGGCCTTAAAGTGGGATGTTAAGCTGTAAAAAAATAAATAAGCCCAGTGCGGCCAGAGTCTGAGAGCACCAATAGCATAAGATGAGCATAAGTTGGTTCTTAAGGGAACCATGTTATGGGTTTTGAACTTTATGAGAAATAAGGAGCCTTAAGTGACATAGTATGTTTTGAGTTTTAGGATTTTCCAGGATTCAGTGAGGAGAATAGATTAGGGTTACTCAAGAACTATTTCAGGCATTGAGTTGACTTGGTATTGGCAAGTCCTCAGCCCTCACTGCTTAGTAAATCCACGATTCCACATAAGCTGCTCACAGAAATGATCAGCTAAGTGAAAAGAAAAGGGGTATCCTCAGCTCAATTTGTCAATGTCCCATCACACAGAGGTCCCACAGATGCTAACACTACACAAGAGTTTGTTAGTATTCTCATTTCACTATTTTTGTGGTTAATGGTTAATAAACTCCATGATAAGCTATGGTGCAAACCAGCTACAGAAAGTCTCAGTTGAAAAGTTTCCCCACTTTAAAAAAAAAAAAAACCCATTTGAGCTGGATATAAATGTCAAGAGGCTAGAGTTCTATAAATACATTTGCTGCAGCATATTTCACAGAGGGTGGTTCATATAAAATCATTGACATCATACGTTTTATGTAGCCTTTAATGTAGTAATTCTTTACTATAAAAATAGCCTTAATGAGAAGAATAGAATTGTTTAAAATCATTCATTATGAGGCACAAGTATAGCTGGGCTTGTCTGCTGCTTAACCAATACCCCGCTATGAGGAAAATGAAGTATAAAGTCACAAGGCTATACAGTATGTGAGATTTAAAATATGCATAGGCTTTTTTTCTGCATTCTGTTGGGTCACCTTTCCTTGGAATGGGCATGAATATAGATCTCTTCCAGTCAATTGACCAGGTAGCTGTCTTCTAAAGTTCTTGGCATAGACAAGTAAGCGCTTCCAGCATTGCATCCATTTGTTGAAACATCTCAGTTGGTATTCTGTTAATTCCTGGGGCCTTGTTTTTTCGAGTTGGAATCCACTCGATGGCAGTGGGGTTTTGGTTTGTTTTTTGCCATTGCCTTCAGTACAGCTTGGACTTCTTCCTTCAGTACCATCAGTTCATGATCATATGCTCCCTCCTGAAATGGTTAAATGTTGCTTGTGGTTTTTAATTATAAATACATTATTCTTTATGGTTAGTAGAAACAGGATTTCATCTTCTCTTTCTCATAAAAATCCGCTTCATTTAACAGTATATAACCAACTTCTATTTTCATTCTCTTAATAGTATCTTTCAAACTTTCAGAAGTTTATAATTTTTGTAAAGTCCAACTTATCATTTTTTTTCTTTTAGGAATTGTGCTTTTGGAGTCACCTCAAAGAAATTTTTGCATAATCCAAGTACACAAGTATTCTTCAATGCTTTCCTACAGAAGTTTCAGGGTTTTAGGTTTTACATTTGAGTCTACGACCCTCTTAAAGAAAATATTTGTGTAATGTGCAAGGTATGAATTGAGGTTCACTATTATTTTTTGTATATGGAATTCCAATTGTCACAGTGTAATTTGTTGAAAAAATTATAACTTCTCTGTTTAATTAATTCTGCACCTTGAAATTTTCAAAGCAGTATAATTTACAATATCACCCAAAAACATGAAATATTTATTCATTGAACAAAACATGTGCAAGATCTGTATGTTGAATGCTATAAAACACTAATGAAAGAAACCAAAGAACTAAAGAAAAAGAGCGCTATACTGTGTCCATGGATTGGAAGACTCAATATGTTAATATGCTAAGATGTCAATTCTTTTTCCCAAACTGCTCTCTAGATTCAAATGAAATTTCAATCAAAATTGCAATAGGATTTTTTTTGTAGACCTTGACAAGTTGATTATAAAATTTGTATGAAGAATTAAATGCTCTAGAATACCTAAAACAATTTTGAAAAAGAAGAACAAAGTTGGAGGACTCATACTACCTGCTTTCATGACTTAATAAAAGCGACATTAATCGTAACAGTATGATATTGGCAAATGGATATACAAATAGATCAATGGAAGAGAATAGATCATACAGAAATAGATCCACATAGATGGTAAATTGAGTTTTGACAACAAAGATGCAAAAGCAATTCAATGAAGAAAGGGTGGTATTTTCAATGAAAGGTACTGAAACAAGTGAATATACATATTTAAAAAATAAAACATGGGGCCAAGGATGGATAAAAGGTTTACAGGAACCCAAAAGAAAAGGATCTACTACTGCTCTGTGTATATTTCTACTCCCTGACGCTCTATGTCACCTTTGTTTGTTTGATAGTTGCCATCAAATTGGCTCTGACTCATGGCAACTTTATGCATAACAGAATGAAATGTTGTCTAGTCCTGCACCATCTTCATGCTCACTGGTATTGTTGAGGCTATTGTGTCAATCCATCTCACTGAAAGTTTTTCTCATTTTTGATGGCCCTCTACTTTACCAAACATGATGTCCTTTTCTAGTGATTGTTCTTTCCTGATGACATGTCTAAAGTAAGAGAGCCAAAGTCCTGCCACCCTCACTTCTAAGGAGAATTCTGGTTATATTTCTTCTCAAAATGATTTGTTCACTCATCTGGTAGCCCATAGTATATTCAATATTCTTCATCAAGGAAGTCAAGAAGTCAAGAAAAGATTCCCCTTGGAATCTGGAGGAAAATGAACAGGAGTTTGTCAGCCCTAGTATATCAGGTCGACTGTGCCTGACAGGAAAGAGGGTTGTGGGCAAAAGAAAGAACATGAACAAAGGCCCAGGGAAACTGAAGGCAGTATTAGGCCAGCCTGATTTTTCTTCTTTTGTAAGCAACCCAATTTTTCTGCCTTTGTCCTTAAGCATTTAATTTTACCAGGTTATGCCTGGATATTGGTTCCTATTCCTTGATTGTGCATGTTACGTAATGAACTATTTCAATCTACAGATTCAGTTTTTCTTCGGCACAGGGATTTTTCTTATATGTCTTTAAATTATTTTCACATTATAACTCAGACATTATTTATTTATTCTTTTTTATTGTACTTTAGATGAAGGTTTACAGAACAAACTAGTTTCTCATTAAACAGTTAGTACATATTGTTTTATGACATTGGTTAATAACACCACGACATGTCAGCACTCTCCCTTCTCGACCTTGGGTTCCCTATTACCAGCTTTCCTGTGCCCTCCTGCCTTCTAGTCCTTGTCCCTGGGCTGGTGTGCCTCTTTAGTCTCACTTTGTTTTATGGGCCTGTCTAATCTTTGGCTGAAGGGTGATCCTCAGGAGTGACCTCATTACTGAGCTAAAAGGGTGTCTGAGGGCTATACTCTTGGGTTTTCTCCAGTCTCTGTCAGGCCAGTAAGTCTGATCTTTTTTTGTTAATTAGAATTTTGTTCCACATTTTTCTGTAGCTCTGTCTGGGACCCTCTATTGTGATCTCTGTCGGAGCAGTCAGTGGTGGTAGCTGGGCACCATCTAGTTGTAGTGGACTCAGGCTCGTTGAGGCTGTGGTAGTCGGGGTCCGTTAGTCCTCTGGACTAATCTTTCCCTTATATGTTTAGTTTTCTTCATTCTCCCTTGCTCCCAAAGGGGTGAGACCAGTGGAGTATCTAATACGGCTGCTCACAGGCTTTTAAGATTCCAGAAGCTACTCACCAAAGTAGAATGTAGAACATTTTCTTTATTAACTATGTTATGCCAATTGAGCTATATGTTCCCTGAAACCATGCTTCACACAGCCCTCAGCCCAGCAATTCGGTCCCTCATGGAGTTTGGATGCTTCCATGAGCTTGCCTTGGACAAATTGTGCTGGCTTCCCAGTATTGTGTACTGTTTTACCCTTCACCAAAGTCACCACCTATCTATTGTCTATTTAATGTTTTCCCTTCCCCAGCCCTCCCCTCCCTCATAACCATCTAAGATTGTTTCTTTTTTGTGTATAAACTTTTTCATGAGTTTTTATAGTAGTGGTCTCATACAATATTTGTCCTTTTGTGACTGACTTATTTCACTCAGCATGATGCCCTCCAGATTCATCCATGTTGTGAGATGTTTCGCAGATTCATCATTGTTCTTTATTGTTGCATAGTACTCCATTGTGTGTTTGTGCCATAGTTTGTTTATCCATTAATTTGTTGATGGGCATCTAGGTTGTTTCCATCTTTTTGCTATTTAACTCAGACATTTTGAAATTGCAAATTGTTAAGAATAAAATGTAAAAGCCTGAGTTTTGTAGTTGGCCAGACCTGGCCATCCATCAGCCTCTAGCTTCTCTACTTAATACGGATTGGGGCAAATTATTTAATTCCATGAGCTCAGTTTCTGCATCCATAAATCAGAGATAATATTAGTACCAGCCCCTTAGTGTCACAGTGAGAATTAAATAAAATAAAATAATGCTTATAAAGCTCGTAGTCCAATACTGGAATATAATAAGCACTTATTGAATGTTAGAAATAACTACAAGTTATTAAATGAATTAAAATAATTTAAAACAGTTGAAAAACGCTTCAAAACTATTTGGGTTTGCAAGCTAACAATAATCTCTCTCCTCTACCCCCTTTCTTGCAGAATCCAGAAGAGAAGGGTTCCTGGCTCTCAAAGGTGCATCTTCTCAAGGGGTTTCCAATAAAGCAAACTTTCTTCTAGGTGGGCACTCTGTAATGCCCCTCTCTTTCTCTCTGTAAATAGTTTAAAAGTTTTTTTTTTTTTGGTATTCATTTAATATTTATTTTATTAAAAACATTTTAGCTAAAACAATTAACTTGATTTAAACTTTCAACTATTTCCCTTCCAAGAGCTTTAGGAATTTTCATTATTCCTTTTGGGAATTTTGAGGCAGCTTTAGTCAATTTAAGAACGGGACACTGCAACACCAATATTAATACTTGGCTGTAAAGCTTGCTTTAAATGAAAGCATTTGAAAGGTCCATATGAAAATATGCTGACTTAAATAAGTTCTTCGTAAATAAGGGCCAAGCATGAAGTCTCATATTTTGAAGTCAGAAAGCAATCTGTTCCGAAAGGCATAAAGTTTTTTGGCTGACATTGAAATGTGGATGTTTATTTGTTGTAAGTTTAAGGTTCTGTTAAGTTATCCTTAAGTTGTCTAATTAACCCAGTATTCTATGCCCCCAAAAGCAAGTTGAGACAAGGACTTGGGTAGAAATAGGTTATCTGGGAATGTGATATAAGGTACAGGAACAGGTGACCAAGAAAGGACAAATAGGAAAATAGGGAAAGGCAACTCAAATGTGTGTTGTTGAGCTGATCTCATTCATGATACTCTGGGGAGCCATGTAAAACACAACTCAAAATTGCTTACTGAGGGATGGAAAAGGAAAGTACTTAGTCACTAGTCCCGTTCTGTCAATGGTCAAGAGTTGCCTATTGGGTGTTATTCCTTCACCTTCCCAAGTTCGTTGCATGCAATGTCATTCACAAACAGAATCCCACAGGCGTGCCATGCGACAGCAGTAGAGAAGAAAGAGACACATACTGACAGGTGAAGCAGTGTGCTGACAGGGACTACTTGTGTGTAGCTTGTTGCCGCAGCAATGGGTGCAGTGAAAAGATGGGCCAAGAGGATATGAGGCAGGGCACAAGAAGAGTCCAATGCAATCAATCCTGTGCACTGCTCAAATCCAGTCTTGTCCTACTTTAAGTCCAACCTGTCACAGAGCCCTCAAGGTGGTGGCTGGCCAAAAACTGTAAAAAGACACAAGGGATAGTGAGCAAACTACAGTCCCTGATACAGCAAATTGTAATTAATATTAATCGCCTCTCTCCTCCATCTTCCTCCCCTACTTCCTGCCCCATCCTAGATGCCCTGATTCGTGGCCAGCAGTCAGCTGGTCCAGGTTGCTTATCTGGTGAAAACAGCCAGAACTTCATCCCCAAGAGGTTGGAGCCCTTGGTTGTTTCACTCTTGTTGAGTTATAATTGCTGAACTTGCCCATTTATAATTATCACTGGGCATGTAATCATCAAAAGATGCCCCAAAATATCCCTTGGGATCCAAGTGTTCTCCTTCCTTCTCATGTTGCTTAGAGCTCAAAATGTGTAGGTAGTAGTCAAATAGTCAAGTTAATTTAAATCCTTACTGTGTCCTTGCTTGAAGATCCACCCTCAAAAGCAGGAATCAGGACTTTGAATTGAGCAAAGCAAAGGATCACTGAGATAGCAAAATCCAAAAATCCAAACCCATTGCTGTTGAGTCAATTCCGACTCATAGTGACCCCATAGGACAGAGTAGAACTGCCCCATAGGGTTTCCAAGGAGTGGCTGGTGGATTCAAACCACTTAGCTTTTGGTTAGCAGTCGTACCTCTTAACCACTACACCACCAGGGTTTCCATCATTGAGCTAGGACAGACAAATTATGCACCCTCCCAGTCCCTGAAAACACTATTTACCATTTGTGTAATATTGCTCTTGACCAAAGCAAGCTGGAGTTATACAAAAACAAACAAATAAAACACAACAAAAAACCCAAAACAAAAGCAACACTCATGGGCCATCTATATGAACAGGTGCCAAATATTGCAAGCCAAAGTATCTAGAACAACAGCAGTAGGCCAACTTGAAAATTCTTTTTATCCCAGTCCAACCAGCTGGAAGGACCCTTCCCCCTTTCAGCATTGTCTGATGGAAACCATGAATTGAAATACTAAAGGCATTGCTTCTAATGGGATGACTGACTAAATGTCCTTGCTGGTAAAGTAGGTCATTGCCCAAGTGCTGTGACTTTGCCACAATACTACCAAGGCAGGCCATCTTGGTAAAGTCTAAACATTTGGTCAGCAGAGATTTAAAGGCTCCATATTACAGAACACTCTCAGACATGTGACAAATGAAGAGTAGATTTAGGCTACCCACAGACCATAGGATGTTAATAGATGTTGCACACACAAATGAAACTAAGATGAATAGGCTTTGTTACACCAGGAATACTCAAAGTTTATAATCATCAGGTCACTCCAAGAAGAGAATTTGGTAGGCTAAATTCTCCAAATTAGTTTCATGGAGCATCTTGGGGGCCCAGGTTAGGGGACTGATGCAGGCAGGAGCTCTCTGTTCCCTATCCTCACCCATAGGACTCTTAACTTACCCATTTCAACCTTTGTCTTCATATTAGATTTGTTGTTGTTGTTGTTGTGTGCCAGAGAGTCAATTTTGACTCATAGTGACCCCGTATGGCAGAATGGAACTGCCCCACAGGGTCCTAGGCTGTAGTCTTTATGGAAGGAGCACTGGTGGTGCACTGGTTAAGAGCTCAGCTGCTAACCAAAAAGTCAACAGTTTGAACCCACCAGATGCTCTGTAAGAGAAAGATGTGGCAGTCTGCTTTTGTAAAAATTTACAGCCTGAGAAACCTTATGGGGCAGTTCTACTCTGACCTATAGGGTCACTACAAGTCAGAATTGACTCAACGGCAATGGGTTTTTGTTTGTTGGTTTAATTTTTATAGAAGCAGATCATCAGGTCTTTTCTCCTTTGTAGCCACCGTTGGGCTCTAACTACAGACTTTTCGGTCAGCAGCCTAGTGCTTACCAGGACACATGTTATAGTCTCTAAATTTTGAAAGTTTTCCACAGATAAATAAATTAACTAGAATTGGTTTGCAGATTCATTGTCCCGACTAAATGACCTGTTTTGAAATAAATTTCTAGCGATTCTACAAGTGAATTAAATATTTTCTTTAACTTTTACCTAATCATTTTATAGTACATTCTTTCAATTCATAGGAACTCTAGATATTTATGGGTTATCAGATAATTCTGAAGAATTAGGTATAATTGCATTGAAAAGTTTCTGCCTTGGACACTGAAGTAACCTATGATAAGGAGTAGCTCCTGGTGACATGCATCCATCTAAATCTCCAGTATTTACTAATTAATTAGTTTGTTTCACAAATATGTATTCAGTGTCATACAGTGACCATACCTGGTATTGTCATGGGTGTTAAAGAATCAAAGATCAAAACAGGTACAGTTTCTTCTCAATGTATGCAAGTAGAAGTATCACTGGGGACTGCTTTCCATAGCAAGCTAATTTTTTCTTCTACACACCATATGTTATTTATCAACATCACCTGCCTTCACTATAATGTGGCCCAAAAGACAGAAGTCTTTTAATCTCACCCAACAATATTCCTTGATTGAGCTTCAACACAAACACAAAATGCACCAAACCCATTGCTGTCGAGTTGATTCCAACTCGTAGCAACACAATGGAACAGAGTAGATCTGCCTCATGGGGTTTCCGAGCTGTAATCTTTAAGGGAGCTGACTATCACTTCTTTCTCTCACAGAGCAGCTGGTGGGTTTGAACCACTAACCTCTTGGTTAGCAGCCAAGCACTTAACCACTGAACAATCAGGGCTCCTTCAATACACACATAGATTTACCTGTGTATTTGTTGTTTATCTAACAATGTACCTAACATTTGGTCTCCATATCAAATTTGTGTTCTTAGTTTTTAATATGTATTATATATGAGCACTGCGATCTCATCACAATGTTACCTCCTCTGAAGGCTTCCTCTACCTTCTCCAGCACAGCTTGTTTCTCTTCTGTCTAGGTTAAAAAAGAAAAGAAACAAGGGAGTCCTCTTTTATTCTTATACTTTTTTGTCAGTTTGTTTTATCGCATTTGTAATTTTTTTTTAATTAATTTTTATTAAGCTTCAAGTGAACATTTACCATTCCAATCAGTCTGTCACATGTAGGTTTACATACATCTTACTCCCTTCTCCCACTTGCTCTCCCCCTATTGAGTCAGCCCTTACAGTCTCTCGTTTCGTGCCAATTTTGCCGTCTTCCCTCTCTCTCTATCTTCCCATCCCCCCTCCAGTCAAGAGTTGCCAACACACTCTCCAGTGTCCACCTGAGTTAATTAGCTCACTCTTCATCGGCATCTCTCTGCCTCCCACTGACCAGTCCTTTTCATGCCTGATGATTTGTCTTCGGGGATGGTTCCTGTCCTGTGTCATCAGACGTTCTGGGGAGCATTGTCTCTGGGATTCCTCTAGTCTCAATCATACCATTAACCATTTAGGTATGTTCTTTTCATGAGAATTTGGGGTCTGTATCCCATTGGTCTCCTGCTCCCTCAGGAGTTGTCTGTTGTGCTCCCTGACAGGGCAGACATCGATTGTGGCCGGGCACCAACTAGTTCTTCTGGTCTCAGGATAATGTAGGTCTCTGGTTCATGTGGCCCTTTCTGTCTCTTGGGTTCTTAGTTGTCGTGTGACCTTGGTGTTCTTCCTTTGCCTTTGCTCCAGGTGGGTTGAGACCAATTGATGTATCTTAGATGGCCGCTTGTTGGCATTTAGGACCCCAGGCACCACCATTCAAAGTGGGATGCAGAATGTTTTCATAATAGAATTATTTTGCCCATTGACTTAGAAGTCCCCTCAAATCAAGTTCCCCAGACCCCAGCCCCTGCTCCGCTGACCTTTGAAGCTTTCATTTTATCCCGGAAACCTCTTTGCTTTTAGTCCAGTCCAATTAGGCTGACCTTCCTTGTATTGAGTGCTGTCTTTCCCTTCACCCAAAGCAGTTCTTATCTACAGATTGATCAATAAAAAGCCCTCTCCCTCCCTCCCTCCCTCCCCTCTTTGTAACCACAAAAGTATGTATTCTTCTCCGTTTTTTCTATTTCTCAACATCTTATAATAGTGGTCTTATACAATATTTGTCCTTTTGCAACTGACTCATTTCGCTCAGCATAATGCCTTCCAGATTCCTCCATGTTATGGAATGTTTCAGAGATTCGTCACTGTTCTTTATCGATGCATAGTATTCCATTGTGTGAATATACCACAATTTATTTACCCATTCATCCGTTGATGGACATCTTGGTTGCTTCCAGCTTTTTGCTATTGTAAACAGAGCTGCAATAAACATGGGTGTGCATATATCTGTTTGTGTGAAGGCTCTTGTATCTCTAGGGTATATTCCCAGGAGTGGGATTTCTGGGTTGTATGGTAGTTCTATTTCTAACTGTTTAAGATAACGCCAGATGGATTTCCAAAGTGGTTGTACCATTTTACAATCCCACCAGCAGTGTATGAGAGTTCCAATCTCTCCGCAGCCTCTCCAACATTTATTATTTTGTGTTTTTTGAATTAATGCCAGTCTAGTTGGTGTGAGATGGAATCTCATCGTAGTTTTAATTTGCATTTCTCTAATGGCTAATGATCGGGAGCATTTTCTCATGTATCTGTTGGCTGCCTGAATACCTTCTTTAGTGAAATGTGTGTTCATATCCTTTGCCCACTTCTTGATTGGGTTGTTTGTCTTTTTGTGGTTGAGTTTTGACAGAATCATGTAGATTTTAGAGATCAGGCGCTGGTCTGAGATGTCATAGCTGAATGTTCTTTCCCAGTCTGTAGGTGGTCTTTTTACTCTTTTGGTGAAGTCTTTAGATGAGCATAGGTGTTTGATTTTTAGGAGCTCCCAGTTATCGGGTTTCTCTTCATCATTTTTGGTAATGTTTTGTATTCTGTTTATGCCCTGTGTTAGGGCTCCTAGGGTTGATCCTGTTTTTTCTTCCATGATCTTTATCGTTTTAGCCTTTATGTTTAGGTCTTTGATCCACTTGGAGTTAGTTTTTGTGCATGGTGTGAGGTATGGGTCCTGTTTCATTCTTTTGCAAATGGATATCCAGGTATGCCAGCACCATTTGTTAAAAAGGCTATCATTTCCCCAATTGACTGACACTGGTCCTTTGTCAAATATCAGCTGCTCACACGTGGATGGATTTATATCTGGGTTCTCAATTCTGTTCCATTGGTCTATGTGCCTGTTGTTGTACCAGTACCAGGCTGTTTTGACTACTGTAGCTGTATAATAGGTTCTGAAATCAGGTAGAGTGAGGTCTCCCACTTTCTTCTTCTTTTTCAATAATGTTTTGCTTATCCGGGGGTTCTTTCCCTTCCATATGAAATTAGTGATTTGTTTCTCTATCCCCTTAAAGTATGACATTGGTATTTGGATTGGAAGTGTGTTATATGTATAGATGGCTTTTGGTAGAATAGGCATTTTTACTATGTTAAGTCTTCCTATCCATGAGCAGGGTATGTTCTTCCACTTAAGTATGTCCTTTTGAATTTCTTATAGCAGAGTTTTATAGTTTTCTTTGTATAGGTCTTTTACATCCTTGGTAAGATTTATTCCTAAGTATTTTATCTTCTTGGGGGCTACTGTGAATGGTATTGATTTGGTTATTTCCTCTTCGGTGTTCTTTTTGTTGATGTAGAGGAATCCAAGTGATTTTTGTATGTTTATTTTATATCCTGAGACACTTCCAAACTCTTCTATTAGTTTCAGTAGTTTCCTGGAGGATTCCTTAGGGTTTTCCATGTATACGATCTTGTCATCTGCAAAATAGTGATAGCTTTACTTCCTCCTTACCAATCTGGATAACCTTTATTTCTTTGTCTAGCCTGATTGCCCTGGCTAGGACTTCAAGTACGATGTTGAATAAGAGCGGTGATAAAGGGCATCCTTGTCTGGTTCCCGTTCTCAAGGGAAATGCTTTCAGGTTCTCTCCATTTAGAGTGATATTGGCTGTTGGCTTTGCATAGATGCCCTTTATTATGTTGAGGAATTTTCCTTCTATTCCTATTTTGGTAAGAGTTTTTATCATAAATCGGTGTTGAACTTTGTCAAATGCCTTTTCTGCATCTATTGATAAGATCATGTGGTTTTTATCTTTTGTTTTATTTATGTGATGGATTACATTAATGGTTTTTCTGATATTAAACCAGCCTTGCATACCTGGTATAAATCCCACTTGATCAGGGTGAATTATTTTTTTGATGTGTTGTTGGATTCTATTGGCTAGAATTTTGTTGAGGATTTTTGCATCTATGTTCATGAGGGATATAGGTCTGTAATTTTCTTTTTTTGTAATGTCTTTACCTGGTTTTGGTATCAGGGAGATGGTGGCTTCATAGAATGAGTTGGGTAGTATTTCGTCTTTTTCTATGCTTTGAAATACCTTCAATAGTAATGGTGTTAAGTCTTCTCTGAAGGTTTGATAGAACTCTGCAGTGTAGCCGTCTGGGCCAGGACTTTTTTTTTGTTGGAAGTTTTTTGATTACCGTTTCAATCTCTTTTTTTGTTATGGGTCTATTTAGTTGTTCTACTTCTGAATGTGTTAGTTTAGGTAGGTAGTATTGTTCCAAGAATTTATCCATTTCTTCTAGGTTTTCAAATTTGTTAGAGTACAATTTTACGTAGTAATCTGAAATGATTCTTTTAATTTCATTTGGTTCTGTTGTGATGTGGTCCTTCTCGTTTCTTATTCGGGTGATTTGTTTCCTTTCCTGTTTTTCTTTACTCAGTCTAGCCAATGGTTTATCAATTTTGTTAATTTTTTCAAAGAACCAGCTTTTGGCTTTGTTCATTCTTTCAATTGTTGTTCTGTTCTCTAATTCATTTAGTTCAGCTCTAGTTTTTATTATTTGTTTTCTTCTGGTGCCTGATGGGTTCTTTTGTTGCTCACTTTCTATTTGTTCAAGTTGTCAGGACAGTTCTCTGATTTTGGCTCTTTCTTCTTTTTGTATGTGTGCATTTATCGATATAAATTGGCCTCTGAGCACTGCTTTTGCTGTGTCCCAGAGGTTTTGATAGGAAGTATTTTCATTCTCGTTGCTTTCTATGAATTTCCTTATTCCCTCCTTGATGTCTTCTATAACCCAGTCTTTTTTTGGGAGGGTATTGTTCATTTTCCAAGTATTTGATTTCTTTTCCCTAGTTTTTCTGTTATTGATTTCTAGCTTCATTGCCTTGTGGTCTGAGAAGATGCTTTGTAATATTTCGATGTTTTGGATTCTGCAAAGATTTGTTTTATGACCTAATATGTGGTCTATTCTAGAGAATGTTCCATGTGCACTAGAAAAAAAAGTATACTTTGCAGCAGTTGGGTGGAGAGTTCTGTATAAGTCAATGAGGTCAAGTTGGTTGATTGTTGTAAGTAGGTCTTCTGTGTCTCTATTGAGCTTCTTACTGGATGTCCTGTCCTTCTCCGAAAGTGATGTGTTGAAATCTCCTACTATAAATGTGGAGGTGTCTATCTCACTTTTCAATTCTTTTAAAATTTGATTTATGTATCTTGCAGCCCTGTCATTGGGTGCATAAATATTTAATATGGTTATGTCTTCCTGATCAATTGTCCCTTTTATCATTATATAGTGTCCTTCTTTATCCTTTGTGGTGGATTTAAGTCTAAAGTCTATTTTGTCAGAAATTAATATTGCTACTCCTCTTCTTTTTTGCTTATTGTTTGCTTGATATATTTTTTTCCATCCTTTGAGTTTTAGTTTGTTTGTGTCTCTAAGTCTAAGGTGTGTCTCTTGTAGGCAGCATATAGATGGATCGTGTTTCTTTATCCAGTCCGTGACTCTCTGTCTCTTTATTGGTGCATTTAGTCCATTTACATTCAGCGTAATTATAGATAAATAAGTTTTTAGTGCTGTCATTTTGATGCCTTTTCATGTGTGTTGTTGGCCATTTCATTTTTCCACATGCTTTTTTGTACAGAGACGTTTTTCTTAGTAGCTTGTGAGATCCTCATTTTCATAATGTTTAACTTTGTGTTTGTTGAGTCGTTACGTTTTTCTTGGCTTTTTTCTTGAGTTATGGAATTGATATTCCTTTTTGTGGTTACCTTATTATTTACCCTTATTTTTCTAAGTAAAAACCTAACTTGTATCCTTCTATATTGCCTTGTATCCCTCTCCATCTGGCAGTTCAATGCCTCCTATATTTAGTCCCTCTTTTTGATTATTGTGATCTTTTATCTATTGATTTCCATGATTTCCTGTTATGTGTATTGTTTTGTTTATTTATTTATTTTTTAGAATTAGTCTTAATTTGTTTGTTTTTGTGCTTTCCCTATTTGAGTTGCGTTGATATCAGGACGTTCTGTTTTGTGACCTTGTATTGTGCTGGTACCTGATATTATTGGTCATCAGGCCAAACAATCTCCTTTAGCACTTCTTGCAGTCTTGGTTTAGTTTTTGGAAATTCTCTAAACTTGTGTTTATCTGTAAATATCTTAATTTCTCCTTCATATTTCAGAGAGAGTTTTGCTGGATATATAATCCTTGGTTGGCAGTTTTTCTCCTTCAGTGCTCTGTATACGTTGTCCCATTCCCTTCTTGCCTGAACGGTTTCTGCTGAGTAGTCTGAACTTATTCTTATTGATTCTCCCTTGAAGGAAACCTTTCTTTTTTCCCTGGCTGCTTTTAAAATTTTCTGTTTGTCTTTGGTTTGGGCAAGTTTGATGATAATATGTCTTGGTGTTTTTCTTTTTGGATCAGTCTTAAATGGGGTTCGATGAGCATCTTGGATAGATATCCTTTCATCTTTCATGATGTCAGGGAAGTTTTGTGTCAGGAGTTCCTCAACTATTTTCTCTGCATTTTCTGTCCCCCCTCCCTGTTCTGGGACTCCAATCTCTCGCAAGGTATCCTTCTTGATAGAGTCCCACATGATTCTTAGGGTTTCTTCATTTTTTTTAATTCTTTTATCTGATTTTTTTTCAGCTATATTGGTGTTGATTCCCTGGTCCTCCAGTAGTCCCAGTCTACATTCTAATTGCTCGAGTCTGCTCCTCTGACTTCCTATTGCGTTGTCAAATTCTGTAATTTTATTGTTAATCTTTTGGATTTCTACATGTTGTCTCTCTATGGATTCTTGCAACTTATTAATTTTTCCACTATGTTCTTGAATAATCTTTTTGAGTTCTTCAACAGTTTTATCGGTGTGTTCCTTGGCTTTTTCTGCATTTATCCTAATTTCATTTGTGATATCTTTAAGCATTCTGTAAATTAGTTTTTTATATTCTGTATCTGATAATTCCAGGATTGTATCTTCATTTGGGAAAGATTTTGATTCTTTTGTTTGGGGGGTTGGAGAAGCTGTCATGGTCTGTTTCTTTATGTGGTTTGATATGGACTGCTGTCTCCGAGCCATCACTGGGAAACTAGATTTTCCAGGTAATCAGCTGGTACGCTGGCTCCTAGTTCTGAAAACGGTCGCTGTCTGCCCGTATTTGTTCGCTTTCCGTCTCTAAGTCTGTGCTTGTTGTTCAGAGTTCGTAGATTGTTATGTATGTGATCGATTCCCTTGTTTTTCCGAGGCTTTGTTGCAAGAGGGATCCGCGGCAGCGTCCACCTAGTCCGCCATCTTGGCCCCGCCTCCGCATTTATAATTTTTTGATAACATAAGTAACACATACTTATTTAGAAAACTTGAAAAATATAGAAAAGCATATATAAAAACTAAAATTTAGTCTAGCCTTAGTATGTTGTTTCTATGTCTATGGTAGCATTAATCACTTTGGTTTGAAGTTCATGTGAATAGATGTCTAATCCATTGGACTTGGAATTCCTCATAACAAGAGCATATGACATACTCATCTTTGTATCCAGCCCTAGAACTGTGTCTGACACATGGGAAACACTCCATAATTTGCAATGAGTAAGTGAGTAAATGTGTAGTAATAAACAATGACACATCTATTAGTGAATTTTTACATCAAGTTGTATTTTCCTTTTTTATGTTATTACGTATGCACTGGAGCCCTGGTGGCACGGTGGTTAAGGCCTCAACTGCTAACCGAAAGGTCAGCAGTTCGAATCCACCAGCTGCTCCTTGGAAACCCTGTGGGACAGTTCTACTCTGTCCTATAGGGTCGCTGTGGATTGGAATCAATTCAACGACAATGGGTGGTGTAGTGGTGATATATGCACTGCATATGAGTATGAAGCTTTACTAATTAAATTTGGTCCAGAAAATATACATGATGCTCCCTCATAGTGCAGAAAAAAAACCCAAAACCAAACCTGTTGCTGTCGAGTCGATTCCGACTCATAGCGACCCTAGAGGACAGAGCAGAACTGCCCCATAAGGTTGCCAAGGAGTAGCTGGTAGATTTCAACTGGTCTTTTTTTTTTTTGGCTAGCAGCCAATCCCTTATCCACTGCACCACCAGGGCTCCGCATAGCACAGAGGTGATCTAAAATAATTGTCAATATCTTAAAACCTTGATAGAGTTTGAAAGGTAGAAATACGTAATATTTGGGATTGGGATTATTCAGTTGGACAATTGTTACTCATTTGTGGAGAATGAAACTGGAAAATAAGGTAATGTAAATCATAAGTGAATTAGACATAAATTTACCTGATGACTTTTGACTTCCAGAAAGGATCAAAAGTGAAATTCACCACAAGACAGTTGCTGTTCCATATTCAGTTTTTTAAGAGAGTGATCTTTTCAGCCAAAGAATGACTTCAATTGCAACATTTGATAGAAAGCTAAGAAGCATTTTCCATTTTCCTTCCATTTGAGTTTAATGAAGCAGGAAAATCTTAATGGTAAAATTAAAGAGTTGACTACACACAAAATCTGTGGTTGAAAGAATACCTGTCCAGGTTCACACTGTCTGGGGGGAGAGAACCAACCAGTTGCTGTGGAGTCAATTCTGACTCGTGGCAACCGGGTGCGTGTCAGAGTAGAACTGTGCTCCTTAGGGAGTTCAATGGCTGCTGTTTTGGAAGTAGCTTGCTAGGCCTTTCTTCCAAGGCACCTCTGGGTGGCCTCAAATCGCCAGTCTTTGGGTCAGCAACCAAGTACTTTAACCATTTGCACCATCCAGGGACTCCTCATACAGTCTGAAGGTGGCCCAAAGGAACCTTCCAGCACAAAACTGTGACTTAGGAAGGAAAACGTTTTGGTGAAAACATTCTTCTTTCAACATTCTATCTCACAATGAAATTCAATTTCCACTTTGTGAATTGTTAAATACTGTAGCATGTAGTTTTATTTTCTAATACAATATAAGCTAAGTGGTAAGAGAAATCTTCCTCTACATAAACATCCCCAAACTGTTTGAGAACACACTGGCAATTACAAAGAAGCTATAGACTTAAGTTTTATAGTCAACCTGTTGCTGCCAAGTTGATTCTGACTCATGGCAGCCCTATAGGACGGAACTGTCCCACAGCGTTTCCAAGGAGTAGCTGGTGAATTTGAACTGCCTACCTTTTGGTTAGCAGCCGAATGCTTAACCACTATACCACCAGGGCTCCTCAAAGTCTCTCCAAGCCAATAGTTATTTTAAAAGATAAAGAAGGTACGATTTGTACATATATCTCTAACTTTACCCTTCTCATCTTTCAAAGAATAGGCACCACAATAGCTTATGATTGACCTCATCAAATAGTACTTACAAAGTACTCACATGATGTGAGGTCTTGCACAGCTAATCGTTTCGCAGTCTAGAGACTAAATGGTGATCAGCTCAGCCCAAACATGGCCACATAAAGAAACGTGGATATTTCCGAGTCCATTTTTAAAAGGGAAAATGAGTACCAACATGCTAAAACTCAGTTTCTATGGTAAATTTGCTGCAGAATTAAAAAATATATATATATAATAAAGAGTTCAGTTCATGATACCAAATTCCATGCTTTCTCCCTTAAAGCAGGCTGCCTCTTCTAGAACTGGCTAATGAATGGAAAAGATAGGAAGCTACTGGTGTTGAGAGAGAAAGACTTAAGTGTGCTTATACATTACACAAATGGGCAATTTGCATGCTAAGCCATTTAATCTTGAATTAGCTCAGACACGCTACAGCAAATTTTATAGAAATCTAATGTTTCAGTTATTGGAAAGAGCCCAACTATCTAATCCTAACATAGTGTCATGTTTCATTGCTGAATAAGTGAATGCAAAACATAGAGTTAAGAGGCTCATTAATTATACGGTCATAAATTTGAGAGTGAAAAAGGAAAACTGGGTATTTGGAGTAATTAATGGCTTTGGGGGATGAACAGCCAATTTGAGGTGATTAACCAAATAAAAAGAAAAGCTCACCTAGGCTCCTTGGCAAAAAATCACAGGGTCCATGACAAGGATTGTACTTGTGTTTGCTACTTTTTTATCCATATTTTTGGCTAGCCTTTTAAAAAATAGTTTTTAAAAGCCAAAAAGAAATAATTACAGTTCCTAGGTGACATCAGCACATATGAGGAGGACACCTGATGTTTGTCAAGAACAGCCCTGAGCGGGCCAGCTTGCTTTGAGATTTTTTTTTGCTCTCCACTCAAAATGTCCTCTCACTTGACCAGCTAATACTATTATTAATATTAACAAAGAAGAAGGGCCAAAGGGAACGTTGTTGTTCTTTTCTAATTGAGGAAGATGATTCTTTAATTTCAAAGATGATGGGCAACTTTTCAGCAGCCCAAGATGTCTTAGCTCTGAAGGAATCAATACACCTTAATGTATACAGGTAGGTGTGAGGTCAGTTACTTTGGTATCTCTTAGATTCTGTAGAATATCAAAGCTTATTCTTTCCACCCCCGCCCCACAACTAAATGGAGTTTATTCAAGAGATGGAAGGCCAATTCAATATTTGAAAATTGATCAACATAATCCGCTTTATCAACAGGCTAAAGAAGAATCATCAATGATCGTATCACTTTTTTGAGGGAGGAGTCTTTTTTTTTTTAATAATATTTTATTTTGTTTTCAGTGAAGGTTTACACAGCAGTTTAGGTTCCCATTCAACAATTTCTGCACATATCAAGGCTTATTCTTAAACAATGAAAATGTTCTATAATATTAGCTGAACTGGATAACAAACTCCACAGATAGCCCAATGAATCTTTATAGTAATAATCCTTAGATTTTTGTCCTGGCTTAGTTGCCGTTGAGTTGGCTCCAACTCATGGCAACCCCATGTACAACAGAACTAAATGTTATTCAGTTCTGAGCCATCTTCATGATTGTTGGTATGTGTGAGTGCATTGTGTGACCACTGTGTATTTGAGTGCCTTTCAACCTAGTGGTTCATCTTCCAGCACATATCAGACGGTATCATACTGTGATTTATAAAGTCTTCATTGGTCATTTTTTGGAAGCAGATTACCAGGCCTTTCTTCTTAGTCTGTCTTAGTTTTGAAACTCCATTAAAACCTGTTTGCAATGGGTGACCCTGCTGGTATTTGAAAAACTAGTAACATAGCTTCCAGCCTCATAGCAACGTTTAAGCCACCATAGTACAACAAACTGACAAGTGAGTGGCAGAAATCTTAAATTAAAGGACTGCAAAAAGGTCTACAAATTAAAAGTAAGTTTAGTTTCACAACACAGGAAAAATACAAGTGTCAAGACATGAGTGACAACATAGCAAATTAACAAGCTGTTTTTTTATGCACTATTTTGTGATTCAAATGGAATCTTAAAAAAATATTTTCAGTGCATACTCAGAAACCAAACCAAAGCATGCCTAACCTGAAAAAAACTTCCATAAGACATATATCTGCTTTAGTGCAGCAAGTCTTCCTTTGAAGGAAAGCCTTTATTTTTATTTTTTCAACGGAATGATGTTAAGGTCAGAGTCAGCTACCACAAGTCAAAGATCTGCTTTCCATAATTGTTACATAATATCAATTCTGCCTCAGTTTTTCCAGAGGAGACTGTAACTAAGGTCCCTGCCACTTGGCATGAAATGCACAGTCCCAGGGCAATTTCCCCGTTGTGCAGGTGTTCTGCCACAGAGAGGGCCTCGTCTCTGGAATCCAGCTCCACATTTGAACAAAGAGAAATTAGCTTGCTCTTTGCTCTTGTGAGCAGAAAAGTTGTGTCAGAAAAAATCGGTCTCCCTTGTTGTATTTCCTAGCTACAACTGACTAAACCTAAACCTTTAATTGTCAAGTGGCTTCTTATACTCTGCTATGCCATAAGCCCAAGAGTTTTTCCATCTTTGGAGCTTCACAGGGGGATATAGCAAAGGCAGTCACATCTATGGGGCCAGTTCAAAGGGATACATGACTAGAAATATCAGAAGGACTTCATTAGATGAGTGCATCACCTGTAACACCATCTTTATGCCTGGGCCTCCCTCTACCAAGGATTCTGTTATAGAAATGTTCTCTTGAACCTCAAAATTAGAACTCCAACACAGTGATTTATCTTAACTGGAAATATTTCCATGTCCACATGGAAAATTTGTATTAAATGACCTTTAGAATGGTTAGATACATTCAGAGAAAAATATGCTTTGAAAATGACTCTACAGAAATAAAAGTGCATTTTACGTTGTATCAACCATCTTTTGGGATATGGGAGGGCAACACTATCGGGCTAAGCCACACACAGAGTTGTGATGTCTGCACTTTGATTTAGAATTGGAGTATGTTAGAGCTTAAACAGCTCTTAAAAGCCCTCTGGGCCAGCCATTCTTAAACTTCCATGTGCTTAAGAATCACTTAGGAAGCTTGTCAACAATGCAGACCCCCAAGCCCCAGCCCAGAAATGACAACTCTGGGAATCTGCTTTGGTTCTGAGGTGGGTGTCCTGTGGAATACAACTCAGGAAAACATTATTTAGTCTAATTTCTGTGGTTTGTAAAAGGGGAAATTGAGAATCAGAGTGGGCAACTGCCATGCTCAAAGTCGCACAGCTAAATGTTGTCAGACACATTTCCCCCATCTGGGGCAGAACACTTGGAGACTGACCCCCCAAGATGGTAGGAATTTAGCTACTCACTGCAGTCTGACTGAATAACTGGCTTGTTACCAAAATGCTCCTGCTTTTGCTAAGAGCAGAGTGAATTAGTGCCCTGCCTTTCATAGAAACATACTCATACACATACCTAGGATTCACCAGAAATCAGGAGAGCTGAATTCTAGTCATTCCTTAGCAATAAGTTTCTGTTAAGCAAGCTGCCCCTCTGGCTTTACTTGTACTGTTAATGATGAAATTGGACTAGAAGATGTCTAATATCTCCTCTAGACCTCAAATTATGAGCTTTGTCACAGGCAGAAATACTCAGCTCCCTTCTTCCATTTTAGCTACTTAAGTGTTTAATGAATAATAATAAATATACTAATAGTTAACAGTTAGTGAGTACTTCTAAATTCCAGACACTGTCCTATGCATGTTACATAAATTATTCCATTTAATCCTTATGACAACCCACTACTACCATATCCATTTTTCAGAAGCAGGAACTGAATTCAGAGAAGTTAAGTAACTTCTGTAAGATCACTTAACAAGTGAGTAGCAGAGCAAAGAAGAAATTAGATAAGGGAACAAACAAAAAAGAAAAGCAAAGTATTATGATGGCATAATATATTTAAAATATTAATATTTTTCAGTATTTTATTTTGCCCTTTGTCTTTCCTCATTCTTCTGTGCTTATCGCCTCAGAGAATGAATGTGACAGACAAAGGAGTCTCTTCCTGGCTTTTAACTTTCAGTCACTTAGGCTTTTAGGGGACCTGAAAGAAGTCACTATATAGATAAATGATTTAGGAGAAAACATGTAGAGTGAAATTTATACACACACACACACTTGAGATAAATATAGGCTGGTATTTACAGGAGAGAAGATCAATGAAGAAGAAGCAATAAAAGTATAGATATTGTAGTATGGAGCCTGTGTCTTTCTACCAAGGTCTGAGGAAGTGGTCAAAACTTCCAGAGAGATTCATGAAATCTAAATGTATAGAGCCTTGAGTCTCATTTCCTGAGTGAGGCTAAAGATGGACAGCTGGAACTCAGAGAAGAAAGGGCCAGCACCTTGGATGTCCAGGCAGAGTTTCCATGGTGCAATGTGAAACAGAAGCATCAGAATGTTTACCATTGTCCCAGGGTCAGCACAGAATAAACAGAGAGAACTGCTGGACCTAGGACATGTCTGCCATAGCATGGGTGGATCATTGGCAGAGGACCAAATGGGGTAAAGGATACCTCGGTGACTACCTGCATGGACTGATGACAATCTGGATTGTATGGACCGTCTCTAATACTTAGGCAAAATTGTTGTTGCTGTTGTTGTTGGGTGCCATTGAGTCACTTCCAACTCGTAGCAACCCTATGTACAACAAAATGAAACACTGCCTGCGGTCCTGGGCCATCCTCATAATCCTTGTTATGCTTAAACCCATTGTTGCAGCCACTGTGTCATTCCATCTCATTAAGGGTCTTCCTCTTTTTTGCTGACTGTCTACCCTAACAAGCATCATGTCCTTCTCCAGGGACTGGTCCCTCCTGACAACATGTCCACAGTATGTGAGACGTAGTCTCGCCATCCTTACTTCTAAGGAGCATTCTGGTTGTACTTCTTCCAAGACACATTTGTTCATTCTTTTGGCAGTCCATGGTGTATTCAATATTCTTCACCAACACCACAATTCAAAGGCATCAGTTCTTCTTCGGTCTTCCTTATTCATCGTCCAGCTTTCACATGCATAGGAGGTGATTGAAAACACCATGGCTTGGGTCAGTAGCACCTTAGTCCTCAAGGTGACATATTTGCTTTTCAACACTTTAAAGAGGTCTTTTGCAGCAGATTTGCCCAATGCAATGCATCTTTTGAGTTCTTGACTGCTGCTTCTGTGAGTGTTGATTGTGGATCCAAGTAAAATGAAATTCTTGACAACTTCAATCTTTTCCTTGTTAATCATGATATTGCTTATTGGTCCATTTGTGAGGATTTTTATTTTCTTTATGTTGAGGCATAATCTATACTGAAGGCTGTGGTCTCTGATCTTCGTTAGTAAGTGCTTCAAGTCCTCTTCACTTTCAGCAAGCAAGTTTGTAATATCCGCATAAGGCAGGTTGTTAATGAGTCTTCCTCCAATCCTGATGCCCCGTTCTTCATACAGCCCAGCTTCTTGGATTATTTGTGCAGCGTACAGGTTGGATAGGTATGATGAAAGGACACAATCCTGACACACACCTTTCCTGACTTTAATCCACACAGTATCTCCTCATTCTGTTCAAACGACTGCCTCTTGATCTGTGTACAATTTCCTCATGAGCACTATTAAGTGTCTGGAATTCCCATTCTTGGCAATGTTATCCATAATTCGTTATGATCCAGACAGTTGAATACCTTTGCATAGTCAATAAAACACAGGTAAACATCTTTCTGGTATTCTCTGTTTTCAGCCAGGATTCATCTGACTTCAGCAAAGATATCCCTGGTTCTACGTCCTCTTCTGAATCTGGCTTGAATTTCTGGCAGTTCCCTGTCGGTACTGCTGCAGCCACTTTTGAATTATCTTCAGCAAAATTTTACCTGTCTATGTTTTTGGGTTTTTTTTTAATGATATTAATGATATTGTTTGACAACTTCCACATTCAGTGGGTCACCTTTCTTAGGAATGGGCATAAATATAGATCTCTTCCAGTCGTTTGGCTAGGTAGCTGTCTTCCAAATTTTTTGGCAGAGATAAGTGAGTACTTTCAGCACTGTATCCGTTTGTTGAGACATCTTAAACAGTATTCCATCAATTCCTGGAGCCTTGTTTTTCACCCATGCCTTCAGTGCAGATTGGACTTCTTTCAGTACCATTGGCTCCTGCTTATATGGTACTTTCTGAAATGTTTCAATGTCAACCAATTCTTTTTGGTATAGTGATTCTCGGTATTCCTTCCATCTTCTGATTCTTCCTGCATTGTATAATATTTTCCCCATAGAATCCTCCAATATTGTAACTCGAGGCTTGAATTCTTTTCTTCAGCTCTTTGAGCTTGGGAAATGCTGAGTGTGTTCTTCCCTTTTGGTTTTCCATCTCCAGGTCTTTGTACATGTCATTATAATACTTTACTTCGACTTCTTGAGCCACTCTTTGAAATCTTCTGTTCAACTCTTTTACTTTATCATTTCTTCCTTTCACTTTAACTATTTTGCATTCAAGAGCAAGTTTCAGAGTCTCTTCTGACATCCATTTTGGTATTCTCTTGTCTTTTTAATGATCTCTTGCTTTCTTCATGTATGAAGCCCTTGATGTCATTTCACAACTCATCTGGTCTTTGGTCATTAGTGTTCAATGTGTCAAATCTGTTCTTCAGATGGTCTCTAAATTCAGGTGGAATATACTCAAGGTCGTACTTTGGCTCTCATCGACTTATTCTAATTTTCTTCCATTTCAGCCTGAACTTGCATATGAACAATTGATGCTCTGTTCTACAGTCAGCCCCTGGCTTTGTTCTGACTGATATATCGAGTTTTTCCATTGTCTCTTCCCACAGATGTAGTCAATTTGATTCCTGTGTACTCAATCTGGTGAGGTCCACGTGTATAATTGCTGTTTATGTTGCTGCCAACATAGGCAAACTTACTTGACTGAAACTTGGGGGAAAATCAGGTGAAACCCTGTATTGATTGAAATTGGGTTTCAGCCACCTAGCAAAAAGGGGGTTAAAAACAGGAAACAATAAAATTTTATCTCCTTCGTACTTGAGTTTGTGGAATGATATTTGTACCCAATAATATCGTAATAATTCCAGCTTTTGGGAAGCAGGGACTAGCTTTGGGATATGAAGTGGTTTTATTTTTGCATTTGTGTGCATCTATCACTTTTGTGAAAGGGAAATATACTTATAAGTCTCTGTCATATATGCTTAGAAAGAATAATCAGAGATATATGAAATAACAACCGTAATGATGGCCATTAAATAATAACAGTTGCATCTCTAGGAGATAAAAATAGTTGTAAAACCTCCATACAAGCTCAAAATATAAGATGATGCTTCTGTTTCCAGTCATGGATGCTTTGACTTTTGCACTAAAGAACTTACTCAGAATTGAGTTACCTGATTATGTGAATTAGAAGGGGTATTGTAAAGAGATGGGCTGTGTGGGAATGTAAGGGTGGAAGGCCCCATTGGAGGCTTAACCCCTAAAATGCATTGAGAAAAAAGAGTGTGAACCAGTATGTATTTGTCAGTACACCCACTCTTCACTTATTGACATGGTTAGGTTTCAAAGACCAGGTCGTTAAGTGAAAACAGGCTTTATCTGAAAACAGAAAATGATTACATCAGATCACAAAATATAGGATGACTACCTCATTGCATAACTGTCAAATTATAGCATTACATAACTGTTAAACCACTGATAATTATGGTTCAGCCAAGTTGTCACATAACCTTAACCATCACAGCCAGTGTTACTCTTGCCTCATGCTTTGACATTTGTTTCTGCCAGATGTATGTCATTAATGCACAAATAGTCAGATAGTAGATTTTCTACTATTGTCATAAATTTCAAATGTCAGTTAAAGAGATACTTGATAAGTGAAGAATAGGTGTGTTGTTCATCAGGTTTAGGAGACCTAGACTTGGAAACACTGCCCATAGCTCAAGCCTCATCTCAGAACATAAAAAATATTGTCTTGGAACTCCTCATTTCTGGTTTCTGACAAAGGATGGTGACATCCATCTTCCATCCAACCACAGAAAATTCTGATGTACTTTCAGCTCTGCCTCATTCATAGGTTACAATTCCCAGTGAGTCTTTCTATTTTATTTCATATGTTTTAATGATAAAACATAATGCTGGTGCTTCTGTTTCTTCTGTTTCCAGCCAAATTGGAATAACAGAAACTGAATTTAACTTCCTGCCTGACACAAACATAAAACAGGGCAAAATATAAGAAACAATTATTTTTTTGAAACACTGACGTCAGGCAAGGAAGGAGAATGATCACTGAGAGAAGAGAAACTAACTAGATGAGACCTACAATTGTTTCAGATGCTGCCCAGAGAGTTTTCAGAACCTGGAAGACTCTTTGAGTTGGGGAGACCAAACAGGAAGTCCACGGAGAACAAGAGAATTCACACAGCAGAACGTTAAAAATAAGAGAGCTTTGCAGACAGAGAACTCTAGAAATATGTAAAGAGTGCCCTTCAAGTATTCACAAGTGTGTAAGTATGAGTAAAATACCTAAGGCCAGGAGAAGAACCACCTGAAAGGATTAGAAGGAACAGTATCTAGCACTTACATAGTGTCTTTTCCTACCAGCCAGACTGGAAAACCTCAAGATTCATGGAGTGTTGGACAGAGTGCTCATTGGAATCAAACTTCTGAAGACAAAAACTACAATGTTTGAGAGAAAAAATACACTGCATGGGATTAATAGCAGATGACATATTGCAGAATAAAAGATTAGCAAACTTGAAGACACAGGAATAGAAACTTTCCGAAATGACATACAGTAATAGAAAATAATTTTAAAAAATGAAAACAGCATCATTAAGCTTCAGGGCAACTTTGAGTTACCTAATAGATGTGCAATTGGAGTCCTCAAAGAGAAGATAAAGAGTAGAACAGATAAAAATTTTCAAGAAATAATAGCTGAAAATTTTCCAAATTTGATAAAACTATAAACACACAAAGCCAAAAAGTTCGATGAGCCCCAAACACAACAAACGTGAAAAAAACTTCCTCCAGGAACTCCATAGTCAAATTGCTCAAAGTTGGCATTAAAGAGAAAATCTTAAAGTAAGTAGAGAAAAATAGTCATGTTACTGCAGACAAAGAAAGATAAGGATGACATTGGATTTCTTGTCAGAAGCTGCAAGTTAAAAAGCAGTAGAGTAGAATCTTTAAAGCACTGGGGTGGGGCAGAGGGGGGATTGGGCCAGAGGGGCTGTCAGCCTGCAATAATAGGCCCAAAGAAAATACTTTTCAAAAAAGAAGGCAAGTCAAGATTTTTTCAAACATACAACAATGAAAGGCTTACAATAGAAGAAATGGTAAGGGATATCCTTCTGGCAGAAGAAAAATTATTCAGATGGCAGTATGTATCTATACAAAAGAATAAAGAGCAACTTAACCGTTAATTATGTGGGCAAATATATAATAGTTATGAGTGCAAATATATAAGATTTTCTTCATATTATTTAAATCCTTTTAGAAAATATCAAAATGATAATGTAGAATGCAGATTGCAACATATCGGAAAATAAAATATATGACAAAAATAGCACGAAGGCCAGGTTGGGAGAAATGGAAGTATACTATAATAAGGTTCTCACACTACATGTGAAGTGATGCTGTATCACTTACAGGCAGACTGTGGTAAGTTAAAGAAGTACATTGTAGTCCCTAAAATAGCCACCAAATAAACAAAAGAAATAAGCTTTAGCAAGTAAGCCAAAAAATAAAAATATAAAAGGAGATAAAATAGTCAGAAAAAAATTTAATTAATAAAAAGAAGGCAGAAAAAGGAAAAAAGGAGCAGATGGAACAATAGAAAACTTTTGGGAGTGAGGATATGCTCTTTATCTTGATTGTGGTGATGGTTTCATGGGTGTATACTTACATCAAAACTTACCAATTTTATACTATATATATTGTATTTGGGAAACCTTCCTGGCATAGTGGTTAAGTGCTATGGCTGCTAACCAAAAGGTCGGCAGTTCAAATCCACCAGGCGCTCCTTGGAAAGTCTCTGGGGCAGTTCTACTCTGAACTATAGGGTCGCTATGAGTCGGAATCATCTGGACGGCACTGGGTTTGGGTTTTGGTTTGGTATATTGTATTTATATATCAACGCAGCTTTTAGGGATTAAAAAAAGTACTAATTTGCAAGCAATTTCCACTATGGAAGCACCTTTATAGAGCAACCCTACAGGAAGGAAATGTAACTGACAATTAAACTATTAAAAAAAAAAACCTTGACTGAATCTTCAGGAACATAGGACTGTCACACGACAGTACATAGCCTCTTCAGTGCTTACTACAAAGAAAGATGTTGCTACTCCAGCCACACTCGAAGTTAGTAGAAGAACCTCGCGCCTCTTCTGAGGTAAGAACTCTTGTTGTTGTTGTTAGCTGCCACTGTAGTCGGTTCTGACTCATAACGACCCTATAGGACAGAGTAGAACTGCCCCATAGGGTTTCCAAGGAACAGCTGGTGGATTGGCTTTAAGAACTCTTACAGCGCTCAACATTGTTAGGGAAACAGCTCAACTTGGAAAGGTGTTATTCTTTTAATTCTTAAGGGAAGATGATTTGATCCTTTATTACTTATTTACTTCTAATGAACCCTCAAAAACCACTGCTATAATTATACATATGCCCATGGTATCAATACAAACTTTTACATATAACAGCTCAAAGTCTATAGAAATTCTTTTATTTTTTTCATCCCTCTTTCTAAATTTAGAATAACCAATTCTCTTAAATTGAAGACGAAAGTATATTTATATTATACTTTAAATTCAAACCAATTAAACCAATTATACCAGAGTTACTATCTGGTATAACTTAAAAACTACAACTAACTGAAGCTACCTCTCTTAGATTAAATATTTGGCTAAGTTCTAAAAAGAATTACCTAATACTTAACTCTATCAACCACCCACCCCCCAAAAAAATCACACTAATATTCTCCAGGGGCCCTGGCTGCACAGTAGTTAGCATTTCGTGGCTAACCAAAAGGCTGGCAGTTCGAATCCACAGTCATTCCTTGGAAACCCTAAGGAGCAGTTCTACTGTGTCCTGTAGGGTCACTATGACTTGGAATAGACTTGATGGCAATGGATTTTTTTTTTTTCTTTAATATTCTCCAGGTAAGGCTCCAATATTTATTTTCTAGGGATTGACTTGACAATGGAATTATGCCCCAAAGCCAAATACTTTGATGAAGAAATAACTGCTTGATTACGTTTTCTTTTATTTGTCTAAGAAAATTTGCACTTCTTACTAATAAAGTAAAAAGCAAAAGCCCTAGAATACTATCTCTTTTAGGGGAAAGTTGATATATAAAAGCTTTTGGAAAAACCCTAGATCATACCAAAAGAAGAAGGAGATGCCAGGATAAAGTTTTTGTAGTTGTGCAGTATCTTCATAGCTGTCTATTTTTCTTTATCTTTAATTATAAAAATGTATGGGAAGGAAGGATATTTTATTTCAAGCTAAATATGTTGATTGATTTATTGGCTTTGGTCTTTAATAGTACCTCATATTTAGTACTTAAACCTTTCCTAATGCATTATTTCATTTGGTTTTGCGACATACCTTATGAGATAAGTATGATTAGGCCAAATCTACAAAAAAAGAAACAAACTCAGAGAGCCTATATAGTTGGTAAGATCACCTAGCTACAAAGTGGCAAATTTAGATTTAAATCCAGTCTTTCTAATTCTACATCCTGTTCCTTTTACTTTCCTTCCAGGCCATAGGAAGCCTATCTCTCACACCACATCTTTCAGGGTAGTTTGTCAACTAGGTTTATGTTACAATAAAATATAACTTTTCTGCATGATCCCTTGATCTTGAACTGTTAAAGTTGATCAAGGCCTATTTGTTGCCAGAGGATAAATGGAGGCAAATAATATACTTTGATCTCATTACACATGATCTATTTCCAAGCTTCAGCTCTTGTAGTGTATACTTTACGAATATCATTTAATATTAAAGTGGAAAAAAATATTTTATTCCATTTTTTTTCTTGCTCAGCTAGAGTGGCCAAAAAGAAGCAACTGAATGATCATGGAATTCAGTTATAAATGTCATCGCCAGGAAATCATTTGATTTGCTGTTATCATTTCTGTAATTATAAAACAGATATCCATTTCACTGGAAGTTACCACAATATGAGAGTAATTGCTACACTATTACAGAATAGTTGCATGGTATGGTTATTCGTGTCATGCAAACTATAAATTATGTACTAAACATAATATAATTTATAATGAAAAACTTAACATGGCTTAAAGTAGCTACCAAACTCAAGTGGAACTCTGTGGTTGTTGCAAAGTAATTACATAATTATTTAAGCCTCACAAACTTAGAAATTACAAAGTACTTACGAAAAGCAATACCACGAGATGCTAAATAGAACTTAAAATAGTTACCAATGCAATTTGAGTAATGTTTTTTGTTGTGCTAAATGCAAATCCCATCATTATCTTTTTTGGGGATGGAATCTAATGTATTTTAACAAATTCTTCTCATTTGTCTTCATTCATACATTTCTAGACTCTCCAAGTTGGAAGAAAACATTTAAACCAGTTCTCTACCCAAACTATGAACCCCTTCTAGAGCATTCAAGGCAACTAGCTATTGAGCTTCTTGAACCAAGACAGCCTAGAATTCCATAAGCTACAAAGTCAGTGTATTGGTTAGGATTCTTTGGTTCCATATGACAGGAAACTCAGGTCACACTGGCTTAGGGGACAGAAGAAATTTATAAGCTCAAGTAATTGAAAAGCCTAAGGTTACTAGCTTTCAGCCTGGCTTGATCCAGATGTTGAAACGATGTTATAAATACTCTTTTTCTAAATATCTGCTTGAGTTTCTCTGTTGGCTCTCTTCTCAGAAAGTCCCTCCCCTTGTAATGGCATGATGCCCATCAAAATATTCAGATGCAACCCACTGGCTTAATAACTCCAGTAGAGAGAATTTCTCTTTCCCAGTGGTTCTAGGAAAGGCCTGATTGTGTTGTTCTGGATCACATGCCCTTCCCTGAATCAATCACTAATGTCCATATATGGGTCACATGAGCAGCTCTAGAACCAGGAGAGTAGGGTCATTCCCAAAGCAATACTGAGATGCTCTTCATGAAAGAAAAAAGAATGAATGCTGAGCAGGGAAACACAACAGATGTCCACTTGAGGCAAGATTTATTATCCTTCTTTTAATAGAGATATTGCTCTTCTTTCCCTTTTACAGTGAAGGCTCTCTTGGGAATGAGTCCTGGTGAAAACAAAATGGACCCAGTCAACAAGTTGGCCCAAGCTGGAAGTTGACATAGTACTGTTGGTATTTACCACGAACAAACCAGAAGAGTAATTACAAGTTTACAGAAGATCTTTTTATTTTTCTTCCAAAAATGCAATTACTCTAGACACAGTATTCTTTTGGCTCAATCCACAGAGCATTGATTCACCAGCACCCGTCTTTCAAAAGTACTTCATTTTTCCCTCTGTCTTTTATTCAAATAGTAGCCATGATCTCTCCGATCTCTGCTGACACAACTCATAGTCCACAGAACACTTTGGTGAACCACAAAAACAGGATAAGGAGCATCTTATGCTCAGTGAAGGAAGGAATAAGTTGTATGGAGCCAGCAAAGCTTGGCACTCTAGTTCTCAGGTATAGCAGGCATCTGTTATTCCCCCTGGCTGCCAAGCATCTGAACCTCATTGCAACCGGGCAATTCTCCATCTTATGGATTTTGGCAGGAGGCACAGACATCTGTCATCATAGAGCTAAAAATGTCATAAACTTACTCAGTCCTCCTTACAGCTAGTCCGTGGGCATGTGACGTAGGCCCCACCAATCAAATGGACATACCGTAGTCTTTGAGTAGGAACTAAAGATGTAAAGAAGCACAGATTGCAAAGAATCTTCTCTGGAAGTGGAGGCCATTGCTGTGAGATCAAGTTTTAGGGGCAAAAGGGCAGTAGTGTCAGCAGCTGTCCCCAGAGTCTGGGGTCTGTTGTGTCCACAGCGTAAGTGTATGTCTAGGACTCAGTGGCAGCAGCTCCAGGAGTGTCCTCCTTGGACCTATCTTGGAGTGCAATTTTGGCTTTGTTCCTGGCTGCATAGCCTTTGAACCTGGATCTCCAGCACTCCCAGAGTTTCTGTGATCCCCACATTATCCTTTTAATTTTTTTTTTTTCCCTGCATAAATAAGCAAGAATCAGTATCTGTTGCTTGTAGTCCAAAACCATTCTGGTGTGAAAGTTCTCATCTCATGCAGCCTCAGGGCTAGAAACATTGTCAAGAAAGAGGTGACTTGTAGGTGTCCCTAAAGTGCTTCTTTGTAGGGGGTGAGTGCCCTCCACTGGCTTAGCTTAAAGTTTTGATCTCTATAAAACTGTAAACTAGTCCAGGAAAAAAAAAAAACCTAGGTTTGTGGTTCCCACCGTTTACACCTTAGTGTTTTTTTGAGTCTGATCAGATAGTAGTATAAAGGTAAGGGAAATAGGAGAATGGCTTATGAACCCTGAGAGGGAGAGAGACCTTGTAACTAGCTATAGAGGGAAGAACCACAGTGGTGCCTGAGTCACCCCTTGATGGGAGAAGGGGATTTTTTTGTTTTTTTGTTGGGGGGGTGGTGTTTAGCTCTTCTAAAAATTGGTGATAGGCTCCTGTTTTACTATGGGATTTTACTGTGAAACCAAAAATGTCTGTGCTTATTTTCCTTTTGGACTATAATTACAGCAGAAAATGCTCCTTCAGCTCGTGCAAGGATACACCCCC
Source organism: Loxodonta africana (assembly GCF_030014295.1). Classification (NCBI taxonomy): domain Eukaryota; kingdom Metazoa; phylum Chordata; class Mammalia; order Proboscidea; family Elephantidae; genus Loxodonta; species Loxodonta africana. The sequence goes on along the minus strand of NC_087351.1, from coordinate 65,602,513 downwards.
AATACTCACACAATCGTAGCAGAAATTGGAGACGACAGCTGCAGTAGAAGGACTGAGAAGGCAGAGAAAGGGGAAAAGCCCATTTACTAAGTTAATAACCAGGAGAAAATCTAAATAGGAGCAGCTCCCTTACAATACCACATACTATTCCTCAAACAGAATCATTCTGTGGTTTGTAATCAAGTGTCTGAATTCTGAATTTATAGGCCCCAGGATGGTAAGTGTGGTTGTATGGTATTTAGCAATTTTGTGTGGTGGTGTGCTAAATATGGAGACATCAGAAGAGTATTTCAGTGCTTTTCCTTTGCGTCTACTCTGAAACTTGGGTTGGGTGACAGCTAAAAAAAACCCTCTAGCCTGTCAAGGGGCAATCAGGTTTATCTGCTCTGGGGCTTTAATTTTCTTTGAGAACTGTGTCTTTAGAGTATGTCTAAATCATCTCCCTTTTTGCCATGAAATTGCATTCATTTCTCAAAATCTTGAAATTGCCATAACAAGGTACCATAAACTGGGTGGCTTAAAAGAACAGGAATGTATTCTCTGAAGGTTCTAGAGGCCAGAAGTCTGAATTCAGGGTCTTGGCAGGGTCATGCTCACTCTGAAGGCTCTAGGGAAGGAATTCTCCCTTGCCTCTTCTAGCTTCTGATGATCCCAGGCATTCTTTAGCTGGAGAAAGCATAATTCCAACGTCTCTCTCATGTTCTTATGACCATCTTCCCTCTGTAACTCTATACATCTCTTCTCCTATTCTTGAAAGGACACCAGTTATAAAGAGATTAAGGTCCACCTTCCTGACCTCATCTTAACTAATTACATATGCAGTGACCCTACTTCCAAATAAGGTCACATTCATGGGGTGGGGGGAGTGGTTGGGACTTGAACATATATTTTAAAGTGGACACAATTCAACTCATAACAACCTATAACAGGCTTGCAATCCTAAGATCCAATGGTAGAATTATATTACTGATATAAAATTAAAATGCTCCTATTTTCTATATCATATCTCACTCTTTCAGGGTCTGTGTTCATCACTTAGAAATTCCAAATTATCTTTTAATTTGCTTCAAAAATCACACAAGGCATTCTATGTCTTTCCTCCAGGGGCATATCTCATTTTGGGTCCAAATCATATAGTATATCCCAATCTCCCAACATTTTCACCAGATTTGATTCCAAAAGTCTTTTGACTATTTTTAAAATTCAAATCCACCCTGAAATCACAAAAGTTCATTATCACTGAGTAAATTAAATGCATGTGCCTTAGAATTCACAAGCAGTTCCAAAAAAATATTTTGAGTCAACATGGCAGAGTAAAACGAGTATCAGCTTTAATTTCATGTTGGAGATTGCTTAATCACTACCACCGGCTGACCTAGCTGTTGCCCACCTCGGGCACGCTACTTCGTTTTCTCATCTAAAATAACCATATTAAAGCTTACCTCCTAGGAATGCTGTGGGATCAGAGATTGTCAAATATTCATAGCAGGGTCCTACATATGTAAGCACTCAAGACATTGTAATAAAACAGAAATGGCAACATGATTATCTTAAGTATACAGTTGCCTAGTTTGAAGAAAAGAATACTTGTTTAGCTATATAAGCTGCAGTAAGTATATTAAAGAATCAGTTGTGTTTCTATACTTAGATTGGCTATGAATTGCTGTGATTTTCAAATGAATATTTCCCAAGAGAGCCTCCTGTGTCTAGTTCGCGCGTTCGTTCACCTATCCAACAAAGCTATTAAACATACTCATCACCAATTTTATTAGGAATGTTGCTGTTGTCGTTGTTAGGTGCCGTCGAGTCGGCTCTGACTCATAGCGACCCTATGCACAACAGAACAAAACACTGCCCGGTCCTGCGCCATCCTTACAATCATTGTTATGCTTGAGCTCATTGTTGCACCCACTGTGTCAATCCACCTCGTTGAGGGTCTTCCTCTTTTCCGCTGACCCTGTACTCTGCCAAGTATGATGTCCTTTTCCAGGGACTCATCCCTCCTGACAACATGTCCAAAGTATGTAAGACTCAGTCTCGCCATCCTTGCCCCTAAGGAGCATTCTGGATGTACTTCTTCTAAGACAGATTTGTTCATTCTTTTGGCAGTCCATGGTATATTCAATATTCTTCACCAACACCACAATTCAAAGGTGTCAACTCATCTTCAGTCTTCCTTATTCATTGTCCAGCTTTCACATGCATCTGATGCGATTGAAAATACCATGGCTTGGGTCAGGTGCACCTTAGGCTTCAGGGTGACATCTTTGCTCTTCAACACTTTGAAGAGGTCCTTTGCAGCAGATTTGCCCAATGCAATGCGTCTTTTGATTTCTTGACTGCTGCTTCCATGGCCCTTGATTGTGGATCCAAATAAAATGAAATCCTTGACAATTTCAATCTTTTCTCCGTTTATCATGATGTTGCTCATTGGTCCAGTTGTGAGGATTTTTGTTTTCTTTATGTTGAGGTGCAATCCATACTGAAGGCTGTGGTCTTTGATCTTCATTAGTAAATGCTTCAAGTCCTCTTCGCTTTCGGCAAGCAAGGTTGTGTTATCTGCATACTTCAGGTTGTTAATGAGTCTTCCTCCAATCTTGATGCCCCGTTCTTCTTCATATAGTCCAGCTTCTTGAATTCTTTGTTCAGCATACAGATTAAATAGGTATGGTGAAAGAATACAACCCTGATGCACACCTTTCCTGATTTTAAACCAATCAGTATCCCCTTGTTCTATCCGAACAACTGCCTCTTGATCTATGTAAAGGTTCCTCACGAGCACAATTAAGTGTTCTGGAATTCCCATTCTTCGCAGTGTTATCCATAGTTTGTTATGATCCACACAGTTGAATGCCTTTGCATAATCAATAAAACACAGGTAAACATCCTTCTGGTATTCTCTGCTTTCAGCCAGGATCCATCTGATATCAGCAATGATATCCCTGGTTCTATGTCCTCTTCTGAAACCAGCCTGAATTTCTGGCAGTTCCCTGTCGATATACTGCTGCAGCCATTTTTAAACGATCTTCAGCAGAATTTTGCTTGTGTGTGATATTAATGATATTGTTCTATAATTTCCACATTTGGTTGGATCACCTTTCTTGGGAATAGGCTTAAATATGGATCTCTTCCAGTCAGTTGGCCAGGAAGCTGTCTTCCATATTTCTTGGCATAGTCGAGTGAGCACCTCCAGCACTGCATCTGTCTGTTGAAACATCTCAACTGATATTCCATCAATTCCTGAAGCCTTGTTTTTCGCCAATGCCTCCAGAGCAGCTTGAACTTCTTCCTTCAGTAGCATCGGTTCCTGATCATATGCCACCTCTTGAAATGGTTGAATATCAACTAATTCTTTTTGGTATAATGACTCTGTGTATTCCTTCCATCTTCTTTTGATGCTTCCTGCATCATTTAATATTTTCCCCATGGAATCCTTCACTATTGCAACTCGAGGCTTGAATTTTTGTTTCAGTTCTTTCAGCTTGAGAAACGCTGAGTGTATTCTTCCCTTTTGGTTTTCTATCTCCAGCTCTTTGCACATGTCATTATAATACTTTATTTTGTCTTCTAGAGAGGCCCTTTGAAATCTTCTGTTCAGTTCTTTTACTTCATGAATGTTTCCTTTTGCTTTAGCTGCTCGACACTCAAGAGCAAGTTTCAGAGTCTCCTCTGACATCCACCTTGGCCTTTTCTTTCTTTCCCGTCTTTTCAGTGACCTCTTGCTTTCTTCATGGATGATGTCCTTGATGTCATTCCACAACTCGTCTGGTCTTTGGTCACTAGTGTTCAATGCATCAAATCTATTCTTGAGATGGTCTCTAAATTCAGGTGGGATATACTCAAGGTCATATTTTGGCTCTGTGGACTTGCTCTGATTTTCTTCAGTTTCAGCTTGAACTTGCATAGGAGCAATTGACGGTCTATTCCACAGTCTGCCCCTGGCCTTGTTCTGACTAATGATATGGAGCTTTTCCATCGTCTCTTTCCACAGATGTAGTCAATTTGATTCCTGTGTGTTCCATCTGGCGAGGTCCATGTGTATAGTCACTGTTTATGTTGGTGAAAGAAGGTATTTGCAATGAAGAAGTCTTTGGTCTTGCAAAATTCTATCATTCGATCTCTGGCATGGTTTCTATCACCAAGGCCATATTTTCCAACTACTGATCCTTCTTCTTTGTTTCCAACTTCCGCCTTCCAGTTGCCAGTAATTATCTTTTGATCAATTTCAGACTGCAGCAGCTCATAAAAATCTTCTATTTCTTCATCTTTGGCCCTAGTGGTTGGTGCATACATTTGAATAATAATCATATTAACTGGTCTTCCTTGTAGGCATATGGATATTATCCTATCACTGACAGCATTGTACTTCAGGATAGATCTTGAAATGTTCTTTTTGACGATGAATGCAACACCATTCCTCTTCGAGTTGTCATTCCCAGCATAGTAGACTATATGATTATCCAATTCAAAACGGCCAATACCAGTCCATTTCAGCTCACTAATGCCTAGGATATCAATGTTTATGCATTCTATTTCATTTTTGATGATTTCCAATTTTCTTAGATTCAAACTTCGTACATTCCAGATTCCGATTATTAGTGGATGTTTGCAGCTGTTTCTTCTCATTTTGAGTCATGCCACATCAGCAGATGAAGGTCCCAAAAGCTTTACTCCACCCACGTCATTAAGGTTGACTCTACTTTGAGGAGGCAGCTCTTCCCCGGTCTTCTTTTGATTGCCTTCCAACCTGGGGGGCTCATCTTCCAGCACTATATCAGACAATGTTCTGCTTCTATTCATAAGGTTTTCACTGGCTAATGCTTTTCAAAAGTAAACTGCCGGGTCCTTCTTCCTAGTCTGTCTTAGTCTGGAAGCTCAGCTGAAACCTGTCCTCCATGGGTGACCCTGCTGGTATCTGAATATCAGTGGCATAGCTTCCAGCATCACAGCAACACACAAGCCCCCACAGTACGATGAACTGACAGACACGTGGGGGTTATTAGGAATAACCTCCCCCCAGTAATCATTTCATAGAGTGTTGCCAAGTTGGCATATTCCTGCCTCTCCTAACCGGAACTCCTGAGAACTCTGAAATGCTAGACAAGTACTTACCAGAGAGTGATACAAACAACTATAATGTACAACAATGTTAAGTCTGTGCTTGCCATGTGAAGTTGATAACTCCTCTTTGTCTTCTCCGATCCCAAAATGCCTGGCTTTGAGGCTATCAGTCACTAGCCTGAGGATGGTGGAGAGATTGGAGGTTCTTCCACTAGAGGTTTCTAGCAGTTGTACCTGCCCTAGGCTCTGTGCCTGCCTGGCTTTCCAAGATTACAGACAGAGCCTTCTCATTCCCAAGGGAAAGGGTCTTTAGGTCATACCATCACATCATTTTTGGCTTTTCCCCTTACCTCTATGTTGGTAACTTTGCTGGTCAGATATCAATTCTGGTCTCCCCTATGCTCACTTCATTGAGTTCCTTGCCCATTGTCCCTCTCTATGGTATGTGTCATTTATTGAATATCTGCCACACTTTGCAAAACAGCTTTCTAAGTGAGATGAGTGATATACATACCAACATTTTGGAAAACAAAAAAAGTGAGGATGTAATTGATTTGACCTAGAAAGGTCTCGCTATGAGTCAGAATTGGCTCGACAGCAATGGGTTTGGGTTTTTGGTTAGAAAGGTCTAGGCAGATTTTATAAAGGAGCCATGGCTTGACAGAGGAATAAGAACACTACAAACAAGGTAGGGAAAGGAATTTTAGGCAGAAGGAATGAAAAAAATCAAAGGCGGCATGAAAATCCATAGGGTCGGGAAATAATGTTCGCTATGAGCTATGTGATGAATGTGTGGTGGAGAATAACTGGAGATGAGACTGAGAAAGAAAGTTGAGGCCAAATTACAAAGAACTAAATAACCCCAGCTATGAAGTTCACTAAGCCAAGGAGCCCTGGTGGTGCAGTGGTTAAGCACTTGGCTGGTACCTGAAAGGTCGGAGGATCGTACCAACCAGCATTTCTGAGGGAGAAAGACGTGGCAGTCTGCTTCCCTAAAGATTACAGTTTTGCGGAAGAGTTGTCCTATAGGGTCACTATTAGTCAAAATCAACTCAATGGCAGTTTTTTTTTTTTTTTTTAATGGAATTCAAGTACACTGTCAACAATGGGAAGTCATCAAAAATGCTACACATGGCGGAGACATACATGATAGATGAATGTTTTAGCACTGTGGTGGCAAATTAGAAAGAAGAGAGTCTGGAGACAGGGAAATTAGTCAAGAAATATTTGAGATAGCCAAGCTACTGAGGATGAGGACTTCAACTATGGGTGGCAGGGAAAAGAAAGGAGGGGACAAAATCAAAAGACACTACTGAGGAGAAAGTTACAGGATAAAATGGTTAGTTGAAACTGCAAAATAGGTAAAAGAAGGAGTCAGAGATGGGTCTGGAATGACATTTTGATTTCCTGATACAAATACATATAATCTTTATGCTATTATCCCACCCCTTCTTTTGCAATCTAAACACCTGCATGTAATATACTGCCATGATGACAAAGCATTCAGTGAGTACACAATAGACTCCAAGGGCTTCAAGGAGCCCATCATCTGCTCAGAAGAGCTGGGCATCTGGAATAGGTTATAGCGAGGTTATGGAATTTTCTTCCCTGGAGGTCTTTTACAAGCTAGATACCCATCTGTCTATGATGGTTTAGGTGTGGTCCTCTCTGAAGCCTGGGAGGTGGCCTGTTTGAGTTCTTGTGATCTCTTCCAGGCCTACAATTCTATGATTCTACATCATTTTATGGCTTAACCCCAAGGTATATTATTCATTTGATAAAATAAATAATTAGATGAAACTAGGCATTTTTTATGGACACTGTCATAGAATGTACTCTGGAAATTCTTAAAATTAACAAGTGATTCTACTGAATAACTTATGAATAATATTATGGGCCAGGATTTCTCAGAGTGTGCCTGTTGGAACTAGTACTACAATATTCTTGCTCCCAAAAAATGGAAAATGATGGAAATACACACTATACATTAGTGTGATAAAAGCCCTGAGTTGTCCTACATGAAAACTTTTTTGATTTTCACTTAGATCTTCTTAAAAGTTAAAAGACAAAAAATGATATATGTACCTATCTATATAACTATAAATCTATCTATAGCTATCCATCTGTCTGTCTATCTATCTAATCTATCTTATTTTTAACCTCCCATGGAACCGAGGTTTCATAAAACACACTTATTCTGTTATTCTGATTTATTCTTCATATCATAAGAAAATCTGATTGGATATATCACCAGAAACATCTAAGCTTGTTCAAGTATGATCTTTGGTTAATCCAACAATTTAGTTATTTTCAAATGACAGTTTGCTTCTCTATAAAGTGGCGATAGTAACACCTACCTCATCAGGCTGTTATGAGAATTAATGAAATGTATGAAGCATGTGGCAGAGGGCCTGGCACCTTGTGAGTGTGCTCGATAAATATCAGCTCCATACCTTTTGCTTCTCCATTAGGTTTTGGTACCTAATATATCTCATCAGTAAATTAAATATTTTAGGTGCGAAAATGCTTAGGCAATTAAAGCCTTTGGTTTCAACTAAGAAATGGACATAAACCCATGTTAAATTAAAATGCAGAAGATCAAGTGCTAGTCCTTCAATAATCACAACTACGTGGAAATATGTGTGCATGTGAACAAGGGCACTATGCAATAGTAAGGGTATTCATAACAGGTGGTGGGACTATGGGTCATTTGCTTTCGTTTCTTTTAAACTGTCTTAGTATTATAGACTATCATTTTTTAAATGTAAAAAAGAGAAAGAAATTAAATTGAAAATGGTCAAATAGAAGAAATGAACCAAAGAAAAATAAACAATGGATATCCCGAGTTACGGAACTCTGTACTGGAAGTGGCCCAGCTATAGCTGCTTCCGATTTTTCCAAATTACTCAACTTTTTCACTCCCCTGGCATACAGTTGTGAGTATTTTTTACTCCTCTTTGTCTGCTCCTGGGCTTCTGTCCTTCTCTTCCAGGAACTCAGCTACCTTTTTCACGGTTCCCTGTGCTTCTATAGATAGAACAGGGCAGTCAGTAAATGCAGAAAAGCCAAGGTATAACACAGAAATGTTGTTGTTAGGTGCCGTCAATTCGATTCCGACTCAGCGACCCTATGCACAACTGAACGAAACACTGCCCAGTCCTGCGCCATCCTCACAATGGTTGCTGTGCTTGAGCTCCTATTTTAGCCCAAACTATGTGCCAAGCACTATACTGTTATATATATATATATATTAAAATATATTACCTTTAATTCTCACATCGGTGTCATGAGGTAGGCATATGTATTCTCCTTTGTACACATGTGCCAACCAAAGCTGAGACAGGTTAAATTACTTCCCTAAAGGAAAACAGCTAAGAATGATCAGAACCAGGACTCAAGTCCAGGATGGCCTGTCTCTGAATCCTTTGGAGTTAACACGGCTTTATAGTGGGAATGGTAACTAAGTGCCATAGATCAATGTTTCCCAAGTGTTATTCCTGGAGCCCCTACCCTAAATGATGATGTTCTCACTGTGTGAGCCATTCTGATTACTCCTCATCGGGCAATCCCATGTATAATAGGCCACGAAAGGAGAGGCACAGGTGGCTCTCCCTGAAGCAGTCACTGGATGCATTCCTGACTTGCACCCCATTGCAGCGTTTCCTGGTCCTCAGCAAAAAAGTGAAGGAAGCTGGTGGGCCCTGTGGTTTCAATCCTTAGAGTAAAATTTGACTTATCTAAGTGGGTGAAATGGCACTAAGTTGGCTTCTAATTTTATGTAGACTGGACCTTTGGTAAATTTTTTTATTTAAAACAAAACGAAACACAAAAAGAGCTAGGACAAGATTATGATAAAAAAAACAAAGTGCTGCACAATGACATACATCAAACTCTACCTCAAGATGCACTGACAAATATAGAGCCTAGAAAACAATTTCCCACAAATGTATGAAATTCATGAAAACAATTTCACATAAATGTATGTAATGCAAAACAAAATTTCATGTTGTAATCTTTTTTTAATTTTCTGAATGTGAATTTTTAAATATAAAAAACCAAACCAAACCTGTTGCCATCAAGTCAATTCCAACTCCTAGCGACCCGATAGGGTAGAGTAGAACTGCCACCATGGAGTTTCCAAGGAGCATCTGGTGGACTCGATCTGCCAACCTTTTGGTTAGCAGCTATAGCTCTTGACTACTACACCATCGGGGTTTCCTGGAGGTCCCACAGAGATATGAACTCGGATCTATCTGTGCATTCAGAGTGCTCACCATTACAGGCTTTTTAAAAAATTAGCTCTTTCAAGGAATAATTTACACGTGAAAATTCACCGGTTTTAACTTAACAGTTCAGACAGTATTGACAAATATAAGCAGTCATGTAACCACACTCAGTCAAGATATATAGTATTTCCATCACACCAAAGGTCTACTCCACCTTTGTCCCTGGCAACCACTGATCAGCTTTGTCAAATAGTTCTGCCTATTGTAGAAGTCCATATAAATGGAGTCATATGGATGTATTATTTTGTGTATTTCTTTCACCCAGGATCATCCATGGTGAATTTACATTGCAAGTTCATGATGAAAATCAATTGACCATGTGTCAGTAGTTCATTCATTTTATTGCGAAGTAGTACAGTATTCCATTGTTAAACCTGTTGCCACTGAGTTGATTCAGACTCAAGGTGGCCCTACGGGGCAGAGTAGAACTGCCTCTCAGGGTTTCTGAGGAGTGGCTGGTGGATTCAAACTGCTGTCTTTTTAGTTAGCATTCTGAGCTTTTAGCCACTGTGCCACTAGGGCTCCCCCATTCCATCATTAGGACATACTATATTGTTTATTCATTCACCTACTAATGGACAGGGCAGTTTCCTGTTTGGAGCTATTATTTTAAAAATCTGCTGTGGACATTCATATATAAGTCTTTGTGTAAACATGTTTTTATTTTTCTTGGAGAGATGCTTAAAACTATAAATGCAAGGTCATATGGTAAGTGCATGTTTAACTGTATAAGAAACTGTCAAAATGTTTTACAAAGTGGCCTTAACATTTCATAATTCCACCAGCAATATATGAGAATTCCATTTGCCCCACACTCATGTCAGCGTTTGGTATCGTCAGTCTTTTAATTTTAGCCATTCTGTTGGGTGTGCAGTGGAATCATATAACAATTTTAATTTGAAATTTCCTGATCACCAGTATAATTTCCTGATTGTTGTTGTTCTTAGAAATCATTGAGTCCATTCTGACTCATAGCGACCGTACGTATAACGGAACTAAACAATGCCTGGTCCTGCACCATCCTCACAATTGTTGCTATTTTTGAGCCCATTGTTGCAGCCATCGTTTCAGTCCATCTCATTGACGGGCTTCCTTTTTTTCTCTAACCCTCTAACTTACCAAGCATTCTGATAACGTGTCCAAAGTATGGGAGATGAAGTCTCACCATCCTCACTTCCAAGGAGTATTCTGGCTGCACTTCCAAAACAGACTCACTCGTTTTTCTGGCAGTCCATTGTACAGTCAATATTCTTCTCCAACACCATAATTCAAAGGCATCAATTCTTCTTTGGTCTTCTTTATTTATTGTCCAGTTTTCATAGACATGGGAAGTGATTGAAAATGCCATGGCTTGTGTCAGGAGCACCAAAGTCCTCAAAGTGACATCTTTGCTTTAAAACACTTTAAAGTGGACTTTTTGGAGCAGATTTGCCCAATGCAATATGTCGTTTGATTTCTCGACTGCTACTTCCATGGGCATTGATTGTGGATCCAAGTAAAATGAAATCATTGACAACTTCAATATTTTCTCCATTTATCATGATGTTGCTTATTGGTCCAGTTGTAAAAATTTGGTTTTCTTTATATTGAGGTGTAATCCGTACTGAAGGATGTAGATTATAGTCTTCATCAGTAAGTGCTTCAAGTCCTCTTGCAACAAGCAAGGTTGTGTCATCTGCATATCGAAGGTTGTTAATGAGTCTCCCTACAATCCTGATGCCATGTTCTTCCTTATATAGTCCAGCTTCGTGGATTATTTGCTCAGCATACAGATTGAATGAGTATGGTGAAAGGATACAACCCTGATGCACACCTTTCCTGATTTTAAATCACACAGTATCCCTTTGTTCTGTTTGAAGAACTGCCTCTTGTTCTATGTACAGGTTCTGCAGGAAAATAATTGTTCTGGAATTTTCATTCTTTGCAATGTTACCCATAATTTGTTATGATCTACACAATTGAATGCCTTTGCATAGTCAATAAAACACAGGTAAACCTCTTTCTGGTACTCTCTGCTTTCAGCCAAGATCCATCTGACATCAGCAACGATATCCCTTGTTCCACGTCCTCTTCTGAATCTGGTTTACTTTCTGGCAGTTCCCTGTCAATAAACTGCTGCAAGCATTTTTGAATGATCTTCAGCAAAATTTTGCTTGTGTGTAATATTAATGATATTGTTTGATAATTTCCACACTCACTTGGATCACCTTTCTTTGAAACGGGTGCAAATATGGATCTTTTCTAGTCCATTGTCCAGGTAGTTCTCTTCCAAATTTCTTGGCATAAACAAGTGTGCATCTCTGGTGCTGCATCCATTTGTTGAAACATCTCAATTGGTATTCCATCAATTCCTGGAGCCTTGTTTTTTGCCAGTACCTTCAGTGCAGCTTGAACTTTGTCCTTCAATACCATCAGGTCTTGATCATATGCTTCCTCCTGAAATGGTTGAATGTTGACCAATTCTTTTGGTACAGTGACTGTATTCCTTCCATCTTCCTTGATGCTTCCTGGGTTCTTTGATATTTTGCACATAGAATTCTTCAAAATTGCAACTCGAGGCTTAAATTTTTTCTTCAGCTCTTTCAGCTTGAGAAATGCCAAACGTGTTCTTCCCTTTTGGTTGTCTAACTCCAGGTCTTTGCACATTTCATTATAATACTTTGTCTTCTTGAGCTGCCCTTTGAAGTCTTATGGTTCAGCTCTTTTACTTCATCATTTCTGCCATTTGCTTTAGCTTTTCTAAGTTCAAGAGCAAGTTTCAGGGTCTCTTCTGACATCCATTTTGGTCTTTTCTTTCTGTCCTGTATTTTAAATGAGCTTTTGCTTTCTTCATGTATGATGTCCTTGATGTCATCCCACAACTTGTCTGGGTTTCTGTCATTAGTGTTTAATGTATCAAACTGATTCTTGAGATGGTCTCCAAATTCAGATGGGATATACTCAAGGTCATATTTTGGTTCTTGTGGACTTGTTTTAATTTTCTTCAGCCTCAACTTGAGCTTGCATATGAGCAATGGACTGTCTGTACCTCAGTTGGCCCCTGGTCTTGTTCTAACTTATGATACTAAGCTTCTCCATTATCTCTTTCCACAGATGTTGTCGATTTGATTCCTGTGTTTTCCGTTCAATGAGGTCCACATGTACAGTCACCATTTGTGTTGTTGAGAAAGATATTTGCAATGAATAAGTTATTGATCTTACAAAATTCTATAATGCGATCTTTGGCATCGTTTCTATCACCAAGGCCATATTGTCCAACTACAGATCCTTCTTTGTTTCCAACTTTTGCATTCCAATCACCAATAGTTGCCAATGCATCTTGATTGAATGTTTGACCAATTTCAGACTGCAGGAGTTGTAAAAATCATCAATTTCCTCATCTTTGGCCTTAGTGGTTGGTGTGTAAATTTAAATAATAGTCGTATTAACAGGTCTTACTTGTAGGTATATGGATATTATCCTATCACTGACAGCATTGTACTTCAGCATAGACCTTGAAATGTTCTTTTTGACGATGAATGTGTTGCTATTCCTCTTCAGGTTGTCATTCCTGGCATAGTAGACCATATGATCATCCGATTCAAAAGGGCCAATACTGGTCCATTTCAGCTCACTAATGCCTAGGTATCAATCTTTTGCATTCCATATCATTTTTGAGGACTTTGAGTATTCCTAGATTCATACTTCATACATTCCACATTCCAATTATTAATGTTTGCAGCAGTGTCTTCTCATTTTGAGTCGTGCCATATCAGCAAATAAAGATTCCAAAAGCTTTACTCCATCTATGTCGTTAAGGTCGACTCTACTTTGAGGAGGCAGCTCTTTCCCAGTCATATTTTGAGTGCCTTCCAACCTGAAGGGCTCATCTTGCGGCAGTATATCAGACAATGCTCCACTACCCTTAATAAGGTTTTCACTGGCCAATGTTTTCAAAAGTAGACCGGCAAGTCCTTCTTTCTAGTGTGTCTTAGCCTGGAAGCTCAAATGAAACCTGTCCACCATGGGTGACCCTGCTGGTATTTGAAATACTGGTGGTATAGCTTCTAGCATTACAGCAACACATAAGCCACCACAGTATGACAAACTGACAGATGGGCACTGGAAATTTCCTGATAACATGTGCTTATTTGCATTCATATGTCTTCATTGTGAGGTGTCTTTTAAGATATTTTGCTATTTTTGCATTGGGTCATTTATCTTCTTGCTATTGAGCCATAGGAGTTAATTATATATTTTGGATACAAATTCTTTATCAAAGGTAAGTTTTGCAAATATTTCCTTCCACTACATGGTTTGTCTTTTTATTTTCTTAGCAATGTCTTTTGGAGAGCAAACTTTTAATTTAAATATTGTCCAATTTATTTTTCTTTTATGGCTCATGCTTTTTGGTACATATATAAAGTCTTTGACTAAGCCAAAATTACAAATATTTTCTTCTAAAAAATTTATAATTTTCACTCTTATATTTATGACTATGATACCTTTAGAGTGTGGTGTATATTTATAATACACCACACACTAAATATATCATAGGTATAATACATACATGGAGCCCTGGTGGCACAGTGGTTGAGAGCTTGTCTGTTAACCAAAAGTTTGGCAGTTTGATCCACCCACCAGTCACTTCTTGGAAACCCCAAGGGCCGTTCTACTCTGTTCTATAATGTCGCTATGAATGGGAACCAGCTCTATGACAATATGTCAGAATTGACTCTATGATGATATATATATAACTCAGAACTCAGTGCCGTCAAGTCGATTACAACTCATAGCGACCCTATAGTATAGAGCAGAACTGCCCCATAGAGTTTCTAAGGAGCGCCTTGCAGATTCGAACTGCCGACCCTTTGGTTAGCAGCTGTAGCACTTAACCACTACGCCACCAGGGTTTCCAGTATATATATACATATATATATAAATGATATGAGGAAAAGTTTTAAGTTCAAATTTTCCATACAGATATCCAATAGTTCCATCACAATTTGTTGAAAAGAATATCCTGCCACTTTTGTTGAAAATCATTAACCATGTATGTGTGTAGATCTATTTCTGGACACTTTATTTTGTTACATTGATCTATATGTCTATACCACACTCTCTTGATTGTTGTCGCATTACAGTAAGTCTTAAAATGAGATAGTATAAGTTCCTCAACTTTTTCTACCTTTTCGAGATTGTCTTGGCTCCTCTAGGTCTTTTGATTTTTCATGGAAATTTTAGAATCAGTTTCTCAATGTCTACAAAAGTTCTCTTTGGATTTTTGTTTGGGATTTTATTCACTCTATAGAAAAAGGAAAAATCATATTTTAACAGTATTGAGGCTGCTAATCCATCAACGTGGTATATCTCTCCAATTATTTAAATCTTTTTTTTGCTTCTTTCAGTAATGTTTTATAGTTTTCAGTGCACAGGTCTTACACAACTTTTGTTAACTTTATTCGTATTTCATGTTTTTCATGCTATTAAAAATGATATTGCTTTTTAATTTCAATTTCCAATTGTTAATTCCTAGCATAGAGAAATACAATTTATTTTTGTATATTGACCTTGTTTTCTGGGACCTTGCTAAACTCCCTTATTAGTTCTAATTGCTTTGGGGAGGTACCTTAGGATTTTATATATAGAAGATAACTGTTGTATGTGAATCAAGAGAGCTTTACCTATTCTTTTCCAATATGTATGCCTTTTATTGACCAAGATATGTAGTTGTTTTTATGTATTGCTAGATTTGAATTACTAATATTTTGTTAAGAATTTTTGCATCTATGTTCATGAAGGATTTGTTGTTGCTGTTAGTGTGTCATTTAATTTCTAACTATATAATTGATTTCTAGTTTAATGTCACCATTGTCAGAGAACATCCTCTGTAAATACTTAAATTCTTTTAAGTTTTCTGAAACTTATGGTCCAGAGCATTGTTTATCTTTGTGAGTGTTTCATGTGTACTTGATAAGATTATGTAGCGTGCTGCTGTTAGGTAGAATGCTCTATAAATGAAAATTATGTTAAGTTAGTTAACAATGTTGTTCAAATCTTCTACATACTTACTGATTTGTTACCTATGGGTCCAACCAATTTATGTGAGAGAAGTGTTAAAGTCTCTAACTATAATTGTGGATGTCTCTCTTTCTCCTTTTATGTATGCCAGTTTTGGCTTCATGTACTATGCAGCTCTGTTTTTGTTTTTTTTTTTTTTTAAATTGTGCTTTAGGTGACAGTTTACAGAGCAGATTAGTTTTCTCACTAAACAATTAATACATAAGTTGCTTTGTGACATTCATTGCCAGGCCCATGATGTGTCAACACTCTCGCCTTCTTCACCCTGAGTTCCCTGTTTCCATTTGTCCAGTTTTCCTACCCCTTCCTGCCTTTTCATCTTTGCTTTTGGGCAGGTGTGCCCATTTAGTCTCATATATATGATTGAACTATGAAGTATGTTCATCATGTATCTATTAACCTCCTGAATGTCTTCCTTGGTCAAGTGTCTGTTTGTATTCTTTGCCCATTTTTTTAATTGAATTATTTGTCTTTTTGTTGTAGAGGTGTTGGATTTTCCTGTAGATTTTAGAGTTAGACCTTTGTTGGGTATGTCATAGCCAATTTTTTTTCCCAGTCTGTAGGTTCTCTTTTTGCTCTTTTGGTGAAGTCTTTTGATGAGAATAAGTGTTTAAATTTTTAGAAGATCTCAGTTATCTAGCTTATCTTCTGATGTTTGTATACTGTTAGTTATGATTTGTATCTTATTAATGCTGTGCATTAGGGCCCCTAGTGCTGACCCTGGTTTTTCTTCCACGATCTTTATAGTTTTTGGTTTTATATTTAAGAATTTGATCCATTTTGAATTAGTTTTTGTGTATGGTGTGAGGTATGGGTCCTGTTTCATTTTTTTATAGACGGACATCCAGTTTTGCCAGCACCGTTTGTTAAAAAGGCTATCTTTTCCCCATTTAATGGACTTTGGGCCTTTGTCGAAGATCAAGTGACTGTAGGGAATGGATTTACATCTGGTTTCTCTATTCTGTTCCATTGGTCAGTGTGTCTGTCATTGTACCAGAACCAGGCAGCTTTGACTACCTTAGCTGTAGAGTAGGTTCTGAGGTCCTAATGCAAGTCCTCCTACTTCGTTCTTCTTCTTCAATAGTACTTTACTTATCCGGGGCCTCTTTCCTTTTCATATAAAGTTAATGATTAGTTTTTCCATCTTGTTAAAGAATGCTGTTGGTATTTGGATCAGGATTGCATTGTATTTGTAGATTGCTTTGGGTACAATTGACATTTTCACAATGTTTAGTCTACCTATCTTTGAGCATAGTATGTTTTTCCATTTATGTAGGCCTCTTTTGGTTTCTGGAGCCCTCATTGACAGTAGTTATGCTTGAGCTTATTGTTGCACCCACTGTGTCAATCCACCTCGTTGAGGGTCTTCCGCTGTTCCGCTGACCCTGTACTCTGCCAAGTATAATGTACTTCTCCAGGGACTCATCCCTCCTGACAACATGTCCAAAGTATGTAAGACTCAGTCTCGCCATCCTTGCCCCTAAGGAGCATTCTGGATGTACTTCTTCTAAGACAGATTTGTTCATTCTTTTGGCAGTCCATGGTATATTCAATATTCTTCACCAACACCACAATTCAAAGGTGTCAACTCATCTTCAGTCTTCCTTATTCATTGTCCAGCTTTCACACGCATCTGATGTGATTGAAAATACCATGGCTTGGGTCAGGCGCACCTTAGTCTTCAGGGTGACATCTTTGCTCTTCAACACTTTGAAGAGGTCCTTTGCAGCAGATTTGCCCAATGCAATGCGTCTTTTGATTTCTTGACTGCTGCTTCCATGGGTGCTGATTGTGGATCCAAGTAAAATGAAATCCTTGACAACTTCAATCTTTTCTCCATTTATCATGATGCTGCTCATTGGTCCAGTTGTGAGGATTTTTGTTTTCTTTATGTTGAGGTGCAATCCATACTGAAGGCTGTGGTCTTTGATCTTCATTAATAAGTGCTTCAAGTCTTCTTCACTCTCAGCAAGCAAGGTTGTGTCATCTGCATACTACAGGTTGTTAATGAGGCTTCCTCCAATCTTGATGCCCCGTTTTTCTTCATATAGTCCGGCTTCTAGGATTATTTGTTCAGCATACAGATTAAATAGGTATGGTGAAAGAATACAACCCTGATGCACACCTTTCCTGATTTTAAACCAATCAGTATCCCCTTGTTCTGTCCGAACAACTGCCTCTTGATCTATGTAAAGGTTCCTCAATTAAGCGTTCTGGAATTCCCATTCTTTGCAGTGTTATCCATAGTTTGTTATGATCCACACAGTCGAATGCCTTTGCATAATCAATAAAACACAGGTAAACATCCTTCTGGTATTCTCTGCTTTCAGGCAGGATCCATCTGACATCAGCAATGATATCCCTGGTTCTATGTCCTCTTCTGAAACCAGCCTGAATTTCTGGCAGTTTCTTGTTGATATACTGCTGCAATCGTTTTTGAATGATCTTCAGCAGAATTTTGCTTGTGTGTGATATTAATGATATTGTTCTATAATTTCCACATTTGGTTGGATCACCTTTCTTGGGAATAGGCATAAATATGGATCTCTTCCAGTTGATTGGCCAGGAAGCTGTCTTCCATATTTCTTGGCATAGTCGAGTGAGCACCTCCAGCACTGCATCTGTCTGTTGAAACATCTCATCTGATATTCCATCAATTCCTGAAGCCTTGTTTTTCACCAATGCCTTCAGAGCAGCTTGAACTTCTTCCTTCAGTAGCATCGGTTCCTGATCATATGCCACCTCTTGAAATAGTTGAATATCAACTAATTCTTTTTGGTATAATGACTCTGTGTATTCCTTCCATCTTCTTTTGATGCTTCCTGCGTCGTTTAATATTTTCCCTATGGAATCCTTCACTATTGCAACTCTCGAGGCTTGAATTTTTTCTTCAGTTCTTTCAGCTTGAGAAACCCTGAGTGTGTTCTTCCCTTTTGGTTTTCCATTTCCAGCTTTTTGCACATGTCATTATAATACTTTACTTTGTCTTCTCAAGAGGCCGTTTGAAATCTTCTGTTTAGTTCTTTCACTTCATCAATTCTTCCTTTTGCCTTAGGTGCTCGATGCTCAAGAGCAAGTTTCAGGATCTCCTCTGACAACCATCTTGGTCTTTGCTTTTTTTCCTGTCTTTTTGGTAACCTCTTGCTTTCTTCATGGATGATGTCCTTGATGTCATTCCACAACTCGTCTAGTCTGTGGTCACTAGTGTTCAGTGCATCAAATCTATTCTTGAGATGGTCTCTAAATTCAGGTGGGATATACTCAAGGTCATACTTTGGCTCTGTGGACTTGCTCTGATTTTCTTTAGTTTCAGCTTGAACTTGCATATGAGCAATTGATGGTCTGTTCCACAGTCTGCCCCTGGCCTTGTTCTGACTGACTATATTGAACTTTTCCATCGTCTCTTTCCACAGATGATGTAGTCAATTTGATTTCTGTGTGTTCCATCTGACGAGGTCGATGTGTATAGTCGCCGTTTATGTTGGTGAAAGAAGGTATTTGCAATGAGGAAGTCGTTGGTCTTGCAAAATTCTATCATTCGATCTCTGGCATGGTTTCTATCACCAAGGCCATATTTTCCAACCACTGATCCTTTTTCTTTGTTTCCAACTTTCTCATTCCAATCACCTGTAATTATCAATGCATCTTGATTGCATTTCGATCAATTTCAGACTGCAGAAGCTGATAAAAATCTTTTATTTCTTCATCTTTGGCCCTAGTGGTTGGTGCGTAAATTTGAATAATAGTTGTATTAACTGGTCTTCCTTGTAGGCATATGGATTTTATCCTATCACCGACAGTGTTGTACTTCAGGATAGATCTTGAAATGTTCTTTTTGATAATGAATGCAACACCATTTCTCTTCGAGTTGTCATTCCCAGCAGAGTAGACTATATGATTGTCCGGTTCAAAATGGCCAATACCAGTCCATTTCAGCTCACTAATGCCTAGAGTATCGATGTGTCTGTCAGTTTGTCATACTGTGGGGGCTTGTGTGTTGCTGTGTTGCTGGAAGCTATGCCACTGGTATTCAGATACCAGCAGTGTCACCCATGGAGGACAGGTTTCAGCTGAGCTTCCAGACTAAGACAGACTGGGAAGAAGGACCCGGCAGTCTACTTCTGAAAAGCATTAACCAGTGAAAACCTTATGAATAGCAGCGGAACATTGTCTGATATAGTGCTGGAAGATGAGCCCCCCAGGTTGGAAGGCACTAAAAAGATGACTGGGGAAGAGCTGCCTCCTCAAAGTAGAGTCAACCTTAATGACATGGATGGAGCAAAGCTTTTGGGACCTTCATTTGCTGATGTGGCATGACTCAAAAGGAGAAGAAACAGCTGCAAACATCTATATATAATCCATTCTGTCACGCTCTATCTCTTTATAGGTGCATTCAGTGTCATTATCAACATGTACGAGTTTATTGCTGTCATTTTCGAGTGCTTTTTTTTGCGGGGGAGCTGATATTTTCTGTGTTCCTCTTAGTCTCCTGCACTGAGTTCCTTTTTTTTGTGGAATTTAGTTTTGCTTATTTTGTTACTGCAGATTTTGTGTTTACTGAGACTTTATGTTTTTCTTTTGATGAGTAGGTGTGTTAACTTTCTTTGTGGTTATCTTGAAATTTTCCATTATGCTCCTATGTTTGAACCAGTCTTCTATTACTAGATATCGCCTTGACTTCCTCTCCATTTGAAAGTTCTATGCCTAACCCATTGGCCCATTGCCGTCGAGTCGATTCTGACTCATAGTGACCCTATAGGACAGAGTAGAACTGCCCCATAGAATTTCCAAGGAGCACCTGGTGGATTCGAACTGCCAACCATATCTACAACCATGTCTTCTGCCTTTTATTGTTCTAACATCATCATTTACAGACTGATGTCTCTAGTTCCCTGTTTTAAGTCTTTTTGTTTTGTTTTATCTTTGAGAGTTCATTACTTAGGTCATTATCTGGCTGATACTAGCCTATGTTGTAATTCAGGTTGTTGTCTGATGTTGTTGGTCCTCTAACTGAAGGACTCCCTTTAATAATTTGTGTAAGTTTGATTTGCTTTTTATAAATTCCCTTAATTTCTGCTTATCTGGAAATGTTCTAATTTTGCCATCATATTTGAGCATGAGTTTTGCAGGATATGTTAGCCTTGGTTGGCAATTTTTTTCTTTCAAGCTTTTATATATATATATCATCCCATTGCTGAAACTCTGATCATGCGCAAATATTAGCTCTTGATTGCATCCCACATTGTTCTTAGATCTTCATTTTTCTTCATTCTTTTCCCTAATTTTTCCTCAAAATAAGTGGTATCCATGGATTTGTCTTCAATCTCGCTAATTCTGTCTTCCATTGTTTCAAATTTGCTCCCAAATCCTTCTATTGTGTTGTCCTTTTTTGAAATTGTTTTGGATTTCTAATTGCTGTTTTTGTATAACGTCTAATTGTTTATTTATTTTGACATTTTGTTCTTGTATTATTTTCCTGAATTCTTCTATTTGCTTTGTCTGTGTTTTCCTTGGTTTTGGCTATGTTTTGGTTGGTTTTGTCTGTTTTCTCCATGATTTTGTCTATGCTTTCCTTGATCTCTTTTGTAATCTCATGGAGAGCCCTGAATATTAGACTTTCGAATTCCCTACCAGGTAGTTTCAGTGCCTTTTCTTCTGCCAGAATGTCATCTGGTGCTTTATTTTGGTCACTTGCTGGAGCCATGTTGTCCTTTAAAAAAAAAAAAATACATTATGTTATTGTCTGCTGTCTCCCAGATATTAGGTATTATTTTCCTTATTTATTAATTGTAGGTTTGTTTTGTTTCATCCTACTTTTTTGTTTTGTTTGGTTGGGTCTGTCTGGGCAGCCTGGGTATGCTTTTTTCCTTGCTCATCTGTGGGTACAACAATTCTCACCACTTTGTCTGGTTGTGCAGGGCCATTCACTCAGCTATGCTAAAGCACGGCAGGTCCAACGGGGCAGGGGGAAGGAGCAGAGATGGGTTGTTTGTCAGCAGCATGAACTGGGCCAAGGCCAAGGGCTGTAGCAGGGCTTGCAGTGGGGCAGACCAGTTCCTTTCAGGGCCATGGAGCAGGATGTGGCAGGGGGCAAGCTGGCCACTAGGTGTATGGGGCTCCAGATCAACTCCCATCAGTGCCATGGGATGCAGCAAGGTGGGCACTGAACTGACAGTAAGGGATCTGGGGGTCTGGTCCAGTTCCCCTCAGGGCTGTGGGGCATGGCAAGGCAGAACCTGAGCCAGTGGGGAGAGGTCTATGGGTATGGTCTTGTTCACCTAGGGGCTGCGGGGCATGGTGAGCCAGGGGCTGAGCTGGCAGGCATGGTGAGGCAAGGGGTGAGCTGGCTGAGGCACTGGGGTCCAGGTCAGTTCCCCTCGGGTCATGGGGCAGGCAAAGCAGGGGCAGAGCCCGTGGGGAGGAGACTAGGGGTCTGGGCCAGTTCCCCTTGGGGCCGTGGGGCACAGCAACATAGGGTCTGCGTTGGCCAGGAAAGGTCTGGATCTCTGGCTGGCGGGACTAAGGAGACAGGCAGGAGGGGAGCAAAGGCAGATACAGAGGGGGCTAGATGGAGGACAGCACTGGGGTGGGTTAGTACTGTGGTTCCCGGTAACTGGGGCTGCTAGGATGGGCAGTTCTTGCCGGTATTCACCAGAGGGGTGGAGGTTGTAGGAGCATGCTCCTGAGGTTATTGGGTGAGATTCTGGGCTCCTCCTTGAGCTGCAGCCAGCAAACATGGCCTTACTTAGCCCTGGATGTGTCCATGCCATACCTCTATCTCCTATTCGGAATTCCATGGAGGTGCATTTCTGCTTGTGGGGTTGTTGGCTTTTTTCCCAGATGGCCATGCTGAGTCATGCCATTTAGCCAGGAACCTCTACTCTATATCTCTACTTCTTCACTGTTTTCTATAAGTTTCTTCTTCTCAGTGGTTTCTGATCTAGTGTTTTATCCCTTCATTTAAGATTCAGGGTTCCAGGATTGATACATCTATTTTACTCGGTTTTTTCATCTTTGTTGCAGCGAGATGGCTTAGTGCTTCTGAGTAGTCAACCATCTTGGCTTTGCCCCCTGAAACTCTGTTTTTAAGCTGTATACATTTAGAATTATTATGAGTTCTTCATGAATTTATCCTGTTATCATTATGAAAAAAAATCCCTCTTTATTCTTGGTAATATTCTTTGTTTTGAGGTCTACTTTGTCTGGTATTAATACAACCATCCCAGATCCCTTTTAATTAGTGCTTTCATGTTACATGCACCCCTCACTTATTGACATAGTTGGTTCCCAAGAGCAGGTCATTAAGTGAAAATCAGCCTATGCAAAAATGGAGAGTGACCACATCAGACCACAAAATGGAGAATGACTACATCATTACATAACTGCCAGATTACATCATTATATAATTGCCAAACCACTGAGAATCATGAGCCAGCCAAGGTGACACATAACCTTAACCATCAAAGCCAGTGTTACTCTCGCCTTACACTTTGGCATTTGTTACTGCCAGACATATGTCGTTAATGTGCAAAATAGCTAGATAACAGGTTTTTTTACTATTGTAAATGCAAAATGTCAGATAACAAGATAGTCTATAAGTAAGGAGTAGGTGTATATGTTTCCCCAACCATTTTCTCTTATCTTACTTGTGTCTTGAAGTTAAAGTAGGTTTCTTATAGACAGCATATGGTTATATCTTGCTTTTTACCCAACCTGAAAGTCTCTGCATTTTAATGATAGTGATTAAAATATTCCAATTTAATGTTAATAATCTACAAACCAAAAAAACAAACCTGTTACCACTGAGTTGATTCCGACTCATAGTGACCCTATAGGACAGAGTAGAACTGCCCCGTATGGTGGCTGGTTGATGTGAACTGCCAGCCTTTTGGCTAGCAGCCTGATCTCTTAACCACTACACCACCAATGCTCCAGCAACCCTTTAAAAAAAAAAAAAAAAAATAGGACAGAGTAAAACTGCCCCATATGTTTTCCTAGGAGCAATTGCCAGGTCCTTTCCTGTGGAGCCCTGGTAGGTTTGAGCCACCAACCTTTCAATTAGCAGCCTAGTGCTTAATCATTGCACCACTAGGGCTCCTTATCATAGGGTTTACCTCATCTATTCCCTTTCTCTCAGGAATCATCATCTCGTGCCTCCTGCTGCCCAATGTCTGAAATATATTTTTTCATATATTTTGTCTGATTTCTAATTGTTTATACTTAGAGGGCAATTCCTGCTGCAGTTAATCTTTTGTGGAAGGAAGCTGAAGCCCTAGCTTGTTTATAGTATTATTTTATTTTATTTTTTTTGCTATATATGTCAGTGTAGGTTTTCCAAATATCCAATCTTGAGAAAAACTAACCTTGTCTTTTTGTTGCTAAAAAATACTATCTTTTACGAAACACAGGACAGTATATGTAGTTGCATTTTAATATTACTGGGTAAAATAAAAAATTGGAAACACTATATTAATTCCTCAATATTTTACTTGTTTATTTTACTGGGCCATGAAATTGAAAAATGTTTTTTGTTCCACTGTCTTAGATCACAATCACACCCACACAGGGACTGAGTAAAACAAAGCAAATTGGCTATGTGCACATGTTTGGTGAGGATGGACAGCACAAGGTCAGAGTCCTACCCCTCAGTTGTGGCCCAGCTACAAAGAAGTGATATTAGAGTAGTTAATATAAACAGGCCTCTGCCTATTAATGATGTCGTAGACAGGTTGTTTGTATCAGTGCAGATTCTCCAGGAAGCACATACCAAGACGGAGTTAAAAGTACAAGAGATTTTGGGTGAAGTAAAACTGAAAGATAAGGAGAGTGCCAGTGGGAGTAGGCAAGGAAAGTCTTCAGACTGTGATACTTCAGGCTGTGATACTGTTCAGATCCTATGAATGGAGATGGAAAAGAAGGACTATTGCATCAGGAGAGGTCCTGGCTGCAATGTACTCTGAGAGATCTCAGCCAGCCCGATGGAGACCTCCAATGCAAAGACTGACCACAGAGGAGTTTTGTACTGGACAGCAATGACAGGCCCTAGTACCTTTGTCATGCTCAGCTATCAACCAGAACCAGAAACAGGGTAGACTTGACTCACATGTTGAATATATTAAGAGACTGCAGCTGCTAGCTGTCACCTAAATGTACTCATAAAAAAAAAAAAAATGTACTCATAGAGGTAGGTTTTTTCCTTGAAGAATGATTAGAGCGAAGCTTTTCCATGGCTGCCACCCTATTCTAATGAACCAAAGCTGCAGGTGTGGTGGTCCATGAGAAGGAAATGGCCGGGATCGTAGGAATGCACCCTTAAGGGCATCATCCTCCTATTTTTCATGGATGTCCTGGTCTAGAATGAGCACAGGTCTGGGGCTGGAACAACAACTGATATTTCTGATTCCCTAGCTAATATTTTTAATTCAAGTTGTTCATGTGCCACTGTGCCCCAATTTTTTATCCATAAAATGGACACTACAAAAATCTGCCCTCCCAGGCCAAATATAAATTAAAATAACATATGGGATTTATGGGAAGGGGGTGGTGCTATGAAGAGGAAAGAGAAATACAATCTGTTCTTTTTAAAAAAAAAAAATCCAAGATATTTTACAAAAAATCTATATGTCTTCATCTATTAGCATGATCCCACAAAATTCAATTCCTAAATGGATATTGAGACATCAGTTTTTTTTTTCCCCAAAGTGAAAAAGAATAGAACTCACTTCCTCCTAGTTATCTGAAACACCCATGAAGTCATTTCCTTTTTTCTTTTTTTTTTTTTTTTCCACTTATTTGAAAGCCCTATTCAGCTAATTTTTATGTTACACCGTGATAAAATCACCCTGGGTGGCTAGTGGCCACAGTTGAAGTTGCAGCATCACTGGACTTCCTATTTGTTATTAGTTTGCACTTAAAAATTTGCATCATAAATCACTGGCTTCCTTAGTGCTTATGGCTTGCTTCCCTTCAAATAAAAAATACTTTCATCAGCTTTTCTGAAATATCAGGTTTTACTGTTTTTTCAGACCCAAAATTAATTTAAAAGTCATAGCATACAGTTCTGTAGAAGGGGGAAAGGCATAAGTCTCAAAAACGCTGACTCATAATAGAGCACAACTCTGATTAAAGCCAAAAACAATCCCAATTACAATCGTGTTCAAAATGAACTTTAGCCACAGAGAGTGAAGTTATTGAAACAAGCTAAAATATGAGCTTCATACCACTGCCATGAACAGTGGTTTGGACGAGTAGCATGGTGAAATGAGTGAAAATTCAGCTCCAATCTAAAACAAATCAAAACCATTTGAGATTCCTCTACAGTGGCTAGAGGAATGCCTCCTCAATTCCCTGATTTACAATCTTGCAGTTTCACCAGGATTTATGGCTTAGGAAACCTGGTAAAATTCTCATGATGTATCTGGAGGAATGACTAAAACAATGGAAGCATATGTAGGAAAGGGAGCACGATAAGAGATGTGAACGTGTGAGTACATATTTCTGGGGAAATACCATGATAGTTCTTCTCTGACCTATGAGGGTAGAGTCACAAGGAAGGTAGATGGGTGCTGATAGACCCACTCCAACTTTACCTGCTTTTATTGTATCATGACTTCCTCTTGCTTATTAAAAGACTTCTACTTCTCCAGGAAATATAACAGGAAAAGGGTGGGAAGATGTCTGCACCCTGTCTTTCTCCTTTCATTAGGATTGTTCCTCAGAATACAGCCAAGGGAACACTTCATGTTGTGGAGGTCAGAAGCAATAGAAAACTGGTAAAGGCTCAAGGGTGTGTCTAGCACTGTTTAAGAAGTGGGGCAACTCCAAGAACAAGCCCTAGACCCTGCCCTCATAGAGCTTTTCTTCCAGTGGGAAGATAAGCAACATACAGTTGAAACAAGAGTGAACAAAATAAGATGACATATAATTTAGTTCTAAATAATTTCCCCATTAACTGCCTTCCATTTCATTTAATTCTCACACCCTCCCTCACATAAATACTTTTCCTAAAGGTAGAAATTGTCTGCATTTCTGTTGCTGCTTTAGTGGATGCTGCTTGAGGAGGAGAAAAGTCCACGTCTCACACTTGTTTTTACCCTTAAGCACTGTACCTGACATTATATATGTACCTAAGCTGTTAAAACTAATAAAAACCTCCCACTGCTGTCGAAAACTAATAAAAGATTAATAGAAATGGGGTAGTCAAGTGAAAAATTCAAGTAAAAATACCTTGATCTTGGAACTCTAGGATTTGATACTTCATAAAGTACCCCGAGTATATGTTATGAATGAATGAATGAATGGTTTGAAGAGATAGCTTCTTTTCCAGCAGATAAAAAAACAACATCAGCAGAGTAAGACATTAAAATGGAATATTCATGGAACTGAGACAGATTGAGAGATTAGCCAAACTAGAGCTAAAGGCGGGTAGCATAAAGTAACAGGAAATAAGGTTCAACGGAATGGACAAATTATAGAGCTGGAAAGCCCAGAACAGATGGTTATATTTGATGCCCCAGAAAACAGAGTCTTTGAGCAACAGTATCTGAGGAAGATGAGTAGCCTTGGCATGTAGGATGGCTTAGGAAGGAGAAGGAGGCATCACCTGGTCCAGCTATGAGCCCATGCCAGCCATCCAGGTGCAAAGTGATGACCAGGAGCAGGGGGAAGTAATGGAAAGGAAAGGGTATGGATAGGAGGCATTTCAAAGAAAGACTCAACAGGATTTAATAAATACTTTTCAATAGATCAAAATCAATAGACTTAGGCCACAACAGCGGAGATAAGAAAATGACTGACACTTGTAGGAGGACCGAGAGATATAAGGCCTAGGAATTGGAAGCCAGGCCTGGGAGTTAGCAACCTGTGACCTTGCATAACCCACTTGTTAATTCACTCCTCACAGTCAGAAGAGAGCCTCACTGTCATGAAAACTTGATACCCTCTTACATTCTGCCATTGTGTAAAGTTTAAGATCCAAAGAGAAAAGATACCCCAGTCCTTCTCAGTAGTAGCCTTTCTGGAGCTTGGAGGAGAAAACATAAAGACTACTTCCCAAGGCAGGGTTCTTCTGACCTTACCAAGCCCTCCCCACCTGGTCATGCCTTCTCAGAGGCTAAGGACATACTAAGCCAAGCATACAGGAAGGCCTTCACCTGCTGTAATATTTGGGTCCATGAAGAACACTGGCAGGTGACAACAGGTCTCAGTTTCTTACTTCAGCATTTAAAATACTCGGTGTGGTGTGTAGAATGAGGGAACCCACCACCACCACTTACAGAAATACACATCAGCATACATACAAAATAAAGTACAACAGAACTAAATTAAAGCAGAAAGTGGGACGACAAAACATCATATACTATGCATTTTCTTTACATTTTATCTTCGTGAGGGTGTTTTTCTTTGCATCTTTCTTAGGTGAAGATGTTGCATTTGCTGTGGATTTGGCCATCTGAAAGTCCCACTAATGCTCCCAGTGTCTCTATGTCTGTAAAGAAGGACTCGCATGAAGAGGTAAATGGTGGTATATCTATGCAACATACAGTAGAAATGATGTAATAGAGCAACGTGCAACATGGATGAAATTCAAAAACTGAATAGGCAAGTTGCAGAAGAACATATGCAGCAAGATCCCATTTCCATCATCTAAAAACTGTAAGGAGCCCCTAGCTGGTGCAAATGGATAACACACTTGGCTGCTAACTGAAAGGCTGGAGGTTTGAGTTCACCCAGAAGGTGCCTCAAAGAAAGGCCTGGTGATCAACTTCTGGAAAATTAGCCATTGAAAACCCTACGGAGCGCAGTTCTCCTCTGACACCTGTGGGGTCACCATACAGTGGAGTCAGCTTAATAGCACCTGGCTTTTAATTGGTTTAAAAGCTGTAAAAGAATACTATTTTCTGTTTAAGAACACATTCGTGTATCTGAAAGTCTGAAGATTTGTATCTGGGAGAGGGAGGACGGGATGTGGGTAGGAGAAATGCAATGAGGGCACAAACAGGAGCTTCAACTATATTTGACCAACTCATTTCTTAAGCTGGGTAGTGTGTACATAGGTGTGCATTATATAATTCCTTATACCTTTCCGTATCTTTGAAATATGTTTTACAACATATTTTATTTAAGTCTTCAGCTCTTTGCTGAGAAAAGGGCAGGAGCCTACACTGGCACTGGTCTTTCCAGAAAATAGATGTAAACTCACTTTTCTCCCTCATCAGTGTAGAAAAGACCCACACCCATGGCAGAGAGATACAGGCAGTTCCTGGATTACGAACATCCAGTTTATGTACAAACCAATCCCCGTAAAACAAAAACCCGTTGCCATTGAGTTGGTTCTGACTCATAACAACCCTATAGGACAGAGTATCTCTGCCCTACAGGGTTTTCAAGGAGTGGCTGGTGGATTCAAACTGCCAAACTTTTGGTTAGCAGTGGTAGCTCTTAACCACTGGGCCACCAACGCTCAAGCCTAAAAAAAAGGATACTGAAAATTCAAGGTACATACAACGGTTCATAATAACAAACAGGTACTGCTTTGCAACACACATCAAAACATTTTTAATGTACCTGGAAGTGCTTCTTTAATGTTCTTTATGCATAGAAATGTACACTATATACCATATACTAAGATAAATTTTTGGCCAACTGATGTTAGATATGAACCATACCTAACTGTTCTGACTTACGTACAAATTTGATTTAAAAGCAGATTTAGGAACGGAACTTGTTCATAACCCAGGGAGTGCCTGTAAAAAGGAAAAGAGAAGACCCCTGCATAAAGTGTTCAGCTGTTAAAGGTGCAGATATCTTTCATTCAGCCCTCACAACTAAACTTTAGAAAGTGCGTGTATTTTTTTTTTTTTTTTTTGCCTCACAAAAGTTCAGTTCCCAGGAAGAGAAGGGGCAGCACTTCTTAACATTCCTGAGCCAGGGAAAGGACTTCCTATTACCATGCTCAAGAAGGCAAATATCTGAAAGTCACCAAAATGCTCAAATGCCTGAGCATTACTCACCTACAGAAAGGGATTAATAAAGCGTCATTAACCCCACAATGAAAATACATTAATTTAGGACTTTCTTTCATCCTAAACTCAGTTTATAAACACAGCCTTATCACTGGAGAATGTTTATGTTCATGTATTATAAGTGGATTCCCAAAAATCAACAGTAGCTAATGAAATTAAATATAATGTTGGAAAATCTATTTTCTCTTTCCAACAACAACAAAAAAAAATGACAGAGATAACAGTTAAGCCAGGGTGTGGTTTATTTTAAGCATCTTCTTTCTTATTAATTTAGTAGCTTTGTTAATAAGTTTAAGAAAGCCAGAAGTTGAATCTAAGAACCTCCTACTTTTCCAATTATTTAAACCAAATTTCTAAAGCAAGTCAAGACATGAAGCTTTTTATAGCTATATAGAGCCAAGAGTTAAGGCACATTGTAGTAATTTACAGTCATTTATCTGGGAAGTGGTTGATGACAAAGGAAACTTAATTACAGCTTCCCTTTCCTCCCACTTCTAAATGCCTAAGTGGTCCTTGAGCTTCCATGCTTGTTTCTATTTATATGTAAACTTCCAGAGGCTAATTTGCCTAAAGACACTAACTAACCTTGACTTTTCCAAAAGCTTCTCTTAAGGGTTAATAATATGTCTCTATTCCTATCATCATTTTTCACTGGAGGGTCACATTTGTTATGCATAATTACCAATGAAATGATGAAACAAATGAAAAAACAGCGTAGAAGGGCCAAAGAGCAACTTTTAAGTGTGTCTCAGTTCTCAAACATTAGTCCGTAGAAATCTGTACAGCATGCACCGTACAAAATCCCTAACAATACAGTGCAGCTTTAAAAAATGTGAAATGAAAATGTAATTATCACTTATTCTTTTCCCCTGGTGTGTGAGCATGGAGGTGAGAAAGTCAAGGACTAAACTAAAAATGTAGTATTTTCTAAACTAAAATGTAGATGATATGGATTGAATTACATCCTCCCAAACTATATGTTAAAGTCTTCACTTCTGTACCTGTGAATGTGATCCTATTTGGAAATAGGATTTTTCTTTTGTTGTGTTAGTGGCATCAAACCAGTGTGGGGTGGGTCCTAAACCTAACTACTTCTGAGTTGTATCTCATGAAGTAGAACACAGACACAGAGGAGGTAGACACATAGAGGGGAATCCACTAGATGTCAGAGGCAGGTGCATCTATAAGCACAAAGGAAACACCAAGGATTGATTGCAGACACCAGAAACTAGTCGAAACTAGGAGACGGACTAACAAAAAGGAATCCACAAAACTGAGACCTGATATGGATGTCTAGCCTCCAGAACAGTGAGAAAATAAATTTCTGTTTTTTAAAGCCATCCACTCTGTGGTATTTTGTTATAGCAGCCCTAGGAAACAAAGACACTGAGGCAGAGGTCTGAGAATAAATGCATTCAGAAAGAGACAGATCCTGGAATGTTTGGGATATGTTTGCATGGTAGCTGAGGGTTGGGGGATAGGGGGAATGAGATCCAAATATGTGCATTAGGACTCAAATCTTCAGGCTGCCTAGGACAACTTATCCTATTCCTTTCAGGTATACACAGTACAATCTAAAGATTTTCTGCCAAATTTGAGTATCGTTATCTCAGTCACTTTTGGTTTATTTACTCAATCATCCAGGACTTCTTCCCCTTCCAGTTCTTTTGTCCTTCTCATTGGAGGTATCCAACTTCCTGGCCAAATTTCATATTGTCTTGGGATTGGGGAGGGGCTGTCTAGCCCTGAGTAGCCCCTGGCTTGAGCTTCTCATATCACTTGGTTCATGAGCATTGGCTTTCTTCCTTGCCATGTTTGCTGTGGTGTGGCTTCTATCTGGTCTTTGGAGTATCAGGCTGCAATCCACTGATGATGATCACGGACCTTTCCATTACGTCTGGCCTATCCTGGTATCCAGGGCCTCCTATTCTCACCCTAGGCCCTTTCTGGACCGTTAGTTCTTTTACGCCTTTTGTGAGCCTGAGGCCACCCCTCCTTTTGGGCCTAAGAATTCTCAGCTACTTTCTCTGAACCAGTGTGTAGTATATGGGATCCTAGGAGGCTATCCAGGACTAATTCCAAGGCATCTCTCTAATACCTTACTATTCTACCTCTCCAATGCCATGTAAACAACTCTTATAAACCTTCAAATGACTTTCTACTTAAGTTTTTGTGCTGACCTTTCCATCTGGCCCAACAAATTAATCTAGATACAGTAGGATTGCAGGCATTGCTTTGCCTCACTCTCCAAACATGATGATGTACATCTATCTTATTCATGGTCATAAGAGACCTTCAGTTGCTTTAGCAAACACCATAAATATATTATGTAGTTCTTAGATGACTGTGGAGCTCTCTTCATAATGAGGTTACCCTTGGTTAATCAGGGGAGCTTCCCAGAAGGATACTGACACATTATTTATGCATACCTTGTGGGCAGTTATTCCTGTGATAGAAGTCATTAGAAAAGGTGATAGAAAATTTGTTCCTAAATTTAGCTGAAGTGATCAATGACACCATCTTGACTGCAGAATGCATTCAGGTCAGCCTCGTCCCACTGATCAGTATTGTCATGGATGATAGAATTGTTTTAGACTTCCTCCTTGCTTATTGGTGCAGAACCACTTTCTCTTTCTCTGTCTCTCTGTGGTGGGTCTCTAATCTTAGCTGTTTTAAGAAAATAAATGATTAGGGCTTGTACTTAGGTTTCCATGTCCCCAAAGTGCACCAAAAGCTGTATAAGCCCACCCAGGTATGCTGGGAAACTTGGAGAGGGGAGGGCCTCAAACTTTTATGACTCTTGGATACAAGCACTCAAGTTTCCATCCTACCCAGTCCCATGGGAAGAGGGACACCCAAATCCAGCTAATGGAGTCTGAGCAGGGTTCATGGGTGGAAAGAGAAACTAATGTGATCTTGTGCATGGGATGCTTTGCATCAGTTTGGTGTACTATTTTTTGTTGCTTCTACTTCTAAATTTACATTAGGAATTAATCTCATAGGTACAAATTTTTAGTTGTTTACCATGTTCTCTTGATTGATAAGAAAGGTGGCCTAAGGTTAGGCTCTCAGCTTATTCATGGGCTCTGGTTAATGGTTTGGTCAGATGATCAAGCATTGGAAGAAATTAAAGTTGGCGATTAGTGAAAAGAAGTTTGGGGGAGATGTGCAAATGAATCTTTTAGAATGGGCCATAAAAAAATTTTTTTATTTTTTGGCCATAGTCTGTGAATATTTGTGTCTCATATGAGTCATCAACACAAAAAACCACGCTGTGCAGAGGTAGAGCCAACATGGCCCTATAGACAGAAGCACCATGCTGCCTCTCTACAGCCAAGACCCAAAACTAAATAAAATAGATACAAACATCAATCCTGGAACCCTAAGCATCAAAAAAAAAAAAAAAAGCATCAAAGGAAGGAATAAAAAACTTGATCAAGCACTGAATAGAATAAGAAATTGACAAAGAACAGAGAACAAGGAGAGCTACGGAGTGGTAGTCCCCTACCAGCTAATGTGGCACAGATTCGCCATCTTGGACTATAGCCACCAAGGAATCCAGACAGGAAGTACAGGAAGACAACTTCATGAAGATCCCAACAGGAGACAGAGCACCTGGTAACCAAGGATACACACTTTCCCACCTGTTTGTGGGAAGATGCATCCTTCTTCCCTGTATGTGGCCTCCACCACTTTCTTGTGGAATGTGGTCACTCGGCCAAAGAAACACCAGCTCACTGCCAACGGAGTCAACCCTGCCCATACTGTCTGGCCCCTTCAGCACCTTATTTTTTGCTTGTTTTTTTGTTTGTTGTTATTGTTTTTTGTACTTTTTGTTTCTTCTCTCTCTCCCTTCTTTTTCTTTCTCCCACCCAGCTATCCCAGTGTGCCATCCCCTCCACTTCTTGATAGGCTGAGCCACACTGCTTGACTAGAGAGCCAATGGTGCACAGCTGCCCGGGGTCTGCACTGCCCCTGTCAGCAGGTTCCCTCAGTGCCA
This sequence comes from Loxodonta africana, assembly GCF_030014295.1. NCBI lineage: Eukaryota > Metazoa > Chordata > Mammalia > Proboscidea > Elephantidae > Loxodonta > Loxodonta africana. Next base: position 65,569,082 of record NC_087351.1, on the reverse strand, counting down.
TTTTTTATTTTATTATTTTTTTCCAGTATCTTCTCTTTCTTCCTTCCTTCTTTTCCTTTCTTCCACCTACTTAGCCCCGTGTGGTTTTTCGTTATCTTTCCCCTCCTCCCTTTTCCTTCTCCCTCGTACCTAGGCTTCATGCTGTCTCTGCCCCTTCCTGGCAGGCTGTGCTGTGATGCCCAGTGAGAGGGACATCAACTCGTCACCACCCCAACTCCACCCCACCCCAAATGGTCAGCTACCCTACCATATTTATTTTTATTTTACTTAAGATGAAGGTTTACAGAGCAAACTAGTTTCTCATTAAATAGTTAGTATACATATTGTTTTATGACATTGGTTAACAACCCCATGACATGTCAACACTCTCCCTTCTTGAACTCGGGTTCCCTATTACTAGCTTTCCTGTTCCATCCTGCCTTCTAGACCTTCCCCAGGGGCTGGTGTGCCCCTTTAGTCTCATTTTGTTTTATGGGTCTCTCTAATCTTTGGCTGAAGGATAAACCTCAGGAATGACTTCATTACTGAGCTAAAAGGGTGTTTGGGAGCCACACTCTTGGGTTTTCTCCAGTCTCTGTCAGGTCAGTAAATCTGGTCTTTTTTTTTTTTAGTTAGAATTTGGTTCTACATTTTTCTCCAGCTCTGTCCAAGACCCTCCATTGTGATCCCTGTCAGAGCAGTCAGTGGTGGTAGCCAGGCACCATCTAGCTGTACTGAACTCGGTCTGCTGAAGGCAGTGGTAGATGTGGTCCATTAGTCCTTTGAACTAATCCTTCCCTTGTATCTTTAGCTTTCTTCATTCTCCCTTGCTCCAGATGGGTGAGACCAATGGAGTATCTTAGATGGCCCCTCACAGGCTTTTAAGACCCCAGACACTACTCACCAAAGTAGAAGGTAGAACATTTTCTTTATAAACTATGTTATGACAATTGAGCTAGATGTTCCCTGAGACCATGGTCCTCACAGCCCTCAGCCCAGCAATTCGGTCCCTCGGGGAGTTTGGATGTGTCTATGGAGCTTCCATGACCTTGCCTTGGACAAGTTGTTCTGGCTTCCCTAGTATTATGTACTGTCTTACCCTTCACCAAAGTTACCACTTATCTATTGTCTATGTAGTGTTTTTCCATCCTCACCCCTCCCCTCCCTCGTAACCATCAAAGATTGTTTCTTTTTGTGTGTAAACATTTTCATGAGTTTTTACAGTACTGGTCTCATTCAATATTTGTCCTTTTGTGATTGATTGATTTCACTCAGCATAAAGCCCTCCAGATTCATCCATGTTATGAGATTCTTGGCAGATTCATCATTGTTCTTTACCATTGTGTAATACTCCATTGTGTTTATATACCATAGTTTGTTTATCCAGTCATCTCTTGATGGACATCTAGGTTGTTTCCATCTTTTTGCTATTGTGAACAATGCCACAATGAACATGGGTGTGCATGTATCTATACATGTGATGACTTTTATTTCTCTAGGATGTAGTCCTAGGAGTGGGATTGCTGGATCATATAGTGTTTCTATTTCTAGCTTTCTAAGGAAGTACCATATCATTTTCCAAAATGGCTATATCATTTTGCATTCCCACCAGCAGTGCGTAAGAGATCCGATCTCCCCACAGCCTCTCCAACGTTTGTTATCTCCTGTTTTTTTTATTTGTGCTAGTAATGCGGGGGTGAGATGGTATCTCAATGTGGTTTTACTTTGCATTGCTCTAATGTCTAGTGATCGCAAGCATTTCCTCGTGTGTCTGTTGGCTGCTTGAATGTCTTCTATGGTGAAGTGTCTGTTCATTTCCTTTGCCCATTTTTTAATTTGATTATTTGTCTCTTTGTTGTAGAAGTGTTGGATTTTCTTGTAGATTTTAGAGATTAGATCTTGTCTGATTTGTAATACCCAAAATTTTTTCCCAATCCGTAGGCTCTCTTTTTACTTTTTTGGTGAAGTCTTTTGATGAGCTTGAGTGTTTTATTTTTAGAAGACCCCATTTATCTAGCTTATCTTCTGGAGTTTGTGTGTTGTTGGCAATGGTTTGTATTCTATTAATGCCATGTATTAGGGCCTCTAGTGTTGATCCTGTTTTTTCTTCTATGAACTTTATAGTTTTGGGCTTTATATTTAGGTCTTTGATCCATTTTGAATTAGTTTTCATATATGGTGTGAGGTATGGGTCCTGTTTCATTTTTTTGCAGATGGACGTCCAGTTTTGCTAGCACCATTTATTAAAAAGACTGTCTTTCCCATTTGGTGGATTTTGGGCCCTTGTTGGAGATCAGGTGACCATAGGTGGATGGATTTACATCTAAGTCCTCAAATCTGTTTCATTGGTCAACATATCTGTCACTGTACCAGTATCAGGCTGTTTTGACCTCCACAGCTGGATAGTAGGTTCTGAGGTCAGGTAATATGAGTCCTTCTACTTTATTCTTCTTATTCAATAGTGCTTTACTTCTTCAGGGCTTCTTCCCTTTCCTTATAAAGTTAGTGATTAGTTTTCTGTCTCTTTAAAGAACATTGTTGGTATTTGGATTGGAATTGTATTATATTTGTAAATTTCTTTGGATAGAATTGTTATTTTCACAATATTGTGTCTACCTATCTATGAGCATGGTATATTTTTCCATTGATATAGATCTCTTTTGGTTTCTTGTGGTAGTGTTTTGTAGTTTTCTTTGTATGGGTCTTTTACAACCTTGGTTAGATATTTTATTTTTTTAGGGGCTGTTATAAATAGTATTGTTTTCCTGATTTCTTTTTCATCATTTTCTTTATTGGTGTATAGGAATCCAACTGATTTTTGCATGATTATCTTGTATCCTACTACTGTACTGAATCTATTAGTTCCAGTAGTTGTCCTGTGGAGTCTTACGGGTTTTCTGTCCCTAGTATCATATCATCCGTAAATAGGGACAGTTTAACTTCTTCATTGCCAATTTGGATGCCCTTTATTTTTTTCTTGCCTTATTGCTCTAGCTAGGACTTCCAGCACAATGTTAAATAGGAGTGATGACAAAGGGCATCCTTGTATTATTCCTGTTCTCATGGGGAATATTTTCAGCCTCTATCCATTAAGAATGATGTTGGCTGCATAGATGCCCTTTATTATGTTGAGAAATTTCCCTTCTATACCTATTTATTAAGAGTTTTTTATTAGGAATGGGTGTTGGACTTTGTCAAATGCCTTTTCTGCATTGATCAAGATGATCATGTGATTCTTTTCTTTCCTTTTATTTATGTGGTGGATTATGTTGATTGATTTTTTAATGTTGAACCATCCTTGCATAACTGGTATGAATCCTACTTGGTTGTGGTGTATTATTTTTTTGGTATGATGCTGAATTCTATTGGCTAGAATTTTGTTGAGAATTTTTGCATATATATTCATAAGAGATACTGGTTCATAATTTTCTTTTTTTGTGGTGTCTTTGCCTGGTTTTTGTATCAGGGCTATGCCGGCTTTGTAGAATGAATTCAGAAGTAGAGCTTACTTTTCTATGTTCTGAAATAGATTGAGTAGGACTGGTGTAAGCTCTTCTTTGAATGTTTGGTAGAATTCTCCAGTGAAGCCATCTGGGCCAGGGCTTTTTTTTTTTGCTGGGAGTTTTTTTTTTTCTTCTTTTTACACCTTTTCAATCTTTTCTCTTGTTATGGGTCTGTTCAGATTTTCAGTATCTTTTTGTGTTAGTTTGTAGTGTGTTTCTAAAAGTTTGTCCATTTCCTCTAGGTTTTCAAATTTGTTGGAGTATAGTTTTTCATAATACTCTGTTATGATCCTTTTTATTTCAGTTGGGTTTATTGTAATGTCCCCCATTTCATTTCTTATTTGGGTTATTCGCATCCTCTCCTGTTTTTCTTTTGTCAGTTTGGCCAGTGGTTTGTCAATTTTATTGATATTTTCAAAGAACCAACTTTAAGTTTTGTCAATTCTATTATTTTTCTATTCTCTAATTTATTTCTGCTCTGATCTTTATTATTTCCTTTCTTCTGGTGGCTGTGGGCTTTTTTTTTTTTTTGCTCTTCTCTTTCCATTTGTTCAAGTTGTGTAGCTAATGTTTTTATTTCATCTCTTCTTTTTTGATGTGTGCATCTATTGCTATAAATTGACCTCTGAGGACTGCCTTTGAGGTTTTGGTATGATGTGTTTTCATTCTTGTTTGATTCTAGGAATTTTTTTTTGTTCTATCTCTGATTTCTTCTATTACCCAGTGATTTTTAAGCAGGGTGTTATTCAGTTTCCATGTAATTGATTTTTTTTTTTCCTTGCTCTTCCTGTTGTTAATTTCTACCTTGATGGTGTCATGGTCAGAGAAGATACTTTGTATTATCTCAGTGTTTTGAATTTTGTTGAGGGTTGCTCTGTGGCCTAAGATATGGTTTATTCTGGAGAAAATTCCATGCACATTGGAAAACACTGTGTACTTTTTAGCAGTTGGGTGGAGTGTTCTATATATGTCTGTGAGGTCAAGTTGGCTGATTATGCCCTTTAGCTCTTCTGTATCTTTGTTGAGTTTCTTTCTAGATGTCCTGTCTTTTATCTCCAGTGGTGTGTTGAAGTCTCCTACTATTATTGTGGAACTGCCAATGGCTCTTTTCAGTGCTATTAGAGTTTGTTTTACGAGTTTTGAAGCCCTGTCATTGGGTGCATAGATGTTGTTTATTATGGTTATGTCTTCATGATGGATTGTTCCTTTAATCATTATATAGTGTCCTTATTTGTCTTTTATGGTGGATTTTATTTTAAAGTCTTTTATATGATATTCATTTTGCCACTCCTGCTCTTTTTTGGTAGCTGTTTACTTGATACATTTTTTCTATCCTTTGATTTTTTAATTAATTTACATTTTTGTTTCTAAGGTGTGTCTCTTATAGACATCATATTGATGGATCTTGTTTTTTTTAGTCCATTCTGTCACTCTCTGTCTCTTTATGGATTCACTTACGCTGCTCACATTCAGTGTAATTATTGATAGGTGTGAGTTTATCACTGTCATTTTATAGTGCATTTTCTTTTTTTGTTTTTGTTTTTTGTGGTGCTGACGTTTTCTTTGTTCCTCTTATTCTTCTGCACTGAATTCCTTTTGTTTGTGGATTTTTTTTCATTTCTTTTCTTTTTGTAGATTTTGTTTTTACTGAGACTTTATGCTTTTCTTCTTTATTTTGATGAGTAAGTTTGTTAACTTTCTTTCCAGTTACCTTGAAATTTACCCTTATATTCCCGGTTTGAACCAGTCTATTTTACCTAACCTTCCTTTCCATTGGAAAGTTTAATACATATACCACTAATTCCCTCTTTTACTGTTCTGACATTTTTGTCATTTACCCCTTATTCCCTTTTGCAATTCTTTTGGCTTTAGGTAATCCTTAAGAGTTCATTTCTTAGGTTGCTATCTGGCTGGTACAATCTTGTGTCCTTGATTCAGGCTGTGGTCTGATATTGTTTGTTCTCAGACCCAAGGATTTCCTTTAATAATTCTTGTAACTTTGGTTGGGTTTTTACATATTTGTTTAATTTCTGTTTATTTGGAAATGTCCTAATTTCATCATCCTATTTGAATGAATGTTTTGCAGGATATATAATTCTTGGTTGGCAACTTTTTTCTTTCAAGGTTTTATATATGTCGTCCCATTGTCTTCTTGCCTGCGTGGTTTCTGCCAATTAATCAGAGCTTAGTCTTATTATTTTTCCTCTGTATGTCACTTTTCACTTTACTCAAGCTGGTCTCAGGATTCTTTCATTGTCTTTGGTTTTAGTGAATGTGATTATGTTATGCCTTCATGATTTTCTTTTGGGGTCTATCCTGTATGGGGTTCATTGAGCTTCTTGGATGGTCAGGTTTTCCTCTTTCAAGATATTAGGAAAGCTTTCTGTCAGCAATTCTTCAGTTATCCTCTCTGTGTTTTCCATTTTCTCCCCTTGTTCTGGAACTCCAATCACTTGCAAATTTTTGCTTTTGATTGTATCACACATAATTCTTAGGGTTTTTTCATTTTTCTTTGTCATTTTTTCTGATTTTTCCTCAAGAAGAGTTGTATCCAAGTGTTTGTCTTCAGCCGCACTGATCCTTTTTTCCATCATTTCAAACCTTCTCTTCAGCCCTTCTATGACACTGACCATTTCTGAAAACTTAATGTTTATCTTTGGGGTTTCTAGTTGTTGTTTTTGTATGATTCTAGTTGTGAATTTATTTTGGCATTTTGTTCCTGTATCATTTTCCTGTATTCTTCCATTTTTTTGTCTGTACTTTCTATGAATCTGTATGCTTTTTATATGAATTTGTCTATTTTTTCCTCATTTTTGTCTGCTTTTTGCTTCAACTGTTGGGTAGCTCTGAATATTAGAGATTTTAATTCCCTATCAGGGAGTTCTAGTGCCTTTTCCTTTACTGGAAAGTCATCTGGTGTTTTATTTTGGACACCTAGTGGAATCGTTCTGTTCTTTTTTTTTAAATATGTTTTGATATTGTCTACCCTCTTTGGAACATTCAGTTTATTTTCTTTGTGTATTGATTGTAGATATTTGTTTGTTTCATCCTGCTTTTTTGTTTTATTTGGTTATGTCTGAGCACGGAGGCTGTGTGTTCTTCTTTTGCTCACCTGTGGTCACGATAGTTTTCACATCCTTGTCCAATGGGCAGGGCCAGTTGCTCAGCTATGGCGCAGCAGGGCAGATCCAGCTGAAGGTAAGGGTCTAGAATGGTTTGTTTGTGGCATGTACCAAGGCCAACAGGGTGGGCTGGGAATCAGTGCAGGGTAGGTTCTGGTAGGCCATGATTGTGCTGCTTGGGGATGTGATGGTCAGCACCCAGTGCAGGTAGGCAGGAAGGAGGGGGGAGGTTATGATGTGTGGAGCTAAGATGGGTATGGGAAAGAAGAGAGAGAGGAGAAACAGGAGCCAAAAACAAACAGAAGAAGTGTTAAGGGAGCTTGCCGTTGAAGTGAAGAGTGAGAAACCAAGAAATGGAGAAAAGCAAAAAGGAATGGAAAAAAGGGAAAAATAAAATAAATAAAAATCAGGGGAAAAAGAAAAGAAAAACCTCCCAGGATCTCACCAGTGCGACTGTGAAAACCAGGGAAGAGGCTCCCAGGCCATGCAGTACAGCCTTGCTAGAAGGGGTAGAGATGTCACACAGCACCAGGTATTCAGGAGACAGGAAAAGAAGGTAAGTATAGAGAGACAAGAAACTGAGAAATGAAGAAAGACAAAAAAGAAGAAAGAAAGAAAAAAAAGGAAATGCCCCAAGGGATCCCACTGGTGCACTTGGCATACTGGGGCACTGGCTCTGAAGCCAAGGAGTACAACCTGGCTAGAAGGGACTTCCAAGTTGCAAATAGAAAACAAACAAACAAAACAAAACAGAACAAAAAGAAAACAAAGCAAAACAACAAGGACAATGACAACAAAAAAGCCCCAGGGATTCCATCAGCCTGGCGGTGTGGGCCAAGAAAGCAGTTCCCCAGTTGGGCAGTGCTTCACAGCCTTTCAAGAAGATGCAGATGGCACACAGAGCCAGGTGTTTGAGAGAAAGTAGAGGGAGGTGGTGAGAGACATGGAAGAAACCAAAAGAAGTGGAAAAAAGGCAACATCAATGATAAACAAATGGCCCTCCGGGAGCTTGCCAGTGTGGGTGGGGTGAATCCAAGTAGCAAGGGGCCAAATCCAGTACCTCCTGACCAAGAGACTGTGGCCTGTGGGAAGCAGAGGAGGCCAAGCATCAATGGGGAGAAGGATGGGGGTGTGGGAAAGCATATATTACTGGTTACCAGTTGCTCTGTCTCAGGCTCAGAGCTCCTTGAAGTTTCAAGGAGCTTCCCTGTACTACCTGTCCACCGATCTTGCGGGAGTCCAAAATGTTGAATCCGTGCTGCATTAGCTGATGGGGGACCTCCGCATGTATCTCTTCTCACTCTCTGTTCTCTGTGAGTTTCTTATTCCATTCGGTGCTTGGCTGAATTCTTTATCTCTTCATTTGATGTTTATAGTTCCAGGATTGATGTTTGTCTCTGTTTTACTTTGTTTTTTGGGTCTTTTCTGTGGAGGTATGGCATGGTGCTCCCACCTATAGCACCATCTTGGCTGGAAGTCCCCACCATATTTACTTTTGATGTTGTTGCTTTGTATGTTTATTGGTTTCTTCTCTCTCTTCCCCTTCTTCCCTTCCCTTCCTCCATTCACTTAGCCCCATGCACTACCCATGTCCCTTCTCAACAGGTTGAGCTGCACTGCTCAGCTAGAAAGCCATCAGCATACAACCTTGCCAGGTCTGCCTCACGCCCACATGCTGGATCCTACTGTGCCACCATTTTATTTAGTTTTTTCTGCTTTTGTTTCTCTCACCCACTTAGTACCATACATCACATCCTCTCCCTTCCCTCCTGCCTATCTTCATCACATGCTAATCACCATGCCCCTGAGTGGCACTGATGAGGCCTCTTGGACCCTGCCTGCACTGCCCCTGGCCCCATTCTGCCGGCCTGATTGTGATGCACCTTTGCCCCCACTGGAACTGCCCTGCCCACCTGGACAAGGTGGCAAGAAGTATGTGCCCACAGGCAAGCAAGCAGCAGAACACACCCAGTTCATCCATCCAGACATAGCCAAAAAAAAGCAGGACAAAACAAACAAATCTACAATCAATAAATGAAGAAAGTAATTTCTGAATTTTCCAGAGAGAGCAGACAATATCTAAATGTATTTTTAAAAAAATAGGACAGGAAGGCTCCAGAAAGTGACCAAAATAAAACACTAGATGACCTTCTGCTAGTAGAAAAGGCACTGAAATTACCTGATAGAAAATTCAAAACTCTAATATTCAGGGTTCTCCAAGAGATGAAGTAAAATGCAGACAAAAATAAGGAGAAAAAAAAAAGACAAAAATCATGGGAAATACAGACAAAATCAGGGAAAACAGAAAAAGCAAGGGAAGAATACAGGGTAATAATTCAGGAACAAAATGTCAAATTAAATAAACAACTAGAAATCAAACAAAAACAGCAATTAGAGATCGAAAAGATAAACAACAAGATATTTTTATAAGAAATGGACAGTGCAATAGGAGGTTTTAGGAGCGAATTTGAAACAATGGAAGACAGGATCAGTGAAATTAAAGACAAATCTTTGGATACCACTTTGTTTGAGTTAAAATCAAAGAAAAGAATGAAGAAAAATGAAGAAACCCTGGGGACAATGTGGGATACAATCAAAAGCAAAAATATGTGTGTGATCAGGGCAGAACAGGTGGAGAAAATGAAAGACACAGGGAATCATTAAAGATCTGCTAACAGAAAATTTCCCTAATATAATGAAAAATGAAAAGATGAATATCCAAGCTCAAGAAACCCCATATAGGATAGACCCAAAAAGAAAATCAACAAGACATATCACATCACACTCACTAAAACCAAAGACAAAGAAAGAATCCTGAAAGCAGCTCAAGAAAAACAAAAAGTCACATTTGAAGGAGAAACAGTAAGACTAAGCTTTGATTACTTGGCAGAAACCATGCAGGCAAGAAGGCAAGGGGATGGCATGTATAAAACTTTGAAAGAAAAAAAATTGCCACCCAAGAATAATGTATCCTGGAAAAGTCTTGCTCAAATATGATGGCAAAATTAGGGCATTTCTAGATAAACTGAAATTAAGGGAATTTGTAAAAACCAAACCAAATTTACAAAAATTATTAAAGGGGATCCTTCAGTTAGAGAACCAACATCAGACAACAACCTGAGTCAAGGACATAGGCTAGTATCAGCCAGGTACTGACCAAGGTAATGAACTCTCAAGAATAAAACAAAACTAAAACACTTAAAACAGGGAACTACAGAGGTCAACCTGTAAATGATAACATCAGAACAAAGAGGGGATAAACAGTGTAAGTATAGAACAAATAAATAAAATAAAGCCCTAGTTCTCAACTAAAAAAAAAAAAAAACCACTGCAGAGGCAGCTTTTAATGACCACCCAGTATATTTATTTTGTCCTTTTTTTTTTTAATCAACCACGTTAATACTTGCTCAATGGACTCATGTATAAAATTATCATAATGACAGGAATGGAGGCTATGCTTAAGCTCAATAATATGGGCTTCTCACTTTGGTAATTGTACTAAGTGTCCAATTTACCAGCAGCAGAAAAAATCAACCCTGAGCTTTGTATAGAATTCCATAATCTGAGATGGTCTAATCACCACGTAAGGGAAATTAATCACATCAATCATTTTCCATCTTGGAGAGTGAGAAATTTGTCCTCACTTGAATAAATGCTGAATTATTATTTGCTTTCTATGGTCACCATGCTTTTGAAAGCACCACCATTTCAAGATTCACTGAATGCTTTATCCTCAGTTTTGTTAACCTGCAAAACACTGCCTTTGGCCAAGGAACTCACTTTACGGTTAAATATTTAAGGCAGGATTTCTCAAGAACGGCACTATTGACATTTTGTATGCGTAATTCTTTGTTACAGAGGGCTGTCCTGTGCATTACAGGAAATTTAGCATCATTCCTCTCCTCTGTCCACTAGATGCCAGTAGTAACTCCACCCCAGTCAGTCATGACAATCAAAAATGTTTCCAAACATTGCCAAATATTTCTTGGGGAGCAAAATCACCCTTAGTTGAGAGCTAATGATTTAAGGCAATTTATTGATGTCCATAAGAGATACCAGTACGAGAATGTAAACCTCACACAAATAACAGCTGGCTTTATTGAACATTTGGTGGCCTATTTTAAAGTTAACTATACTATGAGCTGGGAGACTTTACCTTGCAAGGTTGGAAAGCTATTTTTTAGTATGTGTTTTAGTCTCTGAAACGGTATTCAATACAACTGATGGCTCTCCCATAGCCAGAACACGTTAGTCTGGCAACCAGGGTAAAAAGATGGATGTCATCTCTCATTATTTTATTTAGTGGTTGACTTGCAAATTTTGCTCCACCATTCCCACAACAATGTACCCTGTGATGTTAGAGTTCTTCATACCCAAGTGAGACACAATAGACGTATATGGCTATTTCATGTACCTTTTGTTCAAGAGGAAAATCATCTAAAAAAAAACGGTTGAGTTTGAGTCTTGGCTGAGGTAAATGAGCCTGACTATCAAGGGGAAATAGAATTGTTACCACACAATGGTAGCAAGGGAATGTAAAATAAAATCCAAGAAAACATCTTGGTTATCTCTTATGAAAGAATTCCATATCTGAAGATGAAGCCTATCTTGTAGAAGATTAATGCCTCCACTGATGACTGGAAAATGTTTGATGAATAGTTTTTTAAAAAGTGTTTTCAAAGTGTCAGAGAGCTACCAAGCAGCCTGGAGTTGAGCAAAAGGAAATTGAGATGAGTGAGAAATTCTGCGCTATTTTTCTCTCCATGCATTTGTTAAAGTCTAAACAACGTGACTGGAGAAGTTGAGGAATTGAGTTGAAAGTAGCTGATAAGAATCAGAGAAACTGAGCAGGCTTTCATCTGTCTCACAGTGATTGGGAGTCATATCTTGGAGATTTTGACTAACAAGGTGACCAGAATTTGAGGCTCAAAATCCTAGAAGGAAGGGAAACACATTGAAGCGAGCCAGGCATTCTACTGATTTCCCCTGGAGATAGTCGTAAGTAGCACAGACCTAGAGATGGAGATTACAAGCAGAAACTGGAGGCTAAGAGGCTGAGATGTTAAGCAGAGCCATCAGTAGTCTCACGGTTCTGAGGAGATTAAAATTGGAGTTCAGGGCCCACCAAGGTAGAGCTCTCTGATAAACATCCAAGGCTTTAGAATCCCCCAAGTAACCACAGTCTAGAAATAACACACTAGAACTAAATCAAACCTTACAGTGACTGAAGCCCATCCTTGAATCAGATCAGTCCCTGATTGGATTAAGTGATTTGCTCCCATTGTAACTTCCTGCCAAAGGGTAAAGAAAGTCCTCTCTGGAGAAATAACATCATACAGATCCTCTATAGTATTTTTAGACAGTATCTATCATTCAGTAAAAAAATTATCAAGAAACAGAATGAAGAAAAAAAGTAGAAATATATACAGCAATCCTGATATTGAAGTTATTAGATACATACTTTAAACAAATTGTGTTTAATATATTCGAGAAGATAAAAGGCAAAATAAAAGCCTTTCCAAGAGAACCAAGAATCTATTTCAAAGAATCAAATGGAATTTATAAATGCAACAAATAAAAATAAGAGTGCAATACATGGGTATAAAATCAGATTAAACACAGAAAAAGAGAGACTTAGTGGTTTGGTAGATAGGTTAGTAAAAAATATTCAGGTTGAAGCAGGGCAGACAAAAAGGTGAACAATATGGGATATGGCAAAAAGGTCTAACACTTGTGCAAGTGGAGTCATGGGAAAAGAAAGAGAAAATGTGACAGAAATATTTCATTAGGTAGTGTTAGAGAATTTTCCAAAATAGAAACAAGTCCAAGATTCAGAATCCCTAAGAAGCCCAAGCAGGGTAAATATAAAGAAAATTACACCTAGGTAGATCATAGTAACTCAAACTCAAAATCCACTGCCACTGAGTTAATTCCAACTCAGAGTGACCCCATAGGGTTTCCAAGGCTGTAAATCTCTATGGGAGCTGACTACCGCATCTTTCTCCTGCAGAGACACTGGTTGCTTCGAACCTCTGACTTTTTGGTTAGCAGTCGATTACTTTAACTACTGCTCCACCAGGGCTCCTTCAGATCATAGTAAAGGCACTAAAAAAAAAAAAAAAAAAACCAAAGACAAGAAAATACTTAAAGCAACCAAAGGAAAAAAGCTAGATTACATTCAAAGGAGCGAAAGTAACAGAATGGATAGAAGCCAGGGAATTACATCTTTGAAAATGTTAAAGTAAATTAATTGTCAGCCTAGAATTCTATACATAATGCTGGGAGAATTCAGCACCAGCAGACTTACATTCAAAGAAATGAGTTTTTAGGCAAAAGATATGTGATATCAGAGAAAGGTATGAAAATGTAGGAAAAAATGGGGATCAAAAATAGGGTAATTATATTGTTAAATACAGTTGAATAGGGACTCTTCCCAGCCACAATCAACAGTCTAATAGAAACTCCTTGCCACAGAGTCAATTTTGACTCATTGCAACCCTATAGGACAGAGTAGAACTGTCTCACAGGGTTTCCAAGGAGTAGCCGGTGGATTTGAACTGCCAGCCTTTTGGTTAGCAGCCGAGCTCTTAGTCACTGTGCCACCAGGGCTCTATCTAATAGACGGGAAAATAAAATATTAATAAATGCTTTATTAATCAAAAGAAAATGCAAACATGAGAGGAGATGGAGATCATAGGATAGGACAATTATAAAACAAATAGTAAAATGAAACATATAAACCCAAATATTTTATTTTTATTGTGCTTTAAGTGAAAGGTTACAAATCAAGTCAGTCTCTCATACAAAACCTTATACACACCTTGCTATGTACTCCTAGCTGCTCTCCCCCTAATGAGACAGCACACTCCTCCTCTCCACCCTGCATTCACTGTGTCCATTCAAGCAGCTCCTGTCCGCCTCTGCCTTCTCATCTCACCTCTAGACAGGAGTTGCCCACATAGTCTCATGTGTCTACTTGAGCCAAGAAGCTCACTCCTCACCAGTATTATTTTCTGTGTTATATCCCATTTCAATCCCTGTCTGAAGAGTTGGCTTTGGAAATGGTTCCAGACTTGGGCTAACAGAAGGTCTGGGGACCTTCTATATGTATATATGTAAGTCGTAATCAACTCGATGGCACTGGGTTTGGTTTGGTTTTTGGTACATATATATAGAGAGAGAGAGGGAGAGCCCTGGCAGCACACTGGTTAAGAATTTGCCTGCTAACCAAAAGGTCAGCAGTTTGAATATACCACTTGCTCCTTGGAAATCCTATGGAACAGTTCTACTCTGTCCTGTTGGGTTGCTATGGTAGGGATTGACTCAATGGCAATGGGTTTGGCTTTATTTATTTATTTTGTTTTGGCTATATATATATATATATATATATATGTATGTATGTATAGTCAATCCACAAAAAAGATATAACAATCTAAATTTGTTTCTAAGGAAAAAAAAAAAAAAAGGACAGGTTCAAATTACTTAAAGCAAAATTTCGGGAAAAAAAAGGAGAAACAGACAAATTCACAATCACAGTGGGATACTTTAATATGCTTCTCTCAATAACTGAGAGAATAGAAAGTAAAAAATTGGCAAAGATATAGAAGTTCAGAACAAATTTCACGTAATTGACATATATAGAACAACGCACCTAACACCTTTTCATGAGCACATGGAACATATACCAAAGTTGACTATTCTGGGCCATAAAATGAGTCCCAAAATATTTGGAAAGATTGAAATCAATACAATACATTCTCTGACCATATTGGAATTAAGCTAGAAATCAGTAACAAAATTAGAAATAACTAAATGTTTGGAAATTAAGCAATACATTTACAAATAATCCACAGATAAAAGAACTCTCAGCAGAAGTTAGAAAATATCTTAAAATAAATGGTAATGGAAATCCAACATATCAAAGTTTGGTGGAATCATGACAACTAAATGCAACTTGGAATCCTGGTATTGACTCATTCAATAGATCCTATAGACATTAAAAACATCACGTTGTTGTTTGCCATCAAGTCAATTCCTACTCAGAGTGACCCTATAGGACAGAGTAGAACTGCCTCATAGGATGGGTATCCTAGGCTAAAATCTTTGTGGGAGCAGATTTCCAGGTCTTTTCTCCCATGGAGTCGCTGTACAGAACTTTTGGTTAGCAGCCAAGCACTTAACCTTTGCACCATCAAGGCTTCTCAGAAAGATCGTATAACATTGTTATAAACAATCATATGGCAATCAATAGGACAATTCAGAATAAATGCACAATTCCTACAAAAAAAAGTTACCAAAAGAAACTCAAGAAGAAATAAAAAATCTGAATAGTTCTGTATGTATTCAAGGAATAGTATCTGTAGTTTTAAAAATTTCACAAAGAAAAAGTCAGGCCCAGATGTCAACCCTGGTGAATTCTTCTAAATGTTCAGGGAAGAAATAACACCAGTCTCCAAAGATTAGAAAGCATTTTGGAAGATTACCAAAAACCAAAACCAAACCCAGTGCCAGCGAGTCAATTGCAACTCACAGCGACCCTATAGGACAGAGTAGAACTGCCCCCATAGAGCTTCCAAGGAGTGCCTGGCGGATTTGAACTGCCGTCCCTTTGGTTAGCAGCCATAGCATTTAACCACTACGCCACCAGGGTTTCCCTGGAAGATTACAGCAACTCTAAATAGGCGAGACTATCAAGATCTCAAAACTTTCAGGTTTGAAGCTATGGCTTACTCCACTGGGGGGACGGGAGGAGTAGCTGAATACAGAGAACATGAAATAAATAGTAAATTAAGGAAATCATAAACACTACTACAACCTCATAATCAGTTGCAGATAAATGGACCATAACGTCTACTCTGTATTTTTTTTTTCCTTCTTACATCATGAGAATATTTCTTTTTTATTTTTTGCTTTAAGTGAATGTTTACAAATCAAGTCAGCTCTCATACAAACATTTATACACACCTTGCTATGTACTCCTACTTGCTCTCCCCCAAATGAGACAGCATACTCCTTCTCTCCAACCTGTATTCCCGGTGTCCATTCAGTCAACCTTTTTCCCCCTCTGCCTTCTCATCTCCCCTCCAGACAGGAGCGACCCACATAGTCTCATGTGTACTTGAGCCAAGAAGCTCACTCCTCATCGGTGTCATTTTCTATCTTACAGTCCAGTCCAATCCCTGTCTGAAGAGTTGGCTTTGGAAATGGTTCCAGTCTTGGGCTAACAGAAGGTCTGGGAACATGACCTCTGGGGTCCCCCTAGTCTCAGTCAGACCATTAAGTCTGGTGTTTTTATGAGAATTTGAGGTCCACATCCCACTGCTCTCCTGCTTCATCACGGATTCTGTGTTGTGTTCCCTGTCAGCGCTGTCATCAGTTGTAGCCAGGCACCATCTAGTTCTTCTGGTCTCAGGCTGAAGTAGTCTCTGATTTATGTGGCCCTTTCTGTTTCTTAGACTCTTAATTACCTTGTCTTTGGTGTTTTCCATTCTCCTTGGCTACAGGTGGGTTGAGACCAATTGATGCACCTTGGTTGACTGCTTGCTAACATTTAAACTCCAAAGACCACTCTCCAAAGTGGGATGCAGAATGTTTTCTTAATAGGTTTTATTATGCCAATTGACCTAGAGTTCCCTGAAACCATGGTCTCCAGAACCCTGCCCTGCTACTCTGGCCTTTGAAGTATTTGGTTTATTCAGGAAGCTTTGCTTTTGGTTTAGTCCAGTTGTGCTGACCTCCCCTTTATTGTGTGTTTTCTTTCCCTTCACCTAAAATAGTTCTTGTCTACTATCTAATTAGTAAATACCCCTCACCCTCCCTCCCTCCCCAACCTTGTAACCATCAAAGAATATTTTCTTCTGTTTTTAAACTATTTCTTGAGTTCTTATAATAGTGGTCTCATACAATATTTGCCCTTTTGCAACTGACTAATTTCACTCAGCATAATGCCTTCCAGATTCCTCCATGTTATAAAATGTTTCACAGATTCATCATTGTTCTTTATTGATGCATAGTATTCCATTCTGTGAATATACCATAATTTATTTATCCATTCATCCATTGGTGGGCACCTTGGTTGCTTCCATATTTTTGCTATTGTAAACAGTGCTGCAATGAATATGGGTGGGATTATGTCTGTTCATGTAAAGGCTCTTAATTCTCTAGGATATATTCCAAGAAGCGGGATTGCTGGATCATATGGTAGCTCTATTTCTTGCTTTTTAAGAAAGCGCCAAATTGATTTCCAAAGTGATTGTACCATTTTACATTCCCACCAGCAGCGTATAAGTGTTCCAATCGCTCCACAGCCCCTCCAACATTTATTATTTTGTGTTTTTTGATTAATCCCAGCCTTGTTGGGGTGAGATGGTGTCTCATGGTAGTTTTGATTTGCATTTCTCTAATGGCTAGTGATCGTGAGCATTTCCTCATGTATCTGTTAGCTGCCTGAATGTCTTCTTTGGTGAAGGGCCTGTTCATATCTTTTGCCCATTTTTTTAATTGGGTTACTTGTCTTTTTGTTGTTGAGATTTTGCAGTATCATGTAGATTTTAGAGATCAGATGCTGATGGGAAATGCCGTAGCTAAAAACTTTTTCCCAGTCTATAGGTAATCTTTTTACTCTTTTGGTGAAGTCTTTGGATGAGCACAGGTGTTTGATTTTTAGGAGCTCCCAGTTATCTAGTTTCTCTTCTGGTGTTTGTGCATTGTTAGTAATGTTTTGTGTACTGTTTATGCCATGTATTAGGACTCCTAGTGTTGTCCCTACTTTTTTCTTCCATGATCTTTATCATTTTAGATTTTCTATTTAGGTCTTTGATCCATTTTGAGTTAGTTTTTGTGCATGGTGTGAGGTATGGGTCTTGTTTCATTTTTTTTTTTTTTTTGCAGATAAATATCCAGTTATGCCAGCATCATTTGTTAAATAGGCTGTCTTTTCCCCATTTAACTGACTTTGGGGCTTTGTCAAATATCAGCTGCTCATATGTGAATGGATTTCTGTCTGGATTCTCAATTCTGTTCCATTGGTCTATGTATCTGTTGTTGTACCAGTACCAGGCTGTTTTGACTACTGCGGCAGTATTATAGGTTCTAAAATCAGGTAGTGTGAGACCTCCCACTTTGTTCTTTTTCAGTAATGCTTAACTTATCCAGGGCCTCTTTCCCTTCCATATGAAGTTGGTGATTTATTTCTCCATCTCATTAAAAAATGTTGTTGGAATTTGAATTGGAATTGCATTGTATCTATAGATTGCTTTTGGTAGAATAGACATTTTTACAATGTTGAGTATTCCTATCCATGAGCAAGATATGTTTTTCTACTTATGTACATCTCTTTTGGTTTCTTGAGGTAGTGTCTTGTAGTTTTCTTTGTACAGGTCTTTTACGTCTCTAGATAGATTTATTCCTAAGTATTTTATCTTCTTGCGGTTACTGTAGGTGGTATTGATTTGATGATTTCCTCTTTGACATTCTCTTTGTTGGTGTAGAGGAGTCCAACTGATTTTCGTATGTTTATCTTGTGTCCTGATACTCTGCTGAACTCTTCTATTAGTTTCAGTAGTTTTCTTGGGGATTCTTTAGAGTTTTCTGTGTATAAGATCATGTCATCTGCAAATAGAGATATTTTACTTCTTCCTTACCGATCTGGATGCCCTTTATTTCTTTATCTAGCCTAGCTGCTCTGGCTAGGACCTCCAGCACAATGATGAATAAGAGTGGCGATAAAAAGCATCTTCGTCTGGTTCCTGTTCTCAAAGGAAATGCTTTCAGTCTCTCTCCATTTAGGATGATGTTGGCTATTGGCTTTGTATAAATGCCCTTTATTGTGTTGAGGAATTTTCCTTCTATTCCTATTTTACTGAGATTTTTTATCATGAATGGGTTTGAGCTTTGTCAAATGCCTTTTCTGCCATCAATTGATAAAATCATGTGGTTCTTATCTTTTATTTATATGATGGATTACATTGATATTACATTGATTGTTTTTCTAATGTTGAACCATCCCTGCATACCTGGTATGAATCCCGCTTGGTCATGGTGAATTATTTTTTTGATATGTTGTTGAATTTTATTGGCTAGAATTTTGTTGAGAATTTTTGCTTCTAAGTTCATGAGGGATATAGGTCTGTAATTTTCTTTTTTTGTGGTGTTTACGTGGTTTTGGTATCAGGGTTATGCTGGCTTCATAGAATAAGTTTGGGGAGTATTCCATCATGTTGCTCTGAAATACCTTTAGTAGTAGTGGTGTTAACTCTTCTCTGAAAGTTTGGTAGAACTCTGCAGTGAAGCTGTCTGGGCCAGGGCTTTTTTTTGTTGGGAGTTTTTGATTACCTTTTCAATCTCTTCTTTTGTTATGGGTCTATTTAGTTGTTCTATGTCTGCTTGTATTAGTTTAGATAGGTAGTGTGTTTCTAGGAATTCATTTCTTCTAGGTTTCAAATTTGTTAGAGTACATTTTTTCATAGTAATCTAATATGATTCTTTTAATTTCAGTTGGGTCTGTTGTAAGATCGCCCATTTCATTTCTTATTTGGGTTATTTACTTCCTCTCCTGTTTTTCTTTTGTCGGTTTGGCCAATGGTTTATCAATTTTGTTAATTTTTTTCAAAGAACCAGCTTTTGGTCTTGTTAATACTTTCAATTGTTTTTCTGTTTTGTTTAATTCTGCTCTAATTTTTATTATTTGTTTTCTTCTGGTGCCTGAGGGTTTCTTTTGTTGCTCTCTTTCTATTTGTTCAAGTTGTAGGGGTAATTCTTTGATTTTGGCCACTTCTTCTTTTTGGATGTGTATATTTATTGATATAAATTGATCTCCGAGCACTGCTTTTGCTGTGTCCCAAAGGTTCTGATAGGAAGTGTTTTCTTTCTCATTGGATTCTATGAATTTCTTTATTCCATTCTTAATGTCTTCTGTAACCCAGTCTTTTTTGAGCAGGGTATTATTCAGTTTCCAAGTGTTTGATTTCTTTTCCCTGCTTTTTCTGGTATTGATTTCTACTTTTATGGCCTCATGGTCAGAGAAGATGCTTTGTAATATTTCAGAGTTTTGGATCCTGCTAAGGTTTGCTTTATGACCTAATATGTGGTCTATTCTAGAGGATGTTCCGTGTGCACTAGAAAAGAAAGTATACTTGAGTGTTGTTGGGTGGAGTGTTCTGTATATGTGTATAAGGTAAAGTTAGTTGATTGTGGCATTTAGATCTTCATTGTCTTTATTGAGTTTCTTTCTGGATGTCTTGTCCTTCACCAAAAGTGGTGTGTTGAAGTCTCCTACTATAATTGTGGCACTCTCTATCTCACTTTTCAATGCTGTTAGAGTTTATGTACCTTGCATCCCTATCATTGGGTGCATAAATATTTAATATGGTTATATCCTCACTGGTATATTGTCCCTTTGATCGTTATATAGTGTCCTTCCTTATCCTTTCTGATGGATTTAACTTTAAACTGTATTTTGTCAGAAATTAATATTGCCACCCCTGCTCTTTTATGACTGTTGTTTGCTTAATATATTTTTTTTTTCCATCCTTTGAGTTTTAGTTTGTGTCTCTGAGTTTAAGGTGTGTCTCTTGTAGGCAGCATATAGATGGATCATGTTTTTTTATCCATTCTGCCACTCTCTCTTTATTGGTGCATTTAGTCCATTTACATTAAGTGTAAAGTTTAGTGCTGTCATTTTGATGTCTTTTTGTGTTTTGTTGATAGTTTCTTTTTTCCACTTAATTATTGATTCTGAGTAGTTTATATATTGTCTTTTCCTCTTATTCATTGTTGTTGGTTTTGTTTGCTAAGTCTTTATGTTTTTCTTTGTATTTTATTTTGATGTGTGGGATTGTTAGTCTCATTTGTGGTTACCTTAATATTTAGGCTTATTTTTCTAAGTTTAAACCTAACTTTTATTTCTTTATATTGCCTTGACTTCCTCTCCGTATGAAAGAACTGTGTCTACATTTTTTAGTCCCTTTATTGTTTTAATGTTGTCATTTTTTACATAATGACATTGCTTTTTCCCTGTTTTGAGCATTTTTTTAATCTTGATTTATTTTTATGATTTCCCTGTCTGGGTTGATATCTGGTTGCTCTGTCCTGTGTTCTAGTCTTGGATTGATATCTGATTGATTTACTAACCAGAGAACTCCCTTTAGTATTTCTTGTAGTTTTGGTTTGGTTTTTACAAATATCCTAAACTTCTGTTCATCAGGAAATGTCCTAATTTCACTTTCATATTTGAGAGATGGTTTTGTTGGATATATGATTCTCAGCTGGCAATTTTTTTCCTTCAGTGCTTTATATAAGTCATCCCATTGCCTTCTAGCCTGCATGGTTTCTGCAGAGTAGTGCAAGCTTACTCTTATTGACTCTCCTTTGTAGGTGACTTTTTGTTTATCCCTAGCCGCTCTTAAAATTATCTCTTTATCTTTGGTTTTGGCATGTTTGATTATAATATGTCTTGGTGACTTTTCTTTTGGGATCTACCTTATGAGGGGTTCGATGAGCATCTTGGATAGATATCTTCTCATCTTCCACGATATCAGGGAAGTTTTCTGCCGATAAATCTTCGACAATTCTCTCTGTATATTCTGTTATCCCTCCCTGTTCTGGAAGTCCAGTCACTCATAGGTTATTTCTCTTGACAGAGTCCCACATGATTCTTAGGGTTTCTTCATTTTTTAAATTGTTTTTTCTGATTTTCTTTGAATATATTGGTATTGTCTTCAATCTCACTAATTCTTCCATTTCCATTTCCTCAGTTCTGCTCCTCTGACTTCCTACTGAGTTGTATAATTCTGTAATTTATTGTTAATCTCCTGAATTTCTGATTGCTGTCTATGGATTCTTGCAGCTTACTGTATTTTGCATTATGTTCTTGAATAACTTTTTTAATTTCTTCAACTGCTTTGTCTGTGTATTCCTTGGCTTGTTCTGCATATTGCCTGATCTCCTTCTGGATCTCTTCAAGAGCTCTGTATATTAATCTTTTGTATTTTACATCTGGTAATTCTGGGAAGACATCTTTATCCAGAAGATTCCTTGATTCTTTGTTTTGAGAGCTTGTTGAAGCAATTATGGTCTGCTTCCTTATGTGATTTGGTATTGACTGTTGTCTCCAAGCCATCTATAAGTTATTGTATTAATTTATTTTATGTTTGCTTACTGCATCCTAGCTTCTTGCTTTGATTTGTTTTGATATGCCCAAATTGGCTGCTTGAGTGAGCTAGCTTGGTTATTTGCACCTTTGAAGCTCTAATGTTCTGTCACCGGATGGCTAGAGATGTTACCAGGTATATGAGCCTGGGAGTCCATTCACTTTTCTTGTTTGGATTCAGCTCAGGTGTACAGGTAGTTGGTCATCAAGTGTGTGGCACAGGCTCTGTCCTACAGTCATAGAGGGGCAGGGTTGATTGGTGTAGGCATAGATATTTGGTCGCAGCAGGGAACCACGCTTTGAACAAGGCAGGGGGCTGACAACTGTCTCCTGAGTGTCTGTGAGGAAAGCATGTCTCTATTCCCTAGAGCACACATGTGGGTGGGCTCTGCAGCCAGACCATGGGAACCCAATGCTTTTGGTGGTAAAGACTGGGAGGCATCACTTATGCTTGGACCACTGTTGTGGGTGGCTAGATGATATGAGTGGAGCCACCGGTCCTTAGACCCCCGATGTGGGTAGGTGAAAACCCTGTTTAATAGGCAAAGCAGTGTCATACATCAAAAACCCACCTCTTCACCAAACAGCTCAAACAGTTGAAGTCAGATCTCAAGTACAATCTCCTGAAATGTGTCTACACAGGTCCATGCAGGGGTGAAAGGTATTTAAAGTCCATGGACTGTTTGTGTCTGGACAGGAGCCACTTCTGTCCTGAGTTCCCCAGCTTAGTGGAGCTGGCAGAATATCTTTTCCCCCAATTATTAATTTATTCCTTCTCCAAGACAAGGGGGATGACTCAGAGTGTGCAGCAGGTCCTATCTCAGGCCCAGCACTGAAGCCCGCTTGAGGGCTGGGGGACGCGATAAAATAAATGCAAGTACTTAGCTTTTGCCGAGAGCACTGTTACTCTCTGGTTCTGGAGGTGTGAGTAGACTGTGGAGCTTGCTGTCTCTCCCTGAGGAAACCGTGTCTGGAATGCTACCACCAGCCCTGCTGCAGTCACTCCAGGGGATCATGCCTGAGGGGTGCTGGTTTCCACTGAGCCATGTCTGGCAACTCCTTGCCGCTTCTGAACCCTCTTTCCCTCACCCTGCCATTCAGTCATATTTTGTAACTTTGCCTTTGATGTTCAGGGCTCCTAGCTTGTCATATATATAATCATTTCACTTATTATTATTATTTTTTGGTCTTTGTTGTAAGAGGGATCACCAGAAGCATCTGACTACTCCACCCTCTGTGAATATTTCTAATTTTAAAATAATTTTTCTCTTCCTCTCTTTTCCACCTCTTAGTTTATATACCGTTTTTTTTTTATATTGGTGGTAGTTAACTTTTTCATTTACAGGTTACAGGATATACAGATGAGATCATGATAGAACAGAAGGAAGAAAACACATGATCCAGAAATTGTAAACTTGTTGCTGAATGCAGTAGCTGAGGAGCCCATGGTGAAGATAGGTGGGTAGGAAGTAGATGCTGGCACAAACACTGAAAGTCTTAGTGCTTATAGTGCTTATAGGTTATCCTCTCCCAAGGGTTCACTGGGGCAGCTAGAGGTAGGAAGTCTAATATGGCAATTTGTGCTAACATGATCATCATCAATGTAATGAAGGGTATTTTAAAAATAAGAGCTGTGGGTGGTATATTTAGTAGTGAGAGAATAGAATAAAGCACAAAGTGAGCTCTCTCAGGTCACTGAGAATCACACCTAGAGGCAACATGTCTGAGTAATTCCTTCTGAACAAGCATAGCTCAATGCTATTCCTGGATCTGGGCCTATGAAATATGTTGGGTTTTGATAGTGATCAAGGTTACATATCAACAGAGAGTTGAGTGAGCGAATGGATTAACATCATAGTATAAGTATGAACCCAAGAATGTGTTTGAAAACAGCTGCTATGAGAACTACTGGAACAGAGCCATGATAACAAACCAACACATTCTGGCCCCTAGGACAGAGTCAGTCATTTGATAAACTTTATAAAACTGTTGTGTTTTCTGATATTGCTGCTCCAACAAGCTCAAATCTCCCACAAGCAGAGAAGCTAAAGAATGAGGTTCTAAAAGAGCCCTCACTAAATCAAACTGAACTCCAAGCCTAGTAAAGACTGGCTAATCATCAACTAAGAGACATGGGTGGTTCCCCACATGCTGCTTAAACTTCCATTATTTTTTTGGCTCAGTTCAAAAAGCAGTACTTCTGGTCATCTGTCATAAGCAGGAGATTTTTTATCTTAACAAGAGAAGGTTTTCATGTACTTGGAAAATTCCCATATTGTTACAAAATGTTATGAAATAACAATAGATAGCACATTTTCTTTCTTCCTAAGAAGCTAAAGTACTTTGACATATATTTTGTGTAATCTTAAAACAACTCCTTGGAGCTATGGGGAAAAATGGGGAAGAGGGGATTAAATATATTTTGCATATGGAATACCCAAGGCTTACACAAAAAATTAGAACAATAAAGGTCAGGTATAGAATTCTCAGTGGCTTTTGCTGGAGCTTAGCCTTAGTATTTCTTTGGACTTTCTGGACCCAGTTCTCTTCATAGGAATCTCACTTCACAATCAATACTTCTATTTAATCAATAAACACTCATTGATATTCATTATGCACAACTTACTGTCTAGGTGTTGGGAAGGCATGACAGACAATGTGGATTATTAGGCAACATCTATTCTACCTTTCCCCTCTTGGATGGTACCAAAGGGTAGATCTGATGGGCCTGAAGGGTCATCCCATCCCTCGTGACAGTGACTGCTTCAGGAATGGGCAGGTAACCAAAGAGAGATTTTTCCTGCAGACTTCCGCGGAAGTTCTTTCTCACTCTTAAGAGAAGCAACAGGAAAGCAGACATTCCCCTGCCAGTTGCTACTGGCAGTCATCCCATAGCCCCAGGAGGAACTGCTTTAGGATTAAACTGACACTGTGGACAGCAGTGTGGAAGATGAAAAGAGGCTAAGTCCTTGATGACATCATTGAACTTCTGGATCTACTAAAACTGAAGCCCACCCCTACTTCTAATTTCCTTCTCACATATAAGCTGAAGAATAACTTTGTTATATAAGCTAGTTTGAGCTGGTCTTCCTATTGCTTATAACTGAAAACATTCTAACGTTAACAGGCAAAAGGAACCTACTTCTCCAATTCCAGATCTTCCTTTCCAGCCTTCACTCCACTCCCACCAGGACCCAGTGTTTGTAACCACAATAACCATAATAGCCCAGGATGTACTTCATTTCCATCCCCAAGCTCTCCTCAGACTTCTTCCCTTGCATCACTCAAGAGTTATGGTCCAAGACACTAGATATTCAGGTTTAGGAAGGAATCATCCTCATCTATAAACTCCTCTCTTTGAGGTTGGCCCAGGACACCCCAGGGTCAGGGTCATATTTGGGACAGGCAAGCTGTTAAGTGCTTTTTTAATTTTAGCGCTGGCTGGATCCCTCTTGGAGTCCCTGGGTAGTGCAAATGGTTAACATGCTCAGCTACTAACTGACATGTTGGAGGTTTAAGTCCACCTAGAGGCACCTCAGAAGAAAGCCTGGTGATCTATTGCAAAAAATCAACCATTGAAAACCCCTCAGAGCACAAGTCTACTCTAACACACATGGGGTGGAGTTGACTGGAAGGGAGCTGGTATATCCCCCTTGTTATATTTCACACTTTCCTCCTGGTATTTTGTCGCTACAGGAATGGGGGAAGAAGGTAGCTCTCCTTTCTTCATTGTCGCTTTGCAGTCCCATCTAGGGATTTTCTGTCTCCTTGAGCTTTACAGTCACCAGGGTACAAAACCCTACTCCCCAAGCTGCCCTGTATCTGGGTATCTCCTACTTGTTGATCTTCCCAACCAACCTGAAAGAGGATGCAGGTGCCCCGGACTGAACTCCCAAAGGGAGGCTTATAATCCTAGAACAAAGGATCCAATGTAACTGAAACTATCTCTGAGCAGAGGGGAGGGTTGTTATATTGAGCCCCACAAGGGTTGGGGGTCTGCAGACAGGAGGTGGAAGGGTAGAGCAGAGACGGGCAGATCCCTGGTAATTTAGAGAAACCCATTCAGGAACTGGGTGGAGGGTAGAAGCCAGGGTGGCTTTACTTTGGGGGTGAAAGGGTATTGGCTTTTAAATCAGATTGACTGCATTCATTTGTGACCTCCCAAACTTGCTAGCTTTGTTGCTTTGACAGTTTCATTAACTTGTCCAAGCTTCCTGTAGAATGAGGACAATGATCCCTGCCTTTCAGGGTTGTTTTGAAGATAATAGAAACAAAGTACCTAGCACAAACCTTTTTTTGCAGAACCTTTCAAGATCTTTTGTTTTCTTTTTCTTTGAAAGAAATCTGCAAGCATGCAGGAGTGTATCCTATACACAGGAGGAAATGGGGCTCTATGTTAGGATACTCTGATTTGGGGGCACACGCCCCAAGGGAAAAAGCACAGGTGAAGAATCTGACAATTATATTTAAGACTCATCACTGTAAACTGGGTGACTGGGAAAGTCACTCATCCTCTCTGTGCTTAGTCTCCTCTGTACATGGTAGTGGTGGACTATGTGACAGTAGTTGTGGTTCAGTGGCAGAATTCTTACCTTCCACGACAGAGACCAAGTTGATTCCTGGTCAGTGCACCTCAGGCACAGCCACCATCTGTCGGTGGAAGCTTGAGTGTTGCTATGATGCTGAACAGATTTCAGCAGAGCTTTCAGACTAAGATGGACCAGGAAGAAAGGTCTGGTGATCTACCTCTGAAAATCACCCAGTGAAGACCCAGTGGACCACAATGGTCTGATCTGCAACCAATCAGGGAGATGGCACAGGACCAGGCAGCATTTTGTTCTGTCGTGCATGGGGTCTGCATGAGTCGGGGACAGACTCAACAGCAGCAAACAATATTAACAAGGTCCTTTCTGTGTCTCGGAGTTTTAGGAGAAGAGATTGACAATTCTGGGCATGCCTGGCAAGGATAGCGGGCAGGTGTGACTTCATCACCACATCTGATGACCCCATCATCTGAGCCTTGTGAGAAGCACTCCCTGCAGGTTCTCAGTACTTGGCCTCTGGCCCCACAATGCCGTGCACTCTCTTTCACCCTTCTGTGTTTACACTCCTTCAAGAAGGCAAATGACAGTGCTTTGGCCACTCCTTTCAAATTGACCAAGTCCTGTGTTTGAGCATACAACTCCAAAATTCTTTCAGGCTTGAATGTTTACCTAATTATTTCTTCTCTTTCATTCTGTAAATTCCAAATTAGGGGTTTCTTATTGCCTTAGGACTTTTTGCCCTAAGATTATACACCAGAATTTAAACTATGCAGTGACATCACTTTCAACTCTCCCTGCTCACATTCTCTGGGTGTCTGATCTGCATTATCTTCATAGAAACTGCTTCTCCATGTCTGTGCTCATCTAGATCCAAATGACTTCCTCAGTATCACCTGGAGCAGTACAAATGGTTTCCTGATAAGCTTTGTCATGGTCTCCACAGTCTCTCTTTTCAAGAAGGTGTCTTTCTCACTGGTTACTCAGGTTGACGTCCAATTTTTTGCTTCTCCTTTTCTAACAGACTCCAAAATCAGGCCTCTCTTTCCAGCAGAACTGCAGGCTTAGAGGTTGAGTGAGGATGTGGAACTCAGGCCATATGTATTGAGAAATCCCAGGTGAAGTGTGCTGAAAATGCAGATTTCTGACATCAGGCATGGTGCCAAAAAGAAGTTTTAATGCCCAGGAGTTTTATGCTACGAAGATAGGCCCTTGTGGTTGTTGCTTTAAACCTGCATACTACACAGGAAGCAATCTGATATCCCACTGACTGGAACCCATAAGGCAATTCAAAATTGCTTAGATTGAGGCCAACAACTTTGCTGAAGATTTGATTCTCTCTAGAGATTATTGCTCCAAATAGGTGAGTAGAGTAGCAAGTTGCTACATCAGTCATGCATTTACTGCATTCCACACATCACAGGCAAATTTAAGAATTTTAATGTTGGGATAACCAAAGAATTTAAGTACTAGAATAAGCAAGAATTTAGTATTAGAATTAGCTTTTATACTCAGTGTATTATAATCAGTACCTTTAAAAAATTTTTTGGACCCTCAATTAAAAAATTTGAATATGATAGTCTTCTTATTTGTTGATTTCAAAGCAAACAAATTTTTTTTTTTTTCCAGCAAAGAGGGCTGCACTTCTTCATGGTCAAATAATGGTGTAGTATTACTGTTATGATCTTCTTTCTAGGAGATCCTTCAGTTGCACATGGTGAGATAGTTGCCTAGCCAAATTACTCTTTTAAAATATCATTTAATTCAATAAATATTTATTGGAAATCTCTATGTGCAAAGCACTAACGAGGATACACAGATGAATAAGACATTATTTCTCTCCCCTCTCCTAGAGCTTATGGTTTAAAAGACACATGTATAGGCAAATAACTATATTAAAAATAGATAACATACAGTGAAAATAGCAGGGCTGTGACCCAGTTCAAACCAGTTCAGTCATGACCAACAAAGTGAAATTGGAAAAGACTCAAATTTTTAAAATTTGGGTGAAGTGGAATAATAAACGGAATGACAGAAATTATGGGTTGAAACCCTGCAATGGGAGACTTGGAAAAGGCATAGTGAGTCCTTTCAGGAGCCTGATGTGGGAGATTGGATTATTGCCAGCACTGTGGAGAATGACACACATTCAAAGCCGAGTGGTCAGCCACCATCTTTGAGTGGGGCACCGCTGTTTCCAACTCTGCCAGTCAAGAGACTTGGTTGTTATGCAAAGTGTACACTGTCCTTGTTTTCTAAGAAGGGGATTAAGTTTCTAGCAGGGATTCGACCTATAATTTCTCCTGTTCCATTTATTGTTCTGCTTTACCTATATTTTAAAAATTGGAGTCCATTCAGATTTCACTTCATCAGCAGTGACTGAACCAGACAGAACTAGTTAGAAGACCTGGAAAATAGTCAAGGAGGCAATTAATGAGCCTGGGAGAATCTAGCAAAGTATTATGGAGGAAGTGGCATTTGCACTGAGCCCTGACTGATGGGGGCACTCCCACAATTAGAAGTGATGGGGGAGTATTTCACCTGAAGAGGACATCTGACCCCTAGTTAAGGAGGAAGGGGAATGTAGACACAGGTGAGAGACAGAACATGGTCTACACAGTGTACATGGGGAACATAGCTTAAGGAGAGGCTTAGAAGCTGGGTCCGAGGACCTTAAATGCCAGCTGAGAAGTTGGCAGCTTATTCTGTTCTAGTTGATCTCTCTCTGGTATGGCTCAAGGAAATCGTTCACCAACATTGTGTGAATAACCTGGAAAACGCTATATCAAGTTGCCCCTGAGAGAAACAACTCTGGAAAATCATCTACTGCAAATCATCATCTGCAATTCAAAGAACCTGTCCTTAAACATTGGATTTGGGCTCAGATTGGAAACCGTTCTTTGTTTTCTTCTTCCATGGCTGATTTTGTTAATCATGTCTTTTCCAAGGTGCTCTGAAGGCTAACGACCTATGTCAGTGAGATGCCCTCCTGATTGCCTCAAGGGGAATTTTGTGTAGTCCACGTATCATTATATTTTAAATCACACCAACCTGAACATATCCTCCACATTTGGTGGAAACCCTTCCATCCGTTTTTTACATGGTGAAGTAACACCCAAACGACAGAAACTTAATTTTATTTATTTAGGTGAATAAAAAGCCTTAGAGATATCAGTAGCATGCTTTAAAAGACACACTCCAGTGGCAGTGAGGTATATGGATAATAGGATGAGTCCATGCTATTAGGAGGATTTTTAATGCTCCATGCAAGAGGCAACAAGAGCCTGAATTCATGCAGTGAGGCTTTAAAGGAGGGACAGATACAGGAGGTGTCTGGAGATAGAACCAAAAGGGTTTGGCAACTGATTGAAGGTGCAAGGAGAGGAAGGCAGAAATGTTGACGTGGCTTCCAAAGGTTTGAGGCTGTTAACAGGAGGATGATAATGCTATCACACCAGGAAGGGGAATCCAAGAAGCATAGTAATTCTGTGACTAAGAGGGTGTTATGGATTGATTTATATCCTCAAAAAAAGTTACCTTCAAGTCCTAACCCCTGTACCAGTAAATATGATCCTTTTTGGAAATATGAGTTTTGTTTTATTAATGAGGTCATACCAGTTTTTTTACCAAAGCAGGTTGGGTCCTAAACCTAATCCCTTCTGAGTGGTATCTTATAAAAAGAGCAGAATAGACACAGACAAACATGGGGAAGAGACCACGTGAGGAACTGTCTATAAGCCAGGCACCTTTTTAAAAACATTTCTGGTCATTAGTAGTCTAGACTGATTTTTAAGAATGTTTTACCCCTTTTTGCCTTACTTGACTTCAAATATTTCTATAGAAATACAGAGGAAATGCAACTAAATTTAAGAATTTAAAATTCTTTTAAGAAGACAGAGTTGGTATTTTTCAGGCAAAAAAGAAGAGTTTTATAGTTATATTGTGTTATGGATTGAATTGTGTCCCTTAAAAATATGCATTGTAAATCCTAACCTCTACATCCGTGGTTATAATCCCGTTGGGAAAGGGTTGTCTTTGTTATGTTAGTAAGGCAGATTCCTGTCAGGTATATGTTTGAGTCAATTTCTTTTGAGATATATATATATATATATAAACATTGCCATCGAGTTGATTCCAACTTATAGTGACCCTATAGGACAGAGTAGAACAGTTCCATAGGGTTTCCAAGGAGTACTTGGTAAATTCAAACTGCCAACCTTTTGGTTAGCAGCCGTAATTCTTAACAAATATGCCACCAGGGTTTCCTTCCGAGATATAGAAGGGATTAAACAAGCAAGTGAGTGAAGTAGAGACAGGCAAGGCTGATGCCAAGCCACATGGAGATCTCCAAGGAACCAGGAAATAAGCTGAAGAGACAAGGACTTTCCTCTAGAGCCCGCAGAGAAAGAAAGCGGCCTCCTTGAACCAGCACCCTGAATTCAGACTTACAGCCTCTTAAACTGTGAGAAAATAAACTTCTTTTTGTTAAAGTCATCTATTTGTGGTATTTCTGTTATAGCAGCAGTAGATAACTAAGACACATTGTATAGCTTAACCTGTGCGATTGAGTTTTTTGCTTTGATTGTTTAAAGGAGGAACAACATGGTATGGAAGAAAGGGGACTTCATTTTAGAAGCCAGTAACTTGTGTGTAGGCTTATCTCATTAATCTCTCTGAGTCCCAGTTTCCCTATCAGCATAAAGGGGATGGTTTCTGTCTCATATGATTTACAAGGTTGTTGTAATAATCTTATGAGATAATGATTAAGAGTGGCATATTTTTATTATTTTCCTTATAATAAAATCAATCATTTCCTAACTGTAAGATGTTTAGAGAGAAACCACTTGGTTTGAGCTGCTAAGATGTACAGGGAGTCTCCGACTTAAGATGTGTTCTAGTTACTACAAACTGTGCTCCTGACCATCCGTTTTTTTTTTTTTTGTGTACATGTTATCGTTAGTAATATGTACTACATACAATGTTGCAGCCCATAATTTGCTGATGTTATCATTCTCAGGTGTAATGTTTCCAACCCCCAAAGACAAATAGAGATCAGATTTATAAAGACACTGATAATAAAAGGCAATAATAATGAAAACTAACAACAACAAAAAAAAAGTATACGACTTACCTCAGAACCAATTTACGATGGAGTAGTCATCAGAACAGAACCCTGTAATGTCAGGGACTACCTGTATTTCGTGATACTTTCAACCATGCACAAGGAGCACTGCTGGCACAATGGTTAAGTGCTCGGCTGCTAACCAAAAGGTTAACGATTCAAACCCACACGCCAGCTCCACAGGAAGAGACCTGGTAATCAGCTTCTGTAAAGATTATAGCCTAGAAAACCCTATGGGGCACTTCTACTCTGTAACATGGGCTCTGTATGAATAGAAATGGACTCAATGGCACCTAACAACAACAAAACTATACACAGATGCTGAGTGGTGGCAGCTTGATGGTTTCTAGTATTATAACCACGGTGGTGGAAGAAAAGGGGGCTGTATCTTCCACTGCCTTCTTAAGAACAAGAAAGTTTTTCCAGAAGCCCCCCAGCAAGCGTCCACTTGTGATTAATTGGCCAGAGGTGTCTTACATGTCCAAGTCTAAAACCAAACACTGTCAAGGGGAACAGGATTGCTAATTGGCTTAGGGCAGACCTGCTTTGTACCCAATGCCACGTATAAGAGAAGACATACCTGAACAAGACCATGGTTTATTTAGCAAAAGGAAGAGTGGCTCTGAGACTAGAAACAAACAGTGTTTGGTACCGTACTTACCAAACTATATTATAAATTGCCTGTTTACCTATCTGAACCCCCCATTAAACCTTTGGGACAAGAGGGGTAGGGTCTTGCTAACTGTGATATTGCTGGCACCCAGGGCAATTTCTGAGACCCAGTGGGAACTCAGAAAGCATTTACTGAATTTCATTATCAAAGTTTAAATCCATTTCAGCTCTAAAACTCTATCAAAATGTTTCAGTAGTAGGTTGACAATAGTTCCTGCACCTTTCTTGGTGCTAGGCAGAGACCCTAGCGTGGAAAAAAGAAACACCCCACAGTATGCCTAAAACTTCTGTTAGCCTTCTGTGATTCTTGGAGTTTTAGAATGATTTCATTTCCCTGCCCCCTTTACATTATTATCTAAAACCTTTAGAACTAATTAGAAGTGGGAGGATCAAAGATGATATATTTTAAATTCGCTTTCCGCCTCACCCACTTAAAGTAAAGAATCCTGCATAGGCCATTAAGCTGGCGGTACTTGCTGACAGGAAGGAAACCATCTGGTGAACAACTTCTGTTAATTATGTTGGAACATACTAACAAGAATAAAGAACAGCCCTTAATGACCTTCCCCTTGGTGGCAGAATCCACTGCAGAGTAGACAGTAATGGCTCAGAGCCAAAAACTAATGGTTAGTATTGGCACCAAACACTCAGGCTCACTAGTACTTAATAATCTCCCCTCGGTGGAGAAAGTATTTCAGGCATTCACAGCATAAATCCTCCTAGCACCTGCATGTAACTGAGCTCCAAAATAGTCATTTAAGGCATTATTCAGAACCCCTTAGTAAACGTGAATCTGGGTGTTACCTTCTCTGAATCTTTACTTTACACTTGGACACATCAGATGGGGCTGGACAAAGGTTTGCATTTCAATTCAACCAATCAGTATTTAAAGGCTACTTGGCAAAGCACTGATGTAATTATTTCACATCCCACAGGGATAAAGATACACAAAAATAATTATCCTCATTAGGACCTGCACGAGTTAATCATTTGTAGTAATATTTCTAATTCCACTTGGAAATCTAGGCAACCCTGAGTTACCCAGGCAAAAAGGCAAAGTTAAAGCTTTGACATTTATATCACAAGTTAGCTGTAGTGTCAAAGCATCAATATTTTTGGTTTAATTCATTGTGTCCCTACTTGGTTGGAGAATGGTTTTTAAAAGGGTTTATATAGGACGATAAGACTAAGGTAAAATTTAAAAGAAGTGAGAAAAACAAGGGTAAGAAAATAAGTTCAAACAAGGAGTGAGACTCGTATACAGATATACGCATCATGAAATCCCATATGTTACTGGAGGCAACCACAAACCTGACTCTGTTTTCCAGCAGCCAACTAGAAGAGGCAAGAAAATACTTCAGTGAGCACCTGGGGGGCTTAGGCAAAGTTTTTAAAAACATCTCAAGCATAAGTGTTTTCTAGCATTAAAAGTCTGTGGAAACCCTAGTGGCGTAGTGGTTAAGGGCTATGGCTGCTAACAAAAAGGTTGGCAGTTTGAATCCACCAGGTGCTCCTTGGGAACTCTATGGGGCAGTTCTACTTTGTTCTATAGGGTCGCTATAAGTTGGAATTGACTTGATGGCAACGGGTCAAGCAGACCTTATCACTAGCACAGCAACAATATGCGTGCATTAAAAAAAAAAAAAAAATCTAGAAACTGTTCCTTTAAATTAGGTGGGAAATGGTATTTTAATAGAAATCTTAAATAAAAATTCTGTAACGAGGAACTGTCAACATTTAGCTCCTAAATTATAACAAATCTGTAAAGAATATGTATCTCTAATATACTAAAGTTTAATAACTCTGACTATTAGCCAAGAAACGGCTTTCTATATAATTTCTTGATGTATATTTAAAGCTTTTCATATGTACATCAAGAATATAATTTTAACAAAGGCAGGTATGTCCAAGAGTTTGCACAGAAGTAACAAAATAAAAGTTGTTTGTGCCTAAATCATCCCATCTGTGTCTCTTGGACAATACTCAATCCTCTTTGCAACCACATGCATCAAGCAATTGGCTAAATATCCTTGTAGACAGGATGTCTCCTATTTGCATTTGAAGTACTCTTCTGTTTAAAATATAAATGCAATTAAAATAAATATAAATGTAATTAATTTGCATTATTGATCTGATTTTGCATACTAATGTCACAAAAATTTAAAATACATGTTAGGTTATTATCAAGGTACCTCAACATGTCTTCATGTTCAGTGAATTTAAATGATTTTTTAAAAAAGACAAAAAACTAACCTCAACTTTCTTTGAAGCTTTTGACTCTTCCCCACCTCCTACTATCATCCCAGAGGCCCACCATTATGTTTGAAGTTGGCTCATCTGGCAACAGACTCGCTGCAAGCTGCCGTGCACACCTACCATTCAAAGAATTAGATGTTGTCCATGTGACAGATTTCATCAGCCCTTTGGTCTCTGAGACATGCAGCTGTTGGTGAATTCTTTTTTGTTAGTGTAATATTGTAAGTGTCTTAAGTTAAAATTAAAGCTGCCATTAAATTTTCATCTTGTTCTTCAAGAAGACTGTTTTCTGGAAGAAGCACGCATATACATTTTTGTGTGGCAGTGCCAAAGAGATATTTTATACTACATCAACTCTTTAGTGTTCAGAAAGAATGGCCCAGTGTAATAGACAAATCAGTAAATAATCCAAGTTGTTGGATCTGGGCAAAAGCAGGTCGCTTAGAATTATTGGAAAAAATAAAAATATGACCCTTTTTGGCAGTTTTTATGCTACAGATGCTGCGTTTAAAAGGACAGCACTGAAATACATAAAAACATGTGAGATTTATAGAAATTCTCTCCATGTCCAGATTGCGTGGCCTCTGGAAGTCAAATTGTCACTACTGAAAAAACACATCATTTACCAGTCAGTCCTTCAGCAAAACAATCAACCTTTGGAAGAGTCCCCCACAGAGCCAATAGCGGTAAATAGTAACAGAGATGGAATGCCATCGTGATTAGGACAGAAGGGAGATTCAACTAAAGGAAAGGGAATTAAAATTGAATAAACCCATTAAATTGAATATAGGATAGAAAAAACCTTTGAAAAAACAAAACGAACTTCAACAACACCAACAAATCTGTGTCCTGGGGGAGATACTAGGTATGGTTGGAAGACAGAGGATACCAGTTAACAGAAGAAGACTTACCCCGCTCTGGAAAGAAAAATGAGAATTCCAGGGATCGGAGAGACAACTTAAAGATTAATGCTTTGCTATAGCTGTTTCCAACCCTTCTGCAAATCTTATATTTGAGCCTATAGCTGGAGCTACCTTATAAGTTTCCACTGCAATTGGACAAGTGAAAAAGGATGTCATTGTTTTTAGCCTCATTTTGATGGAAACTAATGCACAGGAAAAGATGTCTATTGACTCCCATTATTCCTTAGGAAAGAATTCTAATTAGCTGGTGCTCATGCTTTGACTACCACATCCAGAGTAGTGGGATTATGGAGTCAGACAATCTTAGGAGCGATTCCAAGGTCTACTACTTACTATGTTTTCCTGACTGAGCAAGTTTCCCAACCTACTTAAGTTTCATATTTCTCGTCTGTAAAATGGGGACAGTGCCTTCTTCGGGGGGAGAGGATAGGAGTGATTCAATGGTAAAATTCTCACTTTCCATGTGGGAGATCTGGGTTTGATTCCCTGCCAATGCTATCCTCTTCTGAAAATCAGCCAATGAAAACCCAATGGACCACAATGGTCCAATCTGGAATCGATCATGAAGATGGCTCAGGACTGGGCAACATTTTGTTCTGTTGTTCATGGGGTTGCCACAGGCCTTGGACTGACTCCACAAAAAAAAAAAAACCCATGGCAGCTAACAATAATAACAACATTCTTTACAGTGTTTAATTAAGGGATAAATGAGAATGAATGTTGAGCCTTTAGCAAAGTGTGTGGCACATAGTATGTGCTCAATATGTGTAGGTGGTATTGCTAGAGAATATACGCTAGACTCCTATATCCTAACAAATGTTAATGGAATTATTCTCATCAAAGGCAGCAAAGCACTGTTTTAGGAGCATCCTACAGGACATAGATCTAAATATGGGGTAAGCTTTAGACTTAGTCTACAGACCAAAAAAAACAAACAAACCCATTGCCGTTGAGTCAATTCGGACTCATGGCGACCCTATAGGACAGAGTAGACAGTATTCTAAATAACAGCAAACTCCACGCTTTCTTTGAAAAGATTATATTGCAGTTACAGATTGGTTAAGGAATCAGGCCAAAACACTACAATCCTAAGATTCTGTTTCCAGATAAAGAAAAAAATTCAAATAGGTGAAAACGATACACTCCTTTTTTGAAAAATATATTATCTTTTTTGCGGGGTGGGGGATGATCTCTAGATTCTTATGTAACTTGGGAGTAAAAAGTCAAATGATTCTCTTTTGCATGATTATTTTAAAAGGATGAGTAAAGTCTTCTCTCTTGGTTTAGCAATTATTGTGTTTATTTCAGACAGTGGAAATTTGACTCCCGTATCTACAAACTCACCTTGTTATTTTGAGCAAATTGCTTAATCTCCTTATTAATCATCTTCCCCATCCATAAAACAGTATAATAATATTTACCTACCTCACAGGGTGTTGTGAGTTGGTATTAATTAGTGTTTGGAAGATTAAGATCCTTGGATGAAAGGAACTGTAAAGTATAATTATAATTTTATTTTCAAATGATATGTTCTACATGCTATGTTACAGAACAAGACTATATATAAGATGCTAGTCCTGTGACAAAGGCCAATAAAGATATGCAGATCTATGCATATCTTTACAGGCTGTAAAGCAATGATATCAGGGGTTTCATCAGATTCAAGGAAACCCTGGTGGCGTAGTGGTTAAGTGCTATGGCTGCTAACCAAGAGGTCAGCAGTTCGAACCTACCAGGTGCTTCTTGGAAACTCTATGGGGCAGTTCTACTCTGTCCTATAGGGTCGCTATGAGTCGGAATCGACTCGACGGCAGTGGATTGGAACCTTAGGAAGTTTCTTTTTATCTCCAACTGCCTCAGTTAGCCAGTGATCAAAGGAGAAAAATTAAAAATTTCCTCCACCATCGCAGCTTCAGTCTTCACCTATCGGTTAATAGTAAACACTTCTGCTGCATTCAGGGCTCTTTTTTTTTTTTTTTTTCAGGGCCAGTCTAAGGGAAAGGGCCCCTAAAGGTAAGAAATTAATAAAGACAGAAACATGAGTAAGGCATTTCTCTGTGTTCACCTCTTTTTTTTTTCTTTCCTTTCATAGATGTTTTGCATCAGTAATTCTCTTTTTCCTCTTCAAGGATATTGCCTTAAAACTTACCATTGAATTGTATAAATTTAGCACCCAGAGGCACACTGATTAGAAAACATCCAATCACGCAGTGACCACCGCTCCCCGCTCCGCCCCTCCCTTAACGTTTTCAATGGGTACGACAGGATTTGCAGGATTTGATGGTACTGAAAAACATTTGAGACGGCTGAAGGAGGCAGAGAATTGACCAAAGGATTTCTAACCAAGTCAACACATTCCTGACCTGCTTCAAACCACCTTCCCACAGCTTCCACAGTTCACAGATAAAGGCCATAGCTTGGGGGCTCTCCACAAGCCTTCCTTATTGCCTCATTGTCTACCGCCCCCCTCAGCCCAAAATGCCCTTTCCCAACCTCAATCCTTCAAGATCCAGCTCAAAATTTACCCCTTCCACCACCCCAGAAAGGCAGTTACACCATCATCTATCTTCCCCCATAGTAGTTACATACACCTGCGTATTAGCAATAGTTATGTAATACAAATAATATATAATATATTCATTTAAATTATTTTAGTATATTATTTAAATTTTAATTATATTTTCTTTATGCTTTATACTTTATGTACTTACATATATTATATCTCTAATTATATTATAGTTTTATAACTATATTATATAGTTATTGTGTAAATATGTTAATTAATTATTTTAAAATATAGCTGTATGTTTATATAAATATTCAAACATTTATATATTCATATATCTATATATGAATATGTTTTATTAAAGAACCCTGGTGGCACAATGGTTAAGCACTCAGTTGGTAACCGAAAGGTTGGCAATTTGAACCCACCAACGGCTCCAGGAGAGGAAAGACCTGGGGCTCTGCTCCTGTAAATATGTCATATAAGGTCGCTATGAGTCAGAACTACTGTGAGAGCACACAATGACACTTTTTATTTATATATTTATTCATTATTTATTTAGGGTTTTATTTGTATATTTATATTTAGAGTATATTCAGTTACATATTATGTTTAAAATAAATATAATTTTTTAATTTTCTGTCTGCCTCAGCCACTAGTCTGTGAAGTCCTCTAGGTCAGGTATTCAGAATGAGATCCCAACACAACCAACTACAGTAGTGATACCTACCCTTATTGAGCACTTGCTCTGTGCTAGACACTGAGCTAAGTGACTGCATGTATTATCACATTTAATCTTCACAGCCATCCAATGAGACGGCCATTATTATTATCCATATTTATAGATGTGAAATAGAAACCTAAACAAATAAAGTAACTTGCCCATAATGCTTAGATTTCAAACCCAGTTTTGATCTTAACTCCAAAGACCTGGCTTTTAACCACTTGGGGTTGGGGATGGGCCTGGAGACTGAACATCATAG
Source organism: Loxodonta africana (assembly GCF_030014295.1). NCBI lineage: Eukaryota > Metazoa > Chordata > Mammalia > Proboscidea > Elephantidae > Loxodonta > Loxodonta africana. The sequence continues at coordinate 65,530,327 of NC_087351.1, read as the reverse complement.
TGATTAAGACCAAAGGCTTGAGAGTCAGCTAGCCTGGGTACAAATCCTCATTCCGTTATCTTTTAGGGTGTGGTTCTAGACCATTTTCCCTGCCTTTTGTGACCATGTTGTATGAGATAGACTCAGATCTGGAGTGAGTGCTGAGAGAGAGGGATATGTGTCAAGTCAGCGAAGGCAAACTTAGACACTGTAAAAAATTGCTATCTTTACTTTCCTGGTGAGAAAACAAGAAAAAACACCTACTACAAAATTAAACTCGATTTTCTTCTGTGCTGGGACAGTTTCTCTCCTTTAGATCCTTTGCACTCAAGAACATGTAGGCATTGGCATCACCTGTAAGCTTGCGAGAAATGCAGAATCTCAAGCCCCACCCCAGATGACCGGATCAAAATCTTCATTTTGACACGATCCTCGGGTGATTCCTATGTACAATACAGCTTGAGAAGCACTGGTCTAGACCACTCTCACTTCCCGCCCAATATAATTAGCTGTGGTTCTAATCAAGACTTCTCTGATCCCCCATTGTCCCAACAACTTGTTTCTAAAACAGGTACGAGGGTCATGGGAAAGAAAGGGGTTGAGGTAGCAGGCAAATCAAGAACCAGATTCTAATATCAGGTGTGCTACAAGCAAGCTGTGTAACCTCAGTCTGATTATTGCCTCTGTGACTTAAATTCCACCTCTATTAATGAGTGTTTTTGAAGGAAGGAAGAGAAGTGGAAGGAGATAGGAAAGGGGGGGAATTTACATAGCTTATTGCAAAGGTGGTTTTTTGGATTCAAATACTCATTAAATGTAAGATTAATTAGAGTAACACGCAGCTTTGACTAAAAACTGTGAGGTTTGTGTCTCTGTCTAGATTGCTGCTGTATTTTCTAGCACATAGCAATTGCTCGATATGTGTACCAAGAATGAATGAATGGTCATTCTTGTATTTAAAAATGGCCAGAAATATTTCCCAAAGCTAGTAGCACCTTCTTCTGTACCCCCATCATACTTTTTATACATATTTATTGGCACTTAGGACAATTTTTTAAGACAACATAACAATTTTTTTAAAAAAACAAAAATTACCCATAACTCCACCAGCAAGTAACATTTCTGCACCCTCTCTTTCATAGGCATGCATCTTTTACAGAGTAAATATCATGTGGTGCATAGACTTGCAACCTACATATTCCTTTATTATATCAGAGCACTTTGTGTAGCATCTTGCCCTTTGCCTGGCACATAGTAGGCATTCAATGAACACTATTGAATGAACATAGTTTTCATAACTATTTTAGGACTGTATAATATTCCTTCCAGTTAATGTATCCTAATTTCTAAAACAAGTTCCATAGTGTTGAATTTTTTTACTTTTATAAAAGAGTACAGTAAAAATGTTTGAGAATATAGTTTCGTGGGTCTATTGGGTGACATTTCCTTGAAATTCACAGGAGTGAATCGGCTGGGACAAAGATTATGAGCATCTTTACGGTTCTTGCTACATACTGCTGAATTTTCTAATTTCAGAATTCTAGGTTTCTGAGAGAGTCTCACATTCTCACGTGGCTGCAGCAAAGACTAGAAGCCAGCAGTCAGCTACTGGTGCCACCACAGTCCTTGAAAATGGCAAGACAGACATTCCCACATTCTTTACTTTCATGGATGATTAAAACAAAATGGAAACCTTGTGCTAGAACTTGGCTTACAGCATCCAATGGATGAAATATCATTTAACACAAATGACCAGAGATTAGTTGGACAAACAAGATAAACTCGGGGTTTGCATTCTTTCCCAGAAAGTGAGAGTAGCTCTTTGGAGCATAGATTCACAATTCTGTTTCTAGTGTTTTAAAAATATCAAAGAGAAGGACCAGATGTCACAATGAATTAATATATTGGGCTTTCAAATCTGGAGACATAGGTTCAAATTCTCCCCAGACGAAAGCAAATATGAGTTTCCTGGCTTCTTGGAGATCCCTAGTGGATATTTCATTCACCCCCAAATTTGATAACATGACAGGATGATCCCAGCATCTTCTTTTTCATCATGACCTGGGGGCTGAAAGCCCAGATGAGGTGAGGCAGGTGACATAACTGAGCTGAGGGAAGAGGCAGCCTCATCTCCGACACCCCTCACCACACATACGTCTAGGGATTCCTATCTACTGTTCAACATTTTTCCCTCAAGAGGCACTGAATTACACAGCTGTTGTTTAAGACAGACAGGAAATAAAGGAAGAGGAGCTCTGGCTTCTTGACTGACTTAGTGATAGAGAGTTGAAGGCCATCAAAGTGCAGCTGCAGAATCCATCATCTTGGCCACGATAGTGCTGCCATCATCCATCCAAATGGATCTAATGGAGGTAGTCCCCCCTCCAAGTCTCTCCTCAGCTACACACACCTTTATCCTCTACTCAGGTCAGTCTCTAAAATCTCATCACAGTGACTGTGGCAACATTATTACCATTCTTAGACACGATTGTCACTTCTTCTAAATATCCTTCTGCTAAGTCAGGGTTATGTGCCCCTTCTTTCTGCTCCCCTGCCATCCTTCTCCCTACCCTAGCACTTCTCTCACTGTCTGTAAGTGTCTGTACCTCTCTTCTCCCCCACTGAACTCTAAACTCCATGAATGTATCTACTCAATTCACTGATGTGTCCTGAACTGTCTAGCAGAGTACATGCTCACCTCTGAATCCATCCATAAAGACTCATGCCTTTCTCAGCACCTCAGAAAGATCTTCTGAATCACCCTGAAAATCACCTGAGACACCTTAGTTAAAAAAAAAGGGATGCTTATTCCTGGTGTTTGTGAAGCTCTCCTGGTGGAACTGGGATGAGGAGGGAGGTGTCTCAGGCTCTTTGTCAGCCAGGCATCACAGATAAGTAAACCAGATTTCCACCAGAATCTCCATGTAGGTTCTCACATGGGTCTGACTGGTGTGATGATAGAAAGCTACAAGTCACCTTTCCCTCAAAGAAACAATGAAAAAGGAGGGAAAGAACTGAGCATCCTTTGCTCAGCCAATGCTAATATGCAACCTAGAATGACTGGACTTCAGAAAAACCTGAACTTAAGTATTTTAGAAAAAAAAAATAAAGTACAACCTTACTTAACACCTGGTTTTCTTTCTAGTTAAGTCACGTTTTCACTTTAAAGTTTGTTTAAATATAATTTAGAAAAGATACAAGGAACAAATTCTTTCTTGTGTCCTCCCCCCTACCCCCACCCCAACAGCTTTCCTATAGGATCTACATCATGAAGAAAGCCTGACTGATTCTAGACTTTCTAAATAAGTGGTCTATCCACTTATCCATTAGGCAGATGCCCTGCTTTTATTTGAGTTCAGTTGTATCACATTATGAACATATATATATATATATATATTTTAAAACTATGTTTTTTAAGGCATAGCAAAAACAGTTGAAACAGTCCTTCTCCCCCTCCAGAAGCCTAGGAATGAATTTCTCACCATTAAGGAAAAGTTCAGGGGAAATAAGGGCAATTAGAAGGGAACCCAGAGAGCCGATCAAATCAGGCTGAGTTAAGAACAGACTTCGAAAGACCAACCTTGCAGCCTGTCACCTGCAGTCACCGGGAAATCCCAGAGAACCTGTCTCTTTTTCTTTGATTTTTTTCTAAAAAAATCTTATCCAGAGCTCTTCCTCTGAGCATTATTGTACCCTGATACTTGGGGTAATTGTGTCTCACCTCTTCTGAACTTGGGTGATAAAACCTCCTCCTGGACTTGGGCTTTTAAAGGGAGCTGTTTTAAAACTGTCAGCAAGAGAAGAGAGAAAGCCAAATTTCTTTCATGCTTGGGCCTGTGAGCCAATTTGTTTGTAATTGGATTGGTATGCAGGGGAGACAGAGTTGTCTGGGGAAATGCTACATGACTCCCCTTAGTAGACGATACTCCTCCTGATGGAGCTCTTTGGTCCAATAGGGAGAGGCAGAGAGACCCTGTGCACAGAGGCGAAGGGCCAAGTCTGTGCACTCACGGGATGAAAGGCAGTGGGGGCTGCTCACTGAAAGAAGGCAGGACCCTACACCAAAATAAACCCAGAAATTAGAGCACATATTACAAGGTCTGTGTCCAAAGTCAGGGAATGTGGCCAAGGAGGAAGCTTGGATGAGAGAAGAAAAGAGAGGATGAAGCTAGAGAGAGCTCCAACAAGAGACTAACCGCAGCGCTTTACCAGAACCTAAGGAAAATATGTGTGTTTGTTTTTAATACAATGAAATAGCTACCTGGAAGCCTCCTCTGTTGGGTCTACATGGCCCACTGTCAGTCAAATAAATGTCATCTCAAGGTCAGCATCATCTGGAGAGGATGAAAAAGTAAAGGCTCGGGGAGAAACAGATTAGGGTTCTAATCCTGGTTTTGCCACTTACTGTTTATGAGACTTTAGGCAAGACCCTTAGCCCAAACGAACCTTAATTTTATCTGCAAAGTGGAAATAATAGCTCCTACCACACAGGCTGACTTAAAAGGATCTTGAGAGTTTGAAGAGCCGTAATGGATAGTATTAATTGTCAATCAGCATTGATGATGTCCCCTTCTGGATGTTCCCTTTTATCTTAGGTAGTAGAGGACTGGGACCTACATGTCCTAGACTTCCTTTCCAACAAAGTTCTGGATATGACTTACGTTATTCCAGTAAAATTCATCTGTGGGATATTTGTAAGCTGGAAGAGAGCAAGAGATTCCTTTTCCTCTGTAAGTGGTGGTTGTGGTGACCGAAGTGTGGGCTTCAGCAGATGTGAGCAAGGTGGCAGCTGGCTGGTCTTCACCCTTTACTGCCATGTACCAGCTTCAGGGCAGTGGGTCAGCTATAATTTTCTGCAGCTTCCTGCTGTTAGGCTGCAGCCTGTGGTAGCATTAACCTGAAAGTCTATTCCACAACATAGTGAGCACTTGTATTAATTTTTTATTGCTCTCTAGCAATTTTCCACAAATTCAGAGGCTTAACACAACACCCGTTTATTATCTCACAGTTCTATAGGTCAGAGTTTGGGCAGGTTTGACTAGGTTCTATGCTGAGGGTCTCACAAGGCCAAAATTAAGACATCAGCCAGATTGAGTTCTTATCTGAAGGTTCTGGGAAGAACCCACTTCCAAGCTCATTCAGGTTGTTGGCAGAAATCATTTTCTTGTGGTTGTAGGATTAGGGTTCCCAGTTCCCTGTTGACTGGTTGCCGGGGACTCTCTCAGCTTCTTGAGGCCATCATCCACATTCCTTCCCTTGTGGCTTCCTCCATCTTCAAGCCAGCAATGGCATGCTGAGGCCTTCTCACAGCATTGCAGGCAGCAACAGGATTCTTCATGTTGAATCCTACTCACACTTCAATTCCCCTTGACTTTTGCTGTTCTTAGCCAGAAAAAGCTCCCTACTTTTAAGGGCTCATATAATTAGATCAGGTCCACTTAAAATCAAATGTGCCACATCATATAACATAACCATGGGAGTGATATCTTATCATATTCACAGGTTCTGTGATTAAGATGGAACATCTTTGGAGGGCCATTTTAGAAACTACCTACCACAGGGCCTAATTTCCACTGTTACTTCACATTCTGTTTGAAGTCCTACAGTGGTTTCTGCTTTCCTGTATCAAACCATGAGTGATCTTAGATCACTCTCTGCAAAAAAAACACTCTGAAGCAGAGAAAACAACCCTTAGGATTATAATGGTTTTGCCCTTGGAATATTCTGGACACTTCTCCAACAAAGTTTAGTTCAACAGTTATTAATCACTGTAATGTACCAGGTTTGTGCTATGTTTAAGGGAATCAAGGGACTCAAAGAAGAATAAGAAACCCTATGCTTGAGATGCTTATGGTCTAGTGGGTAAAATAGACACATGAGTAAAGCATCTCAGTGTAACCTCTCAGAGAGGATAAGAGAAATTCAGTTCATAAATTGAGCATAATTCACTTACACAACAAATACTGATTGGACACCTACTCTGGGTCAGGCATTGACTTAAGTGGCAGTGATTTAAAAACCAATGTAGTGGGTGATTGCCCCAGAGAATCTCAAGGCTGGTAGAGGGGTCAGATGAACAATCATAATAAAATGCTGTTATTATAATAGCATTAAATATTTTACCAGGTATCCTGAACTATGTTAAATACTTTACACATATTGCATATCCCATTTAAGCTTCATCTTAACAAGTAGATTCAATTAGTTTTTAGATTCTGTACAGTAGTAAACTGAGGCTGAAAGCAATTAAGTCACTCTTCTAGGAAGAGATAGATATGGGTTTCCAACCCAGAAAGACTCCATTCTAACATCGTTTGTAGTGGATGATGTCCAATATCTGCGCTCTGCCCAGACCTCTCAGGATCTTCTACGCCACATTTGTGCTGTCTGCCCCACTCTGCCTCCACTCCTTCACTCCCTGTCCCGTGTCCACAGGATATACTCCCCATAGCCAGCACCTGCACTTCTTGGAGAACTATGCTTGAAGTCTACTTTGCCCACGCAAAGGGAGAGCTCAAAGTGTCTCAGACTGCGTGTCCTTCTGGGGTGACCTTAACCAGTAACTGATGGATTTGGAAGTACGAAAACTCCAGTTCCTTTGTATTAGGCCAGGATGACTTGGAGGCTTCATTTACAGAGTTAATCAGTCTGCCTTACAGATTAGGCAAAAACTACATTCCTTGAGACTTTACCTGTGATCACACACTTACTTGGCTTCCTCCTCTTCCCTGCCCTCTGCCCCCTGTCCACTGCTTTCCTAGTTTCCTTTGGAATTTCCTTATAAACATTTGCACACAGATCTGAGGGTCTGAGGAAACCAGCCCCAAGACGCTTTGCTCTAAACATTTACACTAGACCACTATGGGAACCAAGAGAAAAGGGTGATTAACTCTGTTTGGGGTCATCGGTGAAGACTTACCAGAGGAAATAATACATCCACTTTTCACTTATTGACATGGTTAGGTTCCAAAGACCAGGTTGTTATACGAAAATTGGCATTATGTGAAAATGGAGGATTACCACATCAGATCACAAAATGGAGGATGACTACATCATGACATAACCACCAATTACATTATTATATAACTGCCAAACCACTGAGAATCATGGTCCAGCCAAGTTGACACATAACCTTAACCATCACAACCAGCATTACTCTTGCCTTGCACATCATTATTTCGTTACTGCCAAACGTACATCATTAATGGGGAAAATAGTCAGATGGTAGATTTTTTACTATTATTGTGAATGTGAAATGTTGGATAACAAGATAGTTGATAAATGAGGAGTAGGTGTATTTCAGGTCAGGAAAAATTAGCGAAGGTGTGCCAATGTGGACAGATGGGATGAAGGGCATTCCAGGCAAAGGCAACTGCATACACAAAAATACAGAGAGAGGAAAGATGAGGATAAGTCCAGAGAAGGATAAATAAATTGGATATGCTGGAACAGACGGAGTCGAGGGCTTATCAGGAGTTTGTACACTTGTGCCAGGAGAGTTTTAAGGTAGGATGGAGAACGATCAGATTTCTATTTTTCATACAACAAATATTTATTAAGAGTTTACAATGAAAGTAGGACACTAACCTAAAAAATCTGTTGCCGTCGAGCCGTGACCCTATAGGACAGAGTAGAACTACCCCACAGAGTTTCCAAGAAGTGCCTAGCGGATTTGAACTGCAGATCTTTAGGTTAGCAACCATAGCTCTTCACTACTGTGCCACTAGGAACTGGGGATATTTCAGTGAAAACAAACCTGGCCTATGTCTCTCATGAAGTTACAAGCAATTCTGCTCCATCCTGTGTGGTAATCATCAAGTGCTGTTGTCGTCAGCGGTGAAGTTGGTGCTGACTCAGACAGACCCTACGTATGACAGAACCAAACACTGCCCGGTTCTGCGCCATCTGCACAATCATCGCTATGCTTGGGTCCATTGGTGCAGCTCTGTGTCAATCCATCTCTTTGAGGGTCTTCATCTTTTTTGCCCATCCTCCACAACCATTAAGTACGTGTGCTGATTTAAATTTAAATTGATTAAAATTAACGGTTTATCAGTTGCACTAGCCACATTTCAAATGCTGAATAGCCACATGTGGATAACGGCTACCATGTTGTTCAGTGCAGGTAAAGAATTTGCGTTATTACAGAAAGTACTATTGGACAATGCTAATCGCCCGAGGAAATAGTTATAAGTCATCCATCTAATTTTTAATTTGCATGTGGATATCTCCTTTTTAGTCTTTTTAAAAGTCACCTGTTGTGCCTTTTTTTTTTTTTTTTTTTCATTATCTGAGGATTCTTTTGATTGCACAACTGGGCATGTGCACAACCACCTGCACTTGGCAATCAAATCGTAGTAGTGATTGTCAAAAGGCCAGGATTGCAGAATCCCTTTGAAAAATGCACATGGTCTTTTATGCATTGGATGAGGAAATACGCTCACACCTGCCTAGAGAACCCAAGTAATGAGGTTGGCCTGCCTCTGTCTGTTTACCTTGTTCATTTTGAATGTGTATAGCTCAAACCACATCCTCCAAAATAATATTCATAAAGAAAATACAAATTGAATTCCTCACCTGGCATTCCAGTATTTCCAGTGCCAAAAAAACATAAGCAAAGCAGCCACCAGCAACAGTAATCTCTGAAATCTGTCATGGAATTTAAAACTGACAATTTTGGTGAACCTTACATAAACTAATAGGAACGGGAATTTTCTTCAACGAGTCTTTTTCTTTTACTTCATTATCATGTATTTTCTTACAAGAACCAATGAACAATTTTTACTGACGTTCTAGAATAAATCTTTCATCAACATAACAACTGAGTTACTTAGTCAAATATTTTTAATTGAAGTGCCACTGCAGATAAATTTAACAATTCTTAAGTATTTGCAGTACAAACCTTAATGGCTGTGGCATTCAAATATTAAATTCACTTAAAGAGGCAATTGAATATTTTATTTAGAAAAGATTATACACCCCTTTATTCCTGGTATATTACATCTTTCAGGTCCAAACAAACATCGATCACCTTATAAAAGCTCTCCTTTTTATTATAAAAGGAGTTATACAGAAGAGAAGAGAAAATGATATATTTTTAAAGATAACAAAATATCAACTTTGGTTGACTATGATACCAGCATCAGAAACTTAGGCAGCTTTATATGATTTTTAATAGCTGCGATTTATAAAAAGCTGGTAAACACAAGTAGACTTGTTCTTAAAGGCCTGGAGCAGCTGCAAGAACCAAGGCTAAGTAACAGAGAGAGAGCATTATTTCCAGGGGCGAGAAGGTGTCACTATATTCAATGGGGTTTCTTATGCAGTTTCTTTGTTTTTTATTTTAATTTTTTTTTTGTATTTTAGAACTTGACTAATTTTGTTGCTTTCACACCTGTGAGCAGAAGGATGCAGCATGTTCCACTCTCCTTTTTCTCTAATTCTAAAAGTCTAAGAGGCAACAATGGCCAAGTCTGTAAGAGTTTTCCAGTTGACTATAGAGGGATGCATTGTGTTCCCTGGTATATTCTTCCAGCCCTGCCACCAGAAGAAAGGACAAGCATAAAAGCACCAGGCAAAACCCAAACTCTACTTTTCCTGCTCTAACATGCCAACAAGTCCGGGGCACCCGGCTTATGTAGGCATTTTGTTGTTCGTGTTCTCCGGCTTCAGCTGAGACTGTCTGCAATCAACAGGTGGCCTCACTAATGGAACAAATTCACTCATTGTTTGTGTGTTTAATGAATCATTGAGTTACTGATCAGCAGTGAGCAATGGAAGCTGTTCAAACAGAAAGGAAGCCCAGTTGTGAGGTGGTGCCGCCAGCACGCTCCTTTGAAGCACGGCTGGCCCGGTGGGGAGTGCAGGAGGCTTGGGTTTTACTCCCTACAGTTTCCAGAGAAACTGGTAGTGAGAAGAGGGTGTTATTTCTAATTGGATGATGAAAGTCAGCTCAGGGGACAGAGACCAAAGGGCCAAATGTAAAGAGGGGGCTGGGGGAGTGAAAACATCGGAATCAAAGGTTGAGGTAAAACTGAGAGACAGGTGTTTGCAGTGAACTGTGCAGTAACCCTCCTCTCGCCCTTGGTCCTCAGGAAGCAACCAAGTGGGAAAGGGTCGAAAGAAGTAATAAAAAGCAAGGCTTAGGATTCAGATGCTGATTTTCTTACAAAGAGTTCATGGTACAGTGGAAATTCTCTGTCATATTGGGAGGCAAGATTGGCCTTTCTTTGTGGGATTCACACATGTTAGACTTTGCCTTTTCTGTGAGTAGAATTTGACTTGTGGAATACTAGAATTGTTTTTAACGGGCTGTGCTTTTTAAAAAGGTAAGAGAGATGTGGTAGAGTGTGGTTCAATAAGGTGAACACTTGGTTTTGGGTTAAGAAAAGTGTTGTTTTAGTTCCAACTCTACCACCATCTCTGGAGCACCGTTGGTCAGGTGCTCTCTGTGGCAGAGACTGGCTAGCTGTCACCAAACCTGTTTCCCTTTCTTCTGGACACCCAGTTAGACTCCAGTTCCCAGCCTTCCTTAGAGGTTTGTTGTTGTTTTCTACCCTTGGGTTGGCCTCAGATTCATGGCAACCCCATGCACGATGGAACTAAAGTCTGCCCAGTCCTGTGCCATCCCCATGATCAGTTGTAGACCTTACTGTTGAGATCGATAGGTTTTTACTTGACTGATTTTCAGAAGTACATCACCAAGCCTTTCTTCCTAGTCCTTCTTAGTCTGGAAGCTCTGTTGAAACTTGTTCAGTGTCATAGCAACACACAAATCTCCACTAACAAATGGGTAGTGCGTTGGCCAGGAGTAAACCCAGGTCTTCTGCATGGAAGGTGAGAATTCTACTACCACTGCCCTCATTCCTCACTGGCAGGTGTACCCTTATGACAAGTTCTAGCCAATAGAATGTGAGCCAAAGCCAGGTACTTCAAAATTGGGACTGGATCATAGAACCTCCTAGATGACCCTTCATCCTTTTTTTCCTGGCCTTCAGCAGCTTGTTGATACCTAGGGATTGTCTGAAAGATCACAGAGTTTCTGTCAAGTTGGGTCTCCTCATCCCTCAGGGTAGCCAAGCAGGGTCAGGGGCAGCTGGAGTACCCAGCTTGGATGCCCCAACTATAAGCAATCTCCTCCACTTACCCTAGTGCACTGTACAAATATCAACTCTTTCTACAAGTGCCATGAAAATCGAAAAGTAAGGAAGTGTCCTAATGGGCTCTGAGGTTCCCTCCAGCCCTGGCTTCCCTGATTCAAGGCCATCACCTCATTTATACTCTCATCCACCTTTCGACAAAGGAGGGGCAGATGCTCTTCAACTCCATTCAAGGTCTCCTGGTAGGAATGGAACTTTGCTTCCTTATAGTCTCCTTCAGGAATAGAAAGAAAAGGGAGAATATAGAAGAGAGAGGTAACAGAAAGTCAGTCAGAATCCACCAGTTAGTTAATGGAAGGGAATCACCAGGAGGTCTAAAGGGCTGTGGGATGATATCTGGGAGAGTCACAGGCCAGTGAATGAGGGTGTCACTTGCCACTGGATCTGGCTGGTGGTAGATCTTTGAGCTGCAAATTCTAAAGAAGGACAAAAGCAGCAAAGAAAAGCTTCAATACCACAAGCACATCTCCTGCTATGGGTTTGTACTTAATCAACTGACCTCGGATCTTTTTAGAGTTAAAGATCTTGGGTATTTCAAAACGAATCTCCATCTACGTGTCCTCATCAATAAAGCTTTCTTTTCACCACAGGGGAGGATGTGAAAGTTATTGCTCCCTTGGGCAATGTCGTTGCTGTTTGAAAAACCAAGATGCGTTTACACACAAATGTCCTGTTTGTATATAACTTAAGCTACAATTTTCTGATTCTCAATGTTTGTATGTACAGTGGAATGTTAACTCCTCCTAGATGTAGAAGCTGCACCATATGTCCCTGGAGTAGGAATGTGACCCAATCCTAGAATGAAGGGGTTGCATTTGATCTGTGATTTTAAATAGTCTATCTAAGCACTCGGCATTGAAACAATGCATAAATGGTTTGTAGAGAGACCTTCACAGTCCTTTTTTATGACATGGGTGAAAGATAATTCCACATTTTCTACAAGCCTTTTTCTTTCATCTTAGAAATATTCATATAGTATTTATGATATAACATTGTTCTAAATGTTTTACAGATACTAATTTATTTCCCTATGAAACGGGTACTATTATCACTCCATTTTATAGGTAAAGAAGCTGAGGAACTGGGAGACTAGGTCACTTACCCAAGTTCACACAGCTAGTTAGTGGCAGAGATGGGGTTCAGGCCTACATAGTCTGGTGCCACTGTCCATGTGCTCGGTCACTGCAACATGCTGCCTGACTACTTTAGTAACTGATCAACTGTCACCCATGTTTGTGTTATGCCCACTGATGTAGATTGAACTGTGTCCTCCAAAAAGATACGTGGAAATATTAACCTCTAAAAAACCAAAAAAACCAAACCCGTTGCTGTCAGATGAATTCCGACTCACAGTGACCCTATAGGACAGAGGAGAACTGCCCCATACAGTTCCCAAGGATCAGCTGGTGGATTCAAACTGCCAACCTTTTTGGTTAGCACCTGAGCCCTTAACCACTGCCCTAGTATGACTCAAAATGAGAAGAAACAGCTGTAAACATCCATTAGCAATCAGAACATAAAAACCAAAAAGGGAAAAAAAGAACATGGAATGTACAAAATACCAATCTAGGAAAATAGGAAGTTGTCCAAAACAAAACAGAACACTTGAAGATCAATATCCTAGGCATTAGTGAGCTGGAATGGAATGGTATTGGCCATTTTGAATTGGACAATCATATGGTCTGCTATGCTGGGAATGACAAACTGAAGAGGAACGGCATCACATTTATCATCAAAAAGAACCTTTCAAGATCTATCCTGAAGTACAACTCTGTCAGTGATAGGATAATATATATACATCCACAAGGAAGACCAGTTAATAGGACTATTATTCAAATTTATGCACCAAACACTAATGTCAAAGATGAAGAAATTAAAGGTTTTTACCAACTTCTGCATCTGAAATTGATAGAACATGCAATCAAGATGCATTGATAATCACTGGTGACTGGAATTTGAAAGCTGGAAACAAAGAAGGATCAGTAGTTGGAAAATATGGCCTCAATGATAGAAACAATACCAAGGCCACATGATAGAATTTTAAAAGACCAACAGTCTCTTCTTTGGAAATACCTTCTTTTCAACAACATAAATGGTGACTATATTTTTTTATACATGTGGACCTCCTCAGATGGAATACACAGAAATCAGATTAACTACTCTGTGGAAAGAGACGATGGAAAAGCTCTCAATACCATCTGTCAGAACAAGGCCAGGGGCCAACTTCGGAACAGGCCATCAATTGCTCATATGAACCTCAAGCTGAAGCTGAAGAAAATTAAAACAAGTCCACCAGAGCCAAATTACAACCTTGAGTATATCCCACCTGAATTTAGAGACCATCACAAGAATACTTTTGACCTGTTGAACACTAATGACCGAAGACCAGACAGCTGTGGGATGACATCAAGGACATCATACATGAAGTAAGCAAAAGGTCATTTAAAAGATAAGAAAGACAGAAAAGACCAAAATGGATGTCAGAAAAGACTCTGAAACTTGCTCTTGAATGTCAAATAGCTAAAGCAAATGGAAGAAATGATGAAGTAAAAGAGTTGAACAGCAAATTTCAAAGGGCAGCTCAAAAAGACAAAGTAAAGTATCATAATGAAATGTGCAAAGACCTGGAGTTAGAAAACCAAAAGGGAAGGACATTTTCAGGATTTCTCAAGCTGAAAGAACTGAAGAAAAAGATCAAGCTTCAAGTTGCAATATTGAAGGATTCTATAGGCAAAATATTGAACGATGCAGGAAGCATCGAAAGAAGATGGAAGGAATACACAGAGTCACTGTACTAAAAAGAAGTGGTCAATGTTCAATCATCTCAGGAGGTAGCATATGATAAAGAACCAATGGCACTGAAGGAAGGCACTGGCAAAAAACAAGGTGTCAGGAATTGAGGGATACCAACTGAGACGTTTCAACAAACTAATGCAATGCTTGAAGTTCTCATTTGTCTATAGAAAGAAATTTGAAAGACAACTACCAGGACAACCGACTGGAAGAGATCGGTATTTGTGCCCATTCCAGAGAAAGGTGATTCAACAGAATGCAGAAATCGTCAGACAATATCACAGATATCATATGCAAGTAAAATTTTGCTGAAGATAATTCAAAAATGGTTGCAACAGTCCATCAAGAGGTGACTACCAGAAATTCAAACCAGATTCAGAAGAGGACTTGGAATGAGGGATGACGATTGCTGATGTCAGATGGATCTTGGGGTGGTATTAGTGAATACCAGAAAGACGTTTACCTGTGTTTTATTGACTATTCAAAGGCATTCGACTGTGAATCATAACAAATTATGAATAACTTTGCAAAGAATGGAAATTCCAGAACACTTAATTGTGCTCATGTAGAGCAAGAAGCAGTCATTCAAACAGAACAAAGAGGATACTACGTGATTTAAAATCAGGAAAAGCGCTTCAGGGTTATATCGTTTATCCGTACTTATTCAACCTGTGTGCTGAGCAAAAAATCCAAGAAACTGGACTATATGAGAAGAACACAGCACGAGGATTGGAGGAAGACTCATTAACAACCTTCCGTATGCAGATGATGAAATCTTGCTTGCTGCAGGTAAAGAGAACTTGAAGCACTTATTGATGAAGATTAAAGACTATAGCCTTCAGTATGGATTACACTTTAACATGAAGAAAATGAAAACCCTCACAACTGGACCAATAAGCAACATCATGATAAATGAAGAAAAGATTGAAGTTGTCAAGGATTTTATTTTAGTTGGATCCACAATCAATGTCCATGGAAGCAGCAGTCAGGAAATCAAACCACGTATTGCATTGGGCAAATCTGTAAAAGATCTCTTCAAAGTGTTCAAAAGCAAAGATATCACTTGGAGGACTTAGGTCTGCCTGACCCAAGCCATGATATTTTCAACCAACTCATATGGATGCAAAAGCTGGACAATGAATAAGGAAGATTGAAAGAGACTTGATGCCTTTGAATTATGGTGTTGGTGAAGAATATTGAATATACCATGGACTACCAGAAGAATGAACAAACCTGTCTTGGAAGAAGTAAAGCTACAATGCTCCCTAGAAGCGAGGATCATGAGACTTCATCTCACATATTTTGGACATGTTATCAGGAGGAACTAGTTCCTGGAGAAAGAGATTATGCTTGGTAAAGCAGAGGATCAGTGAAAAAGAAGACCCTCATTGAGAAGGCTTGACCCAGTGGCTGCAACAATGGGCTCAAACATAGCAACCACTGTGAGAATGGCACAAGACTAGACAATGTCTGGTTCTGTTGTACATGGAGTCACTATGAGTCGGAACTGACTTGAGCACAGCTAAAAACAACAAAAACAGTACCCCGTGAATGTCACCTTGTTTGGATATAGGGTTTTTGAAGGTGTTGTCAGGTAAGTTAACACATCATACCAGAGTAGGGTGGGTCCTAATCTTATATGACTTGCATCCTTATAAAAAAGATGTTACACAAAAACAGAGAGACATGGGATAGATACTATGTGATGCTGCAGCTGTAAGCCAAGGAATTCTTGAAGCTACCAGAAGCTAGGAGACAGGCACGGAGCAGTTTGTCTCTCAGAACCCTCAGAAGCAATCAATACAGCCAATACCCTGATTTGCACTTCTAGCCTCCAGAATTGTGATACAATAAATTTCTGTTCTTATAAGCTATCCAATTTATGGTATTTTGTTATTGCAGCCCTAGGACACTAACACTCCCCGCCCCCAACACACACACTCCTCTACTCTTCCCTCAGTTGGAAATGTATAATGATTCTTGTCCAGTCCTTCTCTAGGTCCTACCCAAGCTGCCGGGGGCCAGCCTCAGCAAAGAACAGGGTCACCAGAGGAAGGGTAGAGTTTGGCGAAAAAGAATGAGACGTAGTGTGTCTTATATTTTCATTCTGCAGAAAAAAAAAGCCTCTTCTTTATTTTTTACATGGTCTTTTATATTATAAGCTTACATAAGCATAACATCGCATGATCAACAAAGGGGCAGTACAAGATATAATCATCATAGATAACATCATTTTCCAGAGACATAATTTTCCAAGTGACACATAGTACAGTTCCGCATACGCACACAAATACAATGAGTTTTTGTTTAATTGAAGAGAACATTTTGTTGATTTATTTTTACACAAAGTAACAATTGACTTCATACTGCTTTACACTTATGCTTAATCTTGCAATACCTTCCACAGTTTTTATAACAATTAATCTTTTTGCAAAACCATTGCCACATAGGCTTTGTCCATCTTGTCCAGGGTGGCCAAGTTCTTGAAGTCCAGCCACTTTGGGTTACGTCATATTGTCCACGATTATGCCAAGGACAATTAGCCCAATCTCTACACCCCCAAGCCGGTTTTGGAGTAATAAAACTTCCTTCTACTCTATATGGTCTCCAATCAGCGTCATAATCCCAATTTCTTGCCAATAGAAATTCAAAATATTGTTTTTCCACTTTTATGGGATCATGTGTGGGTGGTGGTTTAATCACAAAAGGGCCTTGGTAAATACCAGGATTCCACCATCCTGTTTTTGTTTTCCATAGTTGAGCTATTCGTTTTCCCCCTAAGACAACTTCATGCTGATCCCCAGGTAATACACGGGCTGTCCCTACCCGGGATTTCACCAGGGGATTATGAGTAGGACGCCCCCCTCCAAAGGTCCCTAAATCTATAATGGAATTTTATGCTTACACATTCTGCTATACACAGGCTGAAAATGAAACAGAAACATAACACAGATGACAGAGATATTCCTGACTTTTCAGGAATTCTTCGATGTTTATGCTGGGGGCAGTGGGTGCAGAGGGGCCGCCCTTGCAGCCTGGCTCCCAGCACCAAGCCATATGGGTCAAAACTAAGGAGTCTAAAGTGTGATCCTCGCTATCAAAAGCATTCATGACAAGTATTACAGCTGAATGTGGGTTCTTAGTGAATATTTTTTTTCTTAAAAAATTTAACTCTTAATGAGAAGCAAATGTTCCCACTATTCTTCTCTATGGAAAATAGAAATCTACTTTTCAAGGTTGACTTTATCCCTGTGACATTCTTGTTGTAGAATATGTGTCAGAATAGAGTACAATTAGGCCGCTATATGTTTAACAACATTCAGGAGTTCCACTTTTGAACACTCAGGAAGAGTACAGTGGAAATCGGTAAGGACTGTGGGTCAAAAGATCTTGTTTCTTGTTGTAGCACTACCATGGTTAGCTGACTGAGGCTGAGTGATATAATTTCACCTCTTCAAGCTGTTTCCTCATTTTTGAAGTGAGAGGATCAAATTAGTTGACTTCTGTGGTCTGATCTAATTCTAGGACCATTTTCAATTTGCTGTCCCTCTGGATTAAAGACTTCCAGTGATCTGGCCCCTGCCAACCTTTCCAACCTCATCTCATACCACTTTGTACCTTGCTTACTCAGCTCCAAGAACATGGGCATCCTTTCTGTTTATTCCAAAACACCAAACTTGTTCCCAACTTCAGGCCTTTCCACCAGCAGTTCCCTCTGCTGGAGTGCCCTTTCCCTGGACCATCAGCTGGTTGACTCCTTTTTTTCATACAATTCATTGGTTGACCCCTTTAGTTGCCTCTTGTTTTAGTGCTTTTTTCTACTCTACTATCACTTATAACCATCTGATATTTTCTTATTTATTTATTTTACTGATTTTTTTTTTGTACTTTAGATGAAAGTTTACAGAGCAAACTATTCTCTCATTAAACAGTTAGTACACATATTGTTTTATGACATTGGTTAACGACCCCACGACATGTCAACACTCTCCCCTTCTTGACCTTGGGTTTCTTATTACCAGCTTTTCTGTCCCCTGCTGCCTTCTCATCCTTGCCCCTGGGCTGCTGTGCCCCTTTAGTCTTGTTTTGTTTTATAGGCCTATCTATTCTTTGGCTGAAGAGTAAACCTCAGGAATGACTTCATTACTGAGCTAAAAGTGTGTCTGGGAGCCATACTCTTGGGATTTCTCCAGTCTCTGTCAGGCCAGTAAGTCTGGTCTTTTTTGTCAGTTAGAATTTTGTTCTACATTTTTCTCCAGCTCTGTTTCGGACCCTCTAGTGTGATCTATGTCAAAGCACTCAGTGGTGATAGCTGGGTACAATCTAGTTGTACTGGACTCAGTCTAGTGGAGGCCATGGTAGATGTGTTCCATTAGCCCTTTGGACTAATCTTTCCCTTGTATCTTTAGTTTTCTTCATTCTCCCTTGTTTCCAAAGGCATGAGACCAGTGGGGTATCTTAGATGGCCACTCATAGGCTTTGAAGACCCCAGATGCTACTCATCAAAGTTTTTCTTCTTTATTAATTTGCTTATTTGTTTATAGCCTTTCTCCCCTCAGAAGTTATAAGCCCCAGGAGAGCCAAGACATTGTCTGTCTTGTCCATCATTGTATCTCTAGTGTCTGTGTAAAAGTGTAATAGCCACTCTATGAATATTTGTTGAGTGAATGAATTCAAGAAATCCAGGGCTTGCAATGGAGGCAAAAATAGAGCCTAGGCAGGAGGCAGCAGGATTCCTAACAGTCGCATCAGAGTGCAAAGGGATCTGCTCTCAGGGCTAAACTTCTCCCTTTCCTACTCAATTTAGTGATTTCAGAGCAAAAGTCATACAAAATACACAAACCCACATCACAGGAGGTATGTTTATGCATCTTTTCTCTCCTCCTGATCTTCTACTTCTTAGAGACAAGCTGTGAATCTTCACTGACATCTTGTCCAGTTGTATTACCTGCCTCCAAGCAGAAATTTGCATGTCCATCTAAGGGACCAGAACCTTACTGCTGAGGACATTTGTGCAGTCCTGGCTCTGCAGATTCTGGGCTGAGGTTCTGAGTGAGGGGAGGGTCAAGGCTAGTGAACTAGTGACCAGCTGGGCTGAGAAAGTCTGGATTCTGAACTTAAAGGGGTACTCTCAGGTGGCAAGAAAGGTTTCAGGGCTATTGCTATGTCAGCTTAAACTTCATCTGAAGCTGGTTTGATGCTGGCTGCTGCCCTGACCTAGTGGCATCACTAGGGTTGGTGCCACCCAGTGTGGTAACTCATGGTGTCACCCCCCCACCACGCTATTACCACAATATTGTAGCTAAAACATGAGAAAATTTGACAAAATCTGTCACTATAAAAACACCAGTAGCAATGAAAACAACAGCATATGCATGTAGTGTGTGCAGACAAAACTAAGTGATTTGAAGCATCATTGTAAGTGGGTAATAATGACAGCTCTGACTGGAGTGCATTAGAAAGTTCAAAAAGAAAATTAGGATAGAGTTTTAGCCTTGTAGGTATACTGTTACATGTAAGCTGGGCTTAAGAAAAAAATTTTTTGTTGTTATAACTTCAGTGATATTTTTATAAAAAAATAATCTCTGCTGAAACACTGCACAAAAATTTTATAGGGAGTCATTTTGCTGTCACCCCTCTGATAGTGTCATCTGTTGTGTTTTGCCCCTCCCCCCCAGCATCCTTTAGTGACACCACTGCCTTGACCCAAGGTTGTTCCTTTCTCCTAATATATGAACCCAGGGACAATATTAGATCACAGTAAACATTCTGTCTTGGGACCCTGACCAGATAGAAAAGCCTCGGAGGCTTGAGGAAGCCATGTGGAGTTTCTGGGTGGGCCAGGGACAGAAGCTGCTCCTCCCACATAGAAGCTGGTGAGTTCTTGATGTCACGTTCCTGTTACTTTGACCTGGAAATGCACTGTTGATTCAAATTCAACTTGAATTTTGATCTCAGGTCTCTTCTTGTCACCCTATTCTTTCCTAAACAGCATTAATGGCATTAGCTTTCTCTCCCTGGGTATACTTACCTTGTCCCAACCTTATCCTCTTTTAGATAGTTGGCTTCCTAAATTTACCAAATCGACTTATATTTATTTTTCTGTCATTGGAGGTTTTAGCAAACTCAGTCAGCTAAGAAGAGATGCTTGCATATTGTCTGACCAAAATATGGAACAGCCCTGGTCCCAAGTCGGAGACTGATGTGGCAAACCTGGGCACATTCTCTCAAGTTCACCCTGAACCTTTGATAACCACAATTTGTTTCAGAGTTCTACAGCAATGTACCCACCTAACATTAGATCAGTCTGGGCCTCACCTCCCAGATGGTTGCTTGAAATCCACTCTCAGCCTCCTCTGTTCCCCTAACTTATCACCACTCGCACAAACTTCCATATTGCTCTGTGTGTCTAGTTACCTTTTCTGCCTCTTCTGTTATACATACTCACCCAGTTCTTCTCTAAACATCGTTAACTGCATGAGATTTCTATCTTTGTCCTGGCTTTATTCTCTTTCAGATAATTGGCTTCCTAAATTTACCAAGCTTACTTGTAGTTTTTTTCCCCCTCTGTGTTTGGAGGTTTTAGCCGATTCAGCCAGCTAAGATTGCCTGGGGTAGTCCCAATTTACATTTGTAGCTCCAGCATAATTATTATAGCATTTCTTCTCACTCTCAAAAGTATCTTGATTTGCATGGTTCATTATATGGTCACCCTACTTAAAAGGCAAGCTAATTCCCTTCTGTCTTTTTAGATTGACTCTGAACAACACCACACACCTGAGAATGCCTCAACTTCTTTCAGAACTTCCATTACAGGAAACACACGTTCCGCTCTCCAAGACTAGTTTTCGATGGTCTAAAAAATGTGTGGAAACCCTGGTGGTGTAGTGGTTAAGAGCTGCAGCTGCTAATCATAAAGGTCGGCAGTTCGAATCCACCAGGCTGTCCTTGGAAACTCTATGGGGCAGTTCTACTCTGTCCTATAGGGTCACTGTGAGTTGGAATCAACTAGACAGCAACGGGTATTTTAGAAAATGGGTGAGGTGGGGCAGTGGCGTTTCAGTGGTAGAATTCTCCCCTTCCATGTGGGAGAGCAAGGTTTGATTCCTGCCAATGCACCTAGTGTGTAGCCACCATTTGTCTGTCAGTGGAGGTTTGCGTGTTGTTTTTTATGATGCTGAACAGGTTTCAGCAGAGCTTCCAGACTAAGATGAACCTGGCGATCTCCTTCCGAAAATCAGCCAACGAAAATCTTATGGATCACGACAGTCCTATCCACAATCGATCAAGAGGATGGAACAGGAACCAGGCAGCATTTTGTTCCATCATGCATGGGGTTGCTGTAAGTTGGGGCAAACTTGATGGCCAACAACAACAGGAAATGAGTATCTGGCTCTGCAAGAGTGCTGTGGCACTGCCTAGGACATTAGGTTGATCTTTTTCTATTAGGGCCCATGAAGGTTAGAGGATCATTGCTCTGATTTTATATTACACATCATTGTTTCCTAGGGCTGCGGTGACAAAGTACCACAAACTAGGTGGCTTATAAGATCAAAAATTTATTGTCTTACAGCTCTGGAGGCTAGAAGTCCAAATCAACGTGGTCCGCAAGGCCGTGCTCCCTCTGAAGTCTCCAGGGGAAGATCCTTTCTTGTCTCTTCCAGCTTCTGGTAGTCCCAGGAATTCCCTGGTTTGTAGCTGCATCTTAACTCCATTGTCACATAGTTATCTTCCTTCTGTGTCTGTCTTTGCCTCTTTTTCTTTCCTAAGGTCACAGTCATAGTAGGATTAGGACCCACTCTACTCCAATATGACCTCATATTATCCAAGAACTTCTTAAAAGACCCTATTTCTAATCAAGGTTACATTCAAAGGTACTGCAGCTTAGGACTTCAGTATGTCTTTTGGGGGGACTCATTTCAATCCGTAACAATCATGAAAATTCAGTGTAGTGTAGAATTAAAAACTGGAACTGACTGGTTAAATTCAAATTCTGGCTCTGTCACCTTCTAATTGTGAGATCCTAGGGAAATTTCTTCTCCTGTCAGTGCTTTACTTTTCTCAACTGTAAAATGTGGGAAATTATAGTGCCTGCTTCACACATGTTAACAGGAGGATTGAATATATATATAAAATATTTAGCATATTAGCATATAATAAGTGCCATGTAAGTGCTGACTATTTTGACTCCTAGTCCTCAAAAAATACTCATCAAGAAAAAGCAATTATCAAGATCATGAGTAACTTTCAGTGGGTTTATTTTTTAAAGTTTCTTCAAAGCTGCAGGATTGTTTTTATAGTTGCTGCTGCTGTGTTAGTTGTTGTCAGACTAAGGCCAAAATGAAAACTCCATTTTACTTTTCCATGTTAAATAAAGAGTATTTTTTCCATTGTAAAAATGGCAGGTCCATTATCCAAAAAACCAAACCCACTGCTGATGAGTTGATTCTGACTCGTAGTGACCCTATGAGACAGAGTAGAACTGTCCTTCTAAGAACCTCATAGGGTTTCCAATGCTGTAAACCTTTACAGAAGTAGACTGCCACATCTTTCTCCCATCGAAAGGCTGGTGGGTTCAAACCGCTGACCTTCCAGTTAGCAGCTGAGCACTTTAACCCACTGCACCACTGGGACTCCTTATAGAACATTTAAAAAAATAGAAGAAAGATACACCAAATGATTTAAGTATATTTAGATTATCTTGTGAATGTAGTCAAATTAAGTCATTCTTTAAAACTATAACTCCTTCGTTATGGAAATTGTTTAGGAGAAGTTGTAAGGTGAGGCTTAGTAGAGTTCAATTAACTTGCCAACTTTAAGCAGCTAATTGATGTGGGACAAACTTAACTCTGTTTAACTTCAGGGGCTCTTTTCTCAGCCCATACACTACACTGTATTTTCCCTCTTTTATTTCTGTTCTTCAGCTTGAGTGTTATCTATTGATCTAGCATAAAGTTCACTAACTCTCCTGACTACTGTGAGGCCTATCCAATATTTTTTTTTTTTTCAAATACTGTGTTTTTCAGTTCTAGAATTTCTGTTTGTTCTTTTTTGAATAGTTTGTATTTCTCTGCTAGTATCTTCTACCTATTTATTATTGTGTATATATTTGCCTTTATGTCTTCGAGCATAGTTATAATAAAACCAAAAAAAAAAAAAATCCATTGCCATTGAGTTGATTTCAACTAATAATAATAGCTGCTTTAAAATTCTTGTCTGCTAATTCCAAGATCTAGGCCATCTCAGGTTTGGTCTCTGTTGCTTGTCTTTTCTTTTGAGGATGAATCTTGTTTTCTTGTTTCTTCTTATGTTGGGTAATTCTACACCATATCGTAGATAGTGTAAGTAATATAGAAATTCAGTTAAAGAAAGCAGTTATCTTAGCTGAACTCAAACTGCAAACACTGTCTACCCTTTGGTAGAGGGCATCTCTAATCTCAGCTGAGATATTTATCCTTAGTTGGAGTTGGCTTTGTGTATCTATGGCTTAGGCATCAGCCAAAGATTTTAATAGAGTTTACTCACAGAGTTTGGAGCTTCCTGACTTTGATTCTCTCCTTCATGGTGTTTTTCTCCCAACACTTTACAGGAGCTGTGGTTGCTCCAGACTATGTTCTTTTGTTTTTTAAGGTAGCAAGACTGTGGATTCTTCACTGAATTTTTACCTGACCTACATTGTCCAGGCTAGGGCATAGTCTGTAAAAATGTGCTGTTTAGAAATGAGAACACCCAGTACCATTCCCTCCTTCTAAACATCAACTCACTTTCCAGTGCTTGGAGCCCTGGTGACACAGTAGCTAAGTGCTTGGCTGCTAGCTGGAAGATCAGAGGTTTGAACCCACCAGCTGCTCTGTGGGAGAAAGATGTGGCAGTCTGCTTCCATAAATATTACAGCCCTGGAAACCCTATGGGCAGTTCTACTGTGTCATATAGGATCACTGTGAGTCAGAATCAACTCAATGGCAATGGATTTGGTTTGGGTCCAGTTCTTCCAGGTAGTTATTTTATTTTTGCTTTTTGGTTTATTTTTATATTTTATCCAGAGTTGTAATACACAGAAGGGATGGTCCAATAGGAGCTACTTTGCATACCAAAAGCAGAGTCACACATTATTTTCATTTCCTTCAAAGCCAGTGTTGGGAAAAGCTGGCCTAAATAAAATAAAGAAAGATGTCCTGAAAGCCACCAGAGAGATTCTCTTGAAAATTCATATTTGCTTACTTTAGTGGAATGTAAGCTCTACAAGGATAAAAGTTTTTGTCTCTTTTGTTCATTAATGTTTCCCCATTGCCTAGAACAGTGTCTGGCATGAACAGGTACTCAATAAACACATGTTGAATTAGTTTTCTGGCTTTGGGCAACATTCAGAATAGGCAAGATGGTCAAATGGTTAGGTTCTAGACAGGTGAAGTGTGAATGTACACATTGCCTTTCTACCAAGAAACTAGACTAGGCTCTCATGCTTAGCTGCCACGTATAATATATAAGTCAGAGCTAGTGACCTCTGGATCAGAAGTTCATCCAACTCATCTAAGATTTGGCTCACTGTATACTTAACCTTGAGATTCTTGGGCTAATACCAATACTCCCATTAACAAAGATTTCATGCTATATGAGTAGCTGATCTGTTAGAGAAGCAAAATGCAGCTGTTTTTGTTTCTAGTTACAAATAGTCAAACTTTAATTGGACACCCACAAATATTACAGGCAGTCCTCAGGTTAAAAAAGAGATCCACTCCTAAGTGTGTCTTTAAGTCGAATTTGTAGGTAGTTCTTATTTAGCCTTACTTTAGAGCAAGAAGAGGCTTCAAGCCTTTTCGGTGGTTTAAAAGCTGCACATGCAGCAAGTGAAGATTGTGATGAAGAATTTGTTGTGAGCAGGGGTTAGTTCAATCATTTGAAAGTAAGGCAAATTTACAACATTAAAGAGCAAGTATGAGTTGTCCATAAGTTGGAAGAAAAGAAGAGTTATATTATGGATCAAATTATGTTCCCTGAAAGTCTGTGTTGTAAATCATAATCCCTATACCTATGCAAATCCCTGCTATCTCATCTCAGTTGGATGTCCAGGGTTAAGTGTGTATCATTTATTCATGTCAAGCTAATGCCATAACACATCCCCCATAGTAGCCATTCTAAACTTTTCCATTTTTCTTAAACTCCCAAAGAGACTTCTATACCCTTACTCGTATCTCCTTCTTTACGAGAAAAATCGAGACTATCTGACCTGAGTTCCCTCAAATTCCCTCTTTTCCATCTCACAATTTCTCTGCTAATGTTTTTAATCTGAAGATTAGGCTTCAATCTAATTCATGAATCCAAGAATCAGCTTTCTCTGGAATTTTCTTCATCAGTTGTACAATACAAGCATCGTTGCCCTCTCAAGACACCACTGTATGTGCTATTTTTTAAAAATACAAACTGTCTTCTTGCCGGCAACCTTGCTGGTAATAAGTCCTGCTATGTTGCCTCTGCTATCTGTAGAGTGTTAAGAAGTTTTTTTTTTCAAGCAGTCTTTTTAAAAAACAAAAAAACATATATTAGCTACTATTACATCATACCTTATGTCAGTGCATGGCAGTTCTAGAATCTCTTATCCGTCAAGGACAAGCAGACATTTGGAAGCAGAAACAACCAGAAGTTTTTTTTTAAAACTTTGACGGCATATAGGATTAATGATGAATTCAACCAGGTCTCTCCTTTACCTAGCTCACAAGGGATTTCTGAGTCTCAATCTGTGGTCTCCACAATGAATCTTATTGAAGAAATATTTATAGAATGAAAAGATTGGTAAAGAAACGTGTCATGTAATTATCATCGTCAGTGGAACAAACATGAAAATGCCATGAATGATTTAGAAATTACGAGCATAAGACGATTTGTTCGCACAGTTCATTTGTGTGCACAGAAAGTAATTATAGAAAAGATTAATGTAACAGAATAACTGGAGATGAGAAGAGAGATAGTGAGCCACTTTAGTCAGTCTTCTTCAGAGCATTACCTCTGTGAATATAAGTATGTATAATGTACATTTACACGTACATTACAGCAAAAAAGACCAAGTCCTTAAAACACTGAAAACATTGTAGAGAAATCAATTACACTCATTTTCAGTGCCAATATTTGGAATTAGGAAGAAACCAGGAGCCACCAATAACTTTGGAGGTCAGCTACCAACATGCTAGTTTGTTCCTCCAGACCAGGGGAGTACGAGTTCCATTAGGTATGGGGAAAACGAAAGATTGTCTAGAAATTAAGCATATCTGTTACATTCATTGAGACATAAGATTTTAACTTCTGGGACTAGAGGCTAAGTGTTAGATAAACTACATTTAAAAAAAAAAAAAGAAATCCTTAATAAAGTAACCTCTAAACAAAGGACCAAATTCTGCCCTCAGATTCTTAAGCAAAACTGGTCTGAAATCAATATAGGCACAGTTAGAAAGGATTTGAGGACTGAATCAGAGAACAGGATTTGGCTCCTAGGACACAAACCACGCTACTAATCCCAGAGAAAGGATTTGCCCGTTTAAAGGATTATAAATTTTTGAGAAGCATATTCTGTTGATAATACTTTTCTCTTCATTTCCTGCAAATCAAATTACTGGGGGATATTTTCATTGTGAATGGAATTAAACAATATTTTCATTGTTGTTGTTTTAATTTCCTTTGTATCAAAGGGTTACCAAATTTAAAAATCCTCAGACGTTAAGTTTCATGGCCCAAAATGCCTACACATCTGAAGACTCAAGCAAATATACTGCAACCTCCCACCCTAATAAAACTACTTTTGAAATCTTACGGGATCAGGTCAAATTAAAAGAAAGCCCCCTTGACTTCTGATACATGCACTTACGAGAATAAGAAAATATCTGAAAATTTCAAATGAAGATTATAGCACAGAGAGATCTAGACAATGGAATCAAAGCAGACTTACATCTTGGGCTCTGTCACATCCTGGCCACCTCCCACTCTGGACTCATTTTACTCTGGGGAAACAAATGGCTGTTAATAACATTGAAAGGTAGAGTTTTAGTAGTAGTAAAATTCACTGGTTCTTGAACTTCCTTAATGGATTTGGCCCTCCAGAAGCTATTTGTTAGGCTCAAAAAAGAACGAGAGAGAGAGCAAGCAAATGAAGCATTTAAGGTCATATAACACTGGTTTCCACACACCAAATAGCTCAATATTCTCAAGGCCTCCCTCTGTGCACAGACCTTACTTTGAAGTCACCAAAATTCACTGGCCAGAGACCATGTCTAATTCTTTGTTCTAAAGGGCACCGGGATGACTTTCTCCATAGCAGTAGTCATCAGCAGCAGCATCACCATCATATTTCACTTACACCAGCTCAGCACAGGACCAGAACCACAATATAGCAATAAAGATTTGACACTGTGAGTTTTTTTCTGTTCTAAATTTTCTTCTGTTGCTCTGACAAAGGGCTCACCATTTCTGAGAAAGGAAAGGCAAGGGTAGGGGTGGTGAAGGAGATTGCCAGAAGTCACAGCATAATGCTATTAGTCTGAATTTTCCCATGACGGAGCCCTTGCTGGGAAAGACAATTACATGTGAAAGGATGATAACCTCGTGTGTCCATAGCCTTCTAAGAGATCTTGGGCCACTACGTACAGGTTATTAACTTGTTTCCCTTTCAGGGAAGTAGTCAAACTTCAGGGGCTCTCTCAGAACCAAGCCAACTTTTTCAAGGTTTGCCCATCTCTAATGAGCTGGGTCTTTACAGTAATCATCTAACCACATGATTTCCTTAATTCTTACCCAGTTGCATAACGACAAAGATAAATGTGGCTTTTTCCAGCTGCTTCTAAAATAAGTTCAAGACTGAATTAATATGAATGGAAATACTTTTTTGTTCATGTAAAGGATAGAGGGAAGAAACCACATGTGTGGGATTTGCTGACACCTGCTAATACGAACACTGAGTGTCCCACATGGAGGACACATGGGTGGCAGAGACAGAGTAATGACCTATTGGAACCCCAAACTCCTAAGGTGGTAAATCTTAGAATATTCCAAAATTCAAAAATAGGCTTAGTCATAAAAGGAATCTTTTCAGGATTCTTGAATTTCCATCACTTGTTAGATGAAATATGACAACCATGTTATTTCTTAAAATAAGGGTTGGAACATGTTAGAATATCTCCAGTCTATCAATTTATGTTCTTATCCTGCTTTTGTCTGTATTAAGAATATAATGAGTAATAGAATAGCTTGAGAGCCTGAGAACAACAAAGATTCAATGACACACCCAGGAAAGACACCATTCTTGAAAATGCACAGACAAATGGGAGATTCATACTGAGTGAGAATCTTTACCAAATGGAAAAAAGAGGGTTCCCTAACTGTTATGTGAAATAAGCATATCAGTATGTATTCTAAATGTCCCATTAGTCCTTATTTGGGACACATTTATAGTTACTAGACACCCTCCAATTAAATGCTACCTGTGTGTAGAACACTATGGATTAAAAATAAAGACACAAAAAATCTTGACCTGTTGTTCTTCCCACAAGGATCTCATAATCTAATGGGAGGAAAATAGTACCCACAGACCTAAAGAAAACACAAGATCCCAAAGATGGGTATTGCAAATGCAAACATGCAATTGACAGACAAAGTCCCTGAAGGCTAAGTGGAAACTGACAAGAACAAGTAGAGCCAGCCACACTGAACTGGATAACTTTTCCAGGGAAATCTGAGGTTTTAGGCAGATTTGA
Organism: Loxodonta africana; assembly: GCF_030014295.1. Classification (NCBI taxonomy): domain Eukaryota; kingdom Metazoa; phylum Chordata; class Mammalia; order Proboscidea; family Elephantidae; genus Loxodonta; species Loxodonta africana. Next base: position 65,501,658 of record NC_087351.1, on the reverse strand, counting down.
GAGGATAACACAGCTGGAAGGATAGGAGCAAGGAAGATATCCAAGTGGCAGTGAAGGAAGTTAAGACACTGAAGCACAACACATTTGATCTCTGTTCTGTCACCTGCAACCCAAACCCCTCCTCCTTACAAGGAAGAGTGACTATTGTTTCTATGGTTAAGGTATAAAGACTGTGTCACTTGTCAGGTACTACAAAGTATTTTTCTTTTAGTAACAAGCAAATCAAATCAGATCAAATCGTTCAAAGTTAATTCAAACTTTTTTATAATGTAATAAGATAGATGTGGGTTTTGGGCAGAAGATTAGAGTTTGCTTTCTTATTATCTCATCTTTCCTGAGCCCCAGCAATCCCTTTACTACTTATCATGATCAGCCTTCCCAGTGAATTCTTCAATAAATCAAAATATCCTACAAGTCAAAAAATCTTCAGGTTACTGACCTACCTTCCAGATGAATCCCTTTTGATTTCTTCTTAACTAATTTCTTAAAACTCCTTCGTTTTACTTTCCTCTGTGTTACATCAATTCACAATAAAATTCAGTCAATCTGATCTACAAATGCTAATAGCCAATGTGATGTTTTTGTTATTTCCACATCTAAAACTAGAGATTAATAATGATGCCATGTATTAGGCACTTTCCACACTCTAGCCATTGGGTTAAGCCGTTTGCATGCATTAGCTTATTTAATCCTTATAACAATACTAAATAGTATTCCCAAATTTCTAACAGATCTTCATCTTTGGAAATCAGAATTCCCAGGAATTCTTGGGAATCATAAGTTATTTTGTGTTTCAGTAGTATTTACCAAGAGATAGTATTTAGTATTTTAGTAGTGCTTTTTAGTGTTTTAGTATTATTTATAAAGAACTGTAACCTATAATGAATATTCAGAAACTGGAAAAGAGCCCTCAAAAAATTGTTGGATAATATTAAAAAAACAGGAGCCCTGGAAGGGCAGTGGTTAAGAGCTCAGCTGCTAACCGAAAGGTCAGTGGTTCGAACACAACAGCTACTCCACAGGAGAAAGATGTGAAAGTCTGCCTCTGTAAAGATTACAGCCTTGGAAACCCTGTAGGGCAGTCTAGGGTCTCTATGAGTCAGAAGCAACTCAAAAGGGCAATGGGTTTGGTTTTTGGTTTTATTAGAAAGACCTGACATTTAGATCTCCTAGAAAAGTTAATAGCATAACACAGAATCACATGTCAAAATGGCTAATTTAAGAACTTATTTTACTTCCAAACTTGTTATCTCTCGAAACAGCACGTATAGATTTTTATAAAGTACATTATGTATATAAACTTTTGGATGTTTATTCTAGTCACAAGAATGGCTCACCATGAGTTGCAGACGGGGGCACAAATATGCATTTGTAACATGATTCATCAGTTTTCTATTACCGTTAACAAATTACCACAAATTTAGCAGTTTAAAACAACACACATTTATTATCTCATACTTTCTGTAGGTCAGGGTCCACCAGGCCAAAATCAAAGTGTCAGCTGAGGCTGTGGTTCTCATCTGGGGCTCAGAGTCCTTTTCCAAATTCACTGGTTGTTAGCAGAATTCATTTCCTTATGTTTATAGGACTCAAGTCCCCATTTTCCTGCTAGCTATCAGCTAGGGATTGTTCACACAACTACCGTGTCTGATTCATAGATCATCCTCTTGGTTAATATATTGTATTGTTAATTCTTATGTAACCAGAAGGACAAACCATCTATCCTCTCCAGTCATCATTCTAAGTATGCTGGAGGTTAATTTTTTGTTTAAGTTCTTAATCAGAGGCACATTTTGAGCAATACCTTCATGCTTCAGCTAAATCCTTGGGCGTACAAAGGGATATCCAGAGTTAAATTTAGAGGTAAGGGTTGGAAATTGCTGAATGTCTCTGCTTAAGGACACAGGGGCGACCCATATATTTATGGTCAGTTGATTTTTAACAAGGGTGCCAAAATATTCAATGTGGAAAGAATAGTTGTCTAAACAGATGGTGTTGAGACAACTTGATAACCACATGCAACATGCAAAAGAATGAAGTTGGACTCCTACCTTACGTTATATACAAAAATTAACTCTAAATGGATCAAAGACTTGTAAGAGCTAAAACTGTGAAGTTGTTAGGAGGAAAACACTGGTATAAATTTTCATAAGTTGGAATATGCGATGGTTTCTTAGATACAGCACCAAAGCACAAGCAACCAAAGAAAAAAATAGGTAAATTGGAGTTTATCAAAATTAAAAACTTTTGGTCTTCAAAGGACCTATCATGAAGTAAAAAGACAGCCCACAGAATAGGAGAAAATATTTTCAAATCATATATCTGATCAGAATCTAATATTCAGAACATATAAAGAACCATTACAACTTGTGGTACAGTGGCCCTTCTAGCCATAATCTTTGTAACTCCCACCAAAAGACTGGGTAAGATCATGCAATTAAGGTATATGGAACCCTAATGAGGGATCAGTTTTGCCATCTCTCTAGGCTTAAAATGAGCCATCTCAGAGATGGGAAGGGATGATCTCATCACCACCAAGAAAGAAAAGCCAGCAGTGGAGTATGTCCTTTGGACCTGGGATCCCTGTTCTAAGAAGTTACTAGAACCAGGAGACTAAGAGAGAGAGCTATAACACTGAAGATGGCAAGAACAGGTGGCAGAGAAATAATGGCAGCAGAGGCAGCAGACTGGCAGGAGACGGCACAGTGGACTTCCCAGCCCACAGAGCGAAAAAACTGAGTACCTCCTGGCAGGAGGCTCCTGGCAGAGTGCAGTGCCTCTGGGGACTTAGCAGCAAAGCTAAAAAAGCTTTGTAACACTTGCCTGACAGGTCAGAGTCTGGGCCAAGGGGCAGAAAGCCAAGGGGCCACAGAGAGGTGTGCCTACGGGCATGGGTGAGAAGAGGCTGTCCTGATTGAAGAACTGTTGTACCCTGAGCACTTCTGAACCTGAATTGTAACCTATCACTTCTCTAATAAACCCCGTAATTGTGAGTATCATCTGTGAGTTCTGTGTAGCCATTGCAATGAATTATCTAACTCATCAGAGAAGTACAGTGTGCCATAGGAGGGATAGCTGCTGTCAGAATTGGTAGAAAGGGGTGGCAAGAGGAGGTATATCTGACCTCCATATCATAAGGATCAGCCTCGGGCTGTTGATCTTGATTATTCTTCCCTCTTGTGAAGTTAGAGAAGGTCAGACGCCTCTGCCATGCCATTTTTATACAACTTGATGATAAACAAATAACCTAATGAAAAAATGAACAAAGGATTTAAATAGATATTTCTTCAAAGAAGATATACAAATGGACAATAAATACAAGAAAAGATGCTCAACATCATTAGTCATTAAGGAAATGCAAATAGAAACCACAATGAGATAATACTTAACACTCATTGTCATTGTTAGGTGCCATCGAGTCAGCTCCAACTCACAGCGACCCTACGTACAACAGAACAAAGTACTGTTGGTCCTGCACTGTCCTCACAATCATTGTTATGTTAAGCCCATTTTTGCTGCCACTGTGTCAATCCATCTCATTGAGGGTCTTCTTTTTTGCTGACAAGTATGATGTCCTTATCCAGGGACTGATTCCTCCTGACAACATGTCCAAAGTATGTGAGACATAGTCTCACCATCCTTGCTTCTAAGGAGCATGCTGGTTTTACTTCTTCCAAAACAGATTTGTTCGTTCTTTTGGCAGTCCATGGTATATTCAATATTCTTCTCCAACACCACAATACAAAGGCACCAATTCTTTGGTCTTCTTTATTCATCGTCCAGCTTTCACATGCGTAGGAGGCAACTGAAAACACCATGGCTTGGGTCAGATTCACCCTACTCTTCAAGGTGACATCTTTGCTTTTCATCATTTTAAAGAGGTCTAAGGATGACTATAATTAAAAAAAAGGAAAATACCAAGAATTGGAGAGGATGTGGAGAATTTGGAACCCTCATTCATTCCTGGTAGGAATATAAAATGGTACAGCCACTGTGGAAAATAGTTTGGCAAGAAATCAAAAAGTTAAACATAGAGTCACCGTATGACCCAGCCATTGCACTCCTAGAAATATAGCAAGAGAATTAAAAACATATATTCATTCAAAAACTTGTATGTGAATTTCATAGCAGCATTATTCATATTAGCCAAAAAATGAAACCACCCAAATGTCCATAAATTGATGAATGGAAAAACACAATGTGGTATATCCATACAATGGAATATTATTCAGCCAAAAAAGAAATTAAGTACATGCTACAGTATGAATGAATCTCAAAAGCATTATGCGAATTGAAAAAAGCTATACCAAAAAGCCACATATTATATTATTCAATTTATATGTAAGATGTCCAGAATAGGCAAATCCATAGAGACAGAAAGTAGACTAGTTGTTGCAAGGAGCTAGGGCATGGGAGAACAAGGAGTGGCTTATCCTGGGTATGGGGTTCCTTTCTAGGGTAATGAAAATGTTCTGGAATTAATGGTTTTTGCTTACACAACTCTGTGAACATACTAAAAATAACTAAATTGTACAATTTAAAAGCGTGAATTTTATGGTAGGTGAATTATACCTCAATTTTAAAAAAAGGAATATAGGGGATGAACTTGATTTTTGTTCCTAAGAAGAAGACACAAAAGGAAGCAGGAGCAGGAAGAAGAAGAAAGAGGTGCTGGCTGGAGACTGAGCCTTACTTATCCAAAAGGACAAGGACTGTTTTAAGATTAAGATGTCCACTATTCAGTGTTAGGATGTCGAAATATTAAATCCTCTCCATTTTACTACAATCCCAGTGAGGTCTGATAAATACATAAAGACTTTATATGAATGGGTTTTTATTTGTCTTTTGTTTGTTTGAGACTTTTTTTGTGGGAATTAGGTAAGAGGGATGAGTTCCAAATTTGGGTCAATGCACCACGGAACAGGAACATAATGTGAAGAACAAAGATACCATCCACAAACAGAACTAACATGTGAGTAGCTTGAAGTTGGAGCCAGAGATGGGTATAGGAATGTGAGCCTTTGGAAATTTGCAGAAATCTGGGAAAGGTATTCAATTTCCCATAACCATGGAATAGCGTTTCTACATAATAGTATCAAAATCTTAGGGGCAAGAGTGACTCCAGCACACATGTGGGTAATAAGTAAAACTTAGTGTAAGAATGATTAGTATTAAGTCATTCATACGACATGTAAACCAGGCCTACCCCAATGAGGGCTGTGTATATTTCAAATCTTTAAGCCTCAGTTTCCCAGTCTGTAAATTGAGAAAGTTGGTCTAGATTCTTTTACGTTCCAAAATTCTTATACCCTAGAAAAATAAAAACTAGCAGCTCGATTTTTTCAATATAAAACTTTCTGGATTAAAAAAAAAAAATCTCACTAATAAATTACCCTCAAATCAATAAAATTTCAAATATGTCAATTAGAATAGTCCCAACAATGCCAGCGAGTACATGCTAAGAGAGTATAAATCAAAGCTTTTTTACAACTGGATATTAAAGGCAGGAGAGAATATCCTGTAGATGTACAAAATAACTCTTAAAAACTCAATGGCCAAGTCCATATAGTGTATTTACAAATGGTTTTAAATTTAATGTAATCTAACTTGCTGAAAATGAAGATGACTTGAAGCACTTACAGATGAAGATCAAAGACCACAGCTCTATGGATTATGCCTCAACATAAAGAAAACAAAAATCCTCACAACTGGACCAATAAGCAAAATCATGATAAACAGAGAAATGATTGAAGTTGTCAAGGATTTCATTTTACTTGGATCCATAATCAATGCCCATGGAAGCAACAGTGAAGATGTCAAACGATGCATTGCATTGAGCAAACCTGCTGCAAAAGACCTCTTTAAAGTGTAAAAAGGCAAAGGTGTCACTTTAAGGACTATGTGCTCCTGACCCAAGACATGGTGTTTTCGATCGCCTCATATGCATGTGAAAGCTGGACAGTGAATAAAGAAGACGAAGAAGAACTGATGCCTTTGAATTAAGGTGTTGGCAAGGAGTGTTGGATACACCATGGACTGCCAGAAGGATGAATAAATTTGTCTTGGAAAAAGTATAGCCAGAATCCTCCTTAGAAGGGAAGATGCAACATGTTGTCTCACGTATTTTGGACATGTTATCAGGAGGGACCAGTCTCTGGAGAAGGACATGATGCTTGGTAAAGTAGAAGGTCAGTGGAAAAGAGGAAGACCCTTGATGAGATGGATTGACACAGTGGTTGCAACAATGGGCTCAAGCATAACAATTGTGAGGATGGCACAGGACCCGGCAGTATTTTGTTCTGTTGTACATAGGGCTGCTGAGTTGAAAACAACTCAACAACACCTAACAACAACAACTAATTTGCAAAATGGAGAAGGGTAAAACCCTGGGGTCACTGTGAGTCAGAATCGACTCTACAGCACAAGACAACAACATCAACAACAACTTCTTACATAAGGGATTTTCTTTTCTACCATGGCAACTTTTCTCTGTTTGAAGAACAACATCCCAAAGACAGCCTTGTTCCTATAGTCAAACACTCTCATATGAACTAAATCCAAGAGAAATCAGTATAAAGTTTTTATTCCTGTCCATCTATATTAAAAATTAGGAAGGATGTGTGCAATGATCACAAATGAGGTTTTTGGGTCAAAAAGGTCTCCTTCCATTTAGAACATAAGTTCTGCGAGGGCAGGGGTTGTGTCTCATTCATCATTACATCCCCAACACCTAGAACATGCCTGGCACAAATTAATGGTTTAATAAGTGTTTATAGAATGAATGAGTCATTTACCTATCACCTTGGAACAATGTCTTAATTCCCTGAACCTCCATTTTCTCATGTGCAGAATGGAGATAATAGAGCTTCCCTCATAGAACTGCTCTGTGGTGTAGTGTGTACAAGGAGATTAGCATGAGGTATGGGACATAGCACTGACTCAATCTGGAGTGCCTGTTGTTGCTATTTTTATGACAACCTGCCTTTGAAGCCTTTCTTGGTACACATATGGAAAAAAAAGAAAAGAAAAACCCATTGATATCAAATCAATTTTGACTCATAGCAACTCTATAGAAAAGGGTAGAACTGCGTCATACAGTTTCCAAGGAGTTGCTGGTGGATTCAAACTACTGATCTTTTTGGTTAGCAGCCAATCTCTTAGCCACTGCTAAGCTACCGGGGCTCCAACACATACGAAAGAGCCTTTAAAAAAGTGGATAGCTTGTCATATGGGTTCAACTACCACCACATTGTAAGGGTAAAGTAATTTCAGTTCAAACCAAAGGCCAACTCAAATAGTTCAGAGGGAAGAGTACTATTGAGAGAGCCACTGTTTGCACACAATAAGAGACCTAAGACCGAAGGGAAAAAAATGACACTTCTGATCCCATACAGATACAGGGAAAGCACTGTAGGAAGGGTATTGCCCTTTTTCTTTATCTTCCAGTACTGCCAAGGGCTCTAAAGCATCAGCCGACCCAGTTCCCGTCTTTACAACTTTGGAAACTTCAATGGAAATCAGGAGTATTGATGGGAAATCTATGAATGGATGAATTCATATCACTGAATGTCTTATTGTTGAGTGTTGCAAATTAGCAAGTGAACAAACCAATTTTAAAAAACAAGGACAGTGCCACATAAAATACACTCTTCTTATTTATCTTGACAAGGCATGGTTCCATTTTAATGATTTATGTTAATGTTTTATTGTACAGTGGTTATGCCCTGAAGTGCATTTTATAAGACTAATGAAGTCTTAGTAATCCCAGACATCTTCTCCAGTATTCTCTTATTATGTCTTCGCTGAGAACTCGTGTGGGGGAGACCACCAACCATCATGTGAGTAAGGAAATGTGTGGATTAGTGAAATAGAATCAGTCAAGTTCTACAGTAGTGAGGAGTCCGCAGGCAGTTTCAGTGGGATTCTGAGTTTTCACACAAAAATGGCTTATTGGCCTTCATTACAATGAGAGATGAGCAAACTCTGCTGTGTTTAGGGTTCATCAAACATCAAACCATCTTTTTTTCAAATGTTTTGGGTTTGCCAAAATCCAAAACACGTTTTGCCCTCAGCATTTTTCCCTTCATTTTCAAACCCCTGTGTATTTGAAGGGAAATGTAATCCTTATGTTTCTGACTCATTTACACTTAACACGTGAACATGTTGTCTCACAAGAGTTATTTGAAGTCTATGAAGCCTTGTAAGTCTTCTAAAGCCCTTTTTCCATAGTGACAGGAAGCTGTGTGTTGCAAAGACATGCGAACTTGAATTCCCAATGAGTGGAATTAATTTCAAAATCAAGGTTTCTTAAGACACAATGTTAAACTGAGTTCAACTTGGTAAAACCCATCCGCTCTCCCATTATCACTATTCTGTACTTTGGTGCCTCACTTTTAGTAATGAAATACCTGAGGCCACAAAACAGTAATTCTTGACATTACTGTGATATATACCATAAGGTGGATTTCCATAGAAGCGCCACCAGAGCTCCTTCCAGGGGAAGCAGCTGAGGTTATTTGTTATCTGTGGCCAGTGGAGTACATTGAAGCTCTAGACTCCCTGGCTTTCAGCCACAACTCTCCATGGAAGCCACTGTCTCCAGGCTGTTCAAGCTAAGAACTCTTCTCTCTCTCTTTTTTTTTTAAATTGTACTTTAGATGAAGGTTTACAGAGCAAACTAGTTTCTCCTCAAACAGTTAGTATAGACATTGTTCTATGACATTGGTTAACAACCCCACAACATATCAACACTCTCCCTTCTCAACCCTGGGTTCCCTATTACCAGCTTTCCTGTTCCCTCCTGCCTTCCAGTCACTGCCCCAGGGCTGGTGCATCCCTTTAGTCTTGTTTTGTTCCACAGGCCTGTTCAATCTTTGGCTGAAGAGTGAACCTCAGGAGTGACCTCATTACTGAGCTGAAAGGGTGTCCGAGGGCCATACTCTCAGGGCTTCTTCAGTCTCTGTCAGGACAGCAAGTCTGGTCTTTGTTTCTGAGTTAGAATTTTATTCTACATTTTTCTCCAGCTCTGACCAGGACCTCTATTTTGATCCCTGTCAGAGCAGTCAGTGGTGGTAGCTGGACACCATCTCGTTGTTCTGGACTCAGACCAGTGGAGGCTATGGTAGATGTGGTCCACTAGTCCTTTGGACTAATTCCCTTATATCTTTAGTTTTCTTTATTCTTCCTTGCTCCTGAAGGAGTAAGACAAGTGGTGTATCCTAGATGGCTGCTCACAGGCCTTTAAGATCCCAGACACTGCTCACCAAAGTAGAATGTAGAACATATTCTTTATAAACTGTGTTATGCCAACTGAACTAGATATTCCCCAAGATCATGGTCTCCACAGCCCTCAGCCCTTCAATTAAGTCTCTCAGGGAGTTTGGATGTATCTATGCAGCTACCATGACCTTGCCTTGTACAGGTTGTGCTGGCTTCCCCAGCATTGTATACTGTCTTACCCTTCACCAAAGTTTCCACTTATCCATTGTCTATTAAGTGTTTTTCCATCCTCACCCCTCCCCTCCCTTGTAACCATCAAAGACAATTTCCTTTTGTATGTAAACCTTTTCATGAGTATTTACAGTAGTGGTCTCATACACTATTTGTTGTTTTGTGATTGACTTATTTTACTCAGCATAATGCCCTTCATATTCATCTATGTTATGAGATGCTTCACAGATTCATCGTTGCTCTTTATCATTGTGTAATACTCCATTGTGTGTATGTACCACAGTTTTTTTATCCATTTATCTGCTGATGGACATCTAGGTTGTTTCCATCTTTTTGCTATCGTGAACAATGCTGCAAGGAACATGGGTGTGCACATGTCTATTCGTGTGATGACTCTTACTTCGCTAGGATATATTCCTAGGAGTAGGATTGCTGGATCATATGGTGTTTCTGTTTCTAACCTTCTAAGGCAGCACCATATTGTTTTCCAAAATGGTTGTGCCATTTTTGCATTCCCACCAGCACTGCATAGGACTTCCAGTCTCCCTGCAGCTTCCCCAACATTTGTTATTTCCTGTTTATTGATCTGTGCCAGTAATGTGGGGGTGAGGTGGTATCTCATTGTGGTTTTGATTTGCATTTCTCTAAAAATAAATAAATAAATAATTTTTTATTTTTAATGACTAGAGATTGTGAGCATTTCCTCATTTGTCTGTTGGGAGGCAGGGTAGGGTAGGGATCAATTGAAAAAGAAGTCTTTCCTATCCTAGATATTCAGAACAAAAAAACAAAACACTGAGCAATGCATAGGTTGAATCCAGAGATTGTGGCAATAGGTGGAGTGAGCGAATAAGCAGGCTTCAATTCCTTCCCTAACCTATGTCCAGTCCTCTTATCCACGCTTTCTCCTAAGCAGCTATCTCCACTACGATAGGACTCCAGATGAGTCGGGAAAATTTGGTGTGGTTGAGGCTCCCAGATCCATCTCCAGGTTCTTCCTGGAACATATATAAACCTTGGGTTTCCTGAGGTTTCTCTAGGCCAGGAATAATTTGGAATGGTTAGTGGTTAAAAAAAAAAAAAAAGAATTGTAGAGTTAATCAAATCTAAGCTTCTATCTTGCCTCTGCCACTTCTTAGTTGCTTGTTGTTTGGGAAGTTAACTGACATCTCTGAGCTTCTGCTGTTTCCTCATCTGCAAATGGAGATACAAAAAAAAAAAAGTGTCTCATAGCTTGACTGCACAAATTAAATGAGATCATGCATGTTAAGTGCTTAATGAACACATATTAAGGGCACAATAAATGACAGTTATATTTGTTGCTATTATTATTGCTGTTGTTTTTATTGTCAAATCAGCTCCTGTAAGATTTCTCGTATCTAGAGTCCTTCTCCCTCACTGCTTACAACTCCCTTCCTCATCCTTCTCCCTCACTGCTTACAACTCCCTTCCTCATCCTTCTCCCTCACTGCTTACAACTCCCTTCCTCATCCTTCTCCCTCACTGCTTACAACTCCCTTCCTCATCCTTCTCCCTCACTGCTTACAACTCCCTTCCTCATCCTTCTCCCTCACTGCTTACAACTCCCTTCCTCATCCTTCTCCCTCACTGCTTACAACTCCCTTCCTCATCCTTCTCCCTCACTGCTTACAACTCCCTTCCTCATCCCAGTATTTGCATAGGACTGGGTATCAAAGAGTAGGATCTTGCACTATCTATTTTTGCTGTTGAGTTGATTCAGACTCCTAAGGACCCTATAGGACAGAGTAGAACTGCACCATAGGGTTTCCAAGGCTGTAAATCTTTATGGAAGCAGACTGTTACCGGAAGAGTGGTGGTGGGTTTGAATCACCCGCCTTTCAGTTAGTAGCGGAATGATTAACCACTGTGCCACTAGGGCTCCTTTTGAATCTCTTGGGGGTATCAAATTAGATAGGAAGTGCTTTCTTCCTGCCTCTGCCCACACAATCCATCGTGAGCAAAACTGTTAGGATAACATTTAAGCAGTGGTCTTCATTACCATCTCTCCTTAGGCACAACAGGCTGAATTAGAATGCATCTGCCTTTCCTTTGAGGTTGTCTTCCACTCCATTTCAGGAGAGTGTTCTCTATATTCACTCCCATGCTGATTGCCTTCTTTCAGCCTTCATGACTTTCCATACCATTTCCTCTCATCATTCCTGGAGTGTTTTCTCAATTCTCATCTCCTTTCAATAAATATCCTTGGTTTAAATCATGATCTTGTTGTCAACCCCAAATTCTCTACCTTCTTCCACAGGCTAACAAATGGTTCCACCACCTTCCCAGATGCTCGGGTTAAAATTCTGGAGTCATTTTTGTTTCTCCCTTTTTATCATCTTCTGTATCTAATCACTATGTTGATTCCACTTCTACAAAAAATTTGTGTATCCGCCCTCTTTTCACCATGTTCATTGCTACAGTTCCAGTCTAATCCACCATTACCTGATGCCTGCATGACTAACACTTTTCTAACTGCTGATCTTGTTTCCACTCTTCCTTTCGTACAATCCATTCTCCATGCAGTAGCCAGAACTACCTTCTTGAAATGAACATCTTATTATGTCATCCTCTTTCCTGAAGCCTTGTTTGACTGTCCAATGTTTTTAGGATCCTACAAGGCCCACATAATCTAGCCATGTTCCTGTTTTACTCTCCCTCTAACTCACCCTACACCAGACACACTAACCTTTCAGTTCCTCAGAGGTGTTGCTCTCCTTTCCACGTGTGGGTCTTCCCTCTGCTGATAATAATGTTCTCCCCTTCTCCCATCACATCAAAGCTGAAACATCACTTTTTTCTTTACATCAAAGCTGAAATATCACTTTTTTAGGGAAGCCTTTCCTGACCTTCCTCATACAGTCCCACAACACCCAAGCTTTTTTGTGATATTTGTCACACACATCACTGTCTTAGTTTGCTAGTGCTGCTATAACACAAACACAAGTGGATGACATTAAAGAACAAAACTTATTTTCTCATGGTTCAGGAGGCTAGAAGTCCAAATTCAGTTCATTGCTCTAGGGAAAGGTCCTCACTTGTCTCTTTCAACTTCGAGTAGCTGCCAACAATGCTTAGAGCTCCTGGGCTTGTAGATACATCTGTCTCAATCCTCTTCCCCCTGTGTCTGCATGTGTCTCTGTCCCTAATCTGCTCTTTTTATAACTCAGAAGTGATTAGATTTAGAACCCACTCTACTCTAGTGTAATTAATGTAACAACAACAAAAAAAAACTTCTATTTCCAAACAGGATTACATTCACAGGTATAAGAGCCAGGAATTCAACATGCATGTTGTGGGGATTAACTGAGACTATGTAAATATCCCATTCCTCATCAAATTTTACCCACTAGTACCACTGAAGATTCTTACCTGAACTTATTATTATTACAAGCAGTCCCCAGGTTATGAACAAGGTCCATTCCTAAATGTGTCTTTAAGTCGAATTTGTAGGTTTGTTGGAACAGATGCATGTGGTTCTTATTTAGCCTTACTTTTTTTTTTTTTTTTTTTTTTTTAGTGCAAGAGCAGGAGAAAGATGAAGCAGAAGACCATCTGCTTTCCTAAAGATTAACAGCCTTGGAAACTCTATGGGGCAGTTCTATCCTGTCCTATAGCGTCGCTGTGAGTCAGAATCAACTCGACAGCAGTGAGTTTGGTTTTTGGGTTAGTACAAGAAAAGGCTTGAAGCCGTTTCAGTGATTTAAAAGCTTCATGTGCAGCAAGTGCAGGCAATTGTGATGAAGAATTTGTTGCAGTAGGGGTCAGTAATCCTTTCAGAGTGAGGGCAAATTTACGTAACATTAAAGGGCAAGTAGGAGTTGTCCTGTCTCTAGTCAGATGAACCTGGGGACTTGCTGTACTGTGATGGTTTCCAAATGGTGATTTTCTAAGTTTTTTTTATCACTCCTTTTACAATTATTAGATGGCATTCTACTTGAAGGTATAAATTTTCTTTTGTATTCATTCATTTATTTTTTCATTCATTCATATATATATATGTATTCCTATTTTTTAACGGACTATGTATCTTTTTCTATCATTACTCTTTTTTTTTTTTTTTGATGTTCAAATTGTTCTAGATGTAACCAGTAAGAGCTCTTTCAAATTAGCTCTTGTGTCTTTTGACATGTCCCCATCATTCCATCTCATCTTGTTTTTTTCCCTGCCTTTACCCTGGAATCAACCATTTCTCCAAAGAACTCTTACTCCTTTTCATGAAGAACGGTATTTAGAAATCAAGATACGGGTAGTAGGTGTGCTCATTGCTACTAGGGTGTCATTGTTTCTTCTCCTTCTCAGTGGTTACACTTGTTCACACACACTCATACACACACTCACATCTATACATGCATCTATATTTATTTCAATATCTATCTCCCTATAAATCTCAAAAGCCATGAGCTCATACTGATGCCTACAATTCCAGTCCAATACCACAGGGTTTTCTTTAGCTTTCCTTCCTTCCATATCTGAACTCCATTCTCCAACAGAGAGAAATCTGGTTCTCATTACCCTCAATATACATACTTATATGTTCAATCCTCCTGTATGTAACCAATATCCTGACCACATGGACCACCTCCTTGGTCCTCACCCCAATGGTTCCAATCAGGCAGAGCATGTTCTTGGCCCTGGTCTCGCCAGCTCTAAATATATAGCTTCTCTATATATTTGGAAAGGTGTCATATATTCTTCCTCTAAGAAGTTGGAAATGAAGCAGATTTTTGGTATATAGCAATCATGTTTTGAATCTTTAAAAAAAAAAAAAATAGGGGAAAACACTCTGACACTCAGTTACCTTGGAATGCTTTAACTCAGAAATCTTCAATTTATAGGCTCTTGATCACCCGAATTCAATACTAGCTAACCATTTTAAATATACTTCTAATTTGAAAAGGGCTAAACCCACAAGATACTATAGGGGTTCAGAGGAGAAGCACCCAGCCAAACTTGCCTGAGCCACAGAAGCTTCCTGGAGAAGGTAATGCCTGGTTTGGTTTTGGTGCTTTGATTTTCCTAAATCTTTCTGCTTTTGTTTCTATGAATTTTTGAAAGATTCAATGAAGTCTTTTCTCAACTCTTGTTGTTGTTGTTCATTGCCACTGAGTCAGTGTTGACTCATGGCAACTTTATGTAAAACAGTATGAAATGTTGCCCAGTCCTGTGCCATCTTCATGATCATTGTTATGTTTGAGCTTGTTTTGTAGCTATCGTGTCAATCCATCTCATTGAGAGTTTCCTTCATTTTCACTGACCCTCTGTCTTACCATGATGTCCTTTTCTAGAGATTCGTCTTTTCTGGTGATGTGTCCAGTGTAAACAAGCCAAAATATCACCATCCTTGTTTCTAAGGAACATTATGGTTTTATTTAACCTAGGCTAAGATCAAAGACCACAGCCTTCAGTATGGATTACACCTCAACATAAAGAAAACAAAAATCCTCACAGCTGGACCAATAAGCAAAAAAAAAAAACCAAAACCAAACCCAGTGCCATCGGGTAGATTCTGACTCATAGCGACCCTATAGGACAGAGTAGAACTGCCCCATAGAGTTTCCAAGGAGCGGCTGGTAGATTTGAACTGCTGACCCTTTGGTTAGCAGCCATAGCACTTAACCATTATGCCACAAGGGACCAGTAAGCAACATCATGATAAATGGAGAAAAGATTGAAGTTGTCAAGGATTTCATTTTACTCAGATCCACAACCAACACTCATGGAAACAGCAGTCAAGAAATCGAATGATGCATTGCATTGGGCAAATCTGCTGCAAAGAACTCTTTAAAGTGTTGAAAAGCTAAGATGTCACCTTGAAGACTAAGGTGCGCCTGGCCCAAGCCATGGTATTTTCAGTCACCTCATATATATGCAAAAAGTGGACAATGAATAAGGAAAACTGAAGAAGAATTGATGCCTTTGATTTGTGGTATTGGAGAAGAATATTGAATATACCATGGACTGCTAAATGAACGAACAAATCTGTTTTGGAAGAAGTACAACCAGAATGCTCCTTAGAAGCAAGGACGGCAAGACTACGTTTCACATACTTTGGACATGTTGTCAGGAGGGATCAGTCCCAGTAGAGGGACATCATGCTTGGTAAAGTAAAGGGTCAGCAATAAAGAAGACCCTCAGCCAGATGGATTGACACAGTGGTTGAAACAATGGGCTCAAGCATAACAAGTACTGTCAGCATGGCACAGGACTGGGCAGTGTTTTGTTCTATTGTACATAGGGTCGCTATGAGTCAGAACCAACTCAACAGCAACCAACAAAAACAAGAGTCAGCAGCAAATACAACTAGAATGTTCTCAACCCTTAAAAAAAAAAAAAAAACTCGTTGCCGTCAACTCGATTCCAACTCATAGTGGCCCTATAGGGCAGAGCAGAACTGCCCCATAGAGTTTCCAAGGAACACCTGATGGATTTGAACTGCCAACTTTTTGGTTAGCAGGCATAGCACTTAACCACTATGCCACCAAGGTTTCCTCTCAACCCTTAGACTAGGTTAAAACCTCTTACTCTTCATTCTCATAGTCTTCTGTACTTTATTATTATGACACTAATCATTCTTATAATTAATCACATGTTTAATATAAGTAACTACTGTTACCAGTAGTTCCATGACTGTGGAGACTGTCTTTCACTTGTTCTTTACCATAGCCTTAAGTCCAAGCACTGAGCCTGACCCAGAGGAGGCACTTGATAAATATTTGTTGAATTAAAGTGATTATGTTCTAGTTCCTTGGTATTATGACCTTTAAATAATTATCTTCAAGATCTGCTTCCATGCTGCACTGTAGCCCAACTGTAAATGATGGCAGTCTGCTACTCATCCGTTTTCTACTGAGCAGGGGTACCATGACTAAAATTTTTCTCAAGCTTTGTGTTTATCAGAAATCCACACTGAGTCAAACAACAAAAATTCTGAATGTGTTGCTCATTCTTCCAACACACAACAGGGATTTTAGCATCATAAACCCAGCCTGTCATTGTCTACCCACACTGCTCTCAGAGAGGAAACCCATCCCTTCTAAGCAGCAGCACAATTAGGTGATTGCGGTTACAGTTATTTGCACGTTCAGCTTTGCATCTCCAGATAAAATCTAGTTTCAAATGTGATAGAAGGGAAATGAAAACAAAGGAAATCCTGGTGTAATGCTCAGATACAACATACCATGGGGTTTCTCCCTTCTTTAAAAAAAAAAAAAAGCAATAATAAGTGTCCCATGTTTAAACTTGAAATATCATGACATTTCTTTGTAGTCTTACGATGTACTCAAACCATAGCTACTCTTCCATTTTTACTGCTAGTTCATAAACTATCACAAAAAGTTATATACATCAAATGAGATAAAACATGTGTTCTCACCACCTGCTGTTCACCCTCTTGGTGAAGCAGGGATCCCCTGCCCTAAATAGGATGAGATGGCTCAACACACAACATCTTACACTGGGCAGATAAGACTGACAGCAATTTATTAGTCACATATACTCACAGCCTAGGGGAGGAGGGCACTGTATGCCATGCAGGGCAACAAGGGAGATTGCACTTGGGAGCAGAGTGAGCCAGGAGGGTCTGAAGGCGTTATGGTAACAGGAAGATGAGGTGTCCTTTAGTTCACATGGAGGATGTAATTGGCTTGTTTGAATAACTCTGCAGGCTAGCAGGGACTGGGCGGAGTACAACTGGTCTAGCTGATAGGAAAACTAGCTGGATGGTGAGCCTTTTTTGCTGGGTGGGGGGCGCATATGTGGTGAGGGCAAGAGAAGTCCTAGTTAGGACTATGGGGCCAGGTGAGGCTTTAAGATGTCAAAGGGGCACTTGAAATTTTAGGTTTTACAATATAATATGCGAACACACTTTATGAATTACCAAGTGCTATGTTTTTTATGTACACCATACAAGTTAACTTTTGCATTCCAATCACCAGCAATTATCAATGCATACTGACTGCATGTTTGATCAATTTCAGACTGCAGAAGTTGGTAAAAATCTTCAATGTCTTCATCTTTGGCCTCAGCAGTTGATGTATAAATTTGAATTATCAATGTGTTAACTGGTCTTCCTTGCAGGCATGTGGATATTATCCTATCACTGACAGTGTTGTACTTTGGGATAGATCTTGAAATGTTCTTTTTGTCAATAAATTCAACGCCATTACTTTCCAATTTGTCACTCCTGGTATAGTAGACCGTGTGATTGTCCAATTCAAAATGACAAATAAAATACCAGTCCATTTGAGCTCACTAATGCCTAGGATATCGATGTTTATGTATTCTATTTCATTTTTGATGATTTCTAATTTTCCTAGATTCATACTCCATACATTCCATGTTCCAGTTATTAATGGATGTTCGCAGCTGTTTCTTCTCATTTTGAGTCATGCCACATCAGCAAATGAAGATCCTGGAAGCTTGATTCCATCCACATCATTAAAGCCGACTCTACTTTGAGGAGACAGCTCTTCCCCAGTTGTATTTGAGTGCCTTCCAACCTGAGTGGCTCATCCTCCAGTACTATATTAGACAATGTTCCACCGCTGTTCATAAGGCTTCACTGGCTAATTCTTTTCAGAAATAGATGGCTGGGTCCTTCTTCCTAGTCTGTCTTAGTCTGGAAGCTCTGCCAAAACCTGTCCACCATGGGTGACCCTGCTTGATATTTGGATACCAGTAGCATAGCTTCCAGCATCACAGCAATACACAATCCCACACAGTATGACAAACTGACATGCGTGGGGGCAATCAGGATGCATTGGTAATTACTGGTGATTGGAATGCAAAAGTCGGAAGCAAAGAAGAAGGGTCAGTAGTTGCAAAATATGGCTTTGGTGATAAAAATGATGCCAGAGATCATATAATAGAATTTTTTAATACCAACGATTTCTTCATTGCAAATAGTTTTTTGCACCAACATAAACAGAGACTATACACATGAACCTCACCAGATGGTATGCACAGGAGTCAAATTGACTACATCTGTGGAAAGAGATGGTAGAAAAGCTCAATGTCATCAGTCAGAACAAGGCCAGGGGCCGAGTGTGGAACAGACCATCAATTGCTCATATGCAAGTTCAAGTTGAAGCTGAAGAAAATTAGAACAAGCCCACCAGAGCCAAAGTATGACCTTGAGCATATCCCATCATAATTTGGAGATAACCTCAAGAATAGATTTGATGCATTGAACACTAATGACCAAAGACCAGACAAGTTGTGGAATGACATTAAGGACATCATACATGAAGAAAGCAAGAGGTCATTAAAAAGATAGGAAAGAAAGAAAAGACCAAAATGGATGTCAGAAGAGGCTCAAACTTGCTCTTGAACATCAAGTAGTTAAAGCGAACAGAAGAAATGATGAAGTAAAAGAGCTGAACAGAAGATTTCAAAGGTTGGCTCAAGAAGACAAAATAAAGTATTGCAATGACTTGTGCAAAGACCTGGAGTTAAAAAGCCAGAAGAGAAGAACACACTCAGCATTTCTCAAGCTGAAGGAACTGAAGAAAAAAATTCAAGCCTCGAGTTGCAATAGTGAAGGATTCTGTGGGGAAAATACTAAACAACGCAGGAAGCATCAAAAGAAGATGGAAGGAATACACAGAGTCACTATACCAAGAAGAATTGGTCGACATTCAACCATTTCAGGAGGTAGCATATGATCAGGAACCGATGATACTAAAGGAAGAAATTCAAGCTGCATTGAAGGCATTAGTGAAAAACCAGCATCCAGGAATTGATGGAATACCAATTGAGATGTTTCAACAAATGGATGCAGTGCTGGAAGTGCTCATCTGTCTATGCCAAGAAATTTGGAAGATTGCTACCTGACCAACTGACTGAAAGACCTACATATTTATGACTATTCCAAAGAAAGGTGATACACCGAATGCAGAAATTAATGAACAATATCATTAATGTCACAAGCGAGTAAAATTTTGCTGAAGATCACTCAAAAGCAGCTGCAGCAGTATATAGACAGGGAGCTGCCAGAAACTCAAGCCTGATTCAGAAGAGGATGTGGAACCAGGGGTATCATTCCTGACGTCAGATGGATCCTGGCTGAAAGCAAAGTATACCAGAAAGATATTTACTTGTGTTATATTGAGTATGCAAAGGCATTCTAGATCATAATAAATTATGGATAACATTGGGAAGAATGGGGATTCCAGAACACTTAATCTGCTCATGAGGAAGCTGTGCCTAGCTCAGAAGGCAGTCGTTCAAGCAGAACAAGGGGATACTGAGTGATTTAAAGTCAGGAAAGGTGTGCATCAGTGTTGTATCCCTTCACCAAACCTATTCAATCTGTATGCTGAGCAAATAATCCCAGAAGCTGGACTGTATGAAGAAGAATGGGGCATCAGGATTGGAGGAAGACTCATTTACAACCTGCGTTATCCAGATGACACAACCTTGCTTGCTGAAAGTGAAGAGGATTTGAAGCACTTACTAATGAAGATAAAAGACCACAGCCTTCAGTAAGAACTACAACTCAACATAAAGAAAACAAACATCCTCATAACTGGACCAATAAGCAAAATCATGATCTAGGGAGAAAAGATTGACATTGTCAAAGACTTCATTTTTCTTGAATCCACAATCAACACCCATGGAAGCAGCAATCAGGAAATCAAAAGACGCATTGCATTGAGCAAATCTCCTGCAAAAGACCTCTTTAAAGTTTTGAAAAACAAAGATGCCACCTTGAAGACTAAGTGTGTTTAACCCAAGCCAAGGTGTTTTTAATCACCTTACATGCAAGGCAAAAGCTGGACAATATATAAGGAAGACTGAAGAAGAATTGACGCCTTTGATTTGTGGTGTTGGAGAAGAATATTGAATATACACACACTGACAAAAGAATGAACAAATCTGTCTTGGAAGAAGTACAACCAGAATCTCTCCTTAGAAGTAAGGACGGCGAGGCTATGTCTCACATACTTTGGACAGGCTGTCAGGAGGGATCAGTCCCTACAGAAGGACATCATGCTTGGTAAAGTAGAGCATCAGCAAAAAAGAAGGCACTCAGCCACATGGATTGACACAGTGGCTCCAACAACGGGCTTAAGTATAATAAGGATTATGAGGATGCGCAGGACCAGGCAACATTTCATTCTGTTATACATAGGGTCACTATGAGTCAGAACCAACTCAACAGTACCTAACAACAACAACAACATACAAGTCAAGCTGATATTGACACCACTTTACACAAGAACATGTTCATTTTAAATGCTTTTGTTCAAAATGAAAGGATTTTCCATTAATAAGATTGTTGTGGTATAGCGACCTTATGTGACAGAGTAGAACTGTCCCATACAATTTTCTAGGCTGTAATCTTTACGGAAGGACCTTGGTGGTGCTTAAGTACTCGGCCACCAGCCCACAAGCCACTCCGCAGAAGAAAGATGTGGCAGTCTGCTTCCATAAAGATTTACAACCTTGAAAACCCTATAGGTTCTACTCTGTCCTATAGGGTTGCTATGAGTTGGAATTGAGTCAACGGCAGTGGGCAATGGGTTAATCTTTATGGAAGCAGATTGCCAGGTCTTGCTGGGTCTTTCTTCTACAGTGCTGCTAATTGGGTTTGAACCGTGGACCTTTCAGCTTGCAGCCACCAGGGTTCCTTCACTAACAAGGCACAATTTATAAACTATCCTTTTAAAACTTTTCCTGGGTTTAAGAAACACCTTTTCCTTTTTTGGAAACCCTGGTGGCATAGTGATTAAGAGTTCAGCTGCTCACCAAAAGGTCGCCAGTCCGAATCCACCAGGTGCTCCTTGAAAACCCTATGGGGAGGTTCTACTCTGTCCGATAGGGTTGCTATGAGTCGGAAACAACTCCAAAGCAATAGGCTCGGTTTTGCATTTTTTTTTTTTTTTCTTCCCCTTTTTTCAAGCAACCTCTTTTCCTAACTCTGTTCAGATACCTTGTACTTAATGGGTAATGAACAAATAATTTGTTGAATGAACAGACTACTGCTTCACCTTAGCAAGAGTGTAGTTACCTTGGCGAAGTAATACCTTCAGTTAATTTCTTAATCCATGCTCACACAGGTGACAGCAATTTTCAGGAAGACCACTAAACCTCAAGGAATTTAATGATTGTGAGAGCTACTCAAATATGAAGCATCGGTCAAGAAACTAAAGAAAAGGCAATGCTGGCAGTGTGTTCAAACCTCTTCGCGAGGCTTCCATCTTAGAAAAGGATCACTTGAAGGCTTGTTTCTACCAGGGCATCAGAGACAGCAGCCTGATCCCACCATCTGGGTATAATAAATGAAGAATTTAAGTCATAAAAATTTCTACCCAATTTAAGATGCACAGTATTGCTTCTCTAAAACCAACTGCCCCTGGCAGTTCCAGTTAATACTTCCGTTCAAAAAAAAAAAAAAAAAAAACCTTAACGGCCTTTTAAGCTGACATTTAAAATAATTTGAGAACAATACTAAGGCAAAAAAAAAAAAACCCTTAAGAGCCTTTTAAGCTGACATTTAAAATAATTTGGGAAACAATACTAAGGCAATCCTTTTTACATCAAACCTTCTGTGAGATATGATGGTGTAAACATCTCAATTCCTCCTCACTTAAGGCACCAAAAAAAAAACGAAGCTCATTGCTGTGATGTTGATTCCGACTCATAGTGACCCTATAGGACAGACTAGAACCCATGGCTATACTCTTTATGGAAGCAGACTGCCTCATCTTCCTCCCACCAAGTGGCTGGTGGGTTGGAACTGCCAACCATTTGGTTAGCCCTGAGCACTTAACCACTGCACCAGCAGGGCTCCTCCTACTTAACGCAGACCTGCTGAAAAGCAACATAGAGGGGGTAGTATCAGTCTCCCCAGGAAAACAAATGATGAGACAATGTGCATTTTAGAGTTCTCTGCTGAGGAGGGGTTTAACCAATAGCAACTGTAGCAAACTCACCAAAGACAATTCTGCTGAGTCATGAGAAAACTGAGTCAGGAACAAAATTTGTGTGTGTGTGTGTGTTTTTTGTTTTTAACTGCTATTCCAAAGTTTGCATCGTTTTCAAACACTGGGCCCTGATTTATTTCCACTATGGTAAAGAAGAATGAATACTTCTTCCATGGCCCTAATGGGAACAAATTCTCTACTTAACATAGCTAGTACATTTACTAAAGACTATAAGAAACTGCTATGAACCAAAAGTAGAAACCTTGGAATTGACAAAAAAAAATCACATTTTCTCAAAAATGACCATGAATTGCCTTTGATTAACAAATATTCTCTTGAAAAAGGACGAGGAAGAACAGAAAAGAAATCATGATGATAAATAAACATTTCTTCTACTTACTCTTGGTAAAAATTTGATCTGTTATGCAGATTTTAGTTTTTTTTTTTTTAATTCAGACAAAATTTCAGGCTTTTTAAACTTAAAAACAATGGAACAAAATCACAAGTGGGAAAAAACCAAAGAGCTTACTACATAAAAATGGAAATCTTATGTATATCAAAAAGAAATAATTTTCCACAAATGTGACTGGCAGGAGTTACTATCATTACTATATAAAGAGCTTATGCAAAGAGATAGGAACAACAGTAAAATCATCCCCCCCCCCACCACACACACACACGCACACAAAAAGGACAAGGGGCAGAAACAGACTATCACAGATTGAGATATCCAAATCAAAGAAACATATGAAAGAAGTTCATCCTCACTAGTAAGCAAGAAATTGCAAATTAAAATGAAATGGTATGTTTCCTCCATTACAAAATGATAATACTAATTGTACTGAGTATACAATGAAATGGAAACTCTTAAACACAGCTAGCAAGAATATAAATTAGTTTAACCTTTCTGAAATCATTTTTACTATACATATTGAGCTTTAAAAACATTCACAGTCTTTAACCCAGTACATTAATTTCTAGGGTTCTAAACCTAGGTTTAACCTAGGTTGGTAAAGTTGAGGGTCATTGAAAAAGAGCAAGATCCTCAATAAGATGGATTGACACAGCGGCTACAACAAAGGGCTCAAGCATAGCAATGATTGTGAGGATGGCACACAACCAGGCAACGTTTTGTTCTGTTATATATAGGGCCACTATGAATTAGAACCCGCTCAATGGCACCTAACAGCAACAGCAGCCTAAGAAAATAATCAAAGAACCTCATGCTTATGTAGAAAATATTCTTTGTTAGTTTTCTTATAATAATGAAAGATAATAAATAATTTAAATTATTACAATAAACAAGGATTTTCATGTGATGAAACATGATGTAATCATTAAAAGAAGTGTTTTTAAAGTAAAATTAATGACAATAGAAAGTGCTCATCTGTAGGATTAAGTGAAAAAAGTAGGATAGAAAACTGCATATACACCATGACCACATTTTGGTTAAAAAACATTTGTGGGAAAAAAGACAGGAAAGAAATGCAACAAAATGTCAACCAGGGATCAAGTAGAACTATATTTTCTTCTTTGTTCGTGTACGTTTCCCAACGTTTTACAATGAACATATATTATTTTATAATGAAAATATTCTGATATGGAATGAAAGGCCCACTATTGATTCATTCTTGCCAGATAGGCTAGTGGGATATAAACTTGGCTTTCGAAGGGAGTCAAAAAAAAAAAAAATATATATATATATATATATATATATATATATATAGTACTTCTATTATTTTTGAAATTCAGAGCTCAAATTTTACCTTATCCATTAAGCATTTCATGGAAATTCCCCTAAGCATTCTAATTCAAAGAAATTTCTTCCTTCAAAAAGTAACACTTTGTTTCCATGTATATTTTAAAAAGTTAAGGGCTAACAATATTGATCTCTTACTGCATCTTGTCCTAAGAACTTCAGGTGTTAATTCACTACTATTATTCCCATTTATAATATATCTTTTTCATTCTCATTTTACAGATAGAGAAAATGAGGCAAAGAGCAGTTACTTGCCAAGAGTCATACAACTAGTCAGTGGTAGGAAGAGAATTCAAATCCAGTGCTTTCTACACCATCTTTCTCTCTACATTTTAGCAAAGTCTATCTGTCATGTCACCATTTTAATGTGTGTTTTGTCTCTCCAGGGAAACTACACTCGCTTTCAAGGCAAGGATAGGATTCTGAACTTCTACGTGTCTTCAACAAAGGTCGGCATGGTGCTAGGTACTGAGTAAGCAACGTTAAATATGGAGTTAATTGTATTAAAAAGAAAGCAGAAAGGTTGAATGTGTTTACATATCCATTGGAAATTCAAGGAGTACTTTAGAGATTAATATTATTGACTATTCAGGATTTGTTTCCTAGCTAGATATCTCTAAAAAGCAAACTGTAGCTGGTCTACACAGCCATATGCTCCAGTGTAATTTTCCTTTGAATTGCATTTCCTAACTTTATGGTGCTGGCAAGGGATATTGAATATTCCATGAACTGCTAGAAGAATGAACAAATCTGTCTTGGAAGAAGTATAGCCAGAATGCTCCTTAGAAGCAAGGAAGATGAGGCTTTGGACATGTTATCAGGAGGAACCAGTTCCTGGAGAAGGGCATCATGCTTGATAAAGCAGAGTGCCAGTGAAAAAGAGGAAGACTCTCAACAGGATGGGTTGACACAGTGGATGCAACAATGGGCTCAAACATAGCAATGATTGTGAGGATGGCACAGGACCAGGCAGTGTTTCGTTCTGTTGTACATAGGTTATGAGTCGGAGCTGACTTGATGGCATCTAACAACAACAGCAATTTGCCTAATCTAGCTACACAGAGACTGATAAGAAGAACTGAAAAAATAAAGTTGTTATAAACAACCATTCATCTAAACCCTTTTCTTACCTGTGGAATTCTTTAGGGCAAATGCAATTCAAAGGTAGGAAATGAGGAAGGATGGAATGAAAGACTCTCCTTTCGCATTCTTGCAGAAGAGGTTAGTGGGATATAAACTTGGCTTCATTAAGTACAGGGCACATTTATCATTCAACCTGCTGCCTCAGCCAGCTTGTTAGTGAAACACTGTTCCTGTTTAATGGCATCTAAAGTGACTCAAGCTTTTGGGACAAAGAGAAAAAAAATATATGTAATGTCTTTTCCAAGTGAAATTACTGAGAAATTTGGGATTGGTAGATTACCCACATTGGATTTTGGCCAGGTGATTGAGATTAAGTTCTCCAAAAGGGTAAAAACAGCTGCTAGATCTTTGCTGGCCAGGGTGGATTAGGACTTCTATGTTACAACACAGTTGGAAGTTGGCCCTCCCAGCAACGGCCCCTGACACCCAGGCTGGAAACCTGGCACAGGCCTGGTTCAGAAGAAGAGTGCCACATGTTGAAACACCAAATCATTTCCTGAAGCAGATTTTTCTGGGTTTTCTCCCATCCAGTTTCATCAAGGCATGGATTCTATTTCATTTATGAGCTCATAGCCCAAAGTGATGTCTATATGAATATTCAGAGAAGGGTTTAAAAGAAGAGTTAGGAATATTTTTCTAGGAATATTTTTCAAATATTGAGGTATTGAAGGCAATAAAGGAAAACACTAGGCTTCTAGGGCTGGAGCGCTGAAAACACCACCATCATGATCCTCACATATTGCTCCAGTCACATATGCCATTTCTAGTGACTGTCACCGTGGTTTTTACATCTCATGCTCATTTCTTATTTTAAAAAGTTGTTTTAAGCAATTTGCCAATGGAAGTTCTGGCAGCAATTCCAATGAGACAATTTTTATAAGTCTACATCTATGGGATCTCCTCTGACTTCCTGATTCCCAAGTGTGTAAATAGCCCAGTGCCTGGCACTTAACTGATGTTAAACTCTTGGTTCCTTCCATTGCACCTTGACTTGGTCTAGTATAAGAATCTCCTCTCTCCTTAAACCCCCCTAAGCCCACTCCCCACTTATATTCAGTCCTCTCTATCATCACTGTGAACATCTTCTATATAAGATTACTCTCTGTTATGAATTGAATTATATTCCCCAGAAATGTGTGCCAACTTGGCTAGGCCATGTTTTCCAGTATTGTGTGATCATCCACCATTTTTTCATCTGATGTGATTCTCCTATGTGTTGTTAATCCTGCCTCTATGATGTTAATGAGGCAGGATTAGAGGCAGTTATGTTAGTGAGGCAGGACTCAATCTACAAGATTAGGTTGTATCTTAAATCAATCTCTTTTGAGATGTAAAGTAGAGAAGCAAGCAGAGAGACAGGGGGCCTCAAACCAACAAGAAAGCAGTGCAAGGAGCAGAGCATATCCTTTGGACCCAAGGTTCCTGCACTGAGAAGCTCCTAGATCAGTGGAAGATTGAGGACAAGGACCTTCCCCCAGAACTGACAGAGAGAAAAAGCCTTCCCCTTGAGCTGGCACCCTGAATTTGGATTCCTAGCCTCCTAAACTTTGAGAGAATATATTACTCTTTGTTAAAACCATCCACTTGTGCTATTTCTCTTACGGCAGCACTAGATAGCCTAAGACCCTCCTCTACTGAAGCATATTTTGATACGGCATCTTCTGCTTTTATGGTTTGCTAAAGCAGTCAAAATCCACCTGCCAACAGAGAGAATCATAAGGTTGTCCAGCAGTTTACCTTTTCTTATTTAACCATGCCCATCCCTTCACAGCCAAACCTATAACAGATTCACACACTTTGTATGTGGTTTTCCTCCATTTCCCAGATTGCAATCAGGAGTTTATAAATAGCCTGCAGGGCTGTTTCTTTACCTGCCGAAGTACATCTCCCCATATTTTAATTTTGTTCAAGGAAATCTGAGAGAAGAACCCTGGACTACAGTTGGAAAAACCTGGTTTCTACTACTGACAGAAGGAAACCACTTAATCTTTGTTTCATTTCCAAAGAGGGGATAAAGATCCCCATCCCAAATATAGTAGTAAAGATCAAGTTATTAATGTAATCGAAAGTACATAAATAAAAGCATATGAAATCATGCAAATGAAAAATATAAATTCATGCATGCAAATTAAAATAATTTCAAAAATATTAGTTGACATATAATATGGAGTTTATTTTATGAGCATACAAAAATCCACCTGCAAATAGCTAAATCCATCATATTCAAATTGAAGAAGTCTTTTAGTGACATTTGAAACATTTAAGAGTATTGCCTTGAAAAAAATAAACACTATAACAGATCTTTGAAGTAAGAACTGGTTCTGCTGCCTTTCTCCCCCACTTCCAGACCCTTCAAAGTCATCAAAGCAATGTTCTTAAAGTGTGAATGGCTTACAAGTAGCTTCTAATGGATTCACCCTTCATTCTGTTCTCACTAATCAGAGGTAACCTGACTTTTACATTCCTAATTATGCCTCTTTCGAAGAGTATTAAGGCTAATATTGGTTTTAAATGGTCCTAAATGCGTCTCTGCTTTTGAAATGGGCTGCTTTGGCCAGCATGCATCCTAATATTAGAGCAATCCCAAGGACAGTATGTCCCAAGGGCATCCAACCAGTAGGGCTTTTTCAGGGTCACTTCCCTTTTTTTTTTTCCCCTTTTTCTTACCCCTTCCCCCTAACCACCTGCAGGCTGTTCCCTAAATGGTTGATTTCCTTAGTCTCCTCCCAGAAGAGGAATCAAAGTTTTTCAAAGGCTGACTGTTGCCTAAAGAAGTGATTTTCAAATAAAAAAACAAAAAAACCTTGGGGAAGATTGCTAAAAATGAAGATCCCAAGGCCCCACACCCCAGATATTTTGGTTGGTTGAGACTGGGAATGCGCATTAGAAATGAGCAGCCTAACTGGCTCTGATGTAGGTGATCTGAATTTTGAGAAACACTGTCCTATAGAAAGACATTCATTCCAGATGCAGCTACCTTTCCAGGTTTATCTCCGATATTAATTCCCAACTTCCACCCTTAACAGAGGTGCGCGCGCGCACACACACACACTAGTTCAGGCACAGAGTATGACACACGGTCCAAATTTTGTGCTCTTCTTGTTCCCTCAGCTTTGAATGTCCTTTCCCCTACTCCCTGTCACATGAAATCTATGTTTTCAAGGTCTTGCTCAGCCACCAGCTCTGAAGCCTGCCTTAATCTCCCATTTACAATGTCTTCCGTGATATTTCTAGAGCATCCAGTTCGTATGTAATTTGACCCTTATCAAAATATTCCTTGCTTCACATTTATTTTTTAGCATATTTTTAGCATATTTACCATACTAGGAAATATTTGAGGGTAAGTATCTAACTTGATTTATCTTTGTAGGGCCTAGCAGAGAACCATAAACATAGTGGTTGTTGAATAAATATTTGTAAAATCAAACTTGCTATGTCTATTGAATGTACATAAGGTTAGTCAATCATCTATACTGTCACCCCTCAGATTGTTAAGGCAGAGTCCGTCTCTGATCTACATGTAATACGTAACCCACCTAGCCAGAAGTAAATGTTGCTGTGATTGTGTTCTAAAAGGCCTGCCTATCTTGTTTTGCCCACTTTGGGCTCCAGAATCTTGCCCATAATAGACAAGCTAATATCTAAATATAAAAATATCTAGGATTGAAAGATACCAAAATATTACCAAAATGATCCAATAATTAGAAAATCCTTTATTCCCATCAAATTGGCAAAAAAATTGAAAGGATTGATGTTATCGTAGATTACTAAGGAGATAGGGAGCTGAATCGGTGGGAGTAGAAACTGAAACAATTTTTGGAGGAAAATCAGTCTCTATAAAAATGTATGGATTCATTAACCGAGCAATTCTATTTTTTTGGAATCTTCCCTGGAGGAATTCATGTGCAAATACACAGAAACATGCACGAAAATATTCATTGCAGCATTGGATGTAATAGCTAAAAGGTTCAGCAATAAGGGAATGGGCAAATAAATATTGGTATGTTCACACTGTAGAATACCACACAGCAGTTACATCTGTATGTACTGATATAGAAAGAACTTTAATACACATATTAAATAAAAAACTATTGCCTTCAAGTCGATTCCGAATCACAGCGACCCTATAGCACAGAAGAACTGCCCCATAGAGTTTTTGAAGAGCACCTGGTGGATTCAAACTATCAACCCTTTGGTTAGCAGGTGTAGCTCTTAACCACTATGCCACCAGGGTTTCCAAACCAAACCCATTGCCATCAAGTCGATGCTGACTGACAGAGACCCTATAGGACAGAGTAGAACTGCCCCATAGGGTTTCCAAGGAGCACCTGGTGGATTCAAACTGCCAACCTTTTGGTTAGCAGCTATAGTGCTTAACTGTTATGCCACCAGGGTTTCAACAGTCGAGTTTAAAACAAAAGTCGCATAACCTGTAGGATACTACATATTTATCTTTTATTAAAAACTATCCCTGATATTTAATGATATCAACATTTAACTTCAGTTGCAAATATAAATAAATATATTTAGCAAGTCTGGAAGAATATCAGACACACTGATGACATGGCTTACCTAAGGAACTGCCTGAAGTTGGTGCAGCAGCGAGGGAGGTGGGTGGCCAGGAATGAGCTGCTTCTATATATTCATTGTCTGGGTGTATCTTGGAAACCCTGGTAGCATAGTGGTTAAGAGCTACGGCTGCTAACCAAAAGGCCGGCAGTTCAAATCCACCAGGCGCTCCTTGGAAACCATATGGGGCAGTTCTACCCTGTCCTATAGGATCGCTATGAGTCGGAATCGACTCGACAGCAACGGGTTTTATGGAGTGTATTTTAAATGAGCTTGTGTTCGTATTGCTTACAAAACAGAAGTGTTCTCTATAAATGACTTATGCTATGAAAAAATAAATTCTACTACATATTAACCCGTTGCTGTCGAGTTGATTCGGACTCATAGCGACCTTATAGGACAAAGTAGAACTGCCCCGTTCGGTTTCCACAGAGCGCCTGGTGGATTTGAACTGCCGACCTTTTGGTAAGCAGCGGTAGCTCTTAACCACTATGCTACCCAGGGTTTCCCTACTACATATTATGTATGGTAAACTTACTAAACAGACACTATGCTGTTGTTGGGTGCTGTCGAGTCGATTTTTTGCTCATAGTGACCCTAGGTGACAGAGTAAACTG
Source organism: Loxodonta africana (assembly GCF_030014295.1). Lineage (NCBI taxonomy): Eukaryota > Metazoa > Chordata > Mammalia > Proboscidea > Elephantidae > Loxodonta > Loxodonta africana. The sequence continues at coordinate 65,471,173 of NC_087351.1, read as the reverse complement.
CCCCATAGTGTTTGCTAGGCTGTAATCTTTGTGGGATCAGATCGCCAGGTCTTTCTTTCACAGAGTTGCTGGGTGGGATCCAATAGCCAACCTTTCAGGTTAGCAGTCAAGTGCTTAACCAATGCACCACCAAGGCTCCTTATACAGACACTATAGTGTTTGCTAAAAGATGGCTATTTCTAAAGGATGTGCAAAGAGTCTTATGCTAGCTGTCAATTCCTTTCCACAAAAGACTGACACTGACCCTTCAGGAGTGTGCTAAAACCACAAGTCTCTGTTTGGTCTGGTTACACTAATTTTCTTCCTGTTCTTATGGGTATCTTCTCTAGGCCTCATGCCCTGTGTTATCATTCTCCAATCCCAGGACTAATGACAAATTCCAGAAGCCTGCAGCTTTCTGTGCAGCTCCATACCACATCAGCTACTTTGCTTTTTTACTTGGAATGACTACCCAGCTCCCTGCCTCTCTGTCTCTTGCTATCATGAGCTGAAAGCACTGCTTCTGAGCGCTGGGTCCTCTGCACTCAGTGTGGAAGAAGGAATATTTTACACTCCCCGTGGCTGGAAAGATCACCATGATTGAAGGTTCAAGCTTAAATGGATTGTGCTTTCCCTTTGCTCCTACCTCTCAAACCAAAACCAAGACCAAACCCATTGTCATTAAGTCAATTCCGACTCATAGCAGCCCTGCCTCTGAAAAGAAACATAAAAAAACCCAATTCATTGCTGTCGAGTTGATTTCAACTCATAGCAACCCTATAGTCACCCTAGAGGACAGAGTAGAACTGCCCCATGAGGTTTCTAAGGATGTAGTCTTTACAGGACCAGACTGCCACATCTTTCTCCCATGGAGCATCTCGGGGGTCTGAAAGACAATTCAAAGGAAAATGAGACCAGAGCATACGGCTGTGTAGACCAGCTACAGTTTGCTTTTTAGGGATACCTATCTAGGAAACAGATCCTGAATAATCAATAGTATTAATCTCTAAAGTACTCCTTGCATTGCATTTCAGTTAGCAGCCCAGTGCTTTAACCACTGCACCACCAGGGACCAAAACATTCCCTGCTTTTGTGAGGCTTGAAGTTTATACAATTTTGGGAAGCCCTCTTTAGGGCAACGACCACAACAATACAAATAAAAATTGATAGATTCCCCCTCCTCCAGGTCCTTGGAAGAGACATGTAAATATAGCACCCTGAATCTCCAGCTTCATTAGCTTCTGGGTGATGCAAATGGTTAACACACTTGGCTGCTAACCGAAAGGCTGGAGATTCCAATCCACCCAGAGTTGCCTAGAAGAAAGGCCTGGTGATCTGCTTCTGAAAAATCAGCCATTGAAAACCCTGTGCAGCAAAGCTCTACTCTGACATACATGGAATCACCATGAGTTGGGGTCAACGCAATGGCAATTGATTGATTGAAACCCTGTCTGCTAAATGTGTAATATCAGTAAACATGCACCTAGGCCACACCTGCAGTCACGTGAGTCACACAAGCACACAAAGTATATTTAGCAAACATTAAGTGCCTATGATGACGGTCATAAGAATGGTGATATATCGGGTTATATGAATACACGCTCTACTTAAAATTATTCTAAGATAAAAATGTGCATCCTGTAGGTCATGAATAATAAAAACTAAATCCTTTTATGATTCTTTAAAAAAAAAAGCAAAAACCCAATGTCTTTTGAGGACCCCAAAATTTTCATGTATACAGGTAGTTCCCATTTTCTGATAAAACTTTAGATGAAATTCATTCAAACAATAGAGCTATATTATTTGTAAGACTTTATCAGTGGAAATTTTATACAAGTTTTAGTTCACAAACTTCTTCATTGGTAGATTACCTGTGGAAATGGAAATATTTTCCTTACATGAATAGTGTGATTAATGGAGTTACTGGTATCCCCAGCGCCCCATGCCTTCAGAGATTATGCACTACAGTCCCCTGAAAATGCATGGACAATAGAAATAATACTTTGGATTTGGTTTAGGAAAGCTGCTTATGTTTGAGGGCATTGTCTTGGAACAACATGAATCTCTAGCCTAAAGCGTATCATAAAATAATGGGGGGAGGGTCACCACTCACTAAAGACCCATTAAAGAAGTGAGTCTGAGAAAAACTTAATAGCAAATCTTTTTAATATTAAATTGAAAAATTAAGGTGAAGTTTAAAGTTTTTCTAATTGTACTTTACATATATATTTTAGCAAAGTAAAATAGAAAAGAACAGGATTTTAAAAATTAATAACCTTACTCTATTTTTTCACATCAGCCAAGATACATTTCTCAGTATCTTTTCTCTGCACTTGCCAATTTTTCTAACCCAAGCTCTGACAATCGTAATCACCATCAAAATAACAATAGCTACAACTTACCCAAGCTCCCATTGCCTGCCAGTCACTCTGCTGACTGCTCTACACACATTAACATAATCCTCGCCATGAGGTAGACGAGATCCCACAGAGGCACAGGTTCCAAAAAAAAAACCTTGAACATTTGCTGCCTTTTACTTTTCTGGTATGTCAGTTAGGAGACTTTCAGTTACAAGGGCCAGAAAACCTTAAAATGGGATTTTTTTTTTTTTTTTTAAATCTCATATGAGTCCAGGTAGGACTGCCTTCAGTAGAAGCTTGATGCAGCAGCTCAAGCCACATAACAGGAAATCTGTTTTTCCTGTTCTTCCACTCTGCCTTCCTTAATGTTAGTTTCCCTAGAAACTCCAGGTTCTCCTTCAAGATGCAAGAAAAAAAAAATTGCTAAATTCCAAGCCTCACATTCTCACCATAGCGCACTGAACAAGGAACAAGAGTGAGTCTCCTTCAGCAACATCCCGGTAAGCCCCTGGGTTCAATCTCATTGGTCCACATTGTTATGTCACTGTCACAGGGGAGCAGATGAGGTAAGGTAATTGGGTTACCCCTTGGGCTTGGGATAGGATGATATGATGCTCATTTCATGGATGAGAAAGGGATAGGTGTAACTTCCCAAAAAAGAAAATCAGGGTGCAGTTGGCAGAAAAGGGGGGAATAAGTGCTGGGGAATGGAGGGAGAATATCACCTCCAAAAATACATCCACGACACCTGGTAAGTATTATTCCCACATAGGTAAGAGAATTGAAAACTTTGATGCAACATCTGCTCATATGCATTCAGCTGTAACTAATTAATTAACAGAACTGTGGTCCCTCATTCTCTCTCCACTGCCTAAGTAAGAGGGAACAATCTGGTCATTATTTGTAATTAAAAAATCCTACTAAGAAATGGTAGGTTTAATTACTGTATACATAGGCTTCCTTCTCTGTGGGATAACTATAGTGACACGATGACCGCTGAATCCAAAATCTTCCTACTAAGCAAAGACTGAATCTGCATATCAGGAAAATGGACACTGAAATAATTATCCAAAGAATAAAGCTTTAATGTTCTTTCCATTCTTTCTAGTGATTTCCAAGTCAACCAAACAGCTTATACCCAGGCATGCCCTCAAACAATATTTTTTTTTAATTTTCTTTACAAACACTTCTTAATCATTTTATCAAAATTTTAATGAGTTGCCAAAAACCTAATCATATTTGGAATCTTTCAAACATCGTGAAGGGTAGAAACATGTTAAATCGTAATATATCTGAATTCAAGTACATTTATTGCCAATAATGTATCCCAAGTACAAGACCGAGATAAAATGGTGAGCCAGGTCTGGGTCTGACTTTTCATCATACTTAACAACAACAGAATGTTTAGAGTTTAAGAGAAAATAAAAAAGTAAAAGGAATTTTCCTTTTTTGTATATTAACAGTAGGCTTACTTGGAATACTCTTTGTGGTGATGTTCAGTTGACCGCAAAAATAACTGTTCAACTTTGAAGTCAAATGAAGTGCTGGAAAACATACTGGATTGAGGGGAAAGAAATCTGAGTTCTAGTCTAGGCTCTGTTGCTAATCAACTGTGTGACCTTTGTAAAGTCGCTTTACATCTCTGCCCTTCACTTTCCTCATTTGCACAATGAGCAGAGATTGGCAGAGGTTGGCACAGATTGTCTTTACCAGTTCCCAACCCTGCACTTCTCAGAATTTTGCAAGAAGAACTTACGAAGAAGGTAAGTATCCAGGATGGAACATTACCGTCCATTTCCCTCCTAGGAAACTGATAATAGGTGATGGAGCTAGAAAGCTTGCAGGATGAGTCTAGATTTTACAAACAAACGTCTGTATACCTCTTTAAATTGAGATTGCCATAAGTAAGCAATACCCATTACACTTTTATTCAAAAATAACAAGCTGTGTTTGAAATGCTGGTATATACCATTTATTACGCTCTCCAACCAAAACATGAAAACATTTGTACTTATGTTATGACTTCACCTGGTGGCTTTCATTTTCCCCAACATAAAGACAGGGTGAAGCAAAGTAATAGAAAAATAGAAAACATCTTTGTCGGAAAATGAGATTGCAGCTGTGTAACTGGAGCACACAACCATAAATCAGAATGTCAAATCCAAAACACATGACTTTTTGCAAGTTCTCCATGTGCGCTCTAATGTGATTACAGCCTGGTTGCTATTATGATTTAAAACAAAGTCTTTCATGCTAGAAACAAAATGCGGAATGTGAGCCGCCTGGGGGAGAGTGCTGCAAGCGAGCTAGCGATATACCCCTTGCTGTCAGAGAGGTGGGCTACAGTATTTCAAGTGCTGGTTTGTCAGGTGTGAGAGAGTAAGGATTCAAGAGGAACCTTGGCAGAGGTCTTAACATGAGGGACAAATTAGCCAGCGGTGTTCAGCTCAGCTTGACAATCTGAAATTAGCTTCTTTCTCTCGCCCTCCCCATCGTTTTTTTTTTTTTTTTTTTCTTCCCTAAGCAGAATCCTGAAGCCAAATACGAAGATTACAGAAGTCATTCTTTCCTGCCTATCACATAAACAAATGGCCCAGCTGTTATTGCTAAGATTCCAGTTTTAAACTTGGACTTTCTTGTATAAACTTCAATGTAATGGTATTTAAAGTGTCATAGGCAATAAGCATCTAATCCTACTCAATAAATTGTAGGCTCGTTGCATGAACTCCTAGAGCTGTTAAAGACAGCTGTGCTTTTTTTGTAATTTAAGTCATTTTCGAATTGGGCAGCTCTCCAGGTGTATTTTCAGACAAACAATGTGTGCTAGAAAAAGTGATGTTCGAAGTCTTTCAGCAATGGAATAAACACAAAGGAATAAGAGCTGAGATATAAGATGGCAAAAACATAATTTCTGATTATCCCAGGAAGGCAAGGATAGAGGTAGGGGTCCTAAGAAACTACTCTTATTTCCATAGACTGTTAGCATATGATCCAGGATATTTTCCACAAGGGGTTTTTGTGAACCCCATTATTTTATAACTGGTTGTTGGGCCAATGCTATGGATGGCTACTACCATGAACGATAACAATTCAATATTTCTCAAAAGAGAAACATCAACTCCCAGAGCAAAGACACAAGCCAAAAAGGGGAAAAGGTTCTCACATTGCTAATATTAAAAGGGTCAGAAGAATATGGTTTCTATCTCTGTGATCTCATTGAAATGATGAGATCATAAAGCAAGAAGGAATTGTTGTTGTTCCTGTTGTTGTTGTTGTTAGGTGCCGTCAAGTCGGTTCCGACTCATAGCGACCCTATGCACAACAGAACAAAACACTGCCCAGTCCTGAGCCATCCTTAAAATCGTTGTTATGCTTGAGCTCATTGTTGCAGCCACTGTGTCAATCCACCTAGTTGAGGGTCTTCCTCTTTTCCCCTGACCCTGTACTCTGCCAAGCATGATGTCCTTCTCCAGGGACTGATCCCTCCCTCTTACATGCCCAAAGTATGTAAGACGCAGTTTCACCATCCTTGCCTCTAAGGAGCATTCTGGCTCATTGTTCCTGTTAGGTGCTGACTAATAATGACCTAGGTACAAAAGAACAAAACACTTCCCTGTCCTGTGCCATCCTCACAATCATTGCTATATTTGAGCCCTTTTTTGCATCCTTTGTGTCAATCCATCTCTTTGAGGGTTTCCCTCTTTTTCCCTCACCCTCTAGTTTACCAAGCATGATGTCTTTCTCCAGGGACTGGTCCCTCCTCATAAAATGTCCAAAGTACGTGAGATGAAGGCTCACCATCCTTCCTTCTAAGGAGGACTCTGGCTGTACTTCTTTTGTTCTTCTGGCAGTCCATGGTATATTTTACCAGCACCATAATTCAAAGGCATCAATTCTTCTTCCGTCTTCCTTATTCATTGCCCATCTTTCACATGCATATGAGGCAATTGAAAAAACCATGGTTTGGGTCAGGCACATCTTAGTCCTTGAAGTAACATCTTTGCTTTTTAACACTTTAAAGAGATCTTTTGCAGCAGATTTGCCCAATGCCATATGTTGTTTGATTTCTTGACTTCTTCTTCCATGGGTGTTGATTGTGGATCCAAGTAAAATGAGATCCTTGAAAACTTCTATCTTTCCTTCAGTTATCATGCTGATGTTTATCCATCCAGTTGTGAGGATTTTTGTTTTCTTTTTTTAAGTCGAAGTGTAATCCTTACTGAAGGCTGTAGTCTTTGATCTTCATCAATAAGTGCTTCAAGTCTTTGATTTCCGCAAGCAAGGTTGTGTCATCTGGCTATTGCAGGTTGTTAATGAGTCTTCCTCCAATCTTCAGATAGTCTGTCTTCTTGGATTATTTGCTCAGCATACAGATTGAATAAGTACTGTGAAAAGATGCAATCCTGACTCACACCTTTTCTGATTTTAAACTAGGCAGTATCCCCTTGATCTGTTCGAACAATTGCTTCTTGGTCTATGTACAGGTTCCACATGAACACAATTAAGTGTTCTGGATTTCACATTCTTTGTAATGTTATCCAAAATTCCTTATGATCCACACAGTTGAATGCCTTTGCATAGTCAATAAAACACAGGCAAACATATTTCTGGTATCCGCTGCTTTCAACCAAGATCTATCTGATATCAGCAACGAAATACCTCGTTCCTCATCCTCTTTTGAATCTGGCTTGAATTCATGACCAGTTCCCTGTCAATGTACTGCTGCAACCATTTCTGAAGGATCTTCAGCAAAATTTTACTCGCATGTGATATTAATGATACTGTTTGATAATTTCAGCATCTGTTGGATTGCCTTTCTTTGGAATGGGAGCAAATATCGATCTCTTCCAGTTGGTTAACCAGGTAGCTGTCTTCCAAATTTCTTGGCATAGATGTTCCAGCTTTGCATCCATTTGTTGAAACACCTCAGTTGGTATTCCATCAATTCCTGGATCCTTGTTTTTCGCCAACGTCTTCAGTCCAGCTTGGGCTTCTTCCTTCAGTACTACCAGTTCTTCATCATATACCACCTCCTGAAATGGTTGAATGCAGAACAATTCTTTTTGGTGTAGTGACTCTGTGTATTCCTTCCATCTTCTTTTGATGCTTCCTGCATCATTTAATACTTTTCCTGTAGAATTCTTCAATATTGCAACTCAAGGGTTGAAATTTTTCTTCTGTTCTTTCAGCATGAGAAATGCCAAGCATATTCTTCCCTTTTGGTTTTCTAACTCCAGGTCTTTGCACATTTCATTATAATACGTTACTTTGTCTTCTAAAGACACGCTTTGAAATCTCTTGTATAGCTGTTGTACTTCATCATTTCTTCCATTTTCTTTAGCTGCTCGTTTTTTTTTTTTTTTTTACTCTACGTTCAAGCACAACTTTCAGAGTCTCTTCTGACATTTATATTGGTCTTTTCTTTCTTTCCTATCTTTTTAATGACCTTTCGTTTACTTCATGTATGATGTCCTTGATGTCACCGTACAACTCATCTGGTCTTTTGTCATTAGTGTTTAATGTGTCAAATCTCTTCTTGAGATGGTGTCTAAACTCAGGTGAGATATACTTAAGGTCATATTTTGGCTCTTGCGGACTTGTTTTAATTTTCTTCAGCTTCACCTTGAACTTGCATATGAGCAGTTAATGGTCTTTTCCACAGTCCGCCCCGGCCTTGTTCTGACTGATGATATTGAGTCTGTCTGTCGTATCTTTCTGAAGATGTAGTCAGTATGATTCCTGTGTAATCCATCTGGCAAGGTCCTTATATGTTATTGAAAAAAGGTTTTCCCAGTGAATAAGTCATTGGTCTTGCAAAATTCTGTCATGTGATCTCCAGCATTATTTCTATCACCACGTCATGTTTTCGAACTACTGATCCTTCTTCTTTGTTTCCAGCTTTCACATGCCAATCACCAGTAATTATTAATGCATCTTGATTGCATGTTTGATCAATTTCAGACTGCAGAGTTGGTAAAAAATCTTTAATTTATTCATCTTTGGCATTAGTTATTGGTGCATAAATTTGAATAATAGTCATATTAACTTGTCTTCCTTGTAGCTGTGCGAATATTATCCTATCACTGACAGTGTTGTATTTCAGGATAGATCTTGAAATGTTCTTTTTGACGATGACTGCAATGCTGTTCCTCTTCAGTTGTCATTCCTGGCATAGTAGGCAATATGATTGTCCAATTCAAAATAGCCAGTACCAGGCCATTTCAGCTCACTAATGCCTAGGATGTCAATCTTAAAGCATTCCATTTCATTTTGACAGCTTTTAATTTTCTATATTCATACATTCCACATTCTGATTATTAATAGATGTTTGCAGCAGTTTGTTCTCATTTTGAGTCATGCCACATGAGCAAATGAAGGTCCCAAAAGTTTTATTCCATCCAGTCATTAAGGTCCACTCTACTTTGAGGAGGCAGCTCTTCCCCAGTAGTATTTTGAGTGTTTCCAACCTGGGGTTCATATATCAGACAATATTTTACTGCTCTTCATAATGTTTAAAAAAAAAAATTTACTGGCCAACTTTTTCCAAAGTAGATCGCCAGGTCTCTCTTCCTAGTTTGTTTTAATCTGGGAGCACCACTGAAATCTGTCCAACATGGTTGACCCTACTGGTACTTGAAATACTGGTGGCATAGCTTCCTGCATCACAGGAACATGCAAGCCGCTACCTTACAACAAACTGACAGGCAAGAGGAATTACAAGTGTACATTTCATCCAGCCTGATGTCTCTAAGAAGACTCACAATAAAAGAAGAAGATTCATTGTTAATTATTTTGTACCTAAGTCATCATTATGGATTTAATGAATCTACTTCCAGCTCAAGACCTCTGAGTGGGCAGAACAGGGAGGAAGTTTTCCATATCCACCACAAGTTGAGTTTTCTACAATCAGCTGATATACCTTAGTATGAAGAAACTCAAGTTCTTCTTAACCATTGCTTGATGATAGTGAGTGGCCTTCAGGGAAGCCATTGCAAGTGTTTGCTTCCTGAGACTGATTCCAGAGCAGAGGAACTTTTTCTTTTTCCTCACTTTGGTGGTTGTTTTATCAGCACAATCAGCAGTTGGTTTGTGCTTACAGTATTGTCTTTACTCATCTTTGCTCTACGCTGCTGTGAGGTACTGCACATTATCTTTTGGGCCAAACATATCTGATACCTATCTCATGGTCAACAATGCAGAGAAAACAGAGAACAGCACAGGGAAAACATAAATCATAGACCGAGAGCCCACAGTATAGTTCCCCTGAGTTCCTCTGTGGTGGGCTGAACTTCATCATAGACAAATTGGGCCTGAAATGAATCAACACCTCCTACAGTTGCTGGAACAGAGCAAAAACTCACAGGTGGAGAGAACTTCAGGCAATGGCTCAGGATTATTTTTGGCCTAGGTACACAGCTGGACAGCTACCCTTAGTCCCAAAACTCTTGGAGATGACCTTCTGGGTCCCTGTCCCCACATGACCGTAAAAATGACAGTTCTAGACGCATTCCTACTGAATCTTTTAAGACTTGATCATTAAAACGTGCCTGCATCCAGCGTTTTGATGGGATTTCTATTGTCCCCCTATGAGAAAAAAAAGCTCAGACCTGTCACCTCAGTAGAACACTTCACCTTAGGCATCTTAGGCACCTTAGGCAAAAGCAATAGTCTACTCATTTCTAGCCCCGTAGAGCAAAACCCCTCAGGCTTTGTTCAGTTTTGAGGGGAAATTCAACAGCTCTGCATAGATTAACCAAAAACAAACCCATTACCATGGAACGGATTCTGACTCATAGTGACCCTATAGGATAGAGTAGAGCTGTCCCATAGGGTTTTCAAGGCTGTAAATCTTTACAGAAGCAGACTGCCACCTCTTTCTCCCTCAGAGCAGATTGTGGGTTCGAACCGCCGACTTTTCGGTTAGCAGCCCAGTATTTTAACTACTGGGCCACCAGAGCTCCTTGCATAGATTAAAGGCTTACCCAAAATATGTCAAGAAACAACTAACCTCTCAGTGTCACTTAAATAATTGTAGCATACCAGACACATGGTATTTATCAAAAAATTTAGACCCTCAGCTAGCCAACCTATTGGGTCCCATTACTCTCATTTAAAAAGTCTGTAAAAACCTGCAAAGCTATTGTCAAACCTACAGATAAGAGTATTCAGAATTTCATTTTCAAGACAATTTACCCAATACTACAGGTAGCATTTTTATGTGAATAACTTCCACTAAAATGCTCTTCAATTTTAACGAAAGTGTCTTGAAAGAAAGGACATGCCCCATAGAATGGAATGGTGGGTAGATTTTTTTTTTTTTTATGCTAAAAGCTGGAGAATGAAATTATTGAAACCATCTTCTGTTCTACTTTAATTTTCACCAGCTTTTTTGCTGGTTTACTTTAACAAGTAATGTTTGATTGAATTCAGGCCTGCTTTTGTTTACAAAATGAACATGAGCCAGCAAGTCGTGGCCTGGCTAATTTGCACATCCACTGCCTTGGTCTCCTCCCCTTTAAACAAAAATCTGGAGTTTGTGATTTATTGTTGATTCAGTTAACTCAAATGATTTTGATGGCAAAAACCTACCTTCCACCCTTTTCTTGAGATTCTCACTAAAAGTACACTACTTATTTCCACTATACAAGGCAGATTTGACAATAAATATCTATGCAAAAACATCACCCCAACTCCCAAGGTTTCAGATGCCAACAAAAGAAGCTGAGAATAAAAATCCACAGATGGAAGAAGAGGAAAGCAGGATCCCATAAATCCATAGCTTTGGAAACTAAGCTGGCCTGTGCAGAAGAATAAAACCATGACTACAAAGCAAAGTGGTCACTTGCGATAAGAGGTATCTTTGAGTCTTTACTCAGTCTGGCTAAATTTTGTCAACCCGACTGGATTTTCCATAATTGGCTTCTTCTCCGATATGACTGTTCTTCTCATTGTCCTCAGGCCATGACCAGTTCTAGGTCAGTTTACTCTGTTGAATGTGCCTTACCTTCCTGTTTTTGTCTTTTGTTAGCCTCGTCGTACTCATAATTACTTGTTCTTTGTCTCCTCCATTAGACTGTAATATCCTTAAGGGCAGGGCACATATCTGTCTTATTTATCACATATCCCCAGTGCCTCGCACTGGTCTATGAACATAGCTGATATCATTAAATATTTGTTGGTAAATGAGTTCTATTTCCTGCTTTTGTTCACAGGTGCAGAAAAAAAAAAAAAAAACAGTTGCTGTGAGGTCAGTTCTGATTCATGGTGACCCCATGTGTTTCAGAGCAGATATGTGCTCCATAGAGTTTTCAATGACTGATTTTTGGGAAGTAGATCTCTAGGGCTTTCTCCCAAGATTCTTCTGGGCAGATTTGAACCACCACCTTTCAGTTAGTAGTCAAGTGCTTAACTGTTCGCGCCACCCAGGGGATCCTAGGGAAAAGACATCTTCAAACTGAAAACTAGCATCACAGCTACCACAGCATAGCTTCAGTAGAAGCAGGTAGAGATAGACAATAGAATAACCAGAGGAATCTCCCAATCATTGAAAAAAAAACTTCAAAATCAATATGGAACATTCTTCCCTTCAAACCCTGTTATGGTCACAAGAGTTGTTATTGCTGCGTGCCACTGAGTGGATTCCGACTTGTAGTAACCATACATGACAGGGTAGAACTGCCCCTGTAGAGTTTCTTAGCCTGTAATCATTACGGGAACAGATGGCCATGTCTTTTCTCCCACAGAGCCTATGATGGGTTCAAACCACTAACCTTGGGATTAGTATCTGAGTGCTTAACCACCAGGGCTCCTGGCCACAAGGGAGGCCTGGAAAAAAAGGCAAGCCAAGACACAAAAAATAGAACTGCATTTTTCACCTTGAAGGTGCAAATGGTAAGGGCAGGTTACCAGCCGTTGAGTAGTCTCCGACTCACAGCGACCTTATAGAACAGGGTAGAACTGCCCCATGGGGTTTCCAAGGAGCAGCTGGTGGATTTGAATTTCCAGCCTTCTGGTTAGCAGCTGATCTCTTAATCACTGAGCCACCAGGGCTAGGTAGGGGGGTGATATGGATGATTTTTCTCCTTTACATGACTCCTAGTTGAGTTTCATTCACCTTTAGCAAGCAATCATGTTCTAAATAAGCAAAGTGTCTCAAATGTATACTCCACTGAAATATGTGGTGATAGTATTTGCAGGTAGAATTCCAGTCAGCACACAAACTTCCTTTTTTCTCACTTAAAAAAAAGTGCATAATATGATATTTTAAAGATAGAATTACTAATTTTAATTCATATTGAATAGCATGACCACCCTAGTTCAATAAAAAAAAGTGAAGATAAAAAATGAGCCTCTGAGTATTCTAATTCACCCTCTCACTGCAAAGTTCAACATAACTTAACTTTCTAATGAAATTATTTTTCAGTAAACATTGGTAGAAGTGAATTGAATTCTGTTCCTTCCAGTTTCATCAGCCTAAGTCTTGCTCTCCTACAATTGTAGCCTGTAAAATCAGTGGTAGGAAGCATGTCTTACGGAATGAAAGGCTTATGGAATATCATAGTTGGAAACAATCTGCATGATCAGAAAACTGAGATCCTTAGAGGTCAAATAACTTGCTTACTTTTCCACACCAAGATAATGACAGAGAAGGGGCCAGAAGAGAATATTATTCTCCTGACTCTGTGCCCCGTCATATTTCTTCTCCATCATATTGCACTAATATTTCTTTTCTGTCCCTCAGGGTTTATCACAATGTTTGGCACTTAATAAGTGAGTAGTGAATCATGCTAATTTGATTTCTTAAAGGGGATTTGTCTAATACAGTCTCAAGCATGATTCTGATTAATTTTATATTTTCCTTTCATATGTTTAGCCCTACTTTTGTATCCTAAACCTATGAGAGGAAAGTATTCAATGCTTGTCCTACCTTTGTACCCATAAGGAGCTCTGGTGGTACAAAGGTTAAACGCCCAGCAGCTATCCAAAAGATCAGGGATTAAAACCCACCAGCAGCTCCGTGGAATAAAAGACCTGGCAATCTTCTCCTGTAAAGATTACAGCCTAGGAAACCCTATAAGGCAGTTCTACCCTGTCCCATAGGGTTGCTATGAGTCAGAATCAACTCAATGGCATACAGTAACAACTTTTGCACCCACACAGATCACATATGGCCATTCACATAGAACCACCTTGCTGAGAACTGGATGTGTGCACATTTATTGTGTCATCCCTCTTCTATCTCTCTCCAATGCGTGTGCTTCCAGGTGAAGGTGTAGCTCCACACAGCATACTCTTCATTGGCTTGTCACTACCCTACCTCAGGAGGTAGACTTGCATTTCTGGTTCCAGTTTTAAAGCCAATCAACAGTGTTGTAAATGGTTTGAAACCTTGTGAGAACAAAAGAAAGAAAAAGTCTGTATCTCCCCAGAACATTCAAACTTTGTCCTTGGTTTCCACTGGTCTCAAAAAGACTGTATCTAGTGGTTAATGCACTTGGCTGCTAACAAAAAGGTTGGAGATTTGAGTCCACCCAGAGGTGCCTTGGAAGAAATCCTGGAGATCTACTTCCAAAAAAACTTAGTCATTGAAAACCCTATGAAGCATAGCTCAACTCTGACACATATGAGGTTGTCATGAATCAGAATCAACTGGATGGCAATTGGTTAGCATTTATTACATTCAATTGCTCTTTAAACAAAAATGGCTGCCACATGTTAGTCCCTCAAATGTATGCTGAATGAAGGTAAATAAGACATGTGATTTGAATTCTTTTACCTTCAGCTACAACGGGTTGTGCTTTTAGCCAATCTACTTTAAAAAAATTTTATTGCGGTAAAATATATATAACCAAAAAAAAGCCATTTAAACTATTTTTAAGTGCACAATTCAGTGACATTAATTGCATTCACCATGGTGTGCAGCCATCACCACTATCCAGTTCCAAAAGTTTTTCATCACCCCAAAGAGAAACTCAGTACACCTTAAGCAATAACTCCCCACTCTCCTTACCAACTACTAATAATCTTGTTTCTATGCATTTGCCTAATTCTAGATATTTCGTATAAGTAGGATCATACAATATTTGTCCTTTTATGTCTGATTTATTTCACTCGGCATACGGTTTTCAAGTTCATCCAAGATGTAGCATCTATCAGAACTTCATTTCTCTTTTTGGATGAATAATAGTCCATTGAATGTATATACCACATTTTGTTTATCCATTCATCTGCTGATAGACCCTTGGATTGTTTCCACCTTTAGGATATTGTGAATAATCTTGCAATGAATACTGGTGTACAAGTACCTATATGAGTTCCTGCTTTCAATTCTTTTGGGTATATACCTGGGAAGGAGCTCTTGTAGGCGCAATGGTTAAATGCATGTCTGCTAACTGAAAGGTTGGCAGTTTGAACCCACCAGCTGCTCCACAGGAGAAAAATGTAGCAGTTTGCCTCAGTAAAGATTTATAGCCTCGGAGACTCGATGGGGCAGTTCCACTTTGTCCTACATAGTTGCTATGAGTCAGAATCGACTCAATGGCAATGGATTTAGTTTTTGGGTTTATGTACCTGGGAATGGAATCCCTGAGTTATATGGTCATTCTATGTTTAACTTTTTGAGGAACTGGCCAAAATGTTTTCCATAGCAGCTGTACCAATTTAGATTCCCACCAGCAATGTAGGAGGATTCTAATCCTGGTGGGTATAAAGTTGTAACTCATTGCGGTTTGGATTTGCATTTCTTTTAATGAGTAATGTGCTCATGAGGAACCTGTACATAGATCATGAGGCATTCATTCAAATAGAATAGGGAAACACTTCGTGGTTTAAATTCAGGAAAGGCGTGCGTCAGGGTCGTATCCTTTCACCATACATATTCAATCTACATGTTGAGAAAGTAATCGAGAAGCTAGACTATATGAAGAATGGGGCATCAGGATTGGAGGAAGACTCACTAACAATCTGCGATATGTAGATGACACAGCCTTGCTTGCTGAATGTGAAGAGGACTTGAAGCACTTCACTGATAAAAATCAAAGACCACAGCTTTCAGTATGGATTACACCTCAACATAAAGGAAACAAAAATTTTCACAACTGGACCAGTAAGCAACATCATGATAAATGGAGAAAAGACTGAAGTTGTCAAGAGTTTCATTTTACTTGGATCCACTATCAATGCCCATGGAAGCAGCAGTCAGGAAATCAAATGAAGTATTACATTGGGCAAATCTGTTGCAAAAACCAAAAACCAAACCCACTGCCGTCGAGTCGATTCTGACTCATAGTGACCCTATAGAACAGAGTAGAACTGCCCCATAGAGTTTCTAAGGAGCACCTGGCGGATTCGAACTGCCAGCCTCTTGGTTAGCAGCCAAAGCACTTAAACACTACGCCACCAGGGTTTCCTTTAAAGTGTTAAAAAGCAAAGATGTCACCTTAAAGTGACTAAGTTTCAGTTGCTTCATATGTGTGTGAAAACTGGACATTGTATAAGGAAGACTGAAGAATTGATGCATTTGAATTACGATGTTGGTGAGGAATATTGAATATACCACGGACTGCCAAATGAACGAACAAATCTGTCTTGGAAAAAGTACAGCCAGAATGCTCCTTAGAAGCAAGGATGGTGAGACTTCTTCTCACATACTTTGGACATGTTATCTGGAGGGATCAGTCCCTGGAGAAGGACATCATGCTTGGTAGAGGGTCAGCGAAAAAGAGGAAGATCATCAGTGAAATGGATTGACACAGTGGCTGAAACAGTAGGCTCAAGCATAGCAACGTTCATGAGGTTGGTGCAGGACTGGGCAGGACTGTTGTATATAGAGTTGTTATGAGTTGGAACCAACTCGATGGTACATAACAACAACAATGACTAATGACGTTGAGCATCTTTTCATATGCTTATTGGCCATTTGTATATCCTCTTTGGAGAAATGTCCATTCAAGTCCTTTGCCCTTTTTTAAATTGTGTTGTCTTTCCAATCTACTTCTAAGGGACCTTGGAATAGAATGTTTCTCTTCAGGCAGCTAATAGATGAATATTGGAATTCACACAGATGTCAGCATTGCCATTCAAAGAGATAGATCAGGTTATCCCTGCTTGAAATCGTTTGATGGCTTCCCACTACACTTAGAATAAAATCAAATGCATAACAATAGCCTACAAGTCTTACATGACCTTGCTTTACCTTTTTGTCCAGCCTCATCTCTCTTGAAAAGTTCTTTTCATTTATCAACAGCCACGGTGGCCTTCTTTTAGTTTCCTCTTATTTCAGCTTTTTCAAAGCCTTTACATTTGGTCTTATTTCTATTTGGAATACTCAGTGTGCTCCTCCTCCTGCCAATGAATGTTTTTTTGTGTGTGTGCTAGCCCCTTTGGAAGGAGATTTTGCTGCTCCTCTCATCAAGTAGTGGAATCCATTCCCCCTCCCCTTATTTCATGGTCCATGGTATATACAGTATACTGCCTACTTTTTCCAACTCTCAGATTCTTTGGTACTATACTTTTACTACTGAAAGTATTTGCTTTCCTTCAGTAGGAACTTGTGTAATGGCAAAAAGCAAAAGAAATGTTAGTTGAGGCAAAATAGCTGGGTATGAGGCTTGCAAGTAAGGTAGTGTATCTAGAAAGTGTGACTGAGCAAAAAATTTGTCTCTTTTGGCTTTTATACCCCTAGATAAGCCTTGTAAGATAAGCCTTGAGTGATAGTTATGGAACCCTGGTGGGTTTTGTTTTGTTTTGCTTTGTTTTGTTGTGTCATATTTGGAAAACCAGAGGTTTCCACATGTAACCTAATGGAAAGCACCATGAAAAACATTAGCAACTAAGGTCTGGTGGTACAGATGGGCAACCGCTAATTATGGAGATCGAGAACTTTTTAAAAGTTCTGTGGTAACTATGTAGTACCAGATAATATGTCTCAAAATCCGTATTACCAACCAAAAATTTAAACATACTCCATGAATCAGCATACTTCCATCAATGAAAACACATGGTATATTAAAAAAAAAAAAAAATTTCAAATCAGAAAATAATTGGAGCTTGAAACGGTTAATCTGGACTAGGTGTTTGACTTACTTTGACTAATACAATGGATGGAAGTAACATTCTGAAACTTCTGAGATCAGGTGTTAAGTGGCCTTTTCACTTCCACTTTTGTTTTCAGAACCCAGCTGCTATGTAAACGAGTTTAAACTATCCTGCTTAAAAGAGAGGACATATGCAGAGAGAAGCCCTAGAGGATAAGAGAGCTTGTAAAATGAGAAGCCACCTGGAAAAGAACTAAGGTGTCTGGGCCGATAGCCAACTTTAAGACCCTGGATAGGGAAGTGAGGCCATCTTGGATTCTCTAGTCCCAGTTGAGCTGATGCTACATGAAACAGAAGAGCCATCCTGGTTGAATCCTACCCAAATTCCTGGCTCACACAAAACTTTAAGCAATAAAATGATTGTCACCACTAAAAAAAAATTTTTTTTTTAATTTATATACAGTAAAATATATATGTATATATTTTTTGGCTTATAGCTCTATGGGTATCAACACAAGCATAGATTATTATAACTACCACCACAGATGGATATAGTACAATTCTAATGCCCCAAGGAATTCTCTTGGGCTGCCCCTTGATAGTGAGAACTACCTTCCTCCAAACCTTGAGAATCACTGATCTACCCTTTAAACCTATAGTTTTGCTTTGAACAGAGTGTCACATAAATGGAATCAAACGATAGTCAACATTTTGAGACTGGCTTCTTTAAATTAGCATGCATTTGGATTTATTCATGTTGTTGTATGTATTAATAGTTTACTTATTTTTGCTGAGTAGTATTACATTGTATGGATGTAAGATATTTTGTTCATACATACATCCAATGAAGTATTTTGCAGTTGTTTTCAGTTTGCAGGAAACCCTGGTGACGTAGTGGTTAAGTGCTACAGCTCCTAACCAAAGGGTTGGCAGTTCAAATCCACCAGGTGCTCCTTGGAAACTCTACAGGCAGTTCTACTCTGTCCTATAGGGTCACTATGAGTCGGAGTTGACTCGAAGGCAATGGGTTTGGTTGGTTTTTTTTTTTTCCAGTTTTTAGTGCTTATGAATAATGTTGCTTTAAACATTCAGGTAGAGGTTTTTCTTTGACCATAAATTTTCACATCTTTGGGATAAATTCCTAGAGGTTGGTTGCTGGATATGTCTAATCTTTTAAGAAATTGCCAGAGTAGGTAGACCACTTTGCATTTTCCACCAACAATATGAGAATTCTAGTTGCTCCATACCCTTCTCAGCACTTGATATTGTTAGTATTTTAATTTTAGCCATTCTAATCGGTATGTAATGGTTATTCATTGTGGTTCAATTTGCATTTTCCCTAATGATGTTGAGCATCTTTTCATTTGTTTACTTGCCATCTGCTTATCTTCTTTATTGAAATATCTGTTTAAATAGTTTGCCTTTTTTAAAATTTTTTACTGTTATGTTTTGATGTCCTCTTTTGAATATGTGATTTGTAAATATCCTCTCCCAATCTGTGGCTGATCCTTTCATTTTAGTAGAAGTAAACTTTGAAAGGAGTCCCTGAGTAGTGCAAACTGTTAAGCCCTCGACTGATAGCTGAAAGTTTGGCAGTTGGAACAGGCCTGGCGGTCTGCTTCTGAAAGGTCACAGCCTTGAAAACTCTATGGAGCAGTTATACTCTACACATGGGTTCGCTATGAGTTGGAATCAACTTGATGGCAACTAAAAACAACCTTTGAAGAACAAAATTATTAACTTCTATGAAGTTAGAATGGACATATAGAGAGAGAGAGATTCAGATTATGCTTTTGGTGTCATATCTAAGAACTCTTTGCTTAGTCCAAGGTCATGAAGATTTTCTTCTATGTTTTCCTCCAAGTGTTCAATAGCACTACATTGTACATTTAGATGTATGATTGATTTTGAGTTAATTTTTGCATAAGGTGTGAGGTATGGATTGAAGTTCTGCATATACTTTATTAGATTTATATCAAAATGTTTCAGTTTTTCAGGCTATTGTAAATGGCACTTCAAGAAAAAATTAAGTTTCCAATTATTCATTGCTAGTGTAAAGGATTTCCAAGGCTGAAATCCTTATGGGAGCAGGCTGCCACATCTTTATCCCATGGAGCGACAGGCGAATTCAAACCATCGACTTTTCTATTACCAGCTGAGTGCTCAATCACTGTGTCACCAGGGCTTCTTAGTGTATAGAAAGACAATTGATTTTTGTTTGTCGACCTTGTAGCCTGTGACCTTGCTAAATTCAATTATTTGTTCTTGGGACATAGGAATTCAGGATTTTCTATGTAGTCAATAATGCCATTTGTGAATAAGGACAGTTTCATACTTCCCTTCCAATCTGAGTGCCTCATTTCTTGTCTTGCCTTATTGTACTTGCTAGGACTTCCAATGCAGTATAGAATTAAAAAAAACGTGGTGAAAATGTATGTCTTGCCTAGTTCATGATCTTAGGGGAAAAGACTTCAGCTTTCTCCCAATTAGGCATAACATTAGTTGTAGGCTTTTTGTTAATGCCTTTTGTCAGATTGAGGAAGTTCCTTCTATTTCAGGTTTGCTGTGAGGTTTTTTTCATAAATAAATGTTGAATTTTGCCAAATGCTTTTTCTTCATCTATTGAGATGATCATGTGATCTTTCTTGCTTGTCTGTGAATCTGGTGAATTATATTGATTGATTTTTGAATGTCAAACTAGTCTTTATATTTCTGAGATAGGCCCCACTTGGTCATGATATATAATTCTTTTTATATATTGCTGGATTCCGTTTGCTAATGTTTTGTTGAGAATTAATTTTACCTTATGTTTATGAGACATATTGGTCGTAGGTTTCTTTTACTGATTTTTCTAGTTTTGGCATCAGGGTAATGCTGTCCTCATAAAGGGAGCTGAGAAGTGTTTGCTTACTCTTTTGTTTTCTGGAAGTTATATTTCCTTCTGGCTGTATTGGTATTCATCTGCATGTATAGGAGGCAAAACAAAAACAAGAAACTCACCCCTTGAGTCCAGACTCCTCATCTAATCTGCCCGCTTCTTTCTACCTTTCAGAGTCCCCCAATAGTTTTTTTTTTATGTATTTTGTCCAGGGTTTTTTGTTTGTTTGTTTTGCTATAGACTGTGACAGAGCCGAATGTGCTTACTTTATCTTAGACCAGATAGGGGACCCAGCTGTTGTTTAAGCTGCTAGAATTTGGGGCTGTTATGCAGGAAAAGATAACAGATACAGTTCTCTCCATTCTTCATTCACATTGATACTAGTTAGCCACCTTTCAGGCTCCAGTTTAAGTGTTAGTTCCTCAGGGAGGCTTTCTCTAATCATTGAATCTGAACTAGGTCCCCCCTGCTTAACTGATTACCCTGCTTGTTTTTCTTCATCACGTTTTGTCAATGTATTATTTTGTTTATGTCCTTCATTTATTAACTAGTATAAGTCCACTATTAACCAGATAAGCCCGGTATTTAGTATGGTGCTGGGCACATAGTATGCATTCATTTAAAAAAAATGTTAAATGAATAGAGGAATGGATAAAAGGATAAATGAATGTACAAACCTACAGCTCATAATTTTTCAGGGATTCTTCCTATGCAAAGGGCAAATACATATTGTTAAGCAGTTTAAAGCTAAAAAAAAAAAATCTCTTTGAAAGTTAAGCTCCTTTTCTCTCCTTTCTGTTTGTCATTAGTGGAGGTGAACAGTGGCTAATCCTCATTTTATTTCATATATAGTCATATATTTTATTTCTACTTCTTGCCTTCTGGATTGTGTGTGTGTGTGTGTGTGTAGATGGAAAGAATTCTCCATATCCTCTTAAGCTCTTTAGCTTCTTTTTTGTATCTCTGAGGCTAACTTTCATTTCTTCGCTTAGAGAATTGAGCCCCCATTGTTTTCTCCTTACCTTTATGCTTAACCCTGTTTACCCTACAAAAGTCTTGTATATTTTACGTCTTATTGCTCTGGGAATCAGTCTCTGCTTTCAAAACCCAGTATTCTATATTACTTGCAACTTTCTGGTGTGATCCACGGCTTTAAATCTGGTTTTTGTTTTTTTCCCCCTATTACCCTTAGACTACATGATTTGGAGCTTCCCTGGCTTCCTGGGGCCACCCCAGCCCTCATCTCAGACTTTGATTCTAATTCCCCTTTAATTAGAGCCCTCAAAGTACAAGAAAAACCACACCCACTCCAATACCAGTCCCTGCTAGTAGAATTTCAATCTGGGCCCAGTCCCTGCTTGCCTGGGAAGGAAGGTCTGACACCTAGCCTGTTACAAACATAATATGAAACCTGACAGCGTGGAACCATCATGGAATAATTCCTGTGGTCTTGCTGACTTTACTGATTACATTACAATTTAATCCATTGTGCAAAAGATCTTTTATTTAAAACTACTTTGGGATCTAAATTTTTCTGTTTTCCTAAGAGATTTCATGAAATATCATTTTAACATCAATTTATTTGCTAGGCTATCATAGAGTGAGAACTCTAGATCTTAGGAAAGTGGGAAAGCCCATTTCTGTCCTAAACAGATCAAGATTGCTATGGATTTTCTGTGTTTTATATTTGTTGGTGGTGCATGTTTTTGTTGTATTTATTTATTTTGGTACTTCTCTAGTTTTTATGTTTCTCCTTTTAACAGCTATTAACTTCCTATTGAAGTATCTTACTTTTAAATGGCTTCTAGTTTGCTATGAATATTCATGTTTTTTTAAAAAACTGTTATTCACTTGACTTATAATCCCTATTCTTTCTTTTGACTTCTCAGCTTACATACTATTTAAATTTTTATAATGATTATATATTACTTTTAAATTTTTAAAAGTCATTAAAAATGATTTTTTTTTAAGTATTTAAACATAAAAAAGTTTAAATAGTACTTACCTAATGGGAAAGTTGTGAGAATTAAATACACAAAAAACATGTAGGAGAATGCTTCATCCCTAATAAGTGAGCAGTAAACATTAGCTGTTATGGTTTTTGTTTTTATACCCAATTCCAGAGACAGTCCAGCTCTACATTTCCAGCTCCTATTAGACATCTCTTTCTGAATATTTCACTTGTGCCTCAAATTTCTGACTTGAATTCACCATATTCCTCTACCTCCATGCAATTCTGTTCTTCCTCCTGTGTTTTTTATTTCTGCCAGTAACATCATGATTTTACTATCATAGGCTTGACTCCTAAGACATTTTTGTTTTTTTATCTCTTCTTTGCCTCTCAACCCAATTTCTAAGTCCTTTTTTATTCTATTTCTGCGATATCTGAAGACTTTAGTTTCCTCTCCATATGGTTGTTCGGAACCTTATTACAGCTCATTTGAACTAACACAATGGTATCTGGACTGATGGAATTGTCTGAAAACTGCCTTTGATTTCAAGTCTCTGCAATATTATCTACGCACTTTAGATTCATTTCCCTAAAGGACACGTCTGATGTCACTTTCCTATTCTTTCTTTGACTCTCTAATGCATACCACACTCTAGTCTCAATCAGCCACTGCAATCTGCCTAAGGAACCCCTTCATGCTTTGCACTCTCCAGGCAAGTTATTTAACTTGTACTAAAATAAAAATAAAATAAAAATTCACCACCCATATCTCAATTTGTCATACTGCGGTGGCTTGAGTGTTGCTACAAAACACTGGAAGTTATTCCACCAGTATTTCAAACATCAGCACAGTCACTCATGGTGGACAGGTTTCAACAGGGCTTCCAGACAGACTAGGAATAAAGGCCTGGTGATCTACTTCCAAAAATTAGCCTATGAAAACCTTATGGACTATAACAGAATATTGTCCAGTATAGTGCTGGAAGATGAATCCCCTAGGTTGGAAGACACTACACAGTAGCCACAACGGACTCAAACATACCAATGATCATGAAGATGGTGCAGAACCAGGCAATTTTTTGTTCTGTTATATACAAGGTCACCATGAGTTGTAGCTGGCTTGATAGCAGTCACCAACAATGACAAAATGCAGTGAAGGTCTATGATATTTTCTTTTTATCACCTTTGATCATTTATATCTGGGCTTTTAGGAAGTATTTTTTGTTGGCTTTTAACAGGTTCTTGGCTTTATTCTGTGTAGATGAGATGGCCAAATAGCGGAGTTCCTTATAGAAGAAGTTTCCTACCATTAAAACAATGTACATACACACACACCACAAACACATACAGACATGCTAAGGGACACGTTGGGATTTTAACAGTATCAATGCTTTACCTTAAATGCAGTAAATACTGCAGGAACACTTTTCCTTTACGCTGGACGTATTTGGAATTTGAGAACAAGAGCCAGTGTTGATTTTCAGACAGAATCCATTTAATTAATCATACTATTTGAACAGTTGGAGAGGCTATATATTTATGTAAGAGCTTAACATTCTTTCAAAAAAATTGTCAAGTATGAATCAAAATAATATTATTTCACTTTTTAATGAAACACTATTTATCTTTAGATTTTATTCACACCTAACTTTATAAATCAATCATTCCAGTCTTTGTGACACATTATTACCTATGCTTAAATGTTTTCTAAAAGTACTATCTTATGCAGTGTGGTAAAACAGGGCTAAGGTTCTATTTACCACAGGGACTCATTTGAAAGTGTGATATTTTCCAATTTTTGTTTCTAAATTTGACAAGCAATGGATACAGTAGAGAAAAAGTAACTTGGTAAAATACGTTTTCTCCTTGATCATCACAGCAGAAAGATGAACTTTTATTATTAAAAAAAGGTTAAGTTTGTCACACTCGATGAAGCAGTAAAAATTCTACGAAGGCAAATGTGAGAAGACATTGTAAAATTGGATTATTGCCTTTAAATCACCCAAGAACATGGTTTTAAGGCAAAATACTAATTAAAACATGTCAAATAACAAAAAATAAGTGGAAAACTTTGTAAAACTAGTTATAAGATTGGATTCTAGCTTCTTCTTTTAGAAGAAAGACCAGTTTGAAAGAGACAGTTTGGTCCTACCAGAAATGGTCCTATAGGAAACTCCCAGGACACGGGCAATCGTCTAAATGCAAATCACTTACAAGCTTCAACAACTGTTCTTCGAACCCAGCCAGTGTGGTCAGGGCCACTGAGGGCCATACTCAGGGCCTCAGAGTTGTGGTGTGACTCAAAAAAGTTGCAAAGAGGAAGAAGGTAACTAGAACACAGCATGGTAAAGTCTAATACACCACTTTGACTTACATCATTGCAGAACAGAGCTGTTTATGGTTAGCAGTTTCATGGCTAATACCCTATGATTTTGACAGTTATACTATGATTCCAATGTCGGGAGGGATACATGCTGTGGGTGGGGGGTAGGGGGGAGATGAAGCAGGAAGGTGGCTACTGCAGGCTGGTGTTCAGAGAAACCCAAAGGCTTTTTATGCATTAACTCAACATTAAGATTCAGATGAGTCATTGACTAAGGTCCAGATATCCACATTAATTTCCCCACATACTTCTCAGGCTGCCTTTGCTTTTTTGTGCTATGCTTCTTCTTGAAAACCCAGTGCAGTTTAATTTGAATAAATTTTAATTTATTATTTATTAATTTATTTATTTTTGTTTAATTTGAATAAATTTTCTGTATAGGAGGAGGAAGGGCACATGTAATTATTTTCCTTGTTCTGTAAGCCCCATAAGGATGGTCCTGGCCCCCACCATTGTGTGAAACTGTGCTGAGGACTGGGCAAGAGAAACAGTAAGAGAGGCAGCCTTTACCCTCTAGAAGTGCAACAATCCATGAGAAGAGATGCAGATATACCCTACAGTGTGCACTTCAGAATAAAACATTGACCTGACACATGAAAGTGTTGAGTGCAGATCAAGTGAACTTTAATATCATTCACTTATTCCACAGAAGAACACTTACTATTAGGCAAGTCCCTAAGCACTGGGGACATATGGGTGAACAAAACTCAACCCATCTCCGCCTTCATAGAGCTCTCAAAATAGTGGAGTGGAAATGTCTTTCTAACCCACTTTGATAACAAAATAAGACACAAATAAATGTAAAATTATTTTGATAAGTGAAGAAGAAATACATGGTAATATGGAAACTTATATGTTACACAACCAGGAAGAGAAAGCATTCCTGAAGAGGTAGGGATTGAGCAGGAGTAAACCATGTAACCACAAGGGAAAAGATTTCCATTCAGCAGGAGGGAGTATGGTGAGTAACAGGCACTGAAGAAAGCCTGGGGTGCCAGGAGTGGAGGAAGATTGGGGGTACGATGGGAGATGAGGCTTGACAGGGAATGAGGCTCAGATCCTGCAGAATTTTGTAGATCTAATTAATGAGTTTCATTTTGGGTAAAAAGCAGGAACAGTACTTATTTTGAGATAATTACCTAGAAGTTTTATGTCTAGTCTGGAAAGAGGCAAGATAGACCCTCATAGTCTAGAATACAATATGGCTGAGTACAGTAAAGGCACACCCACCCTCTCAGTGTACATTAATTGCTGGGGACAGCAATGCTAAGAGATGGCTTCTTGAATAGGGGCCAAACCACCACTTGGTTAAAACAGAGAAGTTTCGACTAACTCTACTAATAAATAATGAACCCAATATCCTTTGCCTGGCCTTCACTCTTTCACATAAATTCAATATGTTAATGCATCTGTAACAAATTAAGTGTCTCTTAAAAGTCCCTTAAAAGTCTCCAAATTTTTTAAAATTTAGAGTGCCTATGGAAAACAAATAAGCAAAATCCCTGACTTTTTCTCTATTCACAAGATCAATGGAATATGCCAAGAACCCAGAAAACTTCCTATTCCCAGAATTTTTTAAATAAATTTGCTTTCATGGACCAAAAGCAAAATTGGAGGTCTCTTTCAAAAAACTAGCTGGCTTGGTTAGCTTGCGATAATGAAGTCAAGAGAATACTAATATATACCAGTTGCAATACAGAATAACCTAATCTCCAACACTCACACTGATATTTGACTTACGTAGCCTAGACAACCCTCCGAATCTGAGAGTAGCAGTTTAAATTGTTTATTCTTACATAATGGGAAAGGAGGGAGGGAAAATTTTCTATTTCCCATTAGCCAGTGTCCCTTCTGTGTTGCAGTATTTTCTATTACAACCCATTAAGCTGATCTGTGACAACAAGCAATAAAATACCTGAGGGCATGCACAAAATCCAAACAGAATCATGGAATGCAGAGATAACAAGATGGTTTTTGTAAGGACATTTTAAATAAATTTATTTTTTTTAATTTAAAAAAAAAAGAAGAAGAAAAGAATGAGGAGGGAAATGCTATTAAAGAACTACCACAAGGAGTCAGCAATTTCTGAGTTTTTCAATTAAGTTGCCAATTTTAAGGCTATTACCCTGCTCCCTGAATCAAAAGGATTAACAATTTTCCTCTTAGCAATTAGAAAGGTAGAATTTTACCATGGAAGCACATGGGGAAGACTGTACAAGAAGTTAGAATTAACTAAATCTCCACTGAGGACCACCCAAGAGGAGCTAAATGAGGGGTTTCTTTCAAGTGGGACTGGGATCAAAGATTGAGGGAGATTAGAACCAATAGGAGGTTAAAGGAAAACATCTGGTCCTTTGCAGTAATCACCAATGGAGTGGTGGATCTTCCTTGGGAAAGGGCAGCCCATCTGACCACGGACCCTACAATGTGCCATTGAGTGCGGATTCCATGGGAGAGGACTCCTCTGTCATTCTGCAGAAAGTGCACTCAAACCTTCTAAAAAATTAATGGGGGTCTTACTTCATCGGGCAGAATGCAGATGTATAATTCAGCATTAGGATTCAAAAGACATTACTTTTCTTATTAGGGCGGCACAGCCATGCTATGCATTGCGTATAACCCTTGTTCATCTTCCTCTAGCGAAACCCATCGCTGTGGACTGAGGAACCTCACTGCTTCGGGGAACAGCTTAGAGGTGAGGCCATCTGAAAAGGAAGTCATACATATTAATTTTGACTTTAATTAGCCTTTTAGCTTTGGCTTATATAATAAATCCCTATATCTGTTTAGGCAAGAGATTTTAAAGCCCTGGGAAGAAATACCCAGAAGAAATAAGGGGGAGGCGGAGGTTTCAATATTTTAATTTAAAGAAAAAAAAAAAAATTTGGTGAAAAAAGCACTTTATTTTAGAATTTTCTTGCTTTTTGTAGTTTGAGTTTTTTAAAAGAGGGGCTTACTTTCACATACAAAAAACCCAGTGCCATCGAGTCGATTAATTAATTATCTGGGATAACATGAAGGATAGGAAATAAAGTAGAATTAGACTTTGTATATACTTTCACATAGTCTATACAAAGTCTAATTCTACTTTATTTCCTATCCTTCATGTTATCCCGGATAATTAATTAATCACTCAAGGGAATGACAAAAAAGCGCTCCAAATGGCCTCTTTAAATGTGCCAATTTTCTCTGTTATCTCTGAGCATCACACTTCCTTAGAAGAATTTCGAGGAGGAATTTTTCAAAGGATCAGAATAAGTGTGTGTTTGCTTGATGCCTCTATCTAGCAGGAAGGTGACTGGGGCAAGCTCTCATGTGCCCTTTGCCAGTGGGTCACGTACCAATAGGCTATTTCTTTAGGCCACAAGTAACAAAAGGGCTCACACTTTCTAAGCACCATCTCATCTTTCCACAAGACATTTACATCAGCGATGAGTTCATGAGGGGAGGAATCATAGAATAGCAGGGCTAGAACATAGCTTAGAAACCATCTCACTTTTCCAGTGAAGAAACCGAGGACTGGAAGATTCACAGATAGCAGAACTGTATCTACTTCCTGCTGGTTTTCTTTCATCTAGAGCCACAGTTGCAGCTCAGAACCTACCAACATTTCTCCTATATCTCATAACCAGGGTTGCGTCCGATGAGCACCCAACCTTGTCTATGGTCTCCAATTTTCCTCCCCTGTCTCAGACAGCTGGAAAGTGGGATAACAAGGGCCAGACAACCTCTGTCCCAGCAATCAGGGTTAGTGCTGGGGGCCAGGGTGGAGAGAGAACTCAGAGCCAGAGGGTGCTGGCTTTTAGCTCTACCACCCCTTAAAAGTGGGTTCCCGTGGGTTCCCTACTAACCTAGCTAAATATTTTCCCCAACTTTTCTTGTTTTCTTCTTTGGACCTCAAGTATAGAATGCTGAGAGTTATCATATTCCTCCATTTGTGGCTCATTGTCATCATCTAGCCATGCGCAACCTTCTCTCTTTTTATTTGATTTGATTATTTTCCCCATTCATTCACACTTCGTTCCCGTCTTTCACATAGGCAGCCCCTTTAATCTATTTACTATACACCCTTGGACATCCGTGTGTCCTTGAAGAATGTATTGTGTTATATTATGCATACACCTGTTTTTAATTTACATAAGTAATATTTCACTAAGTTCTCCTACCATTTGTTACACTTGTCACTAAACATTATTTTATTAAGATTTATATTTCTATATGTAAATACGGAAAACCCTGGTGGCGTAGTGGTTAAGAGTGACTCCTGCTAACCAAAAGATCAGCAGTTGGAATCCACCAGGCACTCCTTGGAAACTCTATGGGGCAGTTCTACTCTGTCCTATAGGGTCGCTATGAGTCGGAATTGGCTTGATGGCATTGGGTTTGGGTTTCTTTTTTATGTAAATATAGTTTATTGCTTCAAACTGCTGGACACTATTATGTAAAAAGCATCAGAACGTTTTACTTATCCATTACATCCAATGATGGATATCTAGGTTGCCACTGATCCCAGCTATATAGCAATGTTGCAGTTAGTGTTCTCATATACACCCCATTTGGTCAATGGAAGAATTCCCCTTGAGTAATATAGTTGAGAATTAGACTATGAGATGGGGAAGAAGCATACTTACTTTCACTGAATACTCACATATTACTCTCACAATGTTTGCCCTTGCTTATATACTTGCAGTCCAGCAGAATTCTTACATTTTCATTCACATTTGGTATTACTTGTCTTTTTAATTGTTGCCAATCAGATTTCCCTCCTCATTACTAACGGGGCTTTTGACATGGCAATTAAAAGCATTGTATTATGTGAAAAGAATTTTCTATTTCATGAAATTATATTTTACAACCAAATACAGAAAAATCCCTTGTGTACCTTGATTAGATATTTGAAATAACCCAATGTCTTGATTACTGGGGGGTTATATGTATGGCATATCTAGATCGCCATTTTCAAAGAATTAGAAAACAAAGCACCTGTAATCGTAAAAACCCGTCCATGAATATAGTTAGTCTATGAGAATTCAAAAGTCATTTCATGATTAAATGTGACCTACAGATCATCACCATTAAAATCAGCTCTCATTGTATTTGCCATGTGGATATGCCAGTTAAGAAATTACTTCGTTTTATTACTATTTTATTAATTTTGTCGGTGGTACTAAGAATATACACAAAACATACACCAATTCAACACTTTCTACATATACAGTTCAGTGACATTGATTACATTTTTCAAGTTGGGCAATCATTCTTATGTCCTTTTCTGAATTGTTCCTCCCCTGTTAACATAAACTCACTGCCACCTAAGTTTCCTATCTTATCTTTTGAGTTGCTGTTGTCTATCTGATGACATATAGATAGATCTTGAAAGAGCACAATGCTCAAGGCAGACATTCTTTCCTAGTTAAGCTAAACTACTGTTTAGCTTTAAGAAGTCTTCAAGGGATTTTTTTTTTTATTATTATCATTTTTATATATTGTGCTTTAAGTGAAAGTTTACGAGTCAAGTCAGTCTATCATACAAAAACTTATACACATCTTGCTATGTACTCCTAGCTGCTCTACCCCTAATGAGACAGCACACTCCTCCTCTCCACCCTGTATTCCCATGTCCATTCAACCAGCTCCTGTCCCCCTCTGCCTTCACGTCTTGCCTCCAGACAGGAGCTGACCACATAATCTCATATGTCTACTTGAGCCAAGAAGATCACTCATCACCAGTATCATTTTCTGTCTTATATTCCAGTCCCATCCCTGTCTGAAGAGCTGGCTTCAGGAATGGTTCCAGTCTTGGGCTAACAGAGGGCCTGGGGACCATGACCTCTGGGGTCCCTCTAGTCTAAGTCAGACCCTTAAGTCTGGTCAGGTGATATTTTTGGTTTAAGATTTAAAGATTATCTCAGGGCAATAGTTTTCAGGGTTTATTGCAGCCTCCATGGCTCCAGAAAGTCTGGATTCCATGGTAATTCAAAATTCTGTTCCCCCTTTTGATTAAGATTCTCCTATAGAATCCTTGACCAAAATATTCAGTTGGTAGTTGAGCACCATTCAGTTTTTCTGGTCTCATGACAAAGGAGGTAGTTGTCCATGAAGGTAATTAGACACACATATCATAGCCTTCTCCTATTCCCCCCAGCACATCTGTCAGTTTGTCATACTGTGGTGCTTGTGTATTGCTGTGATACTGGAAGCTGGAAGCTATGCCACCGGTATTCAAATAC
Organism: Loxodonta africana; assembly: GCF_030014295.1. NCBI lineage: Eukaryota > Metazoa > Chordata > Mammalia > Proboscidea > Elephantidae > Loxodonta > Loxodonta africana. The sequence continues at coordinate 65,440,357 of NC_087351.1, read as the reverse complement.
CAGCAGGGTCACCCATGGTAGACAGGTTTCAGCTGAGATTCTGGACTATGACCTACTAGGAAGAAGACCTGGCAGTCTAATTCTGAAAAGAATTAGCCAGTGAAAACCTTATGAATAGCAGTAGAACATTGTCTGATATAGTATCAGAAGATGAGCCACTCAGGTTGGAAGGCACTCAAAACACAACTGGGGAAGAGCTGCATCCTCAAAGTATAGTCGGCCTTAATGACATGGATGGAGCCAAACTTTCAAGACCTTCATCTGCGGATGTGGCACAACTCAAAACGAGAAGAAACAGCTGCAAACATCCATTAATAATCTGAATGTGGATTGTGCAAAGTATGAATCTAGAAAAACTGAAAGCCATCAAAAATGAAATGGAACACATAAACATTGATATAGTAGGCATTAGTGGGCTGAAATGGACTGGTATTGGGCATTTTGAATGGGACAATCATATGGCCTACTATGCCAGGAATGATGAAGAGGAAGGGAGTTGCATTCATCTTCAAAAAGAACATTTCAAGATCTATGCTGAAGTACAATGCTGTCAGCGATGGGATAATATCCACGTACTTACAAGGAAGACCAGTTAATACGACTATAATTCAAATTTATGCACCAACCACTAAGGCCAAAGGTGAAGAAACTGAAGATTTTTTACCACCTTCTGCAGTGTGAAATTGATTGAACGTGCAATCAGGATACATTGATAATTAATGGTGATTGGAATGCAAAAGTTGGAAACAAAGAAAAAGGATTGGTAGTTGGAAAATATGGCCTTGGTGATAGAAATGCCACTGGAAATGGCATGATAGGATTTTACAAGACCAGTGGCTTCTTCATCACAAATACCTTTTTTTCAACAACATAAACAGTGACTATACACTTGGACCTTGCCAGATGTAATACAGAGGAATCAAACTGACTACATCTGTGGAAAGAGATGATGGAAAAGCTCAATATAATCAGTCAGAACAATGCCAGGGGCTGACTGAGGAATCAATTGCTCCCAGGCAAGTTCTGAAGAAAATTACAACAAGTTCACGAGAGCCGAAGTATGACCTTGAGTATACCCCACCAGAATTTATACACTATCTCAAGAACAGAGTTGATGCATTGAACGCAAATGACCAAAGACCAGATGAGTTGTAAATGATATCAAGGACACCATACATGAAAAAAGCAAGAGGTCATTAAAAAGACAGGAAAGAAAGAAAAGACCAAAATGGATGTCAGAAGAGACTCTCAAACTTGCTATTGAATGTTGAGTAGCTAAAGCGAACAGAAGAAATGATGAAGTAAAAGAGCTGAACGAAAGATTTCAAAGGACTGCTTGAGAAGACAACGTAAAGTTATAATGACATGTTCAAAGACCTGGAGTTAGAAAACCAAAAAGGAAGAACACACTCAGCATTTCTCAAGCTGAAAGAACTGAAGAAAAAATTCAAGCCTCAAGTTGCAATAGCGGAGGATTCTATGGGCAAAATACTGAACAATCCAAGAAGTATCAAAAGAAGATGGAAGGAATACAGAGTCACCGCACCAAAAAGAACTGGTTGACATTCAACCATTTCAGGAGGTAACATACGATTAAAAACTAATGGTACTGAGGAAGAAGTCCAAGCTGCACTGAAGGCATTGGAAAAAGACAAGGTTCCAGAATTGACAGAATACCAATTGAGATGTTTCGACAAACGGATGCAGTGCTGGAAGTGTTCACTTGTGTATGTCAAGAAATTCGGAAGACAGCTGCCTGGCCAACTGACTGGAAAAGATTCATATTTATGCCTATTCCAAAGAAAGGTGATCCAATCGAATGCAGAAATTATAGAACAATATCATTAATATCACATACATTATTAATATCATTTAAAAGAAGTTGCAGCAGTACATCAACAGGGAACTGCCAGAAATTCAAACCAGATTCAGAAGAGGACGTGGAACCAGGGATATCACTGCTAATGTCTGAAAGCAGAGAACATCAGAAAGATGTTTACCTGTATTTTATTCACTATGCAAAGCCATTCAACTGTGTGGATCATAACAAATTTTGTATAATATTGTGAAGAATGGGAATTCCCGAACACTTAATTGTACTCATGAGGAACCTGTACACAGATCAAGAGGCAGTCATTCAAACAAAACAAGGGATACTTCATGGTTTAATGTCAGGAAAGGTGTGCATCAGTGTTGTATCCTTTCACCACACTTATTCAAACTATATACTGAGCAAAAAATCCAAGAAGCTGCAGTATATGAAGAAGAATGGGGCATCAGAGTTGGAGGAACACTCATTAAAAACCTGTGATATGGAGATGCTGAAAGTGATGAGGACTTGAAGAAGTTACTGATAAAGATCAAAGACTACAGCCTTCAGCATGGTTTATACAACTCAAAGAAAACAAAAATTCTTGCAACTGGACCAACAAGCAACATCATGATAAATGGAGAAAAGATTGAAGTTGCCAAGGATTTCATTTTACTTAGATCCACAATCAACGCCCATGCAAGCAAAAGTCAAGAAATCAAAAGACGTATTGCAGTGGGCAAATCTGTTGCAAAAGGCCTCTTTAAAGTGTTAAAAAGCAAAGACGTCACTTTGAGGACTAAGGTGAGCCTGACCCAAGCCATGATGTTTTCAATCACCTCATATGCATGCAAAACCTGGGCAATGAATAAGGAAGACGGAAAAAGAATTGATGTCTTTGAATTATGGTGTTGGCAGAGAATGTTGAATATACCGTGAATTGCCAAAACCAAAGAACCAAGCCAAACCTGTGGCCGTCAAGTTAATTCCAACTCATAGCTACCCTTTAGGACAGAGTAGAACTGCCCCATAGAGTTTCCAAGGAGTGCCTGGTGGATTCCAACTGCTGATCTTTTGGTTAGCAGGAGTCACTCTTAACCACTATGTCACCAGGGTTTTCTGTCTTGGAATAACTAGAGCCAGAATGCTCTTTAGAAACAAAGATGGAGAGATTCCGTCTCATGTACTTGGACATGTTATTAGGAGAGACCAATCCCCTGGAGAAGGACATCATCCTTAGTAGAGGGTCAGCGAAAAAGAGGGAGACCCTCAAAGAGATGAAATGACAACAGTGGCTGCAACAATGGGCTCAAGCATAGCAACAATCATGAGGATGGCACTGGACCAGGCAGTGTTTCGTTCTCTTATATATAGGGTCACTATGAATCAAAAGCAACTTGATGGTGCCTAACAACAACTTCCTATTCCTGACTGTCCTTATTCCTCCGTTGCTCCAGGTGAATAGAGACTGGTTGTGGTGCCTTGGATGGTTGCTTGCAAGCTTTTAGCACCCCAGGCCGTATGCAATGAACTAAGAGGTAGAACAGAGGCACTAAAAACATTATTAGGCCAATTAGTCTGGGGTCTTAAAAGCTAGCAAGCAGCCATATACCAAGATATACCAATTGGTCCCAACCCACTTGGAGTAAAGGAGAATGAAGAACACCAAAGACACAAGGAAAATATTAATCCAACAGACAGAAAGGGCCACATAAACCAGAGACTCCATCCGCCTGAGACCAGAAGAACTAGATGCTACCCGGCTACTACCAATGACCACCCTGGCAGGGAACACAACGGAGAGTCCCTGACAGAGCAGTAGAAAAGTGGGATGCAGAACTCAAATTCTAGTGAAAAGAACAGACTTAATGGTCCGAGTGAGACTGGAGGGATCCTGGAAGACATGGCCCCTGGATTCTCTGTTAGCCCAGAACTGAAACCATTCCTGAAGCCAACTCTTCAGGCAAAGATTAGACTGACAATAAGACATAAAATGACACTTGTGAAGAGATGGGCAGCTCCTGTCCAGAGGTGAGATGAGAAGGCAAAAGGGGACATAAGTTGGTTGAATGGACAGGGGATATCTAGGGTGGAAAGGAGGAGTGCGCTGTCACATTATAGGGACAGCAACTAGGATTACATAACAATGCGTATATAAATTTTTGTATGAGAAACTAACTTGAACCGTAAACTCACTTAAAGCACAATAAAAAAAAAAAATTATTAGGCTAATTAACTGGGATGTCCCACGAAACCATTACCCTAAACCTCCAAACCAAGGAACCAAATCTCATGAGGTTTTGGTTGTATATGACCAGCTTCAGCAGCTACTCTATTTTTTTTTTTTTGTCATTGTTGTAAATATATCTATCACACAATTTTTGCCAATTCAACTTTTTACAGCTGTACAACTTATTGACAGCAATTAGAACAATCGGCTGTGCAACCCTGCCCTTAATCAATGTGATTTTTCCATCACCATTAACATCCCCTCTTTCCTCTCCCTCCTGCCCCTTGTAGCCATTAATAAACTTTGGTCTGTATACCAGCTTTTTCTTATCTTTTGGTATAAGCAGGGGCATACAATATTTGTCCTTTTATGATTGACTTAATTCACTCATCATGTCCTCAAGCTCTAACCGTATTGTAGCATGTATCAAGACTTTATTTCTCCTACTGACTGAGTAGTAGTATTCTCCTACCAGATGAGCGGTATTTCACTGTATGTGTGTACCATATTTTGTTTATCCATTCATCTGTTGATGTGGATTTAGGTTTCTACCTTTTGACTCTTGTGAATAGTGCTGCAGTGAATGCTGGTGTACTTGAAAGTCTCTATTTTCAAGTCTATTGGGTATATACAGTAAAACTCTTTGAAAGCTGGAACCTATGTAAGGCAGAAACCTACCAGAGAAGGAAAATGCAAATATTTCCCACTAAAACAAGCAACAGAAAAGTGGTTAAGACAGCATCCTGTCAAAGTCAAAAAACTTGTGAGCCCTGGAAAAGGAAACAGTCCCATCAAGTTCCAGCACTCATAGATTCCACTTGGAGCCCTGGCATTGAAGTGGTTAAGAGCTCAGCAGTTTGAACCTATGGAAGTCCTATAGGTCAGTTCTACTCCATCCTATAGGGTCACTGTGAGTCAAAATTGACTCGATGCAGCCTAATTGGACTGGCCTAAAAGCAAAGAGGTTTCCAGGATAAAATGAAAGCTTCAAAGGTCAGCGGAGCAGGGGCTGGGGTCTGGGGAACATGGTTTGAGGGAACTTCTAAGTCAATGGGCAAAATAATTCTATTATGAAAACATTCTGCATCCCACTTTGAATGGTGGCGCCTGGGGTCCTAAATGCCAACAAGCGGCCATCTAAGATACACCAATTGGTCTCAACCCACCTGGAGCAAAGGCAAAGGAAGAACACCAAGGTCACACGACAACTAAGAACCCAAGAGACAGAAAGGGCCACATGATCCAGAGACCTACATTATCCTGAGACCAGAAGAACTAATTGGTACCCGGCCACAATCGATGTCTGCCCTGCCAGGGAGCACAACAGACAACTTCTGAGGGAGCAGGAGACCAATGGGATACAGACCCCAAATTCTCATGAAAAGACCATACCTAATGGTATGATTGCGACTAGAGGAATCCCAGAGACAATGCTCCCCAGAACTTCTGATGGCACAGGACAGGAACCATCCCCGAAGACAAATCATCAGGCATGAAAAGGACTGGTCAGCGGGGGGGAGAGAGATGCTGATGAAGAGTGAGCTAATTAACTCAGGTGGACACTGGAGAGTGTGTTGGCAACTCTTGACTGGAGGGGGGATGGGAAGAGAGAGAGAGAGGGAAGATGGCAAAATCGGCATGAAACGAGAGACTGTAAGGGCCGACTCAATAGGGGGAGAGCAAGTGGGAGAAGGGAGTAAGATGTATGTAAACCTACATGTGACAGACTGATTGGAATTGTAAATGTTCACTTGAAGCTTAATAAAAATTAATTATAAAAAAAAAATTGACTCGAAGGCAATTTTTTTTTTGGTAGGAGTAGAATTTCTGAGTCATATGGTTCTATTTTTAGTTTTTTGAGGAACCACCACACTGTTTTCCATAGCAGCTGTACCATTTTGCATTCCCACCAGCAATGGACAAAGGCTTCAATGTCCCCACATCCTCGCTAACATTTGTTATTTTCTGTTTTGTTTTGTTTTCACCTTAGCCATTTTCGTGGGAGTGAAATGGTTTCTCATTGTGGTTTTGATTTGCAACTACCTTTTTTCTTTTAAACAAGGGACAATATTGGATAATGTACCAGGCATACTTCTCATTTCTACGCTCTTCCATCTCACCTCAACTACCCGAGCCCTACTCCTGCACAATATACTCTTCCTTGAAATTGCTCTCCACCCACAGCTCCTGCTGAAGGAGTGGTCATAGGTAGCCATGTTAGTGCTTGATGGTTGTTTTCCTGCTCACAGCTTTTAAGGGAAGTTCATTGGTCAAACATTGAACTCATTCATAAGCTGGGATGAAGCAATTAGAGACTTAATTACTTTAGCTAAGATACTAAGATGGAGTTAGCCATGGTGAGCGTAAGAGCTGCCAGTACATGGAGAACCTCGGCCAATGGCAGCACCAAGCAAGACAGACCTAAAATCATAAGAAAGCAGAAACTAAGAAGTTGCACAGGATGCTAACCTGCAGAGAGAAGATAGAAACAAATGTGCAGAAAGAAGCAAAGGTTATAATTACCACTCTGATGGCTGAGTATATAAATCAGCTAAACAGAAGCCTTACTGGAAAGAACCTTTATCTAAATCCTTTACCCAACTCCACTCCCGTTGTACAAAAAATAAAACTGATCAGACGTTCTACCCAGAGACAGGCCCTATCAATCCCAGGCAAAGGGACTTTCAGACCTCTATTTTCTCTAGTTTTCCAGAACTCCCTTTAACTACACAGCATCCACCAGTTTTAAGGGAAAATAGGAAAGTCTGGCCCTCTGCTATGCCTTACCTGCTTAGAAGTAATCTTTGGTAAGTTACTCTAAAGGAGTTGGGTATAGAATTAAAGGGAGAAAAGGGAGCTGTGACATTTACCCGAGACTCAACTATCAGTGTACAATATCCAAAGGGTCATCTAAAGTGTGGATCACTCAGATATATCCCAAACCTGTTAGAACGTTAAGACTGGAAGGGACATAAATGTAACTCAGACATTTAATTTAATAATATTTTTTAAATAACCCAGACTTCTTCCAAATACATTGAAGATGCTCTATAGAGTGTTGAACTGAATCCAATTAACTCGTTGGAAGTTAACGAGCTGGGGAGAAAAATGAGGCAGAAAACCAAAAAAGAGGGACCTAAGGTTGTGAGGAAGCACTTTCTCAGAAGCAAGAAACGAACTTCTGGGACAGGGTGTTAGAGAAAATTATCTCCCCAGCAACATACTGACCACAGGTCAGAGTAACTCTCCATTTACCATCATGAATTAGATGCTACCAAACCATAGACTTTATAAATTAATATCTATAAAAAAAATTTTCCAACAAATCCTATTGCCATATTTTCTTTCACATGTTGTTAGTTACAGCCTGGCTCCCCACCTCTTTATTCTAACTTGCTTTACCTACTTGCTCCCAACTCTGCCTCTTTATAATTGATATCACCTGGTACTTTTCTTTGTCTGCTCCTGGTCTGAGTTCCTGATGCCTGTTTGGTTGCTCATTCCTTGCCCATCTGACTTAGAACACTTGGCAGAGACCTTCAGCAGTGGTTTTAAGGGAGGTTACATCTTGTCTGGGTGGTGGAAGTTCAGTAGGGCTGAATCTGGTACAAAGACTATTCATATTAGGAGTGATAGTAAAATCAGAGGAGCAGACATGGAGTGGAGCAGGGGACCTAGGTGGGTAGCCCAGGGAAGCAGATTCTGAGATGGAGATTAGCATGCAGAAGATCGTTGGGGAATACTATTAAGAACACCTGTGGATGGGAAAGGAAGGAAATTAAAGGGAAGGAAGCAAGACTGGGCAGAGGGAGAAGTTGCACTGCAATGCAGCCCCAGTGGAAGACTTGGAAGGCTGCAAGGGGCTCTGAAGATGGAATGACTCTTCCGAGTTGTCTTGAACTGGGATGAGAGGGCCAGGCCTTTCTTTAGTTCCTAGTATCAGCCATTGGGTGTGGGCCATTCTGAGGAAAAAATTCTGAGGAGGGTATGATAATTCCTAAAAGAGGGTTTATAGCTGAGGGTCATCTCCTTGAAGCACTCCCAGCATCTAGGGGTGATAAGTCCTTTATTTACAAAGGGAAATCTAGTGGTACAGCATCTACCACAGTGGGTATGTAAGAAAAGGGAATTTCAACAGCCAGCAAGCCACAGAGAGAGGCCAAAACGATTAGCAAAAGCCAGAGCATGGTACCAGGACACCTGTTTCACTTCTTTGCTGATACATTACCAGTAATATTTATGTTGTTTAGAGTTAGGTTCATCATCTTAATTTTAATTGTAGGTTTTTCCCATTTATTTCCAAGTCCTTTTTGGCCCTAACTAAATGCTGACCTTAAAAGTCAATAAAATGCTGATTGAACGCATGAGTGAGCAAATGAATATTTGGTGATTAATGGCAGTGAAACAAAACTATAATCCGTACTCTCTAAAGGACTGCTAGGAATCCTTGGGTGGCACAAACGGTTAATCCCTTGATCACTAGCTGAAAAGTTGGTGGTTCAAACCCACCCAGAGACACCTCAGAAGACAGGCCTGGCAATGTGCATTTGAAAGGTTGCAGCCTTGGAAACCCTTTGGAGCAGTTCTACTCTGCACACATGGGGTTACCATGATTCAGAATGGACCCAACAGCAACTAACAACAACAGTGTGACTGCTGGTGTTTAAAAAAGGAATCTGATAATTCGATTGCAGACATTTAAGGTAACTTCTCATTTTAATCTCTTAACAAACATTAACTGAGCCTCTGTACTAAATATCATAGAAAAACAAATACAAATAAGCAACAGCCCTTCTTGTAAGTTATACAAACAAATAATTCTGATGCAAGGCAGACTGTGTCATTATCATTGGAATCACCCAAACTGTCCCCAAGAGTTCAGAGACTTGAGCGTCCCTTAGACCTGGGGTGGGGTGGAAGGCTTCGTTGAGGTGGTAGCATTTTATCTAAGCCCTGAAAAATGATTGGCCATGGGAAGCATTAGTGAGCATGTTCAAAGCAGAGGGAATGACCTGAACAGAGGAAGAGCAAGTCATGTGAATTAGTTGGGCAACGTTGTGCATCTTTGGAACCATGGAGATAACACTGGGATATAGGTTTACAGTCAGCTTTTTGAAAATGTGCTAAAAAATCTCAAACTACTCAGACACCGAGATCTAATGGAAAGAGCTCAGCTGCTAACCAAAAGGTCAGCAGCAGTTCAATTCCACCAGCCACTCTTTGGAAACCCTATGGGACAGTTCTACCCTGTCCTATAGGGTTACTATGAGTCAGAATCCGCTTGACAGCAACGAGTTTTTTTTTTTTTTTTTTTTTACTTCTTTAGTGTCATTCTTAATTTTATTCTTCCAGAGTGGGTCTATTCTAGGCTAATAATTCATTTCTAGGTATCAGTGTCTCTCTATTTGGTTATGACATTTTCAGAAGATAGGGGATTATTCATAAGCAAGTGTGAAACTCATCTCAGCAATCCTATTGGGTTGTTTTGTAATACCAAGGTGATTCTGAAATGTCCTAAACCTACCAGAAGACTTAAATACCACCTAAGCATTTCTGAGAGGGCCTTAATTTTCCTTTTTCTTTTGATGTTGGGGTAGGGGGAGGGTCATGCTCTGAATACTCATCTGAGAAAGGGAAAACTTGCAGAAAGGTTTGTTTGCAGCTCATATTTAGATTTCTAGAACGCTCAAAAAATGTCAAACCAACTGATAGGATGAGAAGCAATGACATAAAGTGAAAGAGGATTTTATTTTACTTCTAAGGTTGATCAGTTCTCGATTAACCACGTGTTACTTCTTTAAGATCTATCTTGTGATGGGAGTGCCTGGGTAGTGCAAACAATTAACTTGTTTGGCTGCTAATCATAAAGGTTGGAGGCTTGAGTCCACCCAGAGGTGCCTTGGAAGAAAGGCCTGGTGATCCACTTCTGAAAAATCAGCCATTGAAAACCCTGTGGAGCACAGTCCTACTCCGACACACACGGGGTTGCCATGAGTCAGAATTGACTCAATAGCAACTGGTATCTTGTGATTATTTAAAATGACGGAAATGTTTTAAGATTTTGGATAAAACTCAGGAAAACTAGAGTCAATGATATACTTAACATATTTTAATTACCATTAGTCTTGTCCTTTAAAAGTAAAGCCAACCACGGCTGAGCCTCATCTCCAGAAGTCAGACAATTCTAATTTTATTTTGGCCTTAATCTTAGTTTTCGGCTAGATCCACGTCTAGGTATCTGCCAGTGTTTTCGTGACAGTCTTGTGGTTCACACTGAGCAGGAAGATAGACCTGCTGAATTAGAACAGGACAGCCCCAAGTTTCTTTTGAAGAAATCCATGATTAATGTGTTCTCACATCTCCCTCAGCAGGTTGCTCATTGGAAAGGGCTTTCCAAAAGGCTTTCTGAAAAAAAAAAAAAAACACGTAACGCTGGGCAGATTCATGAATGTCTTCTAGCTACAGGAAAGCCATCCAGAACTGGAGATTTGCCAAAGGGCATATTTTGGCTTCCTGCCAGTATTTTGTAGTAGGGAAACATTATGTTGCGGGACTTCCTTTCCTCTAGTGAAAGCTTACTAAAGGTCAGAAAATTATCCATTTTACCCACACACAGAGTCTAACGTTCACAGATTTATTGTGGCTCAGGAATTCATGACATATCCTTAGAGTTTATCCTGGAAGACAAAGGAAGTAGAAATATGATAACGAAATCATGATACATAAACATTAGTCTTTTTGCACATTTTCCTTAAACTGCTTCCCCCTCCTCCACAAAAATAAGTAAATAAAGCGTAAGTAATGACTTGATTTGCTTCATTCTATAATTCTTTAAATAACTCCTAAAAATACATCACCAACAGAAGCATAATATCACCTGGTTCATAATAACTAAAACTGATGTACAAAAACGAAAATATAATACTTCTTTAAATTTTTTTTAGTTAGGTCATCATAGTTACAGCTTCATTTTTAAGGTACGCTTTTAAAATAGAACATCTAATGATAAAAAAAATGATAAGGAAGGGAAATATCACAGTGACAGATCAGTCACTTTATCCCTTTTTGCTCCACTCCACTTTCTTTTTTATATTAAATTCTGAAATTAAAGGAAATTAATGTCTTATTGTTGTTCTTCGTGAAAGAAATATGAAAAATCACATGGGAAAACTCGTAAACTTTAACAAAGCACTGCTTAGAGTTTTATTCTTTTCACAATTAAAATTTACCTCAAGTCTTTTTCATTCAATGCCAGGTCTAAGACCACCAACATAGAAATAATTTCTAGTTTTTTAATAGCTCCCATTAATATCTATGAAAACACAGTAAATGCATAGTTTTCACATCAGGATATGGGGCCACAAGAAATGAATTATTTATAGGGACTGCATAAAAGTAATCTAGCAGTACCAATGCTTGCCGAACAAAAGTGTCCTTTATAATTTTCATTCATTCAGTAAAAAGTCATTGAAATCTTACCAAATGCCTTGCACAGAGGCAGAAGCTTTAAGGAGTGTGAGGTATGTAACACTCAATTCTCATAGTAGAGAATCTAGACTCCAGTTGGGAAGACACATGATTATCGCACTCCTGTGCGTGCACACACACAAAATACCCAGTCATATGTGATGAAGGGCCTAACAGACAGACACAGGAGACAAAGGACATGGCAGCTCAGAGGAAATGGTGATCACTGTTATTTTTAACAGTCTAAGAAGTCGCTATAGAAATGGCAGGGCATTCTTCCAAAGGATAAGCCAATGGCCAAGGAGTCCATCCCTCACAGATGTATACATCTAATTGAAAAGAAATTTATGTAGATGCTCTGTTACCCTGGGTAAATATTTTTATACTTTAATGTCCCTCTTCCTTTTTTCTCTTCTCTACCCCACACCCATCAGCTGCTTGTGCTTGTAGTGCCTGTTGCTATGATTCTGACATGTTCTGCCAGAAATCCTAGGCAAAATGAGAGTCTTAATCTCTGAGAACCAGAGAAAATGATGTTACATTAATGACATGTACTTACATATAAATGGCATGGGTCCCCTTGGGGTTGGGAAAGGGGTATACATATAACTGTATGGATTTTCTGAAGACATTTTAATGAGAGCTATAAGCCATCCTTTTTATTATCTTCCAGGGAACGAAATCAACTCACATCAGAATGATTTATCTTCCCCAATGGATAATTAAACTAGGTGGTAACTAAGTATTCATAACTTGTAGTTAGATTTTCTAAATATTTTTGAACCTACAAATGAAATCTTTTATTCTGGGTTTTAATATTCTAATTATTAATTAGAACCAGCACTAGAAGAATGTACTGTCTTAAGAACCTTATGTATACATAAACCCAAACCCATTGCCGTTGAGTCAATTCTGACTCATAACGACCCTAAAGGACAGAGTAGAAATGTCCCATAGGGTTTCCAAGGAGGGCCTGGTGGATTTGAACTGCCAACCTTTTGGTTAGCAGCTGTAGCTTTTAACCACTACGCCACCAGGGTTTCCTATATATGCATAAAGGTGAGGAAATTAAAAGCAGTGAGAAATTGCAGGATATTCATAACAGAGCTAAAGATGCTTTTGTTTTTAACCTTCCTGGGTTCAGCCTCCAGCACGGAGGTCCAAGACTTCATCATAAAAAAAAAAAAGAAAGATTTAATCATGAGCTGACAGTCCGTGATCTGAGATGCGGTGGCACAGTGTAGATGCTAGAGACAGTTACAGTGGCACAAACGTTCTCCAGAATGCAGAAAGATTTCTGATACTGTAAGGAGCAAATGCAGGCAAAGAAAGGATCCCTTTACTTCTGTGCTCTATCCTTTGGACATTATCTGGCATTTTAAAGAGAAATGCATTCAGAGGTGATTTTAAAATCAATCATGAATTGGGTACAATATGGTAACAACTAACAAATAGCAAGCATGTAACTACGTGCCAGGCGCCATCCATGAATTTCACATGCATTATGGCATTTAATCTTCAAACAGCCCTATGTTCTTGCTGTCGTGTGCCGTTGACTTGTATAAGGCAGGTGCCATTCTTAGTCTCATATTATGGGTAAAAAGTTGAACCACTGAGAAGTTACATAACTTTCCCAAGAGCTTTCAGCAGGTAAGTGGTAGAGTTTCTATTCAAAGTCAAGCATTCTGGCTCCAGAGTTCAATTCAATCAATATTCCTCAACCAACTGATCTGTTTTTCTTGCTTCTGAAGGTGCCTGTGTCTATTTTTATGTCTCTATAACTTTACGGCTTTTCCTCTAAAAGTTTCATTAATCCAAGTATGACCACCCTTGCTTATGATTCAAAATCATCCTGAATCTTAAAGAGATTTTTTTCTAATGATTTTACAAAAATCAATTTTTTTCTTATGTGACATCAAACCTTTAATCAAATGCAATTAGTAGATCTACTTTCTTTTAGAACCTTTTTCTGCTTTGCTTTCTTCAGAGCTTGACTATAATAAGGGTGTTTTATGTGTGTTAAGCCTTATTTGGGGATGTCAAACTATGTATCTTTTCTGAACAAATGCCTCTTCTCTTTGAACCAACAACATGGATATCGTTTTCACATATCAAGTCAAAAAAGAAACAACCAATTTATAGCCTATTAGTCAAATTAGTCCAACTATGAATTCCTCTCTGGGCAGGGAGTTTTCATGGCCATTTACTTTTAAAGTTGACAGTCATTCAAGAAATAGGTGTTAATTTTACCAATTGAAATTTTATTTATTAAGAAATTCCATGCACTCGGAAAGATATGTAACTTGAATAGGCTATCTTTGTTGAAAATGAGCAATATAATCTTTCGGGAGCTATAAGCACCAACTGTCTAGACCAAAATGCCCCGTCAACTAATGAAACTGTAGAATTTATTTTACCACTGAAGTTTGTTAGAGTCAAAATCTTCTTATGGGCCACTGGTCTATGACCTAGCAAAGAACTGGAAGACTTTGTACATTTCTAAGGCTTAGGAAAGGTATTTACGGTCCAAAAAGATATGTAGCTTTGAAGAGCAAAGTTAAGGCCCGAGTGATTAGGAACAGTCTACAAGAGCTCATTTCCTCTTCTCAGCTTTACTCATCTCAATTGCTATTTTATCCAGTGAAAGTATCTTTGGTGACTAACTCTCCATCATCGAATCGAAAATAAAGTCATTTCTAGGTCTGAAGGAGTCTGAAAGGTGGTACAAAGAACTGTGCGCTCCTAAGGAAAACGTCTAGGTATTATTTATTAACTTTTTATTTCTTTAAGAACCTGCTTTTGTACTTCCCTTCCTCTCATCCTCTTATTATTCCTCCTCATCAGTCATTCTTTTCTACGGTCAATTGGGATGCCACCCAAACCCACAGTGACATCTGCTGGCCAATCAGGAATGGCTGGACTGAGTCCCGGCAATGGGGCCTGTAGCAAGTAAATGAGTCCATTGAAACAAACATTACATACTATAGAAGTATTTTAGAAACAGTGAGAAAAAAAATTGAGTGAGTGTTACACAAGGAAGCTTGGGAAAAGAGAACTTTGTAGGGAAATCTGTCTGAAATATTACAAATATAAAATTTAAGAATTGTATGTGTTTTTACCTCATAAAAATGAGCCAAAAGTACACACTGTACCATGAACCAATGATTAAGACTTAAGAAAATATTTATGCTGATTACTCATGGAAAGTCACTTTTTACATTGGATTTCATCTGCTACACTTCTAGTCCAAGAGACTTTATGTAGCATGAACTTAAGTCTCAAAAGTAACATAGGGGACTGACTGTTGCACACACATTTGTTTCCTTTAAGAATAGTGATTAGACCTCCCACACAAAGGGTTAAAAATTTAGGTTTCATACATTCTTCTCTATCCTTTCCCAAGAATTGCCAACTGAATCAATTCTTGGTTAACTTTCTTTACTAAAGAATATTCATATTTTGTTAATCCTAGGTATTTATATATTGGTTATTTTGGCTAGGTACATTTTTGAGAATGTTGGCTTTATTTTAAGCAAATCTATTTCTGACTTGAAAGTACAAATTCTAGTAAAAACAAAGACAACAGGAATACTTCTTAACATTATAGTGTATTTTTACGCAAATAACATGCCTTCTACATTTGTTTGCCAACCACACTCTCCCCCTGCGTGGTATTTTTGTAGGCCCGCTATGCTAATAATTTTTTTTTTTTTTTTAAACTGGAACATGTAAAAAAAAAATTGGTATAGCAGTGCTTATGAAAATACCTCTTGGGGGGGAGGGTGTTATTGGCAAAAATAGAAGGTACACATTATTTGTGTAAAAAACAATGGTACTTTCTCTTCAAATATTTACACTTTTTATTTGAAGGTAACATACTAGGAAAAATCCTCTATACACACGCTCATATTTGAACCAGGAGGATGTCCCTGAGGACTTGTAGCAGCAAATGTGTATGGACAAAAATGTTGGCCTTCTTCATTTTTTTTTTTCTTCATACTTACGCTGTGTTCTAAAAGCCAAAATTTCATTTTAGCATGACCTTAGAAGAATAGTGATACTTTTAGTATTTCCTGGTGTTTGGTGGAAGGAATGTTTTTATTTGAATGCAGATGTCACTTGGTTTACAGGAAGGATTTGGTAACATGTTCATGCCAGTACTGCACTTACCCCAAATTTCTTGCTATGTAGGAAGAACACATGTCAAAGCTCACTGTTTGTTAAATGGAAAAGATTCAGTACACCAGAAGCTTCTATTATAAACATTGTGACTTTGTGCAATTTACAAAATGTTCTATCTCCATTAAACAATAAACCCTTGACCCCAGAGCTCAGTTTCAGGATTCTGCTATTTGAGAAGGTAGACATAATGGATGGCAATAATAAATGAAAAGTTCAAGAGGTTAAGAAAAACTGTTTAATTATTTCTCTAGAGCGTGGGCTGCAGAAGCCTCGCATGTCTGCCTTCTTCCTTGTGGAAACTCTGCATGGAAAGAATCCATCAGAGCAGCCCAGGCAGGGCATAAAAGCAGGTTGCTGGCCCTCAGCTGTGTTTATGAGCAAATGGTCTCTAGATACCCTTCCATCTCTGAGCCTTACAGTTCCTGCCAAGGGGAATCCAGTGCCAGTCCCAAGGCTCAGCATCTGTTTTCCAAAGAGCTTGGATTTGTTAGCATGAGAAATTCATTGCTCATAGTTGCTTCCCAGCTGTGGTACTAGTGATTGTAGCCTCCTTGCCTTATTTATTTGTAGAAAACCATGTTCTGTCCACTCTTGGAGGCTCTCATATTAACTAGTTTTGGACACAGGGTGCTGAGCTCTAAACCGCAGGCCCATCAAGCTGCCTTGTGAACTAGTGAGCTCCTTCTTAAAAGCCAACTCATTTGAACTTCACAAAGTTGGGACATCCATGTGAGGGTGAGATTTGGCAGTTCCCAAGGCACTATGTTCTCTCAATGAGATATCCAAGAGATAGGCCAAGTCTATAAGGTGTGAGCGTTGGTAGAGAGCTAGTCTAGGGAAAGTTCTTAGTGGCACTTAGGAGGCCAGTGAAAAGCCTTCTCAGGAGAGAATTACTGGAGCAAATCTGGTGGAAATTCCTCACAGGATCCACAGTGAGTTCAGAGCAGGAGCCAGCAAAGAATGCTTTGTAGGCCTAGACTCAGGGCTTTCAGGATAGCGGACAGACATTCTTGTTGTTGCCAGATGAATGTGAATTCTTGAGCACTTCCTATCCCCCAACCCATCACAAAAACTTTTACAGTAAATTGCTAATCTGCCTTATTCCATCTAGATTTGCAGAAACCAGATCAGGGGCAGCTGCTCAAATGAACCTTGGCTTCTGAACTCTAGAAGATTAGCATTGTGAAGGCTGTGGCATGGGAAAGGAAAAGGACTCGGCTTTGCTGGAATTTAGACACCAAGGATTTTTTTTTTCTTTACAGTCTGAAAAAACATTGAAACCAAACTTTAATGCTTTGGTAAGAATTATGACATTTTATTAATTTCACCTCTTAGGATAAGTCTTAATGTAAAAGACACTGCTACCAGCATGCCCTGTCAAAGAGGAGAAATTAACATTTTTCCACGTTTTTACTATGGGAGAGGAGGTGTGGTACCATAGGTAAGAATCGGAGCTTTCAGTTAAAAAGATGGAGATTCCACTCTTTCCTAGCTGGATAATCCTCAGGCAAGTAGTTTTCTGTTTGTTCTGTTTTTAATCTTTCTAAGCATCAGTTTTCTAATCTGTAAAATGGGGATAATAATAGTTTCTACCTCAGATGGTTGTGCCAATTAAATGACATTATGCACCTAACAAGATATTTGACACAGAGTCTGGCATCACTCAATCATTGCTGGCAATAACCTTTATAATTAAGCCATCAACTGTGAATACAAAGGCTTTGAATTTAAACCCCATCTAGACAAAACTGCTCTGCATAACCTCAGACCAATTTTTTCTCTTTCCTTGGCACAGAATCTATTGCTAGGTATCACCAGGGTGGATAACAGAATGGATGAAATCTTTCTTATTTCCAATCTATACAGAATTAGAATGAAATAAACACTTTGATGAGAAAAGACGGTATCTCAAGAACAAGTGTCTTTATTCCATTCTTACTCTGTGCTATACAGGTGACTTTCTGGCAAGAGGGAAATTCTAAACTTCATGGCCTCAGCATTAACTCCGAGACAGATGAAAGAAGAAACATGTGACCAGGCACAAAAATACAGACCCTCAGGTTCTCAGGAGGTGAGCCCCAGCTGAGCCAAGAATCAGGGGTGGGCTAGAGCAGAATTCCTTACCCACCTGCCCCACCCACACTGCACACAGGTGTGCCTCAAATGAATGAGAGGCCTGCTTCAGGATTAACTGAATCCCTTTCCAAATCCTCCCCCCCACCACCAGCCACCTCCAGGTAAGAGCTGCCTCAGTTACTTGCCCAGATGCCACACAAATGTTTAATGTGAGCCATAGACTGAAGAAGACTGGGAAGCCCTGGGCGTGAGGGGGCTAGGACTAGGGAGAGGCACTGCAGCACTTGCCTCAGGCTCAAAATTAAGAAGACACCAAAAAAAAACAGTAGTCAAAAAATATATATATATTTAAATGGAATATATTAAAGTAAAAATGCATAAAAACCCATGATGAAAAAAAACCATCATTTTAATAAAGACAAGATTTCAAGGCTCAGAAGCACCAGGCCTGGGCTGGGGCCAACTGGGGGCTGTGGGTGCACCCAGCAGAGTCAAATCAAGTGCCTAGAGGTTCCAGTGGAGAAGCCCTTAAATGCCCAAGGCCCATTTCTGAGGGCCTTGTCCCCAAAAAGCCTTGCCCACACCATTACTTTATACTTGTTGCTGTATGCCATTGAGTTGATTCCAACTCATAGTAACCCTACAGGACAGAGTAGAACTTCCCCACAGGGTTTCCTAGTCTGTAATCTTTGTTGTTAGGTGCCATTGAGTTGGTCCCAACTCATAGCAACCCTATGTACAACAGGAAGAAACACTGCCTGGTCCTAACCTTCCTCACAATTGTTATGCTTAAGCCCACTGTTGAAGCCACTGTGTCAATTCCTCTCATCAAGGGTCTTCCTTTTTTTCACAGACCCTCTACTTCACCAAGCATGATGGTCTTCTCCAGGGACTGGTACCTCTTGATAACATGTTCAAAATATGTGAGATGACATCTCGACATTCTTACTTCCAAGGGGCATTTTGGTTGTATTTCTTCCAAGACAGCCTTGTTTGTTCTGGAATTCCAGTATATTCAATGTTCTTCGCCAATGCCATAATTCAAAGGCATCAATTCTTCTTCAGCCTTCTTTATTCATTGTCCAGATTTCACATACATATGAGGCAATTGAAAATATCACGGCTTGGGTCAGGCACAGCTTATTCCTTAAAGTGACATCTTTGCTTTTTAACACTTTAAAGAGGTCTTTTGCAACAGATTTGCCTGATGTAATACGTCATGTGATTTCCTGACCGCTGCTTCCACAGGTGTTGATTGTGGATCCAGGTAAAATAAAATCCTTGACAACTTCAATCTTTTCTCCATTTATTATGATGTTGCTTATTGGTCCAATTGTAGGGTTTTTATTTTCTTTATGTTGAGGTGTAATCCATGCTGAAGACTGTAGTCTTTGATCTTCATCAGTATTGCTTCAAGTCCTCTTTGATTTCAGCAAGCAAGGTTATGTCATCTGCATGTCACAGGTTTTTAATGAGTCTTCAACCAATCCGGTAAACCTGGTGGCATAGTGGATAAGTGCCATGGCTGCTAACCAAAGGGTCAGCAGTTCGAATCCACCAGGCGCTTCTTGGAAATTCTTTGGGGCAGTTCTATTCTGTCCTATAGGGTCGCTATGAGTCAGAATCAACTCGATGGCACTGGGTTTGGTTTTGGTTTTGGTTTAACCAATCCTGATGCCACATTCTTCTTCATATAGTCCAGTTTCTCAAATTATTTGCTCAGCATACAGATTAAATAAGTATGATGAAAGGATGCAATGCTGATGCACACCTTTCTTGATTTTAAACCATGCAGAATCCACTTTTTCTGTTCGAACGACTGCCTCTTGGTCTATAGTACAGGTTCCACATGAGCAAAATAAATGTTCCAGAATTCCCGTTCTTTGCAATGTTATCCATAATTCATTATGATCCACACAGTCAAATGCCTTTGCATAGGCAATAAAACACAGATAAACTTCTTTCTGGTATTCTCTGCTTTCAGCCAAGCTCCATCTGACATCACCAGTGATACCCTTCATTCCACCTTCTCTTCTGTATCTGGCTTGAATTTCTGGCAGTTGTCTGTTGATGTACTGCTGCAACCGCTTTTGAATGATCTTCAGCAAAATTTTACCTGCATGTGATAGTAACGATATTGTTTGATAATTTCCGCATTCTGTTGGATCACTTTTCTTTGGAATGGCCACAAATATAGACTCTTCCAGTCAGTTGTCCAGCTAGCTGTCTTCCAAATTTCTTAGCATATACAAGTGAGCACCTCCAGCGCTGCATCCATTTGTTGAAACATCTCAACCGGTATTCCGTCAATTCCTGGAGCCTTGTTTTTCGCCAATGCTTTCAGTTCAGCTTGGATTTCTTCCTTCAATACCAACGGTTCTTGATCATATGCTACCTTGTGAAATGGTTGAACATTGACCAATTCTTTTTGGTACAGTGAGTCTGTGTGATTCCATCTGCTTTTGAAACTTCCTGTGTTATTCAATAATTTGCCCATAGAATCCTTCAAAATTGCAACTCGAGGCATGAATTTTCTCTTCAGTTCTTTCAGCTTGAGAAATGCCAAGCATGTTCTTCTGTTTTGGTTTTCTCACTCCAGGTCTTTGCACGTTTCATTATAATACTTTGTCTTCTCAAGCTACCCGTTGAATTACTCTGTTCAGATCTTTTACCTCACCATTTCCTCCATTTGCTCTAGCCATTCTACATTCAAAAGCAAGTTTCAGAGTCTTTTCTGACATTCATTTTGGACTCTTCTTTCTTTCCTGTCTTTTTAATGAGCTTTTTCTTCCTTTGTGTATGATGTCCTTGCTGTCTTCCCACAACTCATCTGGTCTTCTGTTGTTAGCGTCTAGTGTGTCAAATCTATTCTTGAGATGGTCTCCAAATTCAGGTGGAAGACACTCAAGGTCATACTTTGGCATTTGCGACTTGTTTTAATTTTCTTCAGCTTCAACTTGAACTTACATATAAGCAATTTATGATCTGTTTCACAGATGGCCCTTGGCGTTGTTCTGACTGATGGTATTGAGATTTTCCATCATCTCTTTCCACAGATGTAGTCGATTTGATTTCTATGTATTCCATCCAGTGAGGTCCACATGTATAGTTGCTGTTTTTGTTGTTGAAAAAAGCTATTTGAAATAAATAGGTTGTTGATCTTGCAAAATTCTACCATGTGACTCCAGCATCATTTCTATCACCAAGGCCATATTTTCCAACTACCAATCCTTTTTCTTTGTTTCCAGCTTTTGCATTTCAACCATCAGTAATTATCAATACATCTGGATTGCATGTTTGATGAATCTCAGACTGCAGATAACAGTAAAGATCTTCAGTTTCTTCATCTTTGGCATTAGTGGTTGGCACATAAATTTGAATTATAGTCTTATTAAATGGTCTTCCTTGTAGCCACATGGATATTATCCCATAACTGACAGCGTTGTACTTCAGTATAGATCTTGAAATGCTCTTTTTGAAGATGAACGCAATACCATTCCTCTTCAATTTGTCATTCCCAGGATAGTAGACCACATGATTGTCTGATTCAAAACGGCCAGTACCAATACATTTCAGCTCACTAACGCCAAAGATATCGATGTTTATGTGTTCCATTTCATTTTTGAAAACTTTCAATTTTCCTAGATTCATACTTCGTACATTCCACGTTCTGATTATTAATGGATGTTTGTAGCTGTTCTTCTCATTTTGAGTCGTGCCACATCAGTAAATGAAGGTCTCGAAAGCTTAACTCCATCCTTGTCATTAAGGTCAACTGTACTTTGAGGGAGTAGCTCTCCCCCAGTCGCCTTTTGTGTGCCTTCCAACCTGAAGGGCTCATCTTCTGGCACTATATCAGACAGTGTTCCGTTGCTATTCATAAAGTTTTCACTGGCCAATTTCTTCAGAATTAGACTGCCATCTCCTTCTTCCTAGTACGTCTTAGTCTGGAAGCTTTGCTGAAACCTGTCTACCAAGGGTAATCCTGCTGATATTTGAAATACAGGTGGCGAAGCTTCTAGTATCACAGCAACACACAAGCCACCACAGTATGACAAAGTGAGAGATGTGTGGTGTTAGGCTATAATCTTTACAGGTGCGCATAACCAGATCTTTTCTCCCTTGGAGCCACTAGTGGGTTCAAACTGCTGAGCTTTCAATTAGCAGCCAACCGCTTAGCCATTGTGCCACTAGGGCTTCTTTACTTTATGCTAGACAAATTTAAAGTTCCCCACACTGGCTGGGAGATAACTTGAGAAGTAGGCTTCTACTGTTTTAGGTTCAGGCTTCACTCAAAGCTGGCAAGATATCACTTTCAGGTTCAAAGAAAAAAACTGCCTATCAAAGAGCTCAAAAGATTTTTTGAACCCAGATCAAGTATTTACCAAGCAATTTTTTGATGAATGAGGGCCAAATGATTCTAAAATACACAGTTTAAGTTTCCCTAGAATATACATGGCTTTGGAAAATGAAAGGGAAATGGTGCTTTGGGCAAAATACATTTGGGGTTCTGCTGAACCCCAAATATTTAAAAAATACTCCAAAGCTTGCCAAACCCCAAGTGTTTCTGGGCTCACATATCCTTGCTCTCTACTTGATAATACCTTTTCCACTGTTGTTTCCCCAGGCAGCTCTACTCACCACAGGAAGTCTGTAACTTAATTTTCTCCTCTGTAAATAAAAGTGTCTCCAAATGGTATAGGCCTGACATCTACACCAAAAGGCAAGAAAGAAAGGCAAATGTGATTCCCTCAGGTCTGGTCTTCCACACAAGATCATTACACAATTAGGCAATGAGATGTCAGATGCTGACCTAGGTAGGACCCTCTATGTTTAAACAAACAGCACCATTTCTCACATAACGTACACAGCATCACGAGGCCTTAGAAAAACAGCAACGTCTTATCAGCCCTGACTGAAATCTAAATACACAGATGAACCAGTGAGCATCTGTCTGATCAAATGCAGATATATGTACAAGGTGCTATTCCATGCTAGGGGTATGATCTATCTTAGCAAATGTAATACTGTGGCTGGGGGACAAAAGCAAACGAACTGAATTATGATGAAAACCAGACAGTTGTGCTTGGAAAAAGCCTCATTACATAGACTTGACCTGCTTCCTAATTCTCGTAGAGCAGGACTAGAAACAGTTATCAAACAGATAAAAAAAAAAAATTTTGTTTCTGAGTCATAGAACTCAACGCAGCCAACAAGAGCTAGAGGCATCTTGTGCTCAGCTTTGGGAACGAGTTAGCAGGGCAAAGCTGAGGTGTTTCCGTTTGTGGATTTGTTTGGTTTACCCCTTGGCATGAGAAGCCAGGCACATTTCTTCAACCTTGGAAGCCACAATGGAGTCCTATTCACTGGGGTTTGTAAATCAACAAAGAGCAATGGTGTTTAATATTTAAATATGTCTCATGTAGCCATTGAAACCTTTTTATAAGTGTTAAGCTATTATTAAAGCAAGATGGGCTCTGGGTCGTGGACCCTTTCATAGTACTCCCACAGTGCTAATGAGACAAATAGTATCTCTTCAGAGTGAGGTCATTGCTTCCGACACTGAATTCAGTATGCCTGCTGTAGTTAAAATTCTAAAGGAAAAAAAAAAATTACCATCAAAATTGTCTTAACTTGGGAACTTTTTCCTTTTCATTGTCTGAACAAAAAAAGCACAGGTTCTAACTCAATTAAGGAACCTTGGTGGTGGAGTGGTTAAGCACTCGGCTGATAACCAAAAGCTGGCAGTTTGAAACCACCAGCTCTGCAGGAGAAGGATGTGACAGTCTGCATCCATAAAGATTCCAGCCTTGGAAACACTACAGGGCAGTTCTACTGTGTCCTATGGGGATGCTATGAGTTGGAATTGACTCCACCGCAAAGGGTTTGGTTTTTTGGTTTCTAACTCAATTAACGTTAGGCTGGCTTTTTCCTCTCTGTGTTTGTGTGTGCATGTGTGTATTTGGAAGAGCTAGATATAAGTCAAACATCAAATACTGGGATATTAATAACACACATGGATGCCTGTTATCTATTGGATGCATACATTATGTCCCTAGGAGATATTTACCTTCTTATGTTTACAGATGTCACTAGCTCCACTCTAACCTAAACCATCCATTGTTGCCATGACAACTGAAAGGATGACAGAAGAAGGAAAGAATAACAACAAAAGTGTGGAAAGCTAATAAAGGAAGATAAACACACAGCATAAGAGAAATAAATACGTGAGTGAACATGGATGCAGTAAATTTTGTATAGAAACTTATTTGAGAAGTCTTGTTTTGTTTATGAATGATATTTTACACTTGCCAAAATAAAAGCTTTATTATACCTATTACTAAACCATATCCTATAGAGGGACGCAACCACACAAGTGAATAGTAAGGTATTTATATAGGCAAATGCTCTAAAACACATTTCTTTCCCTTTGCCCCCAAAAAGATAGAGTTCTACATTGAGCAGCCATCCAAACATGGCATTCCCCATCAAGAGTAATTTAACAGCAACGAGAACACCATGAGAAGGAAGCACAAATATCTTATGGTTTCCTGATTGTATATTCAGCACAAAACTTCACTGCAGCTTATTTTATGTCATATATGATAACTACTTCCATAAAGCATTCCTTCACATGAAATAATAACAACAACAACAACAAACACCAAACCCATTGCCATCAAATTGATTCTGACTCATAGCAACCCTACAGGACAGAGTAGAACTACCCTGTAGAGTTTCCAAGGAGCCCCTGGTGGATTCAAACTGATGACTTTTTGGTTAGCAGCTATAGCACTTAACCACTACACCACCAGGGTTTCCAGGGACTATATAGAACAGAGTAAAACTGCCCCCAAGGGTTTCCAAGAAGCGGCTGGCGGATTTGAACTGCTGATGTTTTTGGTTAGCAGCCACTTAACCACTGCACCACCATGGGCTGCACAATATAGATTCTGAGTTCCGATATTAATGATATTTTTAACAGCTATTGATAACAAAGGAGAAAACAAGGCATTTAAAAGAAGTTTTCATGATTAGAAAGTGGTAGCGGGAGGGCAACAATTACATCAGAACACTTTTAGTTAACTTATCTTGGTTTCTGCAATACTATGAATTTTTTTTTTTAAAATATATAGTTTTCATCAAGTCTATTCCAACTTACGGCAACTCCATGTGTGCCAGAGTAGCGCACTCCACAGGGTTTTCAATGGCTAATTTTTCTGAAGTAGATTGTCAAGTCTTTCTTCCAAGGTGCCTCTGAGTGGACTTGAACCTGCAAGCTGTCAATTAGCAGCCAAACACATTAACTATTTGCATCACCCAGGGCCTCTACTATTAATTATAGTGCTACAATGTTCAAAAAAAATTAGCAAACTTTGTTGATGTTGACAAGATTCTTTTGGTCAAAAGGGGCAGACATGGCCCATTCAGGGTGCACCAAGACATGGGTGAACTGGAATTGGAAGCAGTCAGGAACTGGTGTGGCTCTTGCTGTATGTCTGTATACGAACATGCATGTGTGTCTGCCTGTCTGTCTTTCTCCCTTTCTCTCAAGGGCTGCATCAACACCCATCTCCCAACACCTTCTTGGTGCATCTCTACTGTGTTCTCCCCATTCTCTTGGTCCACTTCCTCATAACTTCAGCCTATAATTGCTGCCCTGACCCAGTCTATATCTTGACCTTTCAGTTCAGTTCCCAAAGCTATCCTGTCCAATCTCTGTACTTTCCTAGTTTTAAATTCCAACAAGAGAGCAAAGAGAGGACATCTCATCTTTCCCACCCAGACACCCCTGCTGGAGGTCCCCAGCAAGCCTATAGGCAGGCTATGCTTAAATCGTACATGCCCCACTGATACACTCAATATTGTCAGGCCACTAAGTCCTTGATTCAGCAGGGACTGTGAAGGGAGACAGTGCCTGATGGACATCCAAGCACGGTTTACAAAACTGAGGGCATGAAAATGGGTGAACAAACCAGTGGGCTGTTGCCACCAGGGAGGACACTTAAGAGCACTACACAGGACACGTAACGTCAGCTATGTTTCCAAGCAATGGGGACTCTGTTTTTACTTCAATATGGAAATGATTCTAAGATAAAAGTCTTCTCCCCCTGTATTTTCTAGTTAAAAGGAAAAATCTCAGGCTAGGAAACGGCATAGGAGAAAAACAAAGACATTTCCTGCTAATAAGTAACTAGACTCAGGCAGTTTCCAGACTGAAGTGGGGGGAGAAAAATATCTTTGGAAATAAAACTGATTAAAACTAAATAGCAACAACAACAAAACTGTACTTCAAATGAAGTTAGAGCAAATGCTCTAAGGGCCCTGATATGTGAAAATGACTATGCCAGAACAATCTGCAAAAGAACAAGGATAACACTTAAAAGAAGAGCAACAGCCACTAGAGGCTCCAAGAGGAGAAATGTTAAGGTCAAGGAGAAGCTGCTGATATTAGTATCAAACACTGTTTTCAGTACCAGTATTAGTGTCTTTTTATTAGCTACGCTCAGTCTGAGGTTTTCAACAACTCCTTAGTGAAGAAGGACTTAGAAAAGAATGTTCAAACCCCATCGTGTTCCTATCAATCATTTGCTGTCCAAAATTATGCTTAGATTAATTGAGTGTATAATATATTGCAGTTGTTGGTTGCTGTAGAGTTGGTTCCAACTCACAACAACCTATGCATAACAGAACAAAACATTGTCTAGTCATAATCATTGCTATGTTTGAGTCTATCGTTTCAGCCACTGCATCGAACCGTCCTACCCAGGGCCTCCCTTGCCTTCACCTACCCCTCCACTTTACCAACCATGACGTCGTTTTCCAGTGATTGGTCTTTCCTTATGGCAGGCCCAAAATAAGTGAGCTTGTCTTGCCATCCTCATTTCTAAGGAGAATTTTGTTTGTATTTCTTCTAAGGCTGATATAATAAATTGTATATAATTTTTAATGCATGCTGGAATTTGTACATACATCTCTCTTGTTTATTTATTCTGGAAATAGATAAGTCTGTTGCTGCTCTTCTCAAGAGCTTTCAGGAAATAGGGAAAATGTACAACAAGCCTATTGGTAGCTTTTTCTTTCAAAATATTATTCGTAGCCAATTGCCTAGTACCTGATTATCTTCTCACCAATCTCTCCAACGGTCCCAAAGAAAAAAACAAAATGACCAAAGATCTTCTAGTTTACAGCTTTACTCTCAAAACACGCTGGGAAGAGAAGAAACTGGGTTACCCAGACTAATTTTAACAGGGTGTATTTCAACCCATTGTTCATTTTTACTTTAATGACTTAGAGGTTGTGTCCAGGATAAGCTAATTCAAGAATACTTGACATTCAGCATGCTGAAATCTTCCTTTATAGCACTGAAACCTAAATTCTAAAAGGGCAGAGGGAGTGCATCCCCGGATTGTTTCCCCAGTGGCTAGGTGTACTGTTTGTACAAAGGTCAGTAAAAGTTTGTTGACTGACCCAGGAAGAGAGGCAAGGACAAAGTGATGAAATGGTCACTAATCACATTTGTGCAGTAATTTCCTCCCACCTTGTTAGATATTATTTTACTAGCAAATCCAAATTTGAACATTTTACTATACACAGTTGTTAAATCATACCGATGATAGGTACCTTCTAAGTTAGTCGAACCTGAAAGAGCAAACCATGAAATGGCAGCCCTCTTTTCCTTGACTAAGCTGGTGAGTCAGGTTTAGACTCATTCCCAAACTCATCTGCCTTTATGAGTTGAAGTTTTGGAAATCATTCCATTAATACTAAAATGTGACCTGTTACAGCATCAGAGATTTTAGAAATTAACTAGCATGATATTATTATGACTGGTAACCCTGACCATATTCTGACCACTGTTTGTAGTTTTATTCATTGTAATTGTAGTTCACTGCTTATTAGCTCAAATCAATATCTGGTTATGAAAGTGTTTATAATGTTTACAAAAAGAGGCCTTACAGTCATATAAATGTGTGAATAATTGAGAGGTTATGCTGCAGTACACGCCTCATCAAGCCTTCTTTCAAGTCTCAACATATTTAAAGGTCAACACTAGACCTTAATTGTGCTTGAATTACAACCAAGCGAAAACAAAACCCCTACATTAACAAAACTGTCAAATACACTCTCTGCTTTAAATTTTCTTGGACAACTGGACAATGGAAATAGTTCACTCATTCGAGGGTTAACTTCATGTGATAAATATTCCACTGCATTTAAAATAAAAAAAAAAAAAAAAGAGCCTTGAAATTAATGTGCTTCTTTCTTGGTCCCCAAGAAGATAGAGGGAAAGTCAATCTTGCTAAAATGGGATTTTAAAATTGCCTGGATTGCCAGATTCAAATAGCAGATTCAGTACCATTAATATACAGAGATGTGACATGTTTGTATATATATGTATGACCCAACAAGATCATATTACAAAGGTCCCAGCAATAAAATCATTTGGTGCAGTGGGTAGTACCCAAGGACTACAATTAGGTACTTACCTACTCTGCCTGGACTCCACAATAGAAGGTTCAACAGTTTGGCACTGAAACTAAACCTCGAACAGGTACAAAAGAGTTCTTTTCCACTAACAAAGGTACATTTTATACAATCCTATTTTAAAAGGATACTTCAAGCTTCAGGGATAACTCTGAAGTGTTCTAACATGAAAACATGAGAGAAAAAAGTACAGTAAGATTAAAAAATAATAATAGCTGCCAAAACTAAAAGATACAATTAAAATTCGAATCCATATTTACCTTTAATATAATGTGTTTTATAATCTGTACAATAGTTCAAGTGGAGGTAATTTTGGATTACTTCTTTCATTCTGGGTTTTTTATTTTAAACCATTTCTGAGACCTCAACCACAGAAGCACTTGATAATTTTTTTACCCTGAACCCCATCTTTACATAAAATAATTCTCACCACTCAAAATTGAATTGATCCTCATTGCCTTGGAATCGCTCCCTTTCGATGAGTTCCATATTAAGGCATCTTTTGATTTGCCTGAAGTTCTTTTCAGCATCTTGCAGTAGATAGAGGTGGCATAAAGCAGGAAATATAATCTTAGTGTTGTAGGAGGCCTACTCATCCCATTGTTCCATTTAAAGATAAGAACCAAAGGTTCAGGGAGTTCAGCAACTCATCCAAGGCCACATAAAACAATGCAGCAGCAAAGCTTGGACTACAGTACTGTTCTCTGACTCTTGCTCCAATTTTCTTTTTCCATCAACACCATATGGTTCTTAGCAGCCACCACTATTTTTGCCTCCCATGCATATTGCAATGGTTAGGATTGTGTGTCAGCTTGGCTGGGCCATGATTCTCAGTGTTTATATGCTATCACTCCCATGATGGAATGTGCCGTGAGTAGCCTATCAGTTGAAAGGGAGTTTCTTTGGGGGTATAGCCTGCATCCGAATATAAGCAGACATTCTGGCTTTTTGCCCACTCTGGATCCTGCGGCTGACTCCTGTTCCTCAGACTTCCTGTTCTTGGGACTTGAGCTATCAGCTTATGTGCCAACCTTGGGATTCGTTGATCTTCACAGCCTGTAAGCAGGAGCTCTGCTCTCTGACCTGCCAATCTTAGGTTCACCAGCCTCTCCAGCTATGTGAATCGAGAGAAACCTCTATCCTGATCCACAGACTTGGGGCGTTCCAGTCTCTACAATCACATGAGCTGTTTCCTTGATATAAATCTCTCTATATACATATTTATATGCTATACTGGGTTTGCTTCTCAAGAGAACCCAGCCTAAGACACATACTCTACCAAGAAAACATAGTAATTCAATTCAGAAAGCATCTTTTGCGTACTACGATGTGCGTTGCACTCTACAAGATAAGGTAGGTAAGTTCAAAGCCAACTAAGGCTAGTTCCTGTCCTCAAAGGGAAGACAAGTACATTCCCAGATGATAATTATCAACAGTAAACTTACGTAAAAGTTGCCACAGAAATAGCCAGTGCTGGGAAGGCACAGGAGCTAAGAGTTATTCCAGGTTCAAAGATCTAAGAATACTTTGAGATAAAGGTGGCATTTGAGGGTGGATGAAGAAGATTTCTTCAGGTTGGTAGGTCTTCATTCTGTGAAATTAGTTTATTTTGCTAAACTAGTTCATTTTAACCCATTTAAAAAGTACAACTTAAAACTTTAGTTGACTATATCAGATCAATGGGTGATGATCAGGAGGTAACTACCAACTGAACAGACAGGCCTGCAGATCACTAAATGCTGTATTATCCATAACTTTGTCCAAGTTATTCTTGTAAACAAATCTGCCCCAACACAATGCTTTAATTTTACATTAGGACATTAAGGGCAGATATGACTTTATCCCCCATATGTGTCTATGGCACTGGGTGGGTATGCGTCTATCAGTTTGTCATAGTATGGGGATTTGTGTGTTGCTGTGATGCTGGAAGCTATGCCACTGATATTCAAAGGCCAGCATGGTCACCCATGGTACACAAGTTTCAGCTGAGCTTCCAGACTAAGACAGACTGGGAAGAAGGACAAAGCAATTTACTCCTGAAAGAAACTGGCCAGTGAAAACCTTATGAATAGCAGTGGAATATTATCTGAGATGGTGCTAGAAGATAAGCCCCTCAGGTTGGAAGGCACTGAAAAGATAACTGGGGAAGAGCTGCCTCCTCAAAGTAGAGTTGACCTTAGTGACGTAGATGGGGTGGAGCTTTTGGGATCTTCATTTACTGATGTGGCACAACTCAAAATGAGAAGAAACAGCTGTGAAATCCGTTAATAACTGATGTGGAATGTACAAAGTATGAATCTAGGAAATCTGGAAATTGTCAAAAATGAAATGGAATGCATAAACATCAATATCCCAGGCATTAGTGAGCTAATATATACTAGTATTGGCCATTTTAAATCAGACAATTATGTGGTCTACTATGCTGGAAATGACAAACTGAAGAGGAATGGCATTGCATTCATCATCAAAAAGAACATTTCAAGATCTATCCTGAAGTACCACACTGTCAGTGATAGGATAGTAGCCACATGCCTACAAGGAAGACCAGTTAGTGGTGACTATTATTCGTATTTATGCAGCAACAGCTAAGGCCAAAGATGAAGAAATTGAAGATTTTTTACCAATTCTGCAGCCTGAAATTTATTAAACATACAATCAGGATACACTGATAATTACTGGCAATTGAAATATGAAAACTGGAAACAAGAAGGATCAGTAGTCAGACAATATGGCCATGGTGACAAAAATGACACCAGAGATCCCATGATAGAATTTTCCAAGACCAACCACTTCTTCATTGCAAATATCTTTTTTTCAATAACATAAACAGCAACTGTACACATGGACCTTGCCAGATGAAATACACAGGAATCAAATTGACCACATCTGTGGAAAGAGACAATGGAAAAGCCCAATCTCATCAGTCAGGACAAGACTAGGGGTAAACTGTGGAATGGACCATCAATTGCTCATATGCAAGTTCAAGTGGAAGCTGAAGAAAATTAGAACAAGTCCACGAGAATGAAAGTACAGCCTTGGGTACATCCCACCTGAATTTAGGCACCATCTCAAGAACAGATTTGATGCACTGAACACTAATGACTGAAGACCAGATGAGAAGTGGAGTGACATCAAGGACATCATACATGAAGAAAACAAGAAGTCATTAGAAAGACAGGAAAGAAAGAAAAGACCAAAATGTGTGTCAGAAGAGCCTCTGAAACTTACTCTTGAATGTTGAGTAGCTAAAACGAATAGAAGGAATGATGAAGTAAAAGAGGGGAACAGAAGATTTCGAAGGGCAGCTCAAGAAGACAAAGTAAAATATTATAATGACATGTGCAAAGACTTGGAGTTAGAAAACCAAAAGGGAAGAACACGCTCAGCATTTCTCAAGCTGAAAGAACTGAAGAAAAAAAATTCAAACCTGGAGTTGTAAAAAAGTGAAAGATTCTATGTGCAAAATACTGAATGACACAGAAGGCATCAAAAGAAGATGGAAGGAATACACAGAGTCACTGTATCAAAAAGAACTGGTTGACTTTCAACCATTTCAGGAGGTAGCATATGACCAAGAATAGATGGTACCGAAGGAAGAAATCAAGCTGCACTAACGACATGGGTAGAAAACAATGTTCCAGGAACTGACAGAATACCAATTGAGATGCCTCAGCAAATAGATGCACCACTAGAAGTGCTCACTCATTTATGCCAAAAAATTTGGAAGACAGCTACGTGGCCAACTGACTGGAAGAGATCCATATTTATGCATTTTCCAAAGAAACCTGATACAACCAAATGTGAAAATTATCAAATATCATTAATATCAAATGCAAGTAAAATTTTGCTGAACATCATTCAAAAGTGGTTGCAGCAGTACATTGACAGGGAACTGCCAGAAATTCAAGCCAAATTCAGAAGAGGATGTGGAACAAGGGATATCATTGCTAATGTCAGATGGATCCTGGCTGAAAGCAGAGAATATCAGAAAGATGTTTACCATTTTTTATTGGCTATGCAAAGGCATTTGGCTATGTGGATCATAACAAATTATGGGTTACATTGTAAAAAATGGGGATTCCAGAACACTTAATCGTACTCATGAGGAACCTGTACCTAGTTGAACAGGCAGTTGTTTGAACAGAACAAGGGGATACAGCATGGTTTAAAATCAAGAAAGGTATGTGTCAGGGTTGTATCTTTTCACCATACTTATTTAATCTGTATGCTGAAGAAGAACATGGCACCAGGATTGGAGAAAGACTAATTAACAACCTGTGATATACAGATGACACAAACTTCCTTGCTGAAAGTGAAGAGGACTTAAAGGATTTACTGATGAAGATCAAAGACTACACCTCAACATGAAGAAAACAACTGGACCAATAAGCAACACTGTGATAAATGGAGAAAATATTGAAGTTGTCAAGGACTTCACTTTGCTTGGACCCACAATCACCCATGGAAGCAGCAGTCAAGAAATCAAACAATACATTTCACTGGGCAAATCTGCTGCAAGAGACATCTTTAAAGTGTTAAAAAAAAAAAAAAAAAAGTCACCTTAAAGACTAAGGTGCGCCTGACCCAAGCCGTGGTATTTTTAATCACCACATATGCATGCAAAAGCTGGACAATGAATAAGGAAGACCAGTGAAGAACTTATGCTCTTGAATTATGGTGTTGGCAAAAAATATTGAATATACCATGAACTACCAAAAGAACGAATAAATCTGTCTTGGAAGAAGTACAGCCAGAGTACTCCTTAGAAGCAAGCATGACAAGAATTTGTTTCACATACTTTGGACACGTTATCAAGAGGGACCAGTCCCTGGAGAAGGACGTCATGCTTGGTAAAGTAGAGGTTCAGCGAAAAAGAGGAAGACCCTCAACAAGATCAACTGACACAGTGGCCCCAACAATGAGCTCAACCACAAGGACAATTGTGAGGAGGGCACAGGACCAGGCAGTGTTTTGCTCTGTTGTGCATACGGTCACTATGAGTCAGGACCAACTCGATGGTACCTAACAACAACAACATTATTTTATCTATTTTACTGATAAAAAAATTAAGGATCAAAGAGTTTGAAGACTTGCCCACAGATACTTGACTGGCAAGTGGCAGAACTGGGTCTAAATCCCCTTTCTCCTCACTCCCTGCGTTTTCCATACGGCCATGTTGTCTTTACAACTTTACTGTTTTTAAATCCTTTTTTATGAGCATTCAACAAGCATGGGAGGAGGATAAATGCAAGGTCACAAACTTTCAGAATGCCACTAAAAAACAAATATTTATAAATCAAATACTGATGTTACACACTGCGCACTCAGTTGATCCACCAACAAAACTGTGACTGCAGCCTAGTGTTACCGGGCATCAATCTATAGATACAGGCCATGAGGCATGGCATACACACTCTCCTCTTTCCTGAGAAAACTAGAAGCACCTGGATAATGTTGAGTCACTTTTGGGTTTCTACAGCTGGACTTTATGCTTCTCCCCTCTTAAGGAGTTGACAATCTGGAAAAATCTTGATAGTCAGCCAAGAAAACAAGAATCTTTCATTTTGAACATGGACATTTCTATATGTTCTGGAGAAGGAGTGGAGAGGGAGAGTGACTTGAAAATGATTCCTTATGGTGTATAAATAAAAATTTGAGCAATAAGAAAGATGGGGCATGACCTTCTAGTATATTAAGAAAAAAAACTATCCCGTTTTCTTTCTAAACAATCCTCTTCACCATAACAAGTGGTTACATTACTCAAGAGCCTCGGTCAGTAGTGCCCAGTGGAGAGTAACTTCACGCCGCCTCTGTTTCCATTCGACCATCTGCTTTGTAGGTCCTTGCAGCTGGGTTCCTCCACCCTCTCTCAAGGAGACATTTAAAAATCTCCTAGCTCCCAGCAAAGGGCAGGGTGCCAGGGGTGGGGTGGCCCTACTTATTCTGTAGCACACTATTTCTCTGGTTGAAAAGTTTCTGATGTAAAATTAGTCATCAATTTAGCTACTTTTTCCATGAGTCTCAACTCTGGCTTTCTGAATGTAATGTGTAAAAGTAAAATATCCAAACCATGGAAAGAACTGCAGTTTCCACAACATGAACTTTGAGGCAGCAAAGTTCAGAGGAAATTTGACATTCACTAAATATCACCTCCCTACCCAGGCTGTGAGTGGAAAAGCTGCCACACTGGAAACAAGAAAAGGAGGTTCCCTACCCAAGGGAAGATGAAATACTCTGAAACAGTGTGAAAGAAGGGCTAATCAGCCTTCTGCCAACAGCAAGAGCAGGCCAATGTGTACATGAGAATAGAGTGCAAAGCAGCATTTACCAGCTATGAAATATGTGCATCACCCAGCAGGGACAAGGCCAAGGCCAGAAGGCAAATTCCACCTGCTCCTGTGTAATTTCCTTGACCAAATTGGTTATTACGTATGTATTTATTCCCCATCAATGTATAACTCAGTGTTTTTGCACAGATAGAGATATGAGGGCATGTGTGTCTCTTGTTAAAAGACCCACTCCCATGGACAGCCCTAGTCATACATTCTATCTACCCTGATGCTATTCTTTTAATCTGTTTTAACATACTGACTTCAGTCCAGCTGATGGACATTAAAGGCAGGTTGCCATGCTTCAGCTTCTTTCTTGCAATTGTCCAAAACTTTCCTTTATTGCTGGTTACACCCAGTTCCTAACTCTTGACTTTGCTTCCCATAGGCCAGCCTAAATCTTCCCTTGTATTTAATGGCAACACCTGTGGTTGCTGGTATTCAGTATCTATGTTCCCTAAAGAAAAAAAGAACCAAACCCATTGCTGTCAAGTCTATTTGACTCATAGCAACCCTATAGGACAGAAGAGAACTGTCCCATAGGGTTTCCAAGGAGCAGCTGGTGGATTTGAACTGCTGACCATTTGGTTAGCAGCCAAGCTCTTAACCACTGTGCCACCACGGCTCCTTCCCAAAGGACAGTCGTTCAAAATTATTCTCTGACTTGTTCCACTCCTGGACACCCAAGTAGTAACCTCCTCCTCCCCCTGCCCAGCTCTGGTCCCCAGGACTGAAACAGCAGCCCTGACCTGCTGAGTCCCAGTCCCCATGGAACTGGGATGGGCGTGGGAACCTCATACCATCCGTTACTCTATTACAGGGCAGATATTACATTTCTAAAGAGCCTCAAGCCATGTGGGTAGGCAGAAAGTGCCCTCATTACATGAAAGGATCAGAGGAAATAAAGGGATACTAATGAATAATAGCAAAAAGGAAGGAGAAAAACAGTAGCAGTAAGAAGCACTCTTGCCTCCTTTTTGTCAACAGCCAAACGTTTGTTCCTAGGCACAGAACTCTGCTGCCGCTCTTAAAAGACATTTTCAACATTCTCTCCCTTCCATGAGCTAACAACGGCAATATCAATACCCACAATACTTCACAGTCTATTAAAAGATACACTCATTGCCCAGGTCACAAACAAATAAAACCACTACCTACCATTACCCATTGCCATCTAGTTGATTCCGGTTCATAGTGACCCTGTAGAACAGAGTAGAACCACCCCATAGCATTTCCAAGGAACAGCTGGTAGATTCAAACTGCTGACTTTTGGTTAGCAGCCATAGCACTTAACTACTCTGCCTCCAGGGCTCCATAAAACCACTGACTAGGAGAATCTAAATAGCATGCTTATATATTTTACTTAGAAAGTGAGAAATGTGCAAGTTGCTCCCACTCAATCAGAGAAAGCCTAGTAAAAAAGAATGGATTTTTAGGATCCTTTGGAAGCTAGCAATGAAGCATTTTAGAAATTCTGGCAAAGGAGGGGATTCCAAGGGTAAGAGATCCAAGGCTTGGAGCTGGGCAGGACACATGGGTGAAAGAAAGGATGGTATGGAGGGAAGTATATAATGGGGAAGAAAGGGAAACAATAATAGCTACCATTACTAGAAGCGAGGATGGAGAGACTTGGTCTTACCTACTTTGGACATGTTATCAGAAGGGACCAGTTACTGGAGAAGGACATCATGCTTGGTAAAGCAGACGGTCAGCAAAAAAGAGGAAGACTTCAATGAGATGGACTAACACGGTGGGTGCAACGACTGGCTCAAACATAGCAATGATTATGAGGATGGGGCAGGACTGGGCAGCCTTTTGTTCTGTTGTATGTAGGGTCACTACAAGTCAGAAGCAACTCAATGGCATCTAACAGGAACAACGTCACCCACAAAAAAGCCAAAGTTTAGAAATAATGGGTAATGTGCTAGACCCAGCTGATGCCCTTTCTAGGTTAAGTCAGCCATGGTGACTGCAAATGATAACCCATTAGGAAGATTGCCCAGTACCAAGCACAGTTTTGTAGGCCACAAGGAGAGGTTTTGATCTTTGTTGGCGGAAGGTTCATCTCTGTCTTTAAGGTGGCGGTCTGCCTGCTGGGCCAGCTGGGCCTGCTGCAGCAGCTGCTCCTGAAATCTGATATAATTATTGGCATGACCAAAAGCACCTATCCTCACACCTCATGCAGAGAACCTCCTGCCTCTCGCCAAAAGCTTTGTTTAGTCACTGTGTTGTCAGGTGCCATGGAACCCTCTTGGTGTAGAAAGTCTGGCCAGCAGTGCCCCTGGCTTGGTCTTCCTTGCTTGTGTGCCCTTGTGCCATGGCTCATGCTGGGGAGGCTGCTGCTGCTATCTTGGCTTCTGGCTTCTATAGTGGATGTACAAGATCAGGTGGTACAACACAGAAGTCCAGAGGAGTTGTGGCAAATGTTGACCAAAGAGAAATGGGAACTGATGGATAAAACCTTTCCCCTTCCTTCCTCCAGATGGGCTATTTTGAGACACAGTGATTCATATGACCTCTCTGGTGGTGTCCTGAAAGCTTGAGCAATTAGTGGTACTGGTTACAAAGCTATGGCCAGCATAGGAATACATAACTTCATATTGCTCTTCTTCTTACACTGCCTCACTCTCCTTTCCTTTATTACTGCTTCTCCAGGATGACATTTCCCATTAAAGTGATAACACATATAATTTTGTCTCAGGTTTTTTTTCTTGGGAACACTAGATTCAGGTAAGTGACATCACTAATATCACATGTAAATGACAGACCTGGGATTTGACCCCAAGCCTACTTAACCTATGTGTTCTATGATTCACAGATAGACAGAGACCCAAGGTAGTCATATAAACAAAAGAAGGAGTGAGATTCTAATTAAAAAACAAACAAACAAAACACAATGATTAGCCCACCTAAACTTCTTTAAAGAAGAAGTGAGGAGAAAAAAGATGGGGAACAAGTGCCATGTTCTGTTATTTTGGATGTGTGCATCCAAAGAAAATTAAAGCCACAGATCTTCTGCCCCCCATCTTTCCAACACAACAAGTTGTCTTGCAATTATCAGCAGTGTCCACTACCCAAAGAGAAGAAAATGCCTAATGAAGACAACAAAAGTTTGCTTCTATGAGTTATCTTAACTCTTGCTGTAACTGGCTCACTTACCTTGACCAGTGACCCCAGTTTTAAGTGCCTTTGAGTGCACTATCTATACAGTAGGTATAAAAAAATTCTTCACAAAAGAATGTTTACAACATCTCCTTGATTTTAAGGTATAGACTGCAAATTAAGGATCTTGACCACAGAACATGAATTACCACAATTCTTGTATCATTTATTATCCTTATTATCTTCTTTCCCTAGAAAGAGTCTCCAAAAACATTTAAATAAAATCCTCTACTTGGGGAATAACAATAGAACAGTTTTCTGGAAAAGTTTATCATCTTTAGCACAGAAATGTGATTTTTAAGATGATTTTATCTACTTTGTTTTCTTGTATCTATTTAGGAGTTTTAGATTTTTGCGTTGAGCACTGGCACCCCAATAATGAAAAAAAAGATCTCCAACATACCTTTGCCAGCTCTACCTCATAGATCTAGACCTAATTTTCTCCAGTTGTGAAGAATACGGGCTACGCATTACCAAATAAATCTGTGCTGGCTTCTCTTCTAGCAAATTGTGCATGCTCTCCCTGGAGTCCTATTAAACTCATGATACAATAATTCCCTTGGACTCTAACAATCCTCCTAACTCATCTCTTGAACTCTCATTCCAGTCTCTACAGCATGTCTGGATTCAGACAGCATCATTGTTGTTTTATCTATCCTCTTTCATAACTCCCCCCATTTCCTTTATTCAGTGAAGGACAATTCATTAGCCAAGATCACAGAGGAATCTCTTCAACCCCATAAAAAAAAAAAAAATGCCATCAAAATGAAACAGTTTTAAACTATCACTTCTGGAATCTTTAACGACAAACATCTAGAAATCAATGATAAGCATGATATTAAAAATCTTTCTTTCCACGTAAGTGTCCCCAAATGAATAACCTTGAAGGCAAAAAATTACATACTGAATCCATTTGGAATTTACAGCTTAGTAATGTCTGGATTCCACACCAGCTGACCACTGGAAGTACCAGGAGAACTAGAGGTGATCTATTAGAAAAACTACTTAGTAAATAACGTGCTCAGAGCCATCGTTAGAGTCTTATAACTTCTATCTACCATCATTATTACTGTAAAATTTTATATGGTTGAAATAGATATTAAGGACAGCATTGGATGAGGGAAGAAGTCATTTTCTGAAGTCCAAGAGGCTGGCCAAGAGGTGTGTGTGGAAATAGAGAGTGCAATCCAACTTTTTGCCTTGATTATGATGTATGTAGCCCGTGAGTATTTTAATGGCTGAAAATACACCCGTGGCATCATATCCTTTTGAGGATTTTGAAACCATCTTCTCTTTCCCTGTCTAGTTGTCAACAGCAGAGGGGGGCCCCAAACTGTGGACATTCAGAAGCTCAATTACCACTTGGTAGGGAAAGTGTCCTTAAAGAGGACCACTTATCCATTGAAAAACCTCATTCTAATGAAATAATCACTACCATTCTAAATAATACACCCAAACGGATTTTAGTTTTCACAAAAAGATGTGGTCATACAGAAATAGATTTTATGAAACCTAGTCATTTGGAACAGAAAATATAAACCTTTCTTGGCTTACTCTTAAAAAAAATTTTTTTAAGTGGTTTTATTGTTGTTGTTTATTTTGACTTCAATGGCACCTTGGAATCCATTCAGGCCATTTCAACATGGCCAAGTGATTCACATGCCATCCAAAGTGTACAGACCAAAGCACTTTCAGAGAAATACAAGGAGGGAAGATTACCCATTTTTCATCTTTCTGTCTGAAGTAGAGTCACAAGTCTGTTCCTACTATGAATCCAAATTTTGTGCCATGGTTGCTATTGAAGTTGAGAAGGGACAAAGAAGGAATTAGCTTAGGCTTTTATGCAATAATTAGTTGTGCAAATTTTTTTTTTTAATTGTTGAAATTTGGGGCTGAAGATGCAATAGAACCATGCAGTCAAGGATGTGCTTTCTCTTACAGAGAAGCTATCTGACTAAAGTTTGTAGTAAAAACAAAGCAAAAGCAAAAAAAAAAAACCACACCCACTGCCATCGAGTTCATTCCGACTCATAGCAGCCCTATAGGACAGCATAGAACTGCCCCATACAGTTTTCAAGGAGCACCTGGTGGATCTGAACTGGCAATATTTTGGTTAGCAGTTGTAGCACTTAACCACTACACAACTAGGGTTTCCAAAGTTTGTAGTAGAGTGCAAAATTACAACTTCTGACCCAAATATGTGGAAAAGCTATAAATCATGAAGTCTGTTTAAAATTAAAAGCAGGAGAGTTTTTAATGAGGATAGAGAGCAGCCATGGCCATAGAGCAGCCATAGCTGGGGAAACACTAAGCAAGGTGCTAAATGCTCACTGCTAAGTGCTCCCAAGTGATAGGATTTTTACAGTGTCTTTTTATACAGGATTGGTTGGCATTTTGAAAACAATTACAGGATATGATTAATGTTGTAAAATAGTTATAGAATGATGATGAGTCCTGGTCATAAGACCTTTACATATGATTACTCACAGGAACACATTCCACATATGAACACATCTTCATGGGGATAGTCTTAGCACAAACAATCTTAAGCAAAACATGGGTTTATGTATGTACTTTCTGAGAACAAAACAATTTTAAGCAAAACATGGTTTTATCGTGTACTTTCTGAGGAGAAAAGAATCTTAAGCAAAACATATATTTCCTGGAACATTTTCTCCTGGCTTAAGCATAATCATCTTCTTGCTACACCCTTTCTGTTGCTTGTGAAACCAGTATAGAGGTTAATTTTAAACAGAAAAATAAAAAAGAGGAACAGAAACAAAATGGGATTTTGGCCTACTGCTTTGTAGGCCCCTTCAGTAATGCTAAAACGAAAAAATCAAACCCATTGCCATTGAGTCAATTCCTACTCACAGCGACTCTATAAGACAGAGTAGAACTGCATCATAGGGTTTAGAAGGAATGACTGGTGGATCTGAACTGTCAACCTTTTGGTTAGCAGCCTGAGCTCTTAACCATTATACCACGAGGGACCCTCAGTAATGCTAAGCACCTTAAGATTTTGACTGTTCTTTGTCAAGGTCCGGGGAGAAATGATTGCTTACCAGCAAAACCTATCCATCACCATGAGTGGTATAAAAGGAGAAACCTAGCGACCTCCCTATGATTCCTGTCCTTCAATCCTATATTTCGGAAAATACCAACACAGAGAAAAGACAAGACAAAGTAAAAAAAAAAAAAAAGAAAGAAAGAAAAAAGTCTTATCAGTAACAATGACAACACTTCAGTCTTTTGTAGGGAATTCTGCAATGCTCAACTTCTTTATGATCTTTGTGAACTGTTTCGGGATGAGCTCTCTAGAGGAGCAAACCAGTGAAGCATATATAGACAGAGAGAGAGAGATTAGATTCAAGGAAAATGGCTCATGCAGTTGTGGAGGCTGGCAAGTCTGAAAATCCACGGGTCGGGCATCAGGTTGTAGGCATCTCGTCACAGGGGCTGACAAACCCAAAATCAACAGGTCAGGTGGCCTGCTGCTGGCTCCCGGGACTGTGGGAGCTGTGAACCCCAAAAGCTGCAGGTGAAGTGGCAAGTTTTGGGCTCACATCCGAAGAACTGGAGGTCAGATAATTAGTCAAATGCAGGATCCAGAGGAAGCATGAGCCTCGCTGGAGCACCCATTTATATACTGGAGGCAGGCCACATCCCCAAGGAAATGCCCTTTTCAGCTAATTGGCTACTCATAGAAGAGCTCACTATGGAGAAATTACAGTATAACAGATCTCATCATGGTGATGAGTACATTATGGAAGAGAGATCAGTCCAATGTCTGCCAAACCAGTGAGAATCATAGTCTAGCCAAGCTGATCCATAACATTAACCATCACAGTCTACCCCTTGTCAACTTGGCACCTGTACACATCTTAAACTACACATAATCTCTAAACAAAAGACAATTATAAAGTCATACTTGCACCTAACATGATAAGCAAATGTGTACAACCAAAAATGAACTAGCCCCATTTGCATCTTATATTTCATAAGTAATGGGATAAGAGAGGGAAGAAAACAAAAATGTTTGCTTTATATATGTATATACATGTATATGTATATAGACACATATACATGTATAATAAAACAAGGAAGAAATACAGTCCTCATTTCTGCAACTGGTCATGTGGTCGCAACTGGTATTTAGAACTACCATCTTCCATTATCCATTCCATATTTCTTTTGCCCTCAGCAAGCACTTCAGCTGGTCATGATTCTTTGCCTGCTGGGGTGACCCAAATGTTCATTCCTGAAGGGTCTGAGCCATTAGTAGTAATGCTGAAATTGGGTTGCTATAGTTTTCTATTGACATTAATCATAGAGCATGGTAGTACTAAGAGGTGCCCTATGAGATCTCCTGTACTCCAGACATATTCTTCCTTACCTCCATTATGTAAAATCACTTCGATTTCCTTTGGTATCCAGCCAATATGGCAACTCCCTTCTTTGCCTGTTGATCCAGAGACATGAGGAGCCCAAAGTGGTTGGGTGGCATTCTTCACTTCCAGTTCAATGCAATCAGTATTGTGTCTCCAGGTGGGAGCATTCCTTTTCTTTGGAACTAAGACCTCTAGATCCACAGACCATGGGGTAGTGGGAACAGGAAGCAGAATTTTGGAAGTGGATCACTAGGGGTAATGGCAACTGGTGCCACTCCCATTTCCACCCCTTGATTCCTGGACCCGTGAATCTGGCTACGGGAGAAATAGCACCATATATTGGATGCTGGATGGCGCATACACAGCCTCCTGGAGAACACTGCACAAACCCTGCCAAGTATTGCCTCCTAGCTGGCGCTGTAATTGTTTCTTTTAGAAGGCCATTCCCCCACGTCTG
This sequence comes from Loxodonta africana, assembly GCF_030014295.1. Lineage (NCBI taxonomy): Eukaryota > Metazoa > Chordata > Mammalia > Proboscidea > Elephantidae > Loxodonta > Loxodonta africana. The sequence continues at coordinate 65,397,765 of NC_087351.1, read as the reverse complement.
TCAGTTTGTCATACTGTGGGGGCTTGTGTGTTGCTGGAAGCTATGCCACTGGTATTCAGATACCAATAGGGTCTCCCATGGAGGACAGGTTTCAGCTGAGCTTCCTGACTCAGACAGACTAGGAAAAAGGAGCCAGCAGTCTACTTCAGAAAAACATTAGCCAGTGAAAACCTTATGAATAGCAGCAGAACACTGTCTGATATAGTGCTGGAAGATGAGACCCCCAGGTTGGAAGGCACTCAAAAGATGACTGGGGAAGAGCTGCCTCCTCAAAGTAAAGTTGACCTTAAAGACGTGGGTGGAGTAAAGCTTTCAGGACCTTCATCTGCTAATGCGGCAGGACTCAAAATGAGAAGAAACAGCTGCAAACATCCATTAAGAATCAGAACTTGGAATGTACGAAGTATGAATCTAGGAAAATTGGAAATCATCAAAAATGAAATGGGACTCATAAACATCAATATCCTAGGCATTAGTGAGCTGAAATGGACTGGTATTGGCCATTTTGAATGGGACAATCATATAGTCTACTATGCTGGGAATGACAACTAGAAGAGGAATGGTGTTGCATTCATCGTCAAAAAGAATGTTTCAGAATCTTGCTTGCTAAAAGCGAAGAAGACTTGAGGCACTTACTAAAGAAGATCAAAGACCACAGCCTTCAGTATGGATTGCACCTCAACATAAAGAAAACAAAAATCCTCACAACTGGACCAATGAGCAACATCATGATAAACGGAGAAAAGATTGAAGTTGTCAAGGATTTCATTTTACTTGAATCCACAATCTACAGCCATGGAAGCAGCAGTCAAGAAATCAGAAGACACATTGCATTGGGTAAATCTGCTGCAAAGGACTTCTTTAAAGTGTTGAAGAGCAAAGATGTCACCCTGAAGACTAAGGTGTGCCTGGCCCAAGCCATGGTATTTTCAATCGCATCATATGCATGTGAAAGCTGGACAATGAATAAGGAAGACCGAAGAAGAATTGACACCTTTGAATTGTGGTGTTGGTGAAGAATACGGAATATACCATGGACTGCCAAAAGAATGAACAGATCTGTCTTAGAAGAAGTACAACCAGAATGCTCCTTAGAAGCAAGGATGGCGAGACTGCGTCTTACATACTTTGGACATGTTGTCAGGAGGAATCTGTCCCTGGAGAAGGACATCAAGCTTGGCAGAGTACACTGTCAGCAAAAAAGAGGAAGACCCTCAATGAGGTGGATTGACACAGTGGCTGCAACAATGAGCTCAAGCATAACAACGATCATAAGGATGGCTCAGGACCAGGCAGTGTTTCCTTCTGTTGTGCATAGGGTCACTATGAGTCAGAACCAACTCGACGGCACCTAACAACAACAACAACAAAGAAGGCCATTCCATCCTTCTATCAAGCCAGGTGCTTCAGGATGATGGGGAACATGGTAAGACCAGGGAATTTTATGAGCATGGGCCCATTGCTGCACTTCATTTGCCATGAAGTGAGTCCCTTGATTCAAGGTAATGCTGTGTGAAATACCATGATGGTGGATAGGCTTTCTGGAAGTTCAAGGATGATAGTTTTGGCAGAAGCATTGCATGTAAGGAAGGTAAATCCGTATTCAGTGTAAGTGTCTATCCCAATGAGAACAAAACACTGCCTTTTCCATGATGGAAGCTGTCCAATGTAATCAACCTACCACCAGAATGCTGGCTGATTACCTTGAGGAATGGTGCCATATCGGAGACTCAGTGTTGTTCTCTGCTGCTGGCAGATTGGGCACTCAGCAGTGGCTATAGCCAAGTTTGCCTTGGTGAATGGAAGTGCATGTTGCTGAGCCTGTGCATAAACTCCATGCCTGCCACCATGGCCACTTCGTTCATAAGCTCATTGGGCAATGACAGGAAGGGCTAGGAAAGAGGATGACTGGTTTCCACAGAATGCATCATCCTATCTACTTGATTGTTAAAATCCTTCCCTGCCAGGGTAACCTTCTGGTGAGCATTCACATGAGACACAAATATCTTCACTTCTTTGGCCCATTCAGAGAGGTCTATCCACATACCTCTTCTCCATACCTCCTTGTCACCAAGTTTCCAATCATTTTCCTACAAGTCCATGAACATACAGCCAAATCATTAGACACAGCACATGAATCAGTATACAATCACACATCTGGGCATTTCTCCTTCCAAGCAAAGTGAAAAAGCATGTGCACTGCTCAAAGTTCTGTCCATAGGGAGAATTTTTCTTCACCACTGTCCTTCAGGGAGGTCCCAAAAGGGGCTGTAGTGCTGTCACTGTCCACTTTCAAGTGGTGCCTGCATATCACACAGAACCATCTGTAAACCAGGCAGAAGTTTTCTCTTTCTCAGTCAACTTACCATAAGGAACTCCCCATGAGGCCATAGGTCCAAATTGGGAGATGGAAGGTAATGTGACAGGTGTGGGGACCATGGGCATTTGGGTCATGTCCTCATGTAATTTACTTGTTATTTCAGGTCCTACTCAAGGCCAATCTCGTATATACCACTTTCCATTTAATGATGGAGTGCTGCTATGCACATCTGACTTAAATGATTCTGTGGGTTAGACAACACCCAGTTCATGATGGGCAGCTCAGGCCACATAGTGACTTGGTGACCCATGGTTAGAGGTTCAGTCTCTACTAAGGCCCGGTAACAAGCCAAAACTTGTTACTACAAAGGAGTAGTTATCTGGAGAGGATGGCAGCGCTTTGCCCCAAAATCCTAAAGGTATGCACTATGATTCATCAATAGGAGACTCCCAAAGACTCCAAACAGCACCTCTGTCTGCCACTAACACTTCAAGCGTCTTTGGATCAGCTGAATTACATGGCCCAAAAGGCACAGTGGTTTGCATGGCAGACTGAACCTGTTGCAGAACCTTCTCTTGCCCGGGCACCACTCAAAACTTGTAGCTTTTCGAATCAGTTGATAAATAGGCCTGAGTAGCACACCCTAATGAGAAATACGTTGCCTTCAAAATCCACAGAGGCCTACTTGGTGTTGTGCTTCCTTTTTAGTTGTAGGATGGGCCAGATGTAACAACTTATCCTTCACTTCAGAAGTAATATCTGAACATTCCCCACACCACTGGAGGCCTTGAAATTGCACTGAGGTGGAAGGTGTCTGAATTTTGTCAGGTTAATTTCCCACCCTCTAGCACACAAATGTCTTACCAATAAGCCTAGAGTCATTGATACTTGCTCCTTACTAGGTCCAATCAGCATAATGTCATCAATGTAACAGACCAGTGTGATGTGGAAGGGAAGGGCAACCAAGGTCCCTGTGGATAAGTTATGACATAGGGTGGAGAGTTGATATACTTCTGAGGTAGGACAGTGAAGGTTTATTGTTGGCCTTGCCAGCTGAAAGCAAACTGCTTCTGGTAGTCCTTTGAAACAAGTATGGAGAAAAAGGCACTAGCCAGATCAATAGCTGCACATCAGGTACCAGGAGATGTATTAATTTGCTCAAGCAATGAAACCAAGTCTGGAACAACACCTGTAATTAGAGTCACTACTTGGCTAAGTTTTCAATACTCCACTGTCATTCTCCAAGATCCATCTGTTTTTTGCATAGGCCAAATAGACAAGTTGAATGGGGATTTGGTGGGAATCACCACTCCTGCGTCCTTCAAGTCCTTGATGGTGGTACTAATCTCTGCAATCCCTCCAGGAATACAGTATTGCTTTTGATTTACTATTTTCCTAGGCAGTGGTAGCTCTAATGGCTTCCACTTGGCTTTTACTACCATAATAGCCCCTACTCAACATGTCAAGAATCAAATGTGGGGGTTCTGCCAGTTACTGAGTATATCTATTACTCATCCTTCCTGAAGGGAATCCAGCTTCCCTTCCTTCAAGGAGTTGTGGGTCTGTAAACCGGCTCAAGTCTGGGAATTGATTGAAGGGTTGTAATTCTCTGTTCTGACGATAAAAGTTAGACTGCTGTTCACTTGACCTAGAATTTTTTCTGCTTGTACAAATCAAGTAAATATTGAGTAGATTCCCATCTATTTCACTCTTAGGGACACCATGGCTAAGTAGCCCATGCCACAAATTCATATGCATCAGATTATTCTGATCACTACTTTGACTCTGCAGTCCATTATGGTAACAACACCCGCCTTATTTTTGTCAATTAAGTGCTGCCACTTGGCCCTTACCACCACAGGGTCCAACCAGCCCCACTGTAGTTACGTGTCCTAATTTAGTTACAGCAGTTTCTACTATCAAATCTGACTTATATAAAATACAATCACAGCAATCTTCAAGGATTCTGGGGCTCCCTTCACAAATTTTTTCCCACTTTTGTGGTAGAAGGTGTATCCTCTGGCCACTTACTGGGTGGGTCTGTAGATCTGACCTGATAAGTCCACTCTAACATGTCAATTTCCCTAAGCCTTTGGATACCTTCTTCTATGGTATACCAAGGCAGGTCTGGCATTTCAGCTTGATTTACTGTAGACTTAATCCACCCTTCAATGAACCAACCAAATAAACTATTGCATCCTTTTCTAATCTCTTGGGCTGAAACACTGAATAAAGAATCTGTGCTTAGTGGGCCCATATCAATAAACTCAGACTGATCAAACTTTATGTTCCTTGCACCATTATTCCACACCCTTAAGAGCATACTCCCACACATATTTCCCAGGTTTCTGTTTGCACGTATTTGAAAAATCAAGCAGTTCTTTTAGAGTGTAGCATACCTCCTGGGTCACAACTTGTACTTCACCTTTTGGGGCTCACTGAGACTTAAGTCTAGTTATAGGTCTAGAATCAAAAATGGGTGGGGGGTGAGTACAGGGGATATTCAACAATATCTTGTGAGGCATATGCCTCAGGGCCTACCCCAGTCAACACCCTAGGCAACGCCCCAGGTCATATTTCAAAGACTTCAGGCACAGCTGGGTTAATCTCATTAAATGGGCATGGGAGGGATAATGGTTTTACTGGGGAGGGCGGCTAAGCAGACAAAGATGGAGAAATCTCTTCAGATGTGAGCAAGAGTGCTTGTTCTCTTGGCAAGAGTGATTCAATGGAATTTAGAGGCTCAACATCCCCAGCTTCCATTTATTGTTCACGTGTCCCCATCCCGAATTTCAGAATCCATTTCTTCCCAATTGATACCCTTGCTCTAACTTCAGACACCATTCAAGGTTGGGAGTTCAATTGACGTTGTAATTCAGCCATGCTCAAGATAAGATTCTGGGTTTTGTTTTTGGCAATACCAGCTGTGTTACTACAAGAAGTAAAGCTTTCTTGCAGGGCATAAATGGCAACTTTCAGGTCTTCTATGTGGTGCTTGAGCTGTGACTCTGAAGCCCTGAGCTCTTCTTCTTTTTTTTCCACCACTTTGTCTAGCAAAAATAGGACCAACCAACTAGATTCCTTATATTTCTCATTCAGACAAAATTGCAGAAAAGTATCAAATATGCAATCAACCGGAGCCTTGTTTCTCACAAATATTTGATCCATTGGTGGTGATATTTTGTGTATTTCTGTTGCTGCCTCATGCCACCAACTAGTAATGCCTTCTTTACTACTAAAGGCAGAGTCATCATTAAAACTAGTCAGATTTCAGAACTGATTCAGAAATCTCATTCTTACAATTCTGTTTCTCTAGAACCACTCTCAGTACCAGATGTCTTAGGGTAAGTTCTCTAGAGGAGTGGAACCAGTGAAATATATGTATATATAGAGAGAGAGAAAGGTTTAATTCAAGAAAATGGCTCATGAAGTTGTTGAGGATGGGAAGTCCCAAAATCCATGGGTCAGGCATCAGGCTGGAGGATTCTCCTGACACATTTGGTTGCACAGGCTGTTGTTGTTAGGCCCAGTGGAGTGGTTTCTGACTCATAATGAACCTATGTACAATGTAACAAAACACCGCCCAGTCCTGCAGCATTCTCACAATCATTGCAACATTTTAGCCCATTTGTCCTAGTTATCAAGTGCTGCTTTAACAAAATATCACAGGTGGATGGCTTCAACAAACATATTTGTTCTTTCATAGCCTAGGAGGCCAGAAGTCTGAATTCAAGGCGCCAGCTCTAGGGGAAGACTTTCTCTCTCTATTGGTTTTGGGGGAAGGTCCTTGTCATCAATCTTCCTTGGTCTAGGAGCTACTCACTGCAGGAACCCTGAGTCTAAAGGACACCCTTCACTCATGGCCCTGCTTTCTTGGTGGCATAAGGTTCCCCTGTATCTCTGCTCGATTTTCTCTTTTATATCTTCAAAAAGATTGACTCAAGATAAAACCTAAACTTGTAGATTGTCCTGCCTCATTAACGTAACTGCCTCTAATCCTGCCTCATTAACATCATAGAGGTAGGATTTACAACACATAGCAAAATCACATCAGATGACAAACTGGTGGACAATCAAACAATACAGGGAATCATAGCCTAACCAAGTTGACATATATTTTGTGGGGACACAATTCAATCTGTAACACCATTGTTGCAACCACTGTGCCAATTCATCTGGTTAAGAGTCTTCCTGTTTTTCACTGACCCTCTATTTTACCAAGCATGATGTCCTTCTCCAGGGACTGGTCCCTCCTGATAACATGTCCGAAGTACATGAGATGAAGTCTCACCATCCTGGCTTCTAAGGAGCATTCTAGCTCTACTTCTTCCCAGACAAACTTGTTCATTCTTCTGGCAGTACATGGTATACTCGATATTCTTTGCCAACACCACAATTCAAAGGCATCAATTCCTCTTTGGTCCTCCTTATTCATTGTCCAGCTTTCACCTGCATATGAGGTGATTGAAAATACCATGGCTTGGGTCAGGCGCACCTTAGTTCTCAGAGTGAAATAGCTGCTTTTTAACACCTTAAAGAGGTCTCTTGCGATAGATTTGCCCAATGAAATGTGTTGTTTGATTTCTTGACTGCTGCTTCCATGGGCGTTTATTATGCATCCAAGTAAAAAGATTGACAGCTTCAATCTTTTCTCCATTTATCGTTGCTTATTGGTCAAGTTATGAGGATTTTTGTTTTCTTTATGTTGAGGTGTAATCCATACTAAAGGCTGTAGTCTTTGATTTCCATCAGTAAGTGCTTCAAGTCCTCTTCACTTGCAGCAAGGGTGTGTCATCTACATATCACAGGTTGTTAATGAGTCTTCCTCCAATCTTCTTCATATAATTCAGCTTCTCAGATTATTTGCTCAGCATACAGATTGAATAAGTATGGTGAAACGATACAACCCTGACACACACCTTTCTTGATTTTAAACCATGCAGTACCCCCTTGTTCTGTTCAAATGGCTGCCTCTTGGTCTATGTACAGGTTCCTTATGAACACAAATAAGTGTTCTGGAATTCCCATTCTTCGCAATGTTATCTATAATTTGTATGATCCACACAGTCAAATGTGTTTGCATAGTCAATAAAACATAGATAAACATCTTTCTGGCATCCTCTGCTTTCAGCCATGATCCATCTGACATCAGCAATGATACCCCTCGACCCACGTCCTCTTTCAAATCTGGCTTGAATTTCTAGCAGTTCCCTATCAATGTACTGCTGCAACTGTTTTTGAATTACCTTTAGCATAACTTTACTAGTGTGTGACATTAATGATGTTGTTCGATACTTTCCATATTCTGTTGCATCACATTTGTTTGGAATGGGATATAGAGCTCTTCCAGTTGGTTGGCTGTCTTCCAAGTTTCTTGGCATAGACAAGTGAGAGCTGCCAGTGTTGCATCAGTTTGTTGAAACATCTCAATTGGTATTCCATCAATTCCCGAAACCCTGTTTTTCACCAGTGCCTTCAGTGCAGCTCAGGCTTCTTCCTTCAGTACCATCAGTCCTTGATCATATGCTACCACCTGAAATGGTTGAAGGTTGACCAATTCTTTTCAGTATAGTAACTCCGTGTATTCCTTCCATCTTCTTTTGATGCTTCCTGCATTGTTCAACATTTTGCCCATGGCAGGGGCTGACAAACCCAAAATCAGCAGGCCAGATGGCAAGCTATTGGCTTATGGAGCTGCAGGAGCTGGTGAATCTCAAAAGCTGCAGACAGGTGGCAGGCTGCTGGATCGTGCCCTGAGAACTTGAGGTCAGGTGAAGTCGAGACAGATGTAGGATCCAGAGTGAGAGTGGGCCTTGCTGGAACAACCACTTATATACTGGAGGCAGGCCACATCCCCATGGAAACTTCCCTTTTAACTGATTGGCTCCTTATAGCAGATCTCATCGAGGAGGTGATAACATTATATTACATTATAGAAAAGCAATCAGTTCAGTGTCTGCCAAACCATTGAAAATCATGGCCTAGCCAAGTTGATGCATAACATTAACCATCACATGAACTCTGATTTTTTTAAAAATTTAATACTCAGATGGCATTATATTGTATTCCCTTTTGGGTGGCAGAATTTAATAGGAATATTGACAGGGAAGAATGCCATCAGAAGAAAGGAGAAGGAAGCAAACATGTTTTGAAAAATATTATGAGTGAAGTGTTTGGTAAAGAATCATTGAGGCTACCGAACGAATTTAGCAGAGACAACAACGTAAAGTCATTGTAGTATTTTGTGTGGAAGAGAAAAAAGACTTACCTTGAGTGACCTCAAGACAACTAAAACTAAGATTCGGCATAATGGGAAAGATTTTAGTTTAAGGGAAAAAAAAAATATGCCCATGTCCAACACTTGAACTTGCTGTATAAATGAGGAGTGGGCTTTTTTAACACTGGAAATATTTGAATAGAAGTTAGATGGTTCCTTGTTAGAGATGTTGCTAAGTGAACATTTGCTTAAGATTGATGATTGAACAGTATTTCCAACTAGAAGTTTCTATGATTCCCCAAGTACAATCAGCACTGGCAATTATGAGTAAAGTTTTCAAAACAAAAAAGCTGTTATCAAATTAAAAAATTTATACAAAATTGCCTTTAAATAAAATTATTCATTTATTCATCAAATAATTCTTTAAGCACCTAGAACACACCTGTATAATTGTAGGCACTACGATACATTGAAGGGAAAGATAGATACATATACTGCCCTCATAGTACTTGCATTCTTATGGGGTACCACACAATAAACACTTTACAAACGTTGTTGTTAGTTGCCGTTGAGTAGGTCCTCAACTCATGGCAACTCCATGTACATTGTGATCACACTGTTGTGATCCATACGGTTTTCATTGACTGATTTTTGGAAATAGATCACCAGGCCTTTTTTCCTAGCCTGTCTTAGTCCGGAAGCTCCACTGAAAACTTTTCAGCATCATAACAACATGCAAGCTGTCATGGATTAAATTGTATCCCCCCAAAATATCTGTCAACTTGGCTAGGCCATGATTCCTAGTATTGTGTGATTGTCCACCATTTTGTCATCTGATGTAATTTTCCTATGTGTTGTAAATCCTACCTTTATGCTGTGGAAGAGATGGGAGTAGCAGCAATTACGTTCATGAGGCAGGATTCCATTTACAAGATCAGATTGGATTTTAAGCCAATCTATTTTGAGATATAAAAGAGAAAAGCAAGGAAGAGAGACAGGGGAACCTCATACCACCAAGAAAGCAATGCCGGGAGCAGAGCATGTCCTTTGGACCCGGGGTCCCTGCACGAAGAAGCCCCGAGACCAGGGAAGACTGATGACAAGGACCTTCCTCCAGAGTTGACATAGAGACAAAGCCTTCCCCTGGAGCTGACACCCTGATTTGGGACTTGTAGCCTACTAGACTGTGAAAGAATAAACTTCTGCTCCTTGAAGCCATCCACTTGTGGTATTTCTGTTATAGTAGCACTAGATAACTAAGACACAAGCCTCTACTAACCAATGAATGGTGGCTGTGCTTGAGATTCACTGGCTAGGAAATGAACCCAGGTCCCCTGCATAGAATGTACGAATTCTACTACTGAACCACCCACTGCCCTCTTACAAACAATATATAACATAAATGCATACAGTGATAAATTCTACTAAAAAAAAATAGAATAATAGGATAGTAGGGAGGGTGGGGACTATTTTAGCCAGTATGAGCAGAGAGGTCCTCCCTTTGGGAATACTATTTGAGCTAAAGACCTAAATGAAGAGAAAAAGGTGGTCATGCTAAGATCTCAGAGAAAAGAGGTCTAATTCCCTATCTGGGAACTAGCAAGGGGAAAGGCTCCTGAGGGAGAAATAATCTTGATCCAGGAAATAGAATGAAGGCCAAATGTTGTTGTGAGTTAGGGTCAAAGGGGAAGACAAGATCTAATCATGTAGGGCTGTATAGGCTGTGGAAAGGCATTTGGATTCTATTTATATTACAGTAGAAAGTCACCAGAAAGTGTTAAGCAGGGGAGTTACATGATCTGATTTACTTTTTAAAATTCCTCTGGCTGTTGTGTGGAAAATGGGTCAAGGGTGGAAGCAGGAGGTCAAGTTAGGAATCTATCACAGAGTTCTAAGTAAGAGCTAATAAGGACTCAAAACCAAACTCATTGTTGTAGAGTTGATTCCGATGACTCTATAGGACAGAGTAGAGCTGCCCCATAGGGTTTCCAAGGAACCACTGGTAGATTCGACCTGCTGAGCTTTTGGTTAGCAGCCAAGCTCTTAACCATTATACCACCAGGGTTCCGATGAGAAGGTATAATTCAAATGTTATGTTGACTGTTTTTTAGACTTTCTCCATTTCTTAGAATTTGAATTGTAAGTAATTTTTGGTTTTATTTAGTGCTTATTAAATGCCATGAGTCTGAGTGCTATTCAAGATATATATAATAGTGTGTGTGTGTGTTTGTGTATTTGTATGTCCACGTATATATGCATCTAGGGAAACCCTGCTGGCGTAGCAGTTAAGAGCTATGGCTGCTAACCAAAAGGTCAGCAGTTCGAATCCACTAGGCACTCCTTGGAAACCACATGGTGCAGTTTTGCTCTGTTCTATATGGTCACTATGAGTCAGAATCAACACAACAGCAATGGGTCTTGGTCTATCTGCACCTGGAGCAGTGTACACACAGTATGTTTAAAACTGAGAAAGGCAATTAAATAAAAAGCAATCTTTGATGCCAAAATACAAATTAAATTGGAGGAGAATTTAATGAAAATCATTACAATTTTTTATTTTATTGCCTCAAAAGCACTCTCCCATTTTTCCAAGAGAAAAGTAAGAACCCAGTTTGTGTAGTTACATAATAAGATCTAAATGATTATGAAATTTGGAGACATTGGTGTTTACGACACCTGCTGGGATGAACTTCCTTCTCCAGCTGTGAGATGACAACACAGGAACAAGCCATAGACTAAATCTGGTGACCTTCTCATGACCCGTAACAGACCCACTCAGACAATTAACATCACAACTGGTAGGCTTCTCTGGTTTGTTGAACAGGAGAGAAATAAAAAGTTAACTTTCAAGTATTTATTCTCATTGTTTTGTATTTTACATAGGGGGGGAAATGTGCAGTTGTTTGGAAACTGGAGGTGATATGACCCATTCGAACCAGTATTTAAATGTTGGTTTTATGTGCAGATGGATAAGTCATCAATCACTTGGCTGTAGGTGGAAAATCTTTGCTTAAGTCATCAACACTCCCAAGTGTAATCCTACCTGTGTTAAGCAGGGGGAATTCTGTTTTTCTATAGTGATTTGATATTAAGAAATAACACGAGCGGATAAGCTTTATAACAGCACTGGAAAACGTGGCAGAGCCCAGTCACTCAGAAAGAGCAGAACAAAATAACAGAACAGTTAAAACAAACAGGGGAAATGGGAAAAATTTGGAACCAACAAGATAGAAATTAAAGAGTTCCCAAATTTTCAAAATTACTCCATTACTATATTTTTCAATTAATTTTCATGTGACAGTTTACTCTGAGAGTTAAGTCTTTCCTGAAGGCTCTGTGCTCGCATGGATCACAGCCAGAGTGGTGGTCCTGACCCTAGTATGATGAAAATTCCATCACTCCCATTCTATTGTTAAACTTCAAGGAAGACTGTTATCATTTAACGTCTACTGAGTACTTTCAGATCAGGAACTATTCAAAATACCCCTCCCTTTCTCCTCTTTCTTCCCACTTTTAGGGCACCAAAGCGTCTCTGTGGTCCCACCCTTTTCCTATTCACATTTCTCACCTTCTTCCAAAAAACAGTTGGGAATTCCAGTAAACAGTAAGGATGGTAATGCAGCCATATGATGGGGGAAGCTCCAGCATTTTGAAACATTCACCCTTGTTAAGAATAATTCCTATGTGATAATTACCCAACTTTTGGCAAAGAGATTTGTGTAGGAATAAACATATGTATATACATGTACACATGCATCTAATATATATATATGTTCTAAAAAAGAATTGGGATAAAATAGCCACAAATTGGGACTGGCGATTGACAACTTCATCAATTTAACCTGGTTAATAATCCAATTCAGTTATGAACAATAATCATAGGATAGTAATACAGGAAGTGGCAAAGAGCATAGTCTTTAGACCAAGGCTGTCTGGATTCAGACCTCAATTCACAACTAACTTGTTGTGTGATATTGGGTAAGCTAGTTAAACTCCCTGTGCCTTAGTTTCCTCATCTGTAAAATGAGGATAACAATATTAGTCCCAAACTTATTGTAAGAATTAAATGAATCAGTATATGAAAAGCGCTTAAACAGTTTGCTTGTTGTTGTTGGTTGCTGTCGAGTCGATTCCAACTCATGGTAACCCCATGTGTGCAGAGTACAACTGCTCCATAGGGTTTTGAAGGCTGTGACCTTTTGGAAGCATATCACCAGACCTGTCTTCAGAGGCATCTCTGGGTGGATTTGAACCACCAACCTTTCAGCTAGTAGTCAAGCACTTAACTGTTTGTGCCACCCAAGAATTCCTTAAACAGTTCATAAACCCAGAAAACCCAGTGCCGTGGAGTCGATTCCAACTCAGCATGTAGTAATTATTATATGTGTTAGCTATATCATCATCATCATTGTAGTGTAGTGAATTACTTATATGGCCCTTCTAGCCATAGTCTTTGTGACTCCCACCCAATGATTGGGTGGGACTATGCAAATAAGGCATACGGAACCTATGATGGTTGTGTATCAACTTGGCTGGGCTATGATTTTCAGTGGTTTGATGGTTATGTAATGATGTAATTTGGCAGTTATGCAATGATGTAGTCCTCCTCCATTTTGTGATCTGTTGTAATTATCCCTTATTTTGTGATGTGTTATAAATGCTAGCCTCTATGCCTGTGATTACAGTCGCATTTGGGAGCAGGTTGTCCATTAGGTTAATGAGGCAAGATTAGGGTAGGCTGTACGTTAAGTCACCACCTTACTAGAGAGTATGACTTAAGTGACCACTTTTAACTCAGTCACCACCCTCACCACCCTTATTCAAGTCCCAACCTTATTTTAGTCACAACTTTTACAAGAGATAAAAGGAAAGAGAAACGAGCAGAGATAGGGGGTGGGATGCACTGTTACCAAGAAAAAGAGCTAGGAGTGGAGTTCATCTTTTGGACCCAGGATACCTGCCCTGAGAACCTCCTAGACCCGGGAGACAGAACTGTAATACCTGAGATAGTAGAAGATGGCCAGAAGGGGCAACAAGTTCAGCAGAGAACTGGCAGCAGCAGAACCAGGGGACCAGTGCAAGATGGCATAGTGGGTTTCCTGGCCCATGGAGTGAGGTGGCTACAGTGGGTGTGCTAAACCACAGGGCGAGAAAGCTGAGCACCTTCAGACAGGAGGCTTCCTAGCAGAGTGGGGTGCCGCTGAGCACTTGTCGACAGAGCTTGGCTTGCCAACCCACAGAGCAAGACAGCTGAGTGCCTAAAAGCCAAGGCTTACTGGCGGAGTTGGGTGCCCCCGGTACTTACTGGCAGAGCTAAACAGATTTGTAACAATTGCTGGAGCAGGGCAGAGGCAGGGCCGAAGGGCCAAGAGACCAAGGGGCCGAGGACCAGAGAGAGGCCTGCCTGCAGGCATGACTGAGAAGAGGCTGTCCTGATCAACGAACTGTATCCTGAGTCGTTTCTGATCCTGAATTGTAAACTACTACTTCCCTAATAAACCCCATAATCATGAGTATTGTCTGTGAGTTCTGTGTAGCCATTGCAACAAATTACCGAGCCTAAAAGAGAAGTAAGAGAGGGCTGGTTTAAGAGCTGCTAAAAAAGTTGGAGAGAGAAGGTATGTCTGACAGCTGCCTCTTACAGAATCAGTCCTGGGCTGTTGATCTTGATTCTCCTCCCCACTCATGAAGTTAGAGGAGGTTGGATGCCCCTGCCACACCATTTTTATAATAATCATCATCATTACACTATCAGGAACCAAGCTATAAAATGTTATCCTGGTGTTAGTTATTATTACAAGAAAGAAATACTTATCTTCAAAGGTTTCTCTTTATTCAGTTCAATTAAAAACCATTTATTCTGCCAATATTTTTTGAGTGTGTACTAGGTGCTAAACATTTTATATGCTAGGCGCCAAGGACAGTCATAAGCAAGACAAAGTCTCTGGTTTCATGTAGTTTATATTCTAGTGGGTTTGGCACCTACTGTGTGCTATGCATCATTTCAAAGAAGTTTCAGAGAAAATGTTTTTTAAAAGAAGAAAAGCACATTTTCTCTGTCAATAGACAGGAGGCTAATGTGCTAGTGCCCTTTAGAGCTTTATTCTGATGGTTATCGCCATGTAAATATATCCCTTCTTTTTATAAGCCACCAGAAGGCTTTATATTGGTTTTCTTCAAATTGGCCTGCTTCCTTTATAACGGGCCTGGTCAGAAAGAGAGAGTTCTGTTAGGCTTCCTCACCCCAGACAGCAACACCTTTGGCCATGAAAGAAAAGAGAATGTGAACAGTGTGTGTGCATCCTGAACAAGATATTAATCAAATTCACTGGCAGGTTATTCTAAAACACAAAGAGATGGAAATGTCAAATCAACCTTCATTAAAACATCACTTTAACTGTGCAAACTCAGCTGAAATTATCACAAAGAAGGATGATGTCACCAAAGAGATCCAACAATAATTTGTATGTGCATCGGTTTGGAAAAATCATGATATTGAATTTTAGAATAAATTTAGGAAACCACTAAAGTCCAATGGTCTGGGTTCTAATCTTGCGCCATCTAGGGGCAAGTCATCAAACCTCATAGGATCATAGTTTCCTCTATAAAATGGGACAAGGGTTTCTACGTTGCTTACCTTTATAGGTAAGACTCAAAAGAGGTAACATCATAAAATATATAATGGTCTTTCTATATGATGCTGGGGCATGAACCATGTACCAGAGATGACTTACAGAGGTCCTATATCAGTCAGGGTTCAACTAGAGAAGCAGAACCAGTAGGGATTTGTTACAGGGAAATGGCTTTCTGCAGCTACAGGAGCTGGTTATGTCATCTCTGTAAGGCTGTTGTCTTCCTGTCTGATGCCAGTGCTGGAAGTCCACAAGGCAAGCAGTTGGGAAGAGAAGATAGGTATAAAGTGAGGGATATCAAAGCCAGGCTGGAACCTATAACACAAACTAGAATCCCATAAGGACGGAATAAAACCTGTGTCTGACCTTAGTGACTGACCGAGGCCGTGGCTTTTTCACAGAGCTAAACGCGCACATCTTGCCCAGGAATCGAGAAACTGAAGCAGGCTCCATGAGAAGGTAGACCGGTAGTAGGTCCAGCTACTGCTTCACACCAACTATGAGGTGACTCAGCAGATTGGCAACAACTTGTGTGAGCTACAAAATGGTGGCTGCTTCCCTTCCGTACACCAAATCTCCCAAGAATTTTCCTTATGGTTCTTCTATAGCCAGAAACATACAAGAAAGTGAATGCTGGGAAATGTAGTTCAGCCTAGCCAAGTTGACACACTACAAACCCATCACAGACCCCTTGATTACGGCTGGGAAACTGACATAGTGATTTTCACATTCTTACCCAAACAAAGGTCACTGGTGCTAAAGTGCTGGGACATGTCTACTGCAGTGGTTAAGAGCAAGAACTTTGTACAGACTTCCTGACTCAAATTCTAATCCAAAATTTACCACTTGCTTTGGGGCCTTGAGCAAGAAAATTAACTCTTGGTGCCTCAATTTTCTCATCTGTAAAACTGAGATTATAATACCTACGTTATCAGTCAGAGCAAAGATTAAGAGAGATGATATAGGTAAAATGCTAGTACACTGTCTATTTTACAGTAAATGGTCTGTAAATGATAACTTATTAGTCTAACGGTCATTTAACATCAGCTCTTAAGACCTAACCACTTTAGAACTAAATGTCTAAAGAGACTCCCAGAGATCTCTTTGTCTGCTCAGCTACAATGTATGCTTAAGGGAAAGGCCAAAGAAGTGTTCAAAAAGACATTCTTGAGGCAAATACAAATGGAACCAATTTATACACCAAATCAAAGCAATTGGCTATTTTCACATTTTCCCAGCTGCCAGGGATATTTGTTGAAAGAATATTGGTACTTTGAAACGTTATGCTTCCAAGTTGATTCACAGATTGGGCTCATCAGAGAAAAAAAAAAAAAACATTTAATAAGCAAGGCAAATTATGTCAAACCATATATGCCAGAAAATAAGGTAATGACTATGGACTCGAGGACAGGTGGCCTGCGTTTGAATTATGACTCCACTGTTCATTGTGCTTTTCTAAGTTATTTACATGTATAAAATGAAAATTATACTAGCACCTATGCCATGTAGTTGCAGTGAGGATTAATGAGTTAAAATGCATAAATTACTTAGAACAGTAATCATAAAAATCATCACATATGTGTCATCATCATCATCATCATCGTCATCATTACCCACAGGTCCCTCATCTTCTTTCAGCCAGGAATCAGCACCTACAGATGCTGGTCCATGCACACCCAGCAGAAAGTATAAACATAAGCAAAGAAAAATTAACCTCCACCCAACGATCAGCATTTAACTCTCTAACGCCTGCACTTCTTGTAATCTACCTGCTCTTTTTTTGCCTAGGCAAACTTCTCTGGACAGGACTTCTCACCTGCCCAGGCCTGGGGAATCCATCAGTTCATACTTCGTCGGATATCAGGACCTTCCTTTTGGCCAGCTGTGGCTACCTCCCTCTCACGTTGCAGAGTAATACTCCATTAGAAAGGACTTCCACCACATCTTTGTGCTTGAAAAGAATTGCTGAAATAGTTTTCCATTACTTGTTTTAACAAGTCAAAATAAAAGACTATTTCACAACTTCATTGTCCAAAAGACGATGCAATTCTTAAAGCTCTTTGCTCACTCACTGGAAAGTACCAGCTGACTGAAAACTGAGCCCTATGGCTCTGTGAGGAAAGGCTGTGGCTTTTCTTGGATGTTTGCTTTGCCACACTTGCACCTGCACCTCACTGTAATAATATAACTTAAAGGAGTTTAAAGAAGTACGTCCAACTCAGAGCACAGAAGCTTAAGGAAAGATTTCTGTTTTTAAAAGAGAGTCCTATAAATGATTTAGCAAATTTGAGCATATAACCTGTCCAAAGTGCTAGCACACTTCACTTCAAGCAGCCAATTTTGTATGTGAAGCTGTGGTTTTCTTGTTCCTTCTGTGAGCTGTGGCTGCCATTTCCTCATGGCCAAGCCCTCAGTGATGCACAAACCAGGGATGTATTTCTCATTTGTGCATAAAAGTGATTTCCTTGAATTATGAGCCCCAAAGTTCCAAGACACTTACAGTCTGGGTGGTCACACAGGTATAAGTGCATAAAAGTCTGTTCTTAGCATGGCTCAAGGAGTGAATGTATTCACTTCAAACAACTTGCCTTTCTGGTACATGCTACACAGTCCTTGATCAGAAAGAGGCAAATTTGTGGTCATAATGTACTACAGCAATGGTACAAGGAAACACACATCAAGCAAAGTTAGAATACCAACATGCAAAATAAAATCCAGCACCTTCTAGGATGGAATCCTTTAGCTCCCCTCCCCTCAACCCTCCACTGAAATATCTTAGCTCCTTGGAATTCAACAGAAATGCCAAAAAGGAGGTTGTGTTTGGGAACCCAACTATAAACCCAAAACAGTAATTAAAATCTAGACTTTCAAAAGAATAAAAAACACATATATAATAATTTCTTAAGAAAGGCCCTCCTAATTTTTGATTAATTGCACACAACAAAGAGCCGTCCAGAGGAGAAAGGTCTCATCCTTTTCAGACTTACAGCTAAGGAAGGCTTCCACTGTCAGGTGGGGTTGGCTGAGCAGTGTGTGCACATCAGGGTCTGAATGTGGGGGACAGAGAGACAGTGCAGCCCACAGCAGGCCTCAGGCCTCCCCCAGGGACTGAGAACCACTGCCATGAGGCACCTCAGCTCTGCTCTACCAGAATGGAGAAAGAGGACAGAGGGGAGTTTAGCCACGTGTAATAAATGCAAGTTCTTTTAATTCAGGAGACCCATTTCCTTTTCTGGTGAGGGTCAGCGGTAAAATTTTTGCCTTCCATTCAGGAGACCCAGGTTGGCTTTCTGGCCTGCACCTCATGCACAGACACCACCCATCTGTCATTGGAGGTTTACGTGTTGCTATGATGCCGAACATGTTTCAGCAGACCTTCTGAGAGGGACTACTGATGTACTTCTGAAAATCAGTTAGTGAAAACCCTACAAATCACAATGATCTGATCCCCAACCAAGCATAGGGATGGCCCAGAAACGGGCAGTGTTTTGTTCAGTTGTGCATGGGGTTGCCATGAGCTGGGGGCCAATCTGATGTAGCTAACAACAACCAAATTTCTCTTCCGAACAGGCCTCCCTATAAGCTAACTCTTAAAACGTTATAAAACCAAAAACAAACCAAACCCATTGCTGTCGAGTTGATTCCAACTCAGCGACCCTATAGGACAGAGTAGAACTGCTCCACAGGGTTTCCAAGGAGTGCCTGGTAGATTCAAACTGCCGACTTTTTGGTTAGCAGCTGTAGCTCTTAACCATTACACCACCAGGATTTCCATAAAAGATTATAATAGCCTAGAAAATTTAACTCAAATTGGAAGTACCCAGTTTCCTGTAAGATTATGTCTTAGGCTCCTTTTTTCTTCTATGGATTTAGGAATAGCGTTATTGTTGATCATAAAGATTATATTTGCCTACCAAAATAAAACTGCCAAGCTAAGCAAGTTCATGATAAGCCATTATGAATGTATGAATTTTATTGTTTGGATATATGTTCACTTGAACTAAAATTGTCTACAGATGTATTTCTGACTATAGAATAGATACACCCTTAAAAATTTGGCAGGAAATCTATGAAAATAGAAATATATCTTTAAAGTGCTGGGGGAGCACATTATTTCCAAGAACCCTGAGGTGAATTATTTAGCAAAGTAGAGAAACAATGTGTATTTATGGAGAACTTAATGTGTGAAAAATATGAAAGAAGTATAATGTACGACCTTTGCCCTCAAGCAGATTCCAATTCATGAAATTGTTTCGAAAATTTGGATTTTTATTTACTGAATTTTCTTAAAATGAGGTCACCTGTATAATCTCCCCTTGTGCAAGGAAGTCCCTGTTATATGATAGTCTGGTCAGATAATGCCCTTTCCTCATAGCTGGGACAGTGCTGAACTTTCCAGATACCTAGGGCCATCCAACACGCAAAGGTGTCTTGCCCAGGGTTGATCAGTTTCTAAATCGAGTTGAGCAGCCATTCCTCTTCTTCCTCCTTCCGTTGGCTTCCCATGCCCTTACTGTCTTTGTTTACCCATCATGCATACACTGGCACCTGGAGCGCACATACACAGTTTACAGTGTCTTAGGCTACTTCTTGGCTGTCTAAGGCCTTCCACAGTGATGCTTCATTGAAATGAGTTAAACATTACCAGCCCATTCTCCAGGTCTTCATTTACTTCTTCTCTCCACCTTATCTCCCTCAATCAGAGAAGAATAATGGGCAAGGTAGAGAAGTCTTCCTGAGCGCCTCAAATCACACCAGGTAAGTAACCCTAGTCCATCTATGTCTACCCCCTGCTTTATCCTGAATGAAACTGGGTCAAACTCATCACAGAATAGCCGTAAAGATTTTTCACTCTTGGCTCAGTTATGGGTGAGAGTGTGTCCAGATGGCCGAGAGATCTTGGTGGTCTCCTAAACCTAGATTAAATGGCAAAGGTCTGTTGGAAGTTTATCAGCAGTAAGTGGATCAGGAATAATGTTGTACCCTCAGAACCCAGAGGAACTTAGCACCCTGTAGTTATATCACTCTATGAACAGTTAAATGTTTCTAAGGAAATATTTTCAGTTCTTGACTCTCTGTGGCTTTGAGCCAGTTGACCACCTCCTCCTTGAAACACTCTCTTCTCTTGACTTTTGTAACACTATGCTCTTCTGTTTTTTTGTCCCTATCTCTACTAACAGCAATAACAACACCCTTAACAGCAATAACAACAGTAATGATGGCTTTCATTTATTGAGTGATTCCAAGGTACTAGGTATAGAACTTAGTACTAAGTATATCTCCAAGCATTATCTCAAGCTCTAAGAACTAGCTTCTCACTTTATTCTTTCTCTTCATTTTCTCCCATGAATTTAGAAACTATCTCTAAGTTAATTATTTCCAAATTGCTATCTCCAGCCCAGACCTCTTTTTTGCAGTCCAGACCTACCTTTTCTAACTCTTAGCGTCTTCTAGTTGCCAACTTTTCTTGTATATCTCTCAGGCATCTCAGAATGAACTCTTAATCTTTCTTCATACATCAGCCACTTCTCCCGTGTTCCCCAGCTCAGAAATGGCACTACAAAGACAAAGATACAGGCATCATTCTTGATACTGCCTTTCCTTCACTTCATATAGCCAACTCATCACCAATGCTGTCAATAGTGTCTCCACAGTGAATATCAAACCTGCCATTTTCCTCTCTTACCATGGCTACCTCTCTTATCCAAACCAATGCCATCACCTTATTACCAATCTTCCTACTTTCATTCTTGCCTACTTTCTAGTCCTCACAAAGAAGTAAGAATAATCTTTTCAAAAATAAAATGGTCTCTTACCTACTCAAAACCCTTCTTATGGCTTCCCACATTACTTGGGATAAAATCAAGAATCTTCCTGTGGCCTCTGCACACATCTCCAGCCTCACTTCTCACCATCTTCCTCTCCCTCCCTCAGCTTCAGCATTGTGACCATCACTCAGTTCTCCAAACACTCCAAGGTTTTCCCACTCCAGAACATTTCCCACAAGTTGTTCTCTCTGCCCTCTTAGTGTTGGCCACTGTGATGGTTAAGGTTGTATGTCAACTTGGCTGGGCCATGATTCTCAGTAGTTTGGAGGTTAGGATGTAGTTTGGCAGCTATGTAATGATGTAATCACCTCCTTAATGAGATCTCCCATGAGCAGCCAAGCAGTTGAAAGGGAGTTTCCTTTGGGGTATGGCCTGCATTCAATATATGTGGACTTTCTGGAAAAGCTTACAGGCTTGTGGTCCCTCTGGATCCTCATCTGACCTCCAGTTCTTAGGGCTTGAGCTAGCAGCTTACTTTCCAATCTTGGGATTCATCACCCTCCACAGCCTGTGAGCCAGCAACCTACCATCTTACCTGATGATCTTGGAATTTGTTGGCCTTCGCAGCCTGTGAGCCAGAGTCCTACTGTCTGACCTGCTGATCTTGGGTTTACCAGCCCCTGCAGCTACATGAGTCAGAGGAAGCCTCCAGCCTGATGTACGGACTTGGGATTTTCCAGCTTCTACAACCATGTGAGGCATTTCATTGATATAAATCTCTCTCTCTCTCTCTTTCTATATATATATACACACACATATATATACATAGGACTAGCATAATACCTGGCATACAGATGTTGAGTAAATAATTACTGAATACATAAATAAAAACATTCCACAAATATCTACTGGGTGCCTATTATATGCCAGGGATAGTTATAGACACATGGGCCTCTCCATAGGGCAGCTCACAATATGGCAGCTAGCTTTCCTCAGAGCAAGCAAGTGAAAGAGCAAGAGAGCAAGACAAAAGCCAGTCTTTTTGGAACATAATCTTGAAAGTGACATCCCATTACTTTTGCCATAACCTATGCATTAGAAGCAAGTCACCAGGCCCTGCCCATATTCAAGGGCAAGGGATTACAAAAGGGCATAAATATGAGGAGGCAAGGATCATTGGAGGTCATTTTAGAGGCTGCTTGCCAGAGTGGCTGTCACTCCACGTCAATATATTTAAACTTATTCTTCATTGCTAAAGCTATATGGTATCCTAAGATGGTGGTGGTGGCTGTGTGCCGCCAAGTCATTTTAAGGTAGAGATTAAATAACCTACCTCCTGTTGTTGGGTGTTTATAATTTCTCACTAATTCTACAATAAACATCATTGAACACATACATTTTCATGCTTATCCAATTATTTTTGAAGGATTAATTCCTGGAAATAAAATTGCTGGGCCAAAGGATCTGCACAACTTAGTTATTCATGGCTGTTGCCAAATTAGCTTCCAAAAATGTGGTACCAATTTACCCGCCAACAATTTCTGATTAATACTTTAAATTGTATGTATTAAAATGCTTTAATATTTTACTTCCCAACTGTATAAGAAATATTGGAATAATGCTTTCTTCTTATGGTCTCTTCCGCAGATTTGTTCATCTTCACTAACTCCTCCACTCAGGTATTTGATGAGCTGAAGATATGACCCTGATAACTGCAAATTTTACTTAAATCCTCTTCCTTGCACAGCTTTTCTTCTTCATCAGAGAGATATTGATGAAGTGTGTATTAGCTAGGAATGATTAGGTTATGCTGCAGTAACAAACAAAACTGAAAATCTCAATGGCTTACACATGAAAATTTATTTCTTGTTCATACAATAACTGTATTAGGTCTTGAAGGGCTCTGCATAACAGCTTTCCTTCCTAAGGAGACTCAAGGATCCCAGCTGCTTCTATCAAATGGTTCCACTATCCCAACATGTGGTCTCCTTGGTCGAAGTACAGGACGAAGGGAAAGCTGAAAGTTTAGTAAGAGCTTTTAACTACCTCAGCCAGGAAGTGATATGCATCATTTCACTCAAAGTGCCTAGAACTAGTCACATCACCCCACCCAAGGATTTTGGTGAACACTCAATTATTAATTAAATATTCACTTTACTAAATACTTCATAGCTCGTATTAATATTTAATATAAATATTTAATAACTGGTACTAGTAGATACTTAATACATACAAACTATGGATAAACAATTGACTTAATACTTATTAAGTTCTACTTCTATAACGTTTCACAACAGGTGAATACACTTTTATGGCTGACAGAGGCCTCTCTCAACGAGCCCTGATGTTGTCAGCAAAGCTGCTGCTTTGCCCTGACTTTGGTCTTCTTGATAAAGTCATATAAAAATATAAAAGCAAAATTGTAGGTCTCTAACCTTGCCTTGCTTCATACAGGCAAAGATGGGCCACTTTGCTCCACATGTTGAAATGACCATTGCCAGATGCCGTATTATTTTTAAGTGGACACAACTTGGCATGGACTTTTCCACTCTCCTGTTTCTAATCATGTATTGCCTGGGCATGTCAGGGTCAGGCTTAAAGACTTGCTAGAACTGGATTCAAGATTTACGAGAACGAGATGTAACCAGGCCTCTCCCAGAGGTTTGGGAAGAACAGCTGGAGTCTGGCCCTTTGCATCATGACAAGGACTATTAAAAACTAAAGCTTTTTTTTTTTTTTTTAAGATGAATGTAGAAAAGTAATCCAAAGTAATATCAAAGGCATCCTTACAAGAGGCACCTTTAAAGCAAAATACTCGAACAGCTCTGGCTCTCTACCCCACTCACATTTCACACTCTTTGTAAACAAGAGGCAAAAATTATTAGGTTTGAACTGTGGATTCTCCCCCTTGACCCATTCCTGAATAGAGTTGAATCATTCCACTCAAAACAGTGAGGGGCTGTTTTGTTCTCAAGGCCCCACCCTGTGCTGATGTAATGCACCACGGCTGTGTTTTCCTGATGAGCGTGCTAGGGAGGGTCCTCACCAGGAGAGGAGAGCTGTTGCCCAGTGCTCCTGGAATGGCGGGGAGAGACGGCTCAGAGCACAGATGCCTGCAGTGGAAGAGACTGACAACTCATGCTGAGTATTGGAAAGCTCACCTTTCTTTGCTTCTCTCTAACTCATCACGACTGCCCCCTACCCTCACCCAACCCTCCAAGACCATCCATCCCTGATAGCTCATTACTCATCACCAGAGAGCTCTGGTTTCTTTCAACTGGTTCCTACAGCCACACCTCCCTTTCTATGCAACATGAGACAAGTCTACTAACCTAAGTATTCCTGTGGGCTCGTGAAGCCCAGGTTCTCTACCAGCCTAAGCATTCCTGTGGGCTCATGAAGCCCAGGTACCCGTCCTAAGGCAGAGGAAGCAGCTGCAGGGCTGCACAGACAGCCCAGGATTTTATTCCAACCTGTGCTAATGGGCAGCAGCCCTGTTGCTTTCTTGAAGGGACTCGTTTTTTAACTGCTTGATTTACTTTTAATGTTGAATTTGTATCTGTGAATATGTCAGGAGCAAAAAAAAAAAAAAAAAAATTTTTTTTTTTATCAGAACGGAGTGCAAGTTTTAAATAAAAAGCATTAAAAAAAAAAAAAAAAAAAAAACTTGCCATTCAGTCAATTCCGACTCATGTTTGACCTCATGTGTTACAGAGTGGAACTGAGCTCCATAGGGTTTGCTTGTCTGCAATCATTACAGAAGCAGATCACCAGGCTTTTCTTCCACAGTGCCACTGGGTGGGTTCGAACCACCAACCTTTTTGTCAATATTCAAGCACAAACCATTTGTTCTACCTAAAATAGGACCTAAAAGCATAAGCATTCCATTTATTCCACCCTCCCCCCAGTTCCACCTCACTCCTGATTCACCTTTTACATTTCTACTGATTTTCCCTGGTGCCTGCTATCTGAGAATTGTTTTAATTTAAAGAATTAAGTATATAGTTTCTTTAAAAAAATATGAAAAAAAAATTGCATGTAATTTTTCAAACTATCCGGGGTACTTCATAAAAATTGTGAACAAGTTTAGTATTTTAAAGAATTCTATTGTCTTTCATATGAAAGCAATTCTAGTAAAAACTTTTACTACAGATAATCTATTCCTAATGGATTCATGGAAGCTGTACACAACCCTTGAGTTTAAAGAAAATTGTTAAGTAAATCTACCTTGCTGCAAACCATTTATTTTCCCCATATGGAATTTAAATGTATCCTGATCTACTCAAAGATTTCAACTTGTTCACTGTTAGGTAGTTGATTTTTTTTGTATTTCCCCTAGAAAGGGGAGCAAAAGAATGGGGGGGGGGAGGGGTGGAAACAGTTTCTTTGAAGGAGGATAGACGCCACTTGCGTTGTGCAGAAAAAATAACATTTTCTGGTCTCTTTCACTTTGAGCGGAGAGCTTGTTAGCTAAGCATCAAGGAGTCTGGACAAAATGATTAAAAATAAAAACACAGTTGATGTAAAACCGTCTCTTTCAGTGGTAAGAATTTGGTCACAAAAAATTTCAAATCATATGATAAATAACAATAAACTGTATCCTGAAAAATCCTCTAATATTTCAATGGAAAACAATTCTAATCTATCCCACAAAATAAAAAGGTCCCTTATTAGCAAACAGATGAAAAAAAAAATCTATTTGAAAGCCTAAGACAAAAGAAAATTTAGAAATGAAATTTACTCTTTTTCAAACTTTGACTTCCCCTACCCCTCTGGGGACACTTAAACCTGTTCTAGCCTGATATGTTCCCTCACAGGGCTTTGCCTCAGGCTGCTCCCTCAGAATGCAAGGGGCACTGTGGTACCCCAGGATTCAGTTAGCCTTAATATTTGGATGCTTCCATATGGCTTGGTTTACGGTCTTGGCTGACACCCATTTGTCAGCCTGTCGTAATGTGGTAGCTTTCGTGTTACTATGATGCTGAAAGCTATGCCGCTGGTTTTGTTAATACCAGTTGGTCACCCATGTTGGATAGGTTTCAGTGGAGCTTCCAGACTAAGACAGACTAGGAAGAAAGGCCTGGTGATTTACTTCCAAAAATTAGCCAGTTAAAACCCTACAGATCACAACAGAATATTATCTCATATAGTGCCGGAAGATGAGCCACCTAGGTTGGAAAGCACTCAAAATTCACAGTGCTGCAACAATGTATTTGAGCATACCAACTATCATGAAGATGGTACAGGACCTGGAAACATTTTGTTCTGTTGTACATAGGGTCGCCATAAGTCAGAGCCAACTTGATGACAACTAACAATAAATGGTCTTGGCAGAGACCTGGAAGGTGGAAAGCCAAGTTCTTGGAGTGGATTGAGAAGACAGCAGTGCCATGCCAGGTGGGATACTCCAGCTCCAGGGTAAGCGACTACCCAGCCCACAGCTAAGCACTCCTGTTTCTTATTCTGTTTCCCCTCTCTTCATCTCCCTCATTCTCTTCCTCTACCATTTCTTTTCTGTCTCTTATTTTCTCTCTCTTCTTTTTTCCCTTATACCTGCAAGTGGAAGTCATTGGCAAGACTTATCTAGCTGGTGATCCTCAAATAAGGAACTTCTGCTCCTTGAAGTATCTGAGGTTTTCTGAAGCTAAGTATATTCATCAATGTAACATTTACTGGTTGTCTACTATATCCCAAAGACCATGATAGGTATTTGGTATTAAAAGATAATCAGGCTTTTGAAGCAATAGGGTCACAATGAGTCAGAATCTACTTGATGGCAACAGGTTATGTCTGGTTGGAGAGTCAGACCCACAAGGTATAGATTATTAAAATCCAGTGGATAAGAAGAATGGCAAAGATGGTGTATCAGTCAGGAAAACAGAAGCCACTCTATATATTCCAAGTATAAAGGAATTAATATAAAATTAGGGGACCATATATACCTGTTGGAAGAGCTAAGAGAACAGACACTAGGAATGCTGCTACCAAAGGTCAAGAGGTTGGCTGTGAAGGTCTTAATTGGAAGCACTCTGAAAATGGCACTGTCTGAGAAATTTGCAAAGGTGGAGCCTGCAGAGAAGTGTGTGAAGCCCATACAACTGCAAAGTGGGAGGAACTCATGGAGAAGTCTGGAAACTGCCATGTTTGATCCCACACCCCACTGGAAACAGTGGCCTCTGCTTCACTTTCACTCCCAAATCTAAGCATGAATTTCTCTGAAAGGAAAAATTGTATCTGGAGTGGGGCGGGGTGGCAATTCCAAGAAAAATAGCTCCCAGCCTTAGACAGAAGTAATAGTGTCAGGGCCAGTTGACTCCAGAAAATCTACCACAGATAGGCAAGGGGTGCTACAGAGCAAAGAGAATGGTCGGCTAGACCGGGTGAGGAAAGCAGAAGAACAGAAGACTGAAAAGCTTCCTGGGGGAGGACTGCCTTAAATGGGTCTTAAAGAATGAGTCAGAGTAAGCCAAGCTAGGAGAGGCACAGTATGAGCAAAGCTGTGGAGGTGATATACAGCAAGGATGTACATTAATGATATACATTAACATTTATGTTAAGGGTAGTCTTTTTCCCCTCCAATTTCATTTTTGTTTTTAATCAAAGAATAAAATGATTTTTTTTTCTTTTAAATAAGAGCCTCTAAATATGTATCAAATAAGCCTGTTTAGGACTCACTCAGCAGGTGGCAATAAAGCAAAATGGCTGAGAGTGTGAGTTCTGGAATCAAACTGGGAACATGGCTCCATACTTACTAGCTGTGTGACTTCTGGTTAGTTACTTAACTTCTCTGAGCCTCTGTTTTCTTGAATGTGAAATGCCGATAATCATGGACCTCCTTTCGTTGTTACTGTGAGCAATAATTGAGCTATCCCCTGAAAGCACTAAAATTATTATGCATTATTATTCTTATAATTCTGACATTACAGGGGTCTTAACTTCTTACAATTTCTCATTGTTTTTAATTATATATTATTTTACATATACTCATAATTAATTTTCAGATAAAGCTAGAGAACATAAGGAACCTCAATATTAAAATATAACTAGATAATCAGGAACATAAAAATAATAATTTTGAAAATTCATCTCAGTATTATCCTCATCAGATTCACAAATGGCATTTATTTAATCACAACTCAATATATATCTGGTATTTCAGAAACCAAAGTTACCAAAATTTTACTGACAATACCCAGTAGCTTTCATTTACTGATAATAAAGACCAGACATACTTGAAATGGATTTTTTGTGTTGTTTGTGCAGAAACACTTGCAAACAGTAACCGCAAAACTTCTTTCAAATTTAGGTTTAGAAAGAAAACAAGAAAATCATAAAGTGAATCCAGTTAACTTTTTAAAGCACCAAATCCAAAAACTATAAACATTGGATCATAAAAGCATTTGTATCTATTTTTGATGTCATCAAAGAGTTAAATTTCAATCTACATTTTAATGTATGTTTGTCCTCATCTCCAAATGCAATGATGTTTTCAATGTATTTATCTTTGTATCATGCTTTCTACTACATAATTTTGAAAGAAAATCAAACAATATGCATCACTTATTAAAAGAAGAAGAGGTAAAATGGATCTATATAATACAAATATTATTAAGAATGGATTCAAAATAAAAATATAATAATCAAAAATAGTATTTGCTTTACCTAAAATAGCTTCTTTAGAGATTGAAAAGTAAAAAACAAAACAAAAAGCCCTGGCCCAGATTGCTTCACTGGAGAATTCTACCAAACATTCAAAGAAGAGCTTACACTTGTTTCAGAACATAGAAAACTACTTCAGAACATAGAAATGGAAGAAATACTTCCGAATTCATTCTACGAAGTCAGCATAGCCCTGATACCAAATCCAGGCAAAGACACCACACACACACACACACACACAAATTACAGACCAATATCTCTCATGAATATAGGTGAAAAATTCTCAACAAAATTCTAGCCAGAAGAATTCAGCATCATATCAAAAAAATAATATGCTGCAACCAAGTGGGATTTATACCAGGCATGCAAGGATGATTCAACATTAGAAAATCAATCAATATAATTCACCACATAACTAAAATAAAAGAATCACAAGATCATCTCAATCAATGCAGAATAGGCATTTGACAAAGTCCAACACCCATTTCTGATAAAAACTCTCATTAAATAGGTATAGAAGGGAAACTCCTCAATGTAATAAAAGGCATCTATACAAACCAAAGGCCAACATAATTCTTAATGGAGAGAGACTGAAAGCACTCCCCTTGAGAACAGGAATGAGACAAGGATGCCCTTTACCACCACTCCTATTTAATATTGTGCTGGAAGTCCTACCTAGAGCAATAAGGCAAGAAGAAGAACTAGATGGTATCCAAATTGGTAAGGAAGAAGTAAAACTGTCCCTTTTTGCAGATGACATAACACTATACATAGAAAACCAAAAAGACTCCACAAGAAAACTACTGGAACTAATAGAAAGATTCAACAGAGTAGTGGGATATGAGATCAACATAGAAAAATCAGTTGGATTCCTATACACCAACACAGAGAACGACAAAAAGGCAATCAGGAAAACAATGCCATTTATAACAGTCCCTAAAAAAAATACTTAGGAATAAATCTAACCAGGGATGTAAAAGATGTATACAAAGAAAACTACAAAACACTACTGTGAGAAACCAAGAGACCTACACAAATAGAAAAACATTCCATGCTCATGGTTAGGTAGACTTAACACTGTGAAAATGTCAATTCTCCCCAAAGCAATCTAAAAATACAATGCAATCCCGACACAAATACCAGTGGCATTCTTTAAAAAGATGGAAAAACTAATCATTAACTTTACATGGAGAGGGAAGAGATCCCAGATAAGTAAAGTACTACTGAAGAAGAAGAATAAAGTAGAAGGACTCTCACTGCCTGACCCCAGTGAGAGGTCTATATAGCTATGGTAGTCAAAACAGCCCAATACTGGCACAACAACAGACACATTGACCAATGGAACAGAATTGAGAATCCAGAGTAAATCCATAGTACCCAGAGTAAACCCATAAGTAAATCTATCTACTTATGGTCACCTGATCTTCGACAAAGGCTCAAACACATCAAAAGGGGAAAAGACAACCTTTTAAACAAATGGTGCTGGCATAACTGGATATCCACCTGCAGAAAAAAATGAAACGAGACCCGTAACTTGAGCATCATACACAAAAACTAATTCAAAATGGATCAAAGACCTAAATATAAAGCCAAAAACAATAAAGATCATAGAAGAAAAAATAGGGTCAAACCCAGAGGCTCTAATACATAGCATAAACAGGATATAAACCATAACTAACAATATACAAACACCAGAAGGTAAGTTAGATAACTGGGATCTTCTAAAAATTAAACACTTATGCTCATGAAAGACTTCACCAAAAGAATAAAAAGAGAACCTACAGATTGGGAAGAAATTTTTCCCATATCAAAAAAAAATTTGGCTATGACAAATCCATTCAGCAGAGTAGTGAGATATAAGATCAACATACAAAAATCAGTTGGATTCCTATACACCAACAAAGGGAACGACAAAAAGGCAATCAGGAAAACAATGTCATTTATAACAGCCCCTAAAAAAAAAAAAAAAACAACTTAGGAATAAATCTAACGAGGGATGTAAAAGATGTATACAAAGAAAACTACAAAACACTACTGTGAGAAACCAAAAGAGTGATATGGCACTTCCTTAGAAAGCTAGGAATAGAAATACCATATGACCCAGCAATCCTACTCCTAGGAACATATCCTAGAGAAATAAGAGCCATCACACTAATAGACACATGCACACCCCGGTTCATTGCAGCATTATTCACAATAGCAAAAAGATGGAAACAGCCTAAGCGCCCACCAACAGATGAATGTATAAACAAACTATGGTACATACTACACAATGATAAAGAACAATGATGAATCTGGGAAACATCTCACAACATAGATGAATCTGGAGGGCATTATGGTGAGTGAAATAAGTCAATCACAAAAGGATAAACACTGTATGAGACCACTATTATAAAAACTCAAGAAAAGGTTTATGCACAAGAATAAACAATCTTTGATGGTCACAAGTGAGGGGAGAGATGGGGGGGAAACACTAACTAGACAATAGATAAACGGTAACTTTGGTGAAGGGTAAGACAGTACACCATGCTGGAAAAGCCAGCACAACTTGACCAAGGCAAGGTCATGGAAGCTCCTTAGACACAACCAAACTCTCTGAGGGATCGAATTACTGGGCTGAGGACTGGGGACCATGGTCTCAGTGAACATCTGGCTCAATTGGCATAACATAGTTTATAAAGAAAATGTTCTACATCCTACTTTGGTGAGTAGCATCTGGGGTCTTAAAAGCTTGTGAGTGGCCACCTAAGATATTTCGCTGATCTCACCCTGTCTGGAGCAAGAAAGAATGAAGAAAACCAAAGACAGGGAAAAGAATTAGTCCAAAGGACTAATGGACCACAACTACCACAGCTTCCACCAAACTGAGTCCAGCACAACTAGGTGGTGCCCAGCTACCACCACTGACCACTCTGGCCGGAATCACAATAGAGGATCTCAGACAGGGGTGGAGAAAAAAGTAGAACAGAATTCTAACTCACACACAAAAAAATGGCCCCTTGGACACCAGTTTAACTCAGTACTGAAGTCACTCCTTAGATTCACCTTTCAGCCAAAGATTAGACAGGCCCATAAGACAAAATGAGACCAAACAGGTGCACCAACCCAGAGGCAAGGACAAGAAGGCAGGAGGGGACAGGGGGAACAGGAAAGCTGGTAACTGGGAACCCACATTTGAGAAGAGGACAGTGGTGACATGCCATGGAGGTGGCAAGCAATGTTACAAAACAATATGAGTATTAATTGTTTAATGAGAAACTAATTTGTTCTGTGAACCTTTATCTAAAATACAATAACAATAATATATAACAACTTCTTTATCTATAAACCAGTTGATCTCGAGTCTATTCCAACTCACAGAGACCCCACAAGTGTCAGAGTAGAACTGTGCTCCATAGGGTTTTCAGGGCTGATTTTTTTGGAAGTAGATTGCTCCAGGCTTTTCTTTTGAGGCACCTGTGAGTGGACTTGAACCTCCAACCTTTCAGGTAGCAGCGAGCACATTAATCGTTTGCACCACCCAGGGACTCCGTTCTTAATCTATACCACATGCAAATCATAAAAATAAAATTCCAAAGAGGATCAAGAGATTATATAATTTCGAAGATGTATATATGTCAGAAAGCTTAGCAGCACAATGGTTAAAGCACTAGGCTGCTAACCAAAAGTTTGGTAGTTTGAATCCATCAGCAGCTCCACGGGAGAAAGATGTGGCAGTCTGCTTCCGTAAAGATTACAGCCTTGGAAACCCTATGGGGTAGTTCTACTCTGTCCTACAGGGTGGTTATGAGTTGGAGTCAACTTGACAGCAACAGGTTTGGTTTTGGGTTTTAGTATATAAATCAGAAAACCCTGCTATAGGCAATGAAGAGTTTTAGCAAAAGAAGTTGAGGATAGACTTAAGAACAAGACAAAGAGAAGAGTTAAGGAGCTATTAGAAGAATCCAAGGAAAAGAGGGTGAAGACCTGAGTTTATAAGTGGTAATAGAATTGGCCTGGACAGAAGAGATTTTGGAACAATTTAAGAGTAAAATTGGCAGGATTTGGTGATAAAGGGATGGAGTAGATTTTCTTAGTGAGAGAGAGAAGTCATGGATGGCTTCCAGTGATTACCTGGGCGACTATAATCACTACAATGCTGTGTGGATTATTCAAAGCCTGTTAAGCCCTGGGCTCAGCAAAAACCATTTATTGTATGGAATCAAAATCTTTGTACTAGAAGAAGCCTTGGAAATTATCTCATTTCCTTCAATTGCAGAGGAAAAAAATTTAGACCCAGAGGGTACCACCCACTTAGGTAACGAGTGCTCCAGGAGAAATCATTAGGTAAGAAGCTAATGAGCTCATTTTTAGCCAACCAGGGAAGCTGCTTTTTTTTTTTTTTTTCCTTTTCTTCAACTCCACATACCTCTTTTTCCTTTACTCTGATGCTAGTGACTTACAAAACCTCAGAGTATACCTTGAAAGGCTCTAGATTGTAGGTAGAGTTAAGGCATATTTTATAAAACCAAAAGTTGTTCTCAGCCTGTAAATCTGGCCTTAGCTCTGATCAGTAGAGCCAAATTGAATCCCACTTCTTCAAGGAACCAATCATATGACCTTGGGCAAGTCAGTTAAACCCTCTGGGTCTAAATTTTTTTCCTCTACAAATTGAAGGGAATGAGATAATCTTTAAGACTTCTTCTAGTACAAAGATTTTGATTCCACACAATAAATGTTTTTTGCTGAGTCCAGAATTTGACAGGCTTTGAATAACCCACACAACATTGTAATACTTAATTTTACATTGACAAAAATTATCCCTCATTTAATGCCAACTCATAGGCTATATGTATCACACTGTTTTGTAATTTCAGACTGATACATAAATAGGCAGGCAGGCAGGCAGGCAGGCAGGCAGGCAGATAGATAAAATGAAAGTGATTTTATGGAAGAAAAAAAATTCAATTCAAGCCCCTCAAGCTCTGCTCTGTTACATACTAGCAAGCTACTTTCATCTCTGCTTCAATGTTTCTAATTACAAAAAAGAAAAAAAAAAATCCTCCATCTATGTACCAGTGGTACAGGGAGAAGATGAATTAATAAAGTTAAAGGCTCTGAGGATAGAGAACAGCATTGTAAATGAAGTCTGGTTTGTCCTTGAAGAAAGATGTTCCATAAATATAATTTAATTATCTTACTTTCTATTAAAAATGCTAAGAACCTTTGGTTAATTCTGTGCCAGCCTTTTGCTTCATCTTACTTCTTCCAAATGACAGAATGGATATGGAAATGCTTTGAAAAGACAAAAGAATTTCATAACAAAAATGGAATTTTAAAAATATTTAGAGTCTGCCCTCAGGCTTGACAAAAATATTAAAATGAACTCAAAACCCACTAGATTTAATTCTCATTCCAAATCTGACACTAAGCAAATGAGAGATGAAAACATCTGATGAAAACATCTGACAAAAACATCTGGATCTCAGTTTCCTCATCTGTAATACAGAGATCATAACATCTCCCCTTCAAAGGATTGTTGTCAAGATTAAATGCGATCTATATACTTAAAGTCCTTAGCAGCAGACTTGACACATAGTACATATTCAGCAAATATTTGCTTTCCTGCCCCTTTCCTTCTCCATTCATCCATCACAGAGCTGGATTACATCATTTCCCTCCTTAAAATTCATCAGTGGTTTCTCATTACCTTAGAAGTTTGCATTCTCTATCGTGGTGGTCAAGTCCCCTGCCCATCTCTTATCACACCTGACACTGCAGCCTGTTCTCCTGACATGTGAAACCACTTACGGTTTCCTAAGGAAACCACATTTCTTGCTTCAGAAACCTCATCTGCCTGGTAACTTCCTATTCTTCCTAAAAGACTCATTTCAAATGTCACCATGTCTTAAAAGCCTCCCCTGACACTGTTGGTTGAATCGGGTGCCCCTCCCATCTGTCTTGTGTACACACTTACTGTGCTATTTTAATCTCTGATGTTCTTCAATGTCTAACCCATCAGACTGGGAACTTCTTGACTTTAGGTTTGGTTAGGTTTGTCTCTGAATTTTTAGTGCTCAGCACAGGTAGGGAATCAATATGTAATTGAAAAGGGAAGAAATAAAAGAATGGGAAGAAGTAGTAGAAAGAAAGGAAGTAAAAAGGGAAAGAGAGAATAATAGTAGGGAGGAAGAAAGGAGACAGAACAGGGAACAGGAGGAAGATTAAAATATTTGATACCCTAAAAATCCAGTCAATTCAAAGGAAATTTCAGAGACCTGAAAAAACTATGAGATGCCTAAATCTCCTCCATGTCACTAATGCTGTGAAGTTAAGGACTTATGATCTACTTAAATTGCAATTAGGTAGAAGAGGAATATTCAAACTAATTTAAATTAAGAAAGTAATTTTGTATTGATAAAAAGATGCAAGAGAGCGCAGGCCAAAAATGGATCAGATAATATCAGATGCTCTTACAGTGGAGATTATAAGTGGAGGTTTTCAGGTCTCTTTGTGTACAAAATTATAGAAAAGCCAAAAAAGAAAGAAAGAAATTGATGGATAGATATCGTTTGACGTGATATATAAAAACCCATTGCTGTCAAGTTGTTCTGACTCATGGTGATCCCATGTAAGTCAGAGTAGGACAGCACTCCATAGGATTGTCAATGGCTGCTTTTTTGGAAGTAGATTACCAGATCTTTCTTCCAAGTGGGCTTGAACCACCAATGTTTTGGTTACCAGCTGAGTGCGTTAACCATTTGCACTGCCCAGCGACTCCAATATGATATATACATACATCCATACCCATTGCCATGGAGTCGATTCTGACTCATAGAGATAAGTAATCCTAAGGGTGATTTGAAGACAGGGCTGCTTGTTTCATTTCTCAAGGAACATTGTTTTTTTAATGATCTTTTTTCTATAGCTCAATGATCATGATTATGAAATATGACTAGGACTATTAGGTCATCCTTTCAAACAAATAAATTTGAAAATTTTTATATCTCATTGACTCATCGTATTTTTTTTTTTTTTTTTTTTTTACATTCAGTACTGTATGACATTTGAAATCATGATATTCCCTATTCAGCAACTACATTGTAGTTGCTGGTTGCCATTGAGACAATTCCGACTCATAGCAACCCCATGTGACAGAGTAGAACTGCCCCATTGGATTTTCTAGTCTGTAATCTTTACGGGAGCAGATTACCAGGTCTTTCTCCTGAGGAGCCCCTAGGTGGAATCAAACCACCAACCTTTCGGTTAGCAGCCAAGCACTTAACCTTTGTGCCACCAGGGATCCTT
Source organism: Loxodonta africana (assembly GCF_030014295.1). Classification (NCBI taxonomy): domain Eukaryota; kingdom Metazoa; phylum Chordata; class Mammalia; order Proboscidea; family Elephantidae; genus Loxodonta; species Loxodonta africana. The sequence continues at coordinate 65,361,882 of NC_087351.1, read as the reverse complement.
TAAGCAACCATTGTTGTTGTTGTTGCATGCCATCCCAATGGTTAAGCAACTATAGAACAGTTTGAAAGAATATGTTCAAAATAAAAGCTGGAACGACATTAACAAGTCACAACACAAACATTCCTATTGCTGTTTCTGTGCTCACCTCTCGGATCACGTCTCCTGGGTGAACCTCTACAGCAATACACTCAGACGAAGTGCTGGTGCTACAGGGGTAACATTATGTTACTCAAAGAGAAACAATAAGAAGGATGAGAGGTAGGTACATGTTACGGATTGAACTGTGTCCCCCAAAAATGTGTTTCAGCTTATCTAGGCCATGACCGTAGTTGTCCACCATTTTGTGATCTGATGTGTTTTTCCCGTGTGTGATAAATCCTAACCTCTATGACGTTAATGAGACAGGATTAGAGGCAATTATGTTAATAAGGCAGGACTCAGTCTGGAGGATTAGGCTGTATTTTGGGTTAATTTCTTTTGAGATATAAAAGACAGAAACAAGCAGAAAGGTGAGGATCTCATGCCACGAGGAATGAAGAACTGGAAAGGCAGCTTATCTTTTAGACCTGGGGTCCCCGCTCTGAGAAGCTCTGAGGCCAGGAGAAGATTGATGACAAGGACCTTCTCCAGAATCGACAGAGACCCTTCCCTGGGAGTCAGTGCCCTGAATTCGGACTTCTAGCCTCCTAAACTGTGAGAGAAAAAATTTCTGTTTGTTAAAGCCATCTACCTGTGGTATTTCTGTTATAGCAGCCCTAGACAACTAAGACAGTACAGTATCTGCTAAAGGACAAATTAAGCAGGACTCCCTTATGCCAGGGAATATCTTTTATGATGAATCTTTTTCAATGCTCCTGAAAAGGACATCCTGTCTGGTGCCTGGGCCAGCCAGCCAACCTTGCAGATCTGATTTCTAGCTTCTGACCTTGCCTCAGACGAATCGTTTTGCTCTTCCAATTCTCTTGCCCAGCCTTGGAGAGCTTTGTACAACATGACCCACAGAGACACCAAATGCAAGCCCAAACTTTCCAATCACAGCACCGTTTGACTTTAAAGGACACTGAACTATACCATACGGTCATCAAGGAGCATAATTTCTAAGCAAACTGCTCTTTAGTGGAGGAAGAAAATGTTTAATACACCCTCTTTAAACAATTACTTGCAGCATATCCCAGATTTTTTTGCTGGGTCTCTCATTATGAGGATTTTGCCCATTCACATGTGAACTGTAAACAGAGTGACAGATGGAATTCTTTTGTATAAACAATTTCAGATACACTATTCCTCCGTGGCTGTGTCAGTTGTTTACAGTATCAAAAAGCCACAGATACGCCTAAAAATAAGGAAAGGCTGTATTCCTGCCAAACATTTGCACAATGTCCATCCATAGTTTGGACCCAGGGTGCTCAAAGTGTTGCTGATGAAACACAGTTTCTCAAGTATATTTGTGAACACTGTGTCAACAAGACTCCCCAGGAACTTTCTCAAAGCATCCCCCCTTGCAAAGTGGCCCACATCACTGTGAAAAGGCCACATAGTATATGCCATACTTTGTAGCTTTTTATTGCTGAAGAATATTCCATTGTATAGAAACAGGCTCAAAGAGGCAAGATGAAGCTACCAAGATCAGATCATTTGACTCCCAGCCCAGTCCACAGTCTCCTATACTAGACATCTCCCCTTAAAAACAGTGCCTGAGGGTGTCTAGCCAGCACTTTATAGTTTCCGAATCACTGTAACGTACATGATCCAGTGGCTTGTGCACAGTGCTTTTTAAGGACACCGAGGAAGCACTTGTCTCTTCAAGGATGGCAATGGTAGGGTGTTGTCTCAAAAGTTAAGAATTGTGTTCCATATTTTACATTTAAATCAGGATAATAGAAATTTAATTTTAAATATGTGATTTGATGCCCTAAAGTGGAATTCTGTGGGGCAAATACAGAGAGGGAAGGCTCCTTAAGTCTTCATCTACATAAACCTGGCTTACTTGTGGGTGGAATGATAAAGTAAGTAAAAGCCAGTGCTTTTAATCTGCTGCTAAGTATAACGTAAATCTACCCGGACATTCACACTGACCTGAAACAGAGAGAAAACCTAGTGGTTTAAGGCCATGGCTAGCGCAAGTCACCTATTTTGACATCTTAAAAAAACGTTTGGATTAATGAATTCAGTATAGGATGAAATTCTTTCATCCCAAACCAAAATTCATATACACCAAAAAGTGAACTTTTAGTACCCTACCCCCAAAAATCAAACCCACTGCCCTTGAGTTGATTCTGACTCATAGAGACCCTAACAGGGCAGAGTAGAATTCCTCATAAGGTTTCCATGGAGTGGTTTCGAACTGCCAACCTTTTGGTTAGCAGCCAAATGCTTAACCACTGCACCACCAGGGCTCCATAGTGACTCTATGGGACAGAGTAAAACTGCCACATAGGCTTTCCAAGACTGTAATCTTTACCAAGCCCCAGTGGGCTCGCTATGAGTCAGAATCGACTCGACAGCAATGGGTTTTTTGTTCATTTTTTAATCTTTACAGAAGCAGACTGCCACATCTTTCTCCCGTGAAACAGCTGGTGGGTTCAAACCACTTAGTAGTCGAGCACTTTAACTACTATGCCACTAGGGCTCCTTGGACTTTTACTAGAACCCTGAAATTGATATTAGGATAGTAAAATGGAGATTTCCTGGGCTGGATTGGAACTGTAGGTATTTTTTTAATATAAAATAGGTATGGGTGTAGATAAGAGTGCGAGGTTGGGAAACAGTCACCTCAGATCTCAGGTTATGGGCGAATACATGGATGAAAAAGCGTGTGGACTCATTTCCAAAGGACACACAAAATAGGCTAAACTGGGTGTTTTTGTGAAGATCATTCCACATCTAGGCTTCCATTTCTCACCTGACTAATGGGACTAATCATTTCAGCCCTTCCTGACAGGGTTGTTGTGAATTTGAAATGAGATCATGTCGTTTAAGTTAGTTTCCTAGTTGTAAGATGGCAAATAGATGCAAGGTAGTGTTGTTATTGGCTAAAACACTGCTGATCTCATCAAGTCCATGGCAGGAAGCTAGAGGGAAGAAACTGAGGGGGAGGAGTCAGGACGCCAGAGATGTGCGCTAAAAGAGGTTCTCATCCAAGGAAACCAAAGTGCTCTTGGGGAGTTATTGAGAGTTCCATGTAAAATAAACATCTTCCTTGCTCAACTCTGCCACTTTGAATGTTACAAGGTGCTTTATGATCATGCAAACAACTCCAAAATGCATTCATATAGATTTAAGAACAAAATTAAACTGTGTAACCTTGGGCCACTTTCTTTTCTTTATTTTCCTCTTATTTTATAGAATGTTAAGTTTTAATCTAAAACAACATTGTCAAATATTTTGAAAGCAAGTTTAAAGCCTAAAATGTGACACAAGTGGATAAAATAGAGACCATGGGAGTCACGGAACTGCAAAGAAAACAAATACAATATCAGTTCAGGGAAAGTAACTGCAGCGTGTGCACTTGTGTGATGAGAAGGAAGGGGATTTGCACGCAAGGCAGGGAGAAAAAGAATCAAGGGGGTTTAGGAAATCATACTTGAAAAAATAGGTAAGCCAAAAACCTTTCCTCACTTTGATTCAAGCAAAGTGTCTTTTAAAAAAAAACACTGGACCCAGGCTCAGGGGAAAGACTGGGGCACAAAACCCTCTCGATTAACAGCATTAATCAGCCTCAACCAACACAAGTTTATTAAGCTCATGTGAGTGTGTGCCCAGCCCCACTTGCTGGGACAGGGGTGAGTAGGAATTCACACTACCTTAAATTAATTCTCTTCTAAGGTATTTGTTTGAAGTAACATCACTTGGAATGCTCCAGGTTTACCCTTAATGATTAGAAGCCCTAGAGTGCAATCTGAATCATTACCTTTCTGAATGTGCAATACAAGGATTAGCAAAGCAACCAAATTTAGCATCTGAGGCCCAAGGTGCACAAATATTGATAAAACCTGTGAGGTATCCTGAATGTATCCCATAAGTTTCATTGACATTTCTATGACAAAGTAAAGAAAGAACATTTGCATTTTTAGTATAAGGTCCCAAGCTGGCAACTGTTTCCAAGCCTAGATGTCTTATAGGGCTTTATATTTCTGAATTCTAAGATCTTTTCAGGATGGTATATTAGTTTTGCAGTACTTAGTGTACATGCATTTAAAAAAAAATATGAGAACTTACATTAGAAAAGCCTTCAACAAAATAGATGCCTATCCGAACTTAAAGGACAAAAGAAAAATAACAAATATTGTCCCCAAAAGGCCATGTGATCAAGAATCAAAGGTAAGATTCACCTTGGGGAAATAGAAGCTAAATTATATGTGAGGGAGAAGCTCTTAGAATTACTACAGATTTACAGCTGCACCGTCCAGAATGGCAGCCACTAGCCACATCTGCCTGTGGAGAACTTCAATGTATGACTACTTTGACTGAAGAACTGAATTTATAATTTCATTTTATTTTAAATAATTAAAATTTAAATTTAAAAACTGGTACTCAGTTTAGTTACTGGAGAACTTTTAAGTATGTTTAAAACAATTTGGTATGTGAATCTACTTCAATTTTATGAATGTTTAGATTTTATGAAATCTAAATAGAGATCAAGTATTAGCTGATGACAATTTGGTGTAAGTGTGAAACACACACTCTTGTTCTAAGATTTAGTAGAAAAAAAGAATTTAAATATCCGATTAATAATTTCTAAAATTGATCACATGTTTAAATAATAATGTTTTATATATTGAGTTACATATTATTAAAATTAATTTCACCTGTGTATTTTACCCTTTTTTAATGTGGCTACCAAAAAATTTTAAATTCTATGTGTAGTTCTCATTTTATTTCTATTGGACAACACTGATTCAGAGAATAGTGTGCTCCCAGGCACAGATGAGGGTTTATAAACAATTTAGTAAGAATTCCCTGTATAAAGGCAATCTCATAGCCAAAGGTGAATTTACATAGTACTTGTTGAAGGTTCAGGCAAAAGTAGCCCATATTATGAAAGAGAAGTAATACTGGCTTCGCAGCCAGTCTGGAACCGGAACACGCTCAGGAGGGTGCATTCAAGCTCTGAGGACCTCACAGTGAGAAAGATGCACAGTGCGTAGAGTCCAGAGAAAAAATAATTTAAAAGAGTTACTGAATGGCCAGAGGGGTTGACTTATGAGGGAAAAAATTAAAAAGAATGAAATCCAAGCAAGGACTAAAAATGACATAATTGTCTGCAAAGGGCAGAGTTTTTTTTTTGTTTTTTTTTTTTTTTAAAGGGCAGAACGGAATTAGTTGGCCTGACGAAAGGGGTTATAACTAGAAGAAATGGGATAAAGGTAAGAAAGGAAAATCCAGGCTTGAGACAGAACTAGAAAGGGCACAGAGGGTATAGTGGCTCATCTAGGCTTGACAAAGGAATGGAAGACTTGACCTAGAGCTCTTTCCAGCTTTTATTTCTAAAATCCTTTCTTGATTGTGTGTAATTTGCTGATGGGGTGGGCAGGGCAGGCAAAGGAAGAGCTGGGAGAACAAATTTAATGGTGATTTCCGATCTCTGACAGTACTGAAATGGTCGTAGCTTCCCTGCTTCTCTTGCTTCCTTAAGCATCGCTTTGGTTCTCTTCGATTCTGAAGTTAGTGTATGCCCCCTCTTGGAAAACTATATGCATCCATTTGATACCCATGTGTGTCTACACAATAAGTCCACCATGAAGAGTGTGTTATAAGACAAATCTGCTAAATGACTTGGAGGGTTTGGGGGCTGCTGCAGATATAGTGCACCTGTTTGTTACTGAGTGTTCCTTTTGCACTAACTTTTCTTTGTGAAACAGAAGTAGAAAGAGCAGAGCCCTGCCCTGAAGGTTGCAAACAGATTGATGTTCACGCGCAAGCACCAAACTCATTTCTTTCATAACTGCCTTCTGCACAGGGTACAAAGAAACCCCTTACGATTACTGAGATGTGAAGTATTATCTACAGACAAGATAGATCACTAATTTAAAAATAAATATGTTCTACATAATGATCATCGATCTGCAAAGACAACTGTGGCAAACTTCTTGACAAGCTTCCCATAAAAGGTAATAAAAAGCAATCTATTTCCATAATCAATGGAAAGGAAATGAACATTTCAGCTTCTATTGAATCACTTACATAGTATTACAAAGGAACTTTTCATTATCATCAAGGGTATATGTGTGGAGGGACGGGGATATCACGTCTTTCTTCCTGCACTTCATGTAGCTTCCTTATTATTGCAAAAGAAAAAAATAAAGATTCAAGAAAAAAAAGTAATGATGCTTCAAACTGTCCACACATCTGTAGCTGTTTCCCTTTGGCTCTAATAATTTCTTAAATGTAAAATGGAAATGGGTTTGTTCTCATTTTCAGCAATTAGTACAGATGTAGGGTTTTTTCTTTTTTTTCTTTTTTTATAGTGTTCTACTTAAGATCATGGTTCTAGAATCAGGCTTCCATGTTTCAAATTCTGGCTCTCCAATTGAGACATGTATGACTCTGGGCAGGTTCCTTTCCTCTCTAATCCTCAGTTTCTTTATCATTAAATTGGCTATTGTATCTTTCTTAAGGGTTACTTAGAGAAATGTATGAGCTAAAATACATAAACCTCTCAGCACATAGTGTTCTTTGCTGTTGTTGTTGCTGCTGCTATTGTTACTAACACCACTGCTACCATTGATCTAGCACCAGACAGTTCTTAAGGAAATACAAGCAGTTAAGATAATAGAATGCAGAAACGAAAAGGAACCCAAGTCTCAGTAAGGAGAACAGCAGGTTGCTTTACCTGCCAAACACATACTAGAGAGTATACTCCACTCTTTATTCTGCAAATGACTCTTGAACCGTAAGATCAAATGGCTTGGACGAGTGTATTTGAAATCTCAATTGCATAACTCTGTTAAGGGTAAACTGGGATAAATTATTAGCATGGCCCTGGAACTGTGCTTCATTGTGCAATCAAGAGATTCTGTATGGTTTTACTTTTCATACAAAAAAAAAAAAAAACTAGAACCAGAAAACATTTGGAATTTTTTTTAGTCCCAGGCCAGATCTTACAACATCAGTGATTTAAACCAGGCATAGAAAATGAACTCAACTAGGCCTCTAATATTTCTGCATTACTTGGTTACAGTGAACGATGCAGTCACTGGCTGTTGCTGAAACTCTGCAGCATGCAAAGGCTGAAGGGATGTGCTAGACAACTGGAATCTCACTTTCCCAGCGTTGCTCTGTCCTGCCGGCATGCTGGAATAACTTAGTACTACAGTGCTTAAGTCTTCCACACCATAAGTAAGAAATAAAAAGATTAAATCAAAGCCACGTTTTCTGCCAAAGAAACCAGCCAACAATGATGTGAAGGAAGGAGAGAGAAATCTATATTCACCCTAGTTTAAATTTCAAAAAAATTGATAGCAGAAGAAAGAATTATGTATATAACTCAAATATACCATGAGCCGTGGCCTCCGTCCCAAAAGTCCTTAAGATGTGCACACGGCATTAAGTAAGTCTGTTATGGACGGGTTTTCTAAATAGTTACAACTCTTCCCTAGCTGCTTTTCCTGAAAGGGGAAGCTGTTTATTTGCATCTTCTATGCTGTCTTTTCTAAGGAGTCATTAAGCGATGCAGTGTAGCTACAAACAAGTACCTGAAAAGAATAGGATCAAGGCACTGGTACAAAGCTTTGTCCCAGCAATCTGAATGCAGGTGTGAGAGACACAAACCAGGTGGCTAAAAGGCTTCTTTGTTTGAAGCTGTCAGTAGGAGAACCTGATTAATCTCATGCCCCATCCCTAAACTCCCTTTTAACTATGTCAAGACATCTCCTCACATCAGGAAGTCTACAATGACATGGCTATGTGCTAAGCTCAGTTAATGTGGTCCTAGGTTTAAACACTTCAGGTTGAAAGTGGATAATTGGTGGTAGTGGATTTTAAAAGCTCACACAGGTGCCTTTGAAAAGAGGTCAAAAGTCAAGTGCATCTCCCCTGAGAGTACTGGTGAGCCCTTCCTAAGGAGATCAAAATTCTTTTACACAAACCCCCAGGGTCTTGTAAGAACTGTTATTAATTTAGTTCTGTATGTTCCAAATAATAGAAAAACAATACCACATGTGTGTATTACCAGTAACCTGGGCATATTTGTTCCAGAGAGGGGGATGTTATATAGATTTTCACCTGGCACTTCTGGATTGCTAATGAACTAATCCACTTTCTACCAGGGCAAACCTGGGGAGTTCAGGTCAGGGTAACGAACCTTGAAAACAGTGAAAAGCCTGAGGGGGGAAAATAAAAAGAGTATAAACATAGGAATGCATTGTCGTATACTGAGTTTATCTGTAAAAAGGCTATGGAGTTTTAACTGTTGCACATTACAAACAACAAACACCTTAGAATAGGTTCTGATTTCGAAAAAGATAAAGTTTATTAAGCATTCCGTCTCCTTTCCGTTTAATATAAGTTACCAAGTTTTATCCTCATAACATGTTTTATGTGTTTTAAAAAGGACCCAAATACCTCAACAATTAATTGGTACATCTCTCAATATCACTTGGAGAGTTTTCTAATTCAGTTTGCAGCTCTTTCAGTGTTCATCTTTATTTTTTCTTTTCTTCACTTGTTAGACATTTTTCTTCTACTAAATTCTACTATTCTATTAAATCTAAGATGTCTTATTTATTAAAGTACTGTATTTGAAGCTAACGTTAAAACAGTGACACATAATTTAAAAATTCTATGTTTCTGCATAGATCCAGTAAAAACTACTTAATTTTACTCCTTTTGTGTCTGTGTATAGAAAGTTACAATAGCACACTTAAAAAAAACTTCATATGTACATTGATGCTCTGGAATTGGGGTCTGGAATAGGCTTGATTGACTGCATTTAACAAGTCTGATGTACTGTTACTAATCAAAAGAAAATGCGTTTCTTTCAAGATTTCAAAGAATCCAGCTGGCTTAAGCAAACAGATAAAAACAAGGGTGTAGCTAACATTTTGAAATTGGTACACAAATTCTTGAACCCACCCACTCTATACTTATAATTAGGAAAGAATGCTTGTCACTAAAATTTTTAATGAAAATCACAGGTTTGCTATAGTAGTTTTGCCACAAAATCATGGTTTCACTTAAGAAATGGGGAAAGAAGAGGAAAAAAATCTTTCAGAAATAACATTTTAATTCAAATGTAATGTTAAACACACATGTTCATGGCATGTAGCAAAACAAAGTTAATAGCATAAAAAGCAATATGACATTTGATTAACTGGTGTTAAACTGAATGTGTTAATTGTGGAGAAGAAAGACTTGCCAAGGCATGTTAGAAGTTGAGCTTCCAGTTTGAACTCAGAATACAAAGGAAATGGCTCCAAGATCTGAGTAGCTGCTTTAACATTTACACAGTCCAAGAAATTGCAAGCTCAAATCCCAGGAATATAAGTCTATTTATTCTACTTCAAGTGTTAACAGAGGACAGTTCAATTAACAGCATGTAACATTTTTTGAGAAGACCTCAAAATGCCTTAACTTGCCAATAATAGTTTCAAGACTCAATGGTGTTTTAAAGTCTGGGAAAGGATTTAGTCTCTACCAAAAGGGAGACTGCCCTTGGAAAGCTTGCTAAAAACTTTGGTTAACCAAGAAGCTATAAACCCAGTGTTCTCATTATTACTCACATATCTTTCACTGTTGATAGATCACAGTGGTTCACTTGATTGCTTATAATTAGTAATATCCTCTGGTAGAACTTCCCTAACAGACAGAGAGTTATAGATTCCAATCCCACTTTCTCAGCCAATTTTCAACTACCAGTAGTAACAACAAGGGGTTTGGATGGTCACAGAGAGATTGGGTAGTCATGTTTAATTTCTGCTGTGTTTTAACTCAGTCTCGTGGTTGAAAACTTTCTTAAAGAAATAAAACACACTCACATAAACACACATACATTCAACCTTGGTAAAATTAAGGACCATAGAGTTTGAATCTTTTAGTAAAACTAAAGATTTGGGAGTGCTGTTCATTATCTTTAATAAACATTATTAAAGAATAAGTTGCCAGCTGAGATACTAACAGGTTATCATTCCCTGGTTTTGACACTGACTGATAAAAGTCTACTAGGTTATAAACTTTACGACCATACCTGTTATGATCACAACTAAACCCTTGGCTCCTAGCACAGTGCTGGTTCATGTTAGACACTTAATACATATACGTTTAATGAAAGAATGAACGAATGAATGAAAACATGACATTATTGACAATCATTGGAAGCAAAGAACTGAAATTATGAAGTGCTGTGTGCCCAACAACACACTGCATTGGGCAAATCTACTGCAAAAAAAAAATCGTTGCTGTCGAGTTGATTTTGACTCATAGTGACCCTATAGGACAGAGTAGAACTGCCCCATGTGATTTCCAAGGAACATACGGTGGATTCAAACCACCAACCTTTAGGTTAGCAACCGTACCTCTTAACCTCTATGCCACCAGGAGACCTCTTTTTTTTTTTCTTTTAATTGTGCTTTAAGTGAAAGTTTATGGCTCAAGTTAGTTTCTCATACAAAAATTTACATATACATTGTTATGTGACTCTAGCTGCTCTCTCTATAACATGACAGCACACTACTCCTTTCTACCCCAGGTTTCCCCTCCACTCAACCAGCTCCTGTCCCTTTCTGCCTTCTCTTCTCGCTTCCTGATGGGAGCTGCCCATTTAATCTCATGTATCTACTTGAACTAAGAAGCACACTCTGTATCATTTTATGTCTTATAGTCCAGTCTAACCTTTGAAGAGTTGGCTTCAGGAATGGTTTTAGTTCTGCGTTAACAGAGAGTCCGGGGGCCACACCTTCCGGGGTTCCTCCAGCCTCAGTCAGACCACTAAGTCTGGTCTTTTTACTAGAATTTGAGTTCTGCACCCCACTTTTCTTCTGCTCTGTCAGGGACGCTCTGTTGTGTTCCCTGTCAGTGTGGTCATTGGTGGTAGATGGCCACCATCTAGTTTTTCTGGTCTCAGGCTGATGACGTCTTTGGTTTACATGGCCCTTTCTGTCTCTTGGGCTAATATTTTCCTTGTGTCTTTGGTGTTCTTCATTCTCCTTTGCTCCAGGTGGGTTGGGACCAATTGATGCATCTTAGATGGCTGCTCACTAGCTTTTAAGACCTCAGATGCCACTCATCAAATGGTACGCAGAACATTCACGTAATAAATTTTGTTATGCCAGTTGACTTAGATGTCCCCTGAAACCATGGTCCCCAGGCCCCCATCCCTGCTACCCTGTCCCTTGAAGTGTTTGGTTGTATTCAGGAAACTTCTTAGCTTTTGGTTTAGTCCAGTTGTGCTGAGTTCCCCTGTATTGTGTGTTGTCTTTTCCTTCATCTAACATAATTCTTGTCTACCATCTAGTTAGTGAATACCCCTCTCTCTCCCTCCCCACCCTTGTAAACATCAAAGAATGTTTTCTTCTGTGTTTAAACCTTTTCTTGAGTTCTTATAATAGTGGTCTCATACAATATTTGTCCTTTTGCAACTGACTAATCTCACTCATGAGTCAGAATCTACTCAGTGGCAACAGGATTGGTTTTTTGGTTAATTTCACTCAGCATAATACCTTCCAGATTCATCCACGTCATGAGATGTTTCGAGGATTCATCATTCTTTATCATTGCATAGTATTCCATTGTGTGAATATACTATAATTTGTTTATCTGTTCGTTTGTTGATGGGCACCTAGGTTGTTTCCATCTTTTTGCTATTGTGAACAGAGCTGCAATGAACATGGCTGTGCATATATCTATTCGTGTGATGGCTCTTATTTCTCTAGGATATATTCCAAGGAGTGGGATTGCTGGATCTTATGGTACTTCTATCTCTACCTTTTTTAGGAAGTGTCAAGTCAATTTCCGAAGTGGTTGTACCATTTTACATTCGCACAAGCAGTATATAAGTGTTCCGATCTCTCCACAACATCTCCAGCATTTATTATTTTGTGTTTCTTGGATTAATGCCAGCCTTGTTGGGGTGAGATGGTATCCCATTGTAATTTTCATTTGCATTTCTCTAATGGCTAATGATTGTGAGCATTTCCTTATGTGTCTGTTAGCCACCTGAATGTCTTCTTTGGTGAAGTGCCTTTTCACATCCTTTGCCCATTTTTTAATTGGGTTATTTGTCTTTTTGTTGTTGTTGTTTTGCAATATCTTGTAGATTTGAGAGATTAGACCCTGATCAGATTTGTCATAGCCAAAATTTTTTTCCCAGTCTGTAGGTTGTCTTTTTACCCTTTTGGTAAAGTCTTTTAATGAGCATAAGTGTTTGATTTTTAGGAAGTCCCAGTTATCTAGTTTCTTTTCTGGTGTTTGTGTATTTTTAGTAATGTTTTATATTCTGCTTATGCCATGTTTTAGGGTTCTTAGTGTTATTCCCATTTTTTCTTCCATGATCTTTATTGTTTTCGATTTTATATCTGCGTCTTTGATCCATTTTGAGTTAGCTTTTGTTCATGGTGTGAGGTATGGGTCTTATTTCATTTTTTTGCAGATGGATAGCGAGTTATGCCAGCACCATTTGTTAAAGAGACTGTCTTTTCCTCATTAAACAGGCTTTAGGCCTTTGTCAAATATCAGCTGCTCATAGGTGGATGAATTTATATCTGGATTCTCAATTCTGTTCCCTTGGTCTATGTGTCTGTTGTGTACCAGTACCAGGCTGTTTTGACTACCGTGGCGGTATAATAGATTTTAAAATCAGGTAGTGTGAAGCCTCCCGCTTTTTTCTTTTTCTTCAGCAGGAGATTTCTTTAAAGTTAAAAAGCAAAGATGTCACTTTAAGGACTAAGGTGCACCTGACCCAGGCCATGGTGTTTTCAATCACTTCATATGCATATGAAAGCTGGACAATGAATATGGTAGACCAAGAAGAATCAATGCCTTTGAATTATGATGCTGGAGCAGAATATTGAATATACCATAGACCGCCAAAAGAACGAACAAATCTGTCCTGGAAGAAGTGCAGCCAGAATGCTTCTTAGTAGCTAGGATGAAAGGACTTCATCTCACATACTTTGGACATATTATCAGTAGGAATGAGTCCCTGGAAGAAGGACATCATGCTCGGTAAAGTAGGTCAACAAAAAAGAGGAAGATCCTCAATGAGATGGGTTGACACAGTGGCTGCAACAATGGTCTGAAGCATAACAATGATCATGAGAATGGCACAGGACCAGGTTACATAGGGTCGCTATGAGTCAGAACCAATGCAACAGCCCCTAACAACACAACAACAATGTGCCCAACATCATTCTAAGAGCTTTACATGGAATAAGTCATTTAATCCTTAAAACAATACTCTGAGGTAGTCTTATTATTCTTGTTTTATATTTGAGGAAACTTAGGCACAGAAAGACATACTGTTTAAGTGGTAGATTTGAGAATCAGGCAGTCTGGTTTCAGAATCTACCTTCTTACCCATTACACTAGAATCTTAAACTAGGATTGATGATGTAAAAAGTACCAGGAACTCTGACCCTCTTCTTCCTAAAAATAGATCTTTAATTTAAAACATTTTTAAAGCACTAAGGTGTGTCATTCCAATCAGAGAGGTCCTTTAATGATCACATATAGACATGACAATACTGGGCGGGGGGGGGGGAAGAGAAAATAAAAATGTCTTGGTATGTCGGCCAAATACTAGAAAGCAATGGTTTTTAAAAATCATTTCCTCAGAACCACCAAATATTAGAAAGAGAAGCCAAGAGGATCATCTATCTCCACTCTTTAACCATTGCAAGTGTTTAGGACAGTACCTAGCAAGCAAGGAGTAAATGCTCTCAAAGCGGTGTTGTCATTGTTACCAAATTCATTCCTGAATACTGGTATCTGGTCACTTTGTTAATACTCCCACTCTCTCAGACATTTAAGGGATGGCCAAGTTCATTGTAAGTAACTGTAATAACAGAAGAGTATTTTTTACATTGAGTTACAATACTAATTGCTACTATCCCTGCCCACTGTGGAAATTCAGAAGAGTTTTCCTACAGAACTCTCTTTTGTAGGACAGCAACTCAGATATTTGAAGGTAGCTGTCTTGTGACCCCCAAGTACTCATCTGATATCCTCAGGTTCTTTAACCATTTATTTGGTTAAAGAATTAACCATGAATTCCAATTACCTTCACCATTTTGAATGGCCTACTCTGGATACAATCTAATCACTCACTAAAATCAAAAGACATGTGGACTGTGTGGCTAATTACCTCTTTGAAAAACTGCCTCTTTTGTCATGATTTGGTTGAGCCATTTACTTTGATAAAGAGAGCAAGTTTGGATTGAAATTATTTTTGAATGCTTTATTTAATAAAGTCATATTTGGTACTTAAATATTACTAATATTAAAATGAATTATGATTTCCAGACAGTAGGTGTTCCTATGCATCTGTGTCAGTCAATTACATTTTCTGGAGATTAGATTTAAAATATGAAACTCTTTTAATGTTTGATTTCAAGAATATATGATTTAATGGTAAGCACATTTATTAGGATATACTAATTGATTTACTATACTACTGGCTTCATACAGTAACCTAATAAGAAAGGTGACTATTCTGAAGTTGGATTTTTCTCCATAATAATAGATAATAATCATGAAAATTAACATCCGCTCACAAGCTCAAGATTTCAAAGAATCTTGATGGCAAAGATAAACCAAAAAATTTGTAAGTAAAATCTGTGACTAAATATAATTGAAATATTTGGATAGCTGGTATTTTACAGGAAAACTATAATAAATCACTCCACAAGCCTTCCACTAAGTGTGAAATTCGTATTTTGTACATTGTGTAAAAACATTATCACGCCCAGAGAAGAGCCTCTAAATTTCTTCAGCACCATGAACTACTCCTCATCCTAACACTGATTAAAGACAAAGCCAAGGTGTCTTGGGAAAGTTGAGGAATCTTGGCACAGTTCTCAAGGCTGCTGCCAGGCAGTGGGATATAGGATTCCATCTTATCTTTTAGAGTTAATCTGCTTACCAGCACCTTCTTTGATCTGGCTGTTTCTGGTTATAATTACATTCTTTTTGTTTCGCTTACTTACACGCTAGAATTTTTTATTATTTTGGTTCAGTGAATTACTCAATAAAATAAAATTTATACAAAGCACCAACTGAACAACTGGTTCTCAAACTTGCTTGTGCATTCCAAACACCAGGGTGGGATTTTTGTAAATACTCATTCCTGTACTCAGTCAGAAGCCCTAATGATGGGTTCCAGCACCAGAAAAAGCTACCAGTCGTTTGAGTGTGAGTACAAGATTGAGAACCAGTCAGTAGGACAATAGATGAGCCTATCCAGATGATACAGGGATGGTGGGGGATCAGTAAAATCATCAATTCAGTTTTCTAAACTAGTTAGAATGCGTTGTGGTTGTTGTTGTTGGAAACTCTGGTGGCATAGTGGTTAAGAGCTACTGCTGTTAACCAAAAGGCTGGTAGTTTGAATCCACCACGTGCTCCCTGGAAACTCTATGGGGCAGTTCTATGCTGTCCTATAGGGTTATTATGAGTCAGAATCAACTCAACAGCAATGGGTTTGGTTTTTTTTTTTTTTTTTTTTGGTTTGTTTTTGTTAGCTGCTGTCAAGGGGGTCCCCAAATCATGACAACTCCATGCACAATAGAATGAAACACAACCTAGTGCTGCACCATCCCATGATCAGTATCAAATTTCCTGTTGTGATTCATAGCATTTCCATGGGCTGATTTTCGGAAGCAGATCTCCGAGCCTTTCTTCCTAGTCTGTCTTCGACTTAAGCTCCACTGAAACTTGTTCAGCATCATAGCAACACACAGGCCTTCATTGAGAGATGGGTGACAGCTGCACATAAGGTGCATTGGCCAGGAAATAAACCCAGGTATCCCACATGAAAGGTGAGAATTCTACCACTGAACCATCATTACACCCCCATTTAGAGTGTAGTCATTTAGAAAGGCGACCATAAAGCTTTGGCAATAAATCCCCAGTATTTCAGACTCAAATGTTGACGACTCAAATGTTCAAAAGGCAGTAGGGAGTTCTGTGGCCGACGGGACAGAGCGTAAGCCCATCTAAAGGAGACAGCTGTGATTCAGCTCCAACCAGTTATTGCCACATAGGATGTGAATCAATGTTGCTCTGTATTTTAATTTTTCAGGAGAAACCAGGGACGTGTGTGTGTGTGTATGTGTGTGTGTATGAAATCACCTGACTTTTAAATGGCAGTTCAAGATTTTTTTATAAAACTGTGAAGTAAAAAAAAAAAGTATCTGCAGTCTGGACTGGGACCTTTGCTGTAGACAACCCAAGGCACAATTCCAAGTGTGCTGGTTAGGGCCAAGAGGCATGCTCTGTGATGGCCACAGGGTCCTGAACTTCGTGTCCAAATAGCACCCCTTCAAAAAGGACCAAAGATGAACAAATGAAGCATTGAACATGTGACACACAACAAAAGTAAACATTTCTCCAACGGTCATTTATCCCGTAAAAATACTACCTCACGCTGCCATTAAAAGACAATATGAGTATTTACATAAAAACCACATTAAAGTCATTTTGAGAGATGTGAGGTCATAAAACTCTGTTCTAAGAATATACCCATCAATGGAACACACACGTCATGAGGGGTGTCCATCCAGACTGGTCCCTGAATGGGAGTGCTCATCTGAATGGAACAGATGCCTGCCTCTTTTCTGTAATTATTGAAATTAACAAGTAAGAAAAGGAAAAGTCCATTACACTTTGAAGAAAAATAAATTAATAGAACACATGTAAAATTTGCACCAATCAGCTCAAAAACAGCTATTTTTCTGCAATTCATTTTTTTAACTTCCAAAGATTTATACCTCTGTGTGTGTGTGTGCATGTGTGCGTGTGTGTGTTATATGTACATATACAGAGGCAGTGGTAGTTCAGTGGTAGAATTCTCATTTTTCATGCAGGAGCCTGGGTTCAATTCCAAGCCAACGCAACTCCTGTGCAGCCACCAGCCACCTGTCAATGGAGGCTTGTGTATTGCTATGACGCTACCACAGGTTTCAGCCTAAGACGGACTAGGAAGAAAGGCATGGAGATCCTCTTCTGAAAATCAGTCAGTGAAAATCCTACGGACTGCAACAGTCCGGGCCTGTTGTGCATGATGTCACAATGAATCAGGGCCAAATTGACAGCAGCTAACAACAATCATGTTCAACCTACTGTATTCAGAATTATAGAGATCCAAAGTTCAACACTGGTTGTGCCATTAAGGAGCATGTACTTCATGCACTTTATTCATTCAAGAAATATGTATTAAACATCTACTATGTTTTGTTTTTTTTTTTTTTTATGTGAAAACCCTGGTGGTGTAGTGTTTAAGTGCTACGGCTGCTAACCAAAAGGTCAACAGTTCGAATCCACTAGGTGCTCCTTGGCAATTCTATGGGGCAGATCTATTCTGTCCTATAGGGTCACTACGAGTTGGAATCAACTTGACGGAATTTTTTTTTTTTTTTTTTTTTAATGTGCCAAGCACTGTTCTAAACACAGAGGGCTCAACTGTAAAAGACAGAAAAGATTTTAACTCTCATGGAGCTTAAATTGTAGTGAAGGTGTTTGGAAAACAGACAAGAAATTCAATAAGTAATAGGCATTATAAAAATAAAACTGGTGTATGTACTAGAGAGCAGTAGGCCACAACATTAAGTTAGGTGGTCAGCCAGGAAAGGGTTCTATGAGATGTGAGGAGCCAGTCATACAGGATCTGGGAAAAAGACTGGCGTGTTTGGGGAGAATTACAAGAATTCATGAATAGGATGAGCAAGGAGAGAATGGTACTAGGATAAAGAGAGAAGAGGTAAGTAGGGGCTATATCAGATAGGGACTAACAGGCCAGAGTGAATGTGAATTTTATTGTAGCAGGGGAAGCCAACACTTAGCTCTAACACTAAGGAGCATCAAATGTGTGTTATAAAAGCAACGTGCACAGGGGACCTAGACTAAAAGATGTTAATTAAGCACGCCTGCAATGGGGTTAGGAAGGCTTCTGAAGAAGTGGATTAGAACTGGGACTTTAAGGACAAGTAAGATTTGAAAGTAAATAGGCAGAGAATAATGCAAAGGGAATTTCTAGGCTAGGAAAATTAAAAAACAAACAAACAAACAAAAAAAACAAGGCATTTAGTGGTCTGGGATGGTTGGCATGGGAACCTGGAGGAATGTGGTGGGAGGTGATGCCAAGAAGGTAGATCTGTGTTCAGTGGTAAAGAGTCTTTAATGCTAGACTGAGACACGAGGGCCTTATCCATAGCCACAGAAAGCCGCTTAGAGTCTTGTCAGACTGCAACCTCCTTAAGAAGTAGGGACATATTCTCATTTTTTAAAGTTAGTGATTTGTCCATTAAAGACACTTACAAAATGTCTGTGAGTTGGTTAGACACAAAGAGTAACAATGAGTATTGCCTTAATGCTCTGTTACCTGGGCATCTCTAGGCCCCTCATACATTTATAAATTCTAAAACATGTGGTTTTTTTTTAAAACATGTACAGACCATTTCCAAGAAAGCAATATGACAGTGCAGATCAAAATTTATAAGGCGCATACCCTTCAACCCAGCATTGACACTTTCAGTAATACAAAGCCTATAGAAATACTCACAGAAGTACACAAACACGGTATGTGCAAAGTTGATCAGCAAAGAGCTAAGGGACTCCTACATTCCACCAGGGTGAAGTCCTGGGAACCAACCCATACACTCAGAAATTATCATTAAAAAAATAAAGCAGAGAGCACTTAGAAATGAGAACCCAAGGAATTATACCCAAGCTCCGAAATGGACTATTTAAATTAGTGTTTTTCAAACAACAGCTCGTGATACCTTAGTGGGTTATAAAGTCAATCCAGTGGGTTGCTCCTGACTTTTACTTATTTATTTAAAAAAATGGAACAGAACAGAAAGCATTAGAAAGTATTGTTTCATAAACACTTTCAGTTTTTTATACATACATATACACAGGCATCTATGTACTGGCTTGTTTCTTACTGGGCCAGAGTAAAAAATTTTGAGAAATACTAGTTAAAATTATTTTTTGAACTAATTTGAAAGCAGAATGTTGTTATTTATCCACTACAAGTCAGATTCAGAAGAGAAAGTGGAACAAGGGATATCATTGCTGATGTCAGATGGATCTTGCCTGAAAGCAGGGAATATTGGAAAGATGTTTACCTGTGTTTCAATTGACTATGCAAAGACATTCAATTGTGTGGATCATAACTAATTATGGATAATGTTGTGAAGAACAGGAATTCTAGAACACTTAATTGTGCTCATGCGGAACCTGCACATAGACCAGGAAGCAGTCATTCAAACAGAACAAGGGGATACTGAGTGGTTTAAAATCAGAAAAGGTATGTGTCAGGGTTGTATCCTTTCACCATATTTACTCAATCTGTATGCTGAGCAAATAATCCAAGAAGTCAGACTATATGAACAATGTAACATCAGGATTGGAAGGATACTCATTAACAACCTGTGATATGCAGATAACACCACCTTGCTTGCTGAAAGGGAAGAGGGCTTGAAGCACTTACTGATGAAGATCAAAGACTACAGCCATCAGTATGGATTACACTTCAACATAAAGCAAACAAAAGTTGTCTAGGATTTCATTTTACTTGGATCCGCAATCAATGCCCATGGAAGCAGCACTCAGGAAATTGTACAATGTATTGCATTGGGCAAATCTGCTCCAAAAGACCTCTTTCAAGTGCTCAGAAACAAAGATGTCACTTTGAGGACTAAGGTGTGCCTGACCAAGGCCATGGTATTCTCTACTGTTACATAGGCATGTGAAAGCTGTACAGTGAATAAAGAAGACCAAAGAAGAATTGATGCCTTTGAATTATAGTATTGGCAAAGAATATTGAATATACCATGGACCGCCAGAACAAACAAGTCTGTCTCAGAAGAAGTATAGCCAGAGCACTCCTTAGAAGCAAAGATGGTGAGATTTCGTCTCATGTACTTTGGACATATTATTAGGAGGAACCACTCCCTAGAGAAGGACATCATACTTGGTAAGGTAGAGGGTCAACAAAAAAGAGGAAGACCCTCAATGAGACATATTGACACAGTGGCTGCAACAATGGGCTCAAACATAGCAGAGATTGTAAGGATGGTATAGGACCAGGCAGTGTTTCATTCTGTTGTGCATGGGGTCATTATGAGTTGGAATGGACTCCTCTGGCACCTAACAACAACAACAAATCTGGTGGAAGCTTATTAGGAAAGCCAGCTCAGTTGCATATGTATGTAAATATATGTTATCTGTAGGACCATAATCAGATCCAAAAATATACACAACAAATGGTTAATTCTGAATACCTCTGGGAAGTATGGGAGATGTTGTAAAAGAGAACTTCCATTTTATATTTTATATACTTTATATATCATATACTTTTATAGACTTCTATATTGTAATTTTTAAAACATGAAGAAAAAGTTCATGTGTAAAAAGTACCCTGTCTATTGAGTCTTCATAGTCAATTGATATGAAATGTGCCAATGTTTTTCCGTCAAAAGTCAGTGGGAAATGGAAGGGAAGGAAGCCATGCTTCAACCATGGATAATTGATGGCACATTGACAGGCATGTGAGTGCTAGAAGTCAATATGTAGCCTATTTAGTTATGTTGCACCTAATTTATAAAATTATTTCAGGGAGCTGGGTGTTGGGGTAGCCAAAAAACATGGCAAAAACAATCTGGGAAGAAAGCTTAGAAGAAAATCTGACATTAGAATATAGACTTGAAAAGTGAAAGACTGAAACTCAGGGAGAAAAGTAGAAGCTGTAGAAAATCGAGTCCTCACAAACAAATAAAGCTCTCAGAAATGTCCATCTAATGCCCATAGGGCCCTGAGCCCTTAGGAAACTATAGAGTAATGATGAGAAGAGCTACTTCTTAGAGTTCCAAGATGCTGAGGGCTCATGTGACCACGTGGAAAGGCCAGTCACCCAGTAGTTTCCTCAGCTCAGCATTCAAGCATGGCAGGCTGAGGCCTCCTCCTCCACCATAGGACTTTGACTTCTGCAAGAAGCAGGCACCCATGTTCATGGACCAGGTCTCTGCACAGTACTGGGAGCACTTAGAGTTGCTTCTCTGACTCTCCCTGTATGATTCCATGGTTGAACAGCCTCACTTCCAGCTGGCACATGCTTGCAGGAGATATATTAACATCTTCAATTGGATCTCATCCAAGAAAGAGTGAGGGTCATAGGGAGTTGTACATAAGTGCTTAGCTTTTGCATTAGACCAGCACCACGCTTGAGGATGCCAAGCATTGATACTATCCTCCTAGCTCACCTTCCCCTGCTGTTCCCAGGTGATTCTATGGCCTCTCATATTTCCCATGGTATTCTGATTGAAAAGGGGTCTTTCTGTGTATTTGGTGCCTGCTGGCTTGGAAACTCTATGGGCAGTTCTACTCTGTCCTGTAGGGTCGCTATAAGTCGGAATCGACTCGATGGCACTGGGTTAGGTTTTGGTGTTTTGGCTTGGAGCACAGACTTTTTTGTTTTTTCCTACCGGCATTATACTACCCCTATAAAGCTGGACAGAGCGGAAACCCTGGTGGAGTAGTGGTTAAGACCTACAGCTGCTAACCAAAAAGGTCTGCAGTTCAAATCCACCAGGCGCTCCTTGGAAACTCTATGGGGCAGCTCTGCTCTGTCCTATTGGGTCGCTACGAGCTGGAATTGACTCGACGGCAACAGGGAACGGGGATAAAGCTGGACAAGGCCAATTTCCAGGATGCCAAGCTTTTCTAAACATCATTTTCAAAGGAAGCAGGCTTCTGTGTCCTAGATTCTAATGAAATATTGCAATTAGTGCAAAATCTCTTAGCAAAGCACCAATACCCACTGGAGTAGGTCAACTCCAAGGTAATCATTTGCAATTTTTTTTTTCATTTAGAAAATCCATTTAACAGTGGGAAGGAATAAAGTAGTTTTCTAACTAAATATAAAACCACAAATTCTCATCATATCACTCTACACAAGGAGCTTCTAGTAACAAACAGGTGAAACTCCGGTACCCAGCAGTGTGTTTGCACATGGCACACACTAATAAACATTAAATGAGTACATAAATGTGCAAGCTGATTAGGTAAGGTAGACATAAGGCCTTATGTCTTTAATGACTGCTTGCTGTTTACCACAGAACTTTTGAATCATAAGTCAAAGGCTGAGTCTACTTATGAGACCTTGCGCTAGGGAACATTCACTCTCTTTTTTTCTGGCTTTCCTCCATTCCAGTCATCTGGAAAGCTGCAAGATTTATGGATCTCAGTCTTTGTGGTGACTAAATACCTAAATTCTCCACATGTAAATTATCAATGCCATGCTCAATATTGGTAGCTTTGTCAATCATTCTATCCTAAATCATAATTGTGACACCTGATTATTATGAGCAGTAGACTCTATTAATTATCTCTTCTATTGTTCTTTTGTATTTTATTAAAGTGAGAAAAAAGAGATCCATTCCTTCTATAATTAATTAGCAGCGACCTAAGACACCTATAACCAAGCCTAACTCTCTCCTTTTCATTCTTCCCCCATCTTTTGTTTCTTTCACGACAATTTGTTTTAAGACCAAAAATCCAGATTAAAGTCAGACTCAATGTGAAGTGCATTTTTACAGGAACAAGTGTATGTGAAAGAAATTTAAAAGGAACAAATGATCAATCACATTTTTAAAAGCAACTTGAACATATACTGCTGGGTAAGCCACCAAAGGATTCTTTGTATTTCTCATACTAACACTGATGGCTGAGAACACTCAGGAAGTAAGGTTTGTATCACAGATGTTTGGGTTTCAACAGCATAGACACTTCATTGAAAACCTTGGGTGAGATAATGCATTAACACTTTCAGAATAATCACAGTTATGCAGAATCTCTCTTCTGGTGTCATGGGACTATTTTTTTAATTTCTTCATTAAGAAATTAATTATTTAGCCAATTAGAGAGAAAATAAGTATTTTTCTAAAGAGATCCATATTTATGCCCACTCCAAACTGATCCAAAAGAATGCAGAAATCATCGAACAATATCATTAATATCACATGCAAATAAAACTTTGCTGAAGATAACTCAAAAACAATTGTAGCAGTACATTGACAGGGAACTACCAGAAATTCAAGCTAGATTCCAAAGAGGGCATGGAGCAAGAGATATCATTGTTGATGTCAGATGGATATTGGCTGAAATCAGAGAATACCAGAAAGATGTTTACTTGTGTTTTATTGAGTATGCAAAGGCACTTGACTGTGTGGTTCATAACTAATTATGGATAACATTGTGAAAAATGGGAATTCCAGAACACTTAATTGTGCTGATGTGGAACCTGTACATAGACCAAGAAGTGGTCATTCAAACAGAAAAAGGGGATACTGACTGGTTTAAAATCAGAAAAGGTATGTATCTTTTCACCATACATATTCAATCTGTATGCTGAGCAAATAATCCAAGAAGCTGAACTATATGAAGAAGAATGGGGCATCAGGATTGGAAGGATACTCATTAACAACCTGTGATATGCAGATGACAAAACCTTGCTTTCTGAAAGTGAAGAGGACTTGAAGTACTTACAGATGAAGATCAAAGAATACAGCCATCAGTATAGATTACACCTTAACATAAAACAAAAATCCTCACAAATGGACCAATAAGCAACATCAATAAATGGAGAAAATACTGAAGCTTTTAAGAATTTCATTTTACTTGGATCCATAATCAAAGTCCATGGAAGCAGCACTCGAGAAATTAAATGACGTATTGCATTTGGCAAATCTGCTGCAAAAGGACTCTTTAAAGTGTTAAAAAGCAAAACACTCACTTTGAAGACAAAGGCGCATTTGACCCAAGCCATGGTATTTTCAATCACTTCATATGCATGCAAAGGCTGGACAATGAAGAAGGAAGACTGAAGAATTGATGCCTTTGAATTAGAGTATTGGCAAAGAATATTGGATATACCATGGACTGCCAGAAGAACAAATAAATGTCTTGGAAGAAGTACAGCCAGAATGCTCCTTAGAAGTGAAGATGGTAAGACTTTGTCTCAAGTACTTTGGACATGTTATCAGGAGGAATGAGTCCCTGAAGAAGGACATCATGCTTGGTAAAGTAGAGGATCAGTGAAAAAGAGGAAGACCCTCGATGAGATGGACTGACACAGTGACTGCAACAATGGCCTTGAACATACCTACTATCGTGAGGATGCAAGACTGGGTAGTGTTTTGTTCTGTTGTACATGGCGTTGCTATGAGTTGGAACCAACTCGATGGCACTTAATAACAACAACAAGTATTTTCCAAAACCTTTTCACTGAACAAGGAGATTTTTAGTGTTAGCCACATCAGCCGTGCTTGTTTCATCATGGGTCAGAATTTATAGTCTTTTTTAATTTTCAAACTATAGGTATTATCAAGGCCTCCTGGAGCAATTCAACAGCAATGATGAAATGGCAGTAGTATCTCCTTTGTGTTTGAGACAATAGGGCAAATTCTCAGTGGTTGGCTCTAAGTCCTTTTAAAACCACTGGTTTTCCAGGCAAAACTAACAGTAACCAATCTGAATACAGACAACCATAGACAATTTATGTTTTCAGTTGACCAATTTCTTGTAGTAGTAAATGAACAGAACTATTTACTTATGTATGAGAGATACTAACCTATTTTGCTGAGGAAATAAGCATCTCACAAATCAATTTTAAAACTAGATAGACTATTATCCAGGACTGAACTGAATGAGCTACCTCTCTGGCATGGTGGACATAAACTTAGCCAGGGTATGAGTATATAAAGAATCATGGTAAAGAGGAAAGAAAAATTATGCCAATGGATAGAAGTTATTAGTTACCACAGAGTATGCTAAGATGTGTCTCAATAGACTACTGTTCTCAAAAGGAGGAGTTATAGGAGCTGAGTAAGGAAATGTATTCCTCCCAGATATCAGTCTAAGTCAGTGTTATGGATTGAATTGTGTCTCCCAAAAATATGTGTATCAATTTGGCTAGGCCATGATTCCCAGTATTGTGTGACTGTCCACTATTTTATGATTTTCCTATGTGTTATAAATCCTACCTCTTATGATGTTAATAAAATAGGGTAAACAGCAGTTATATTAATGAGGCAGGACTCAATCTACAAGATTAGATTGTGCCTTAAAACAATCTCTTTTGATGTATAAAAGAGAGAATTGAGCACAGAGACAGGGGGACCTTATACCACCAAGAAAGGAGCACCAGGAGCATAGTGCATCCTTTGGATCCAGGGTTCCTGTGCTGAGAAGCTCCTCGACCAGGGGAAGATTGATGACAAGGACCTCCCCCCAGAGCTGACAGAAAGCCTTCCCCTAGAGGTGGCTCCTTGAATTTGGACTTCTAGCCTACTAGACTGTGGGAGAATAAACTTCTCTTTGTTAAAGCCATCCACTTGTGGTATTTCCATTATAGCAGCACTAGTTAAGACAGTCAGTAATTCAAAGGAATTGAACTGTGTTGCTGCCTCCCTCTCAGTCAAAGGCTTAGCTTTCCATTGCAAAAGCTAACTTGCCACAATTTTGAATAAACACGCACATCACATCATGTCTCCCATAGGCAGAGAAAGAAAAAAGGGCACTTTGTACATGAGATAAATCAAAACCAAAACCAAAGATAAAAGCAGGAATGCTCTGTCTACCATGAGTTCCCAGAATAAAGAAACCTTGAGCCCTTTCTGATTGATTGTCTCCCTAACAATATCAACATTTTTTCCTGATGCTTTTGCAATGGATACAATACAATGATCAAGTGAGGAAACTGCTCTTTTCCCTTCCACCATGAACAAACTCTAACCTTGATAATTTTAAAAGTTTTCTCTCTTAAGTAGCCACGTGTCCTTTGAGGAGCTAGTCTGAAATCTGGTTTTTCTTGTAAAACTTTGCAAGTAAACTAATTTTCTTAAAACTTTTTGTCCCTGAAACTTCTGTCTTACTTTAATACCCCTAAGGCCTGGTAACACATAAAAACTTTCAAAAATAAAAATAAGAAAACTTTGGTAAACAAACATGGCATCCTTCAGGATTCTCCAAAAGGATATTCAGAAATAATCTGCTTCAAGCTGGTGGCAGGAAGAGAAGCTTCCAAACAAACAGGGCTCAGTGGAATGAAAGGATAAGTATTACTTAACACACCCCATTCAAGAACATCTTGAAGTATAGTCTCAAACTTTTTCTGCCCAGAAAGTTGAAGCAAATTGAAGAGGAATTTGACATGGTTGGGATTTCCCTTGTTGTTGTTGTGTGCCATTGAGTCACCTTCAACTCACAGAAACTCTATAGGACAGAATAGAACTGTTCCATAGGGTGTCCTAAGTCGTAATCTTTATGGCAGCAGATCGCCAGGTCTTCTCAGGTCTGCCCTGCCCCCCAGAGTGATAGTTGGATTGGAGCCACTAACCTTTCAGTTAGCAGTCGAGTGCTTAACCATTGTGTCACCAGGCCAGTTTCCCTTAGCTTTTCTTTTTCACTTACCTTGCTAACACACACACACACAAAAATCTGGTCTCTGGAGAGAGGTGAGACAGCATTTCCAAGAACTACATTTAAAGAAGCCTGTGGTATTTTTTTTGTGTTATAGAGGTTGGACCCAACTTGGAACTTCAAGAATTCTTTTTCAAATCCAAAAACCAGAGATTGGGGGTAGACTATCCAATAAGCAAGGTAAGCACGGTATTTACCTTGCTTCCCAGATTATCTGTAATGAACAATTTCAATGTGGTGAAGCTCATAAGAAATTGTTCATTACAGGTTAGTAAGTAAACACAAGTAAGCCCATGCTTACCTTGATTACTGGGTCATCTGCCCCTGTCAGGGGCTATAAATTTAAAAACAGGCTTTGATTCTGTAGGAAGGTGCTGTGGGGTGGGAAGAGAGATAGATATCAACTATACCTAGAAGCAGAATCTTTATGATGCAATGAAAAACGTGAAATTGTTCCCTGCAGATGATCTTGTAAGCAAGGTAAGCACTACACTTACCTTGCTTATTGGATAATTCACCCCTGCCTGAGACCAACCAAAACAAAGTGTTACTTGACTTAATGAGCACCAACAAAACCAAACCCATTGTTGTCTAGTCAATTCTGACTCCTAGTGACTCTATAGGACAGAGTAGAAATGCTCCCTAGGGTTTCCAAGGCTGTAAATCTTTATGGAAGTAGACTGCCACATCTTTCTCACAGAGCAGCTGGGCGGGGGGGCGGGGGTGGTTTGAACTGCCAACCTTTCAGTTAGCATCCAAGCACTGAACCACTGTACCACCAGACCTCCTTTTAATGAGGACTGTGGATTATTTTTTCTTCTTTTCTGGGATCAGATACTACTGGATCAGCCCATGTGCTAATAGCTTTCAGGGAATAAGAAATCCTTTCAGGGCTTGGAAATCAAGGCGGTGTCCTTCTCCTAAGGGATGGCTATACACTGTCCAGACAAATAAATTTTTACTGTGCGTAGGAGAGTAAGCCGTCCATCACATGGCTCAATATCAAGAAAATAAATTCAATATGCACTTAATATTGAAGGCTAGGAGCTTTCTCTTAGTGTATTTTCTAAAAATGAATCTAATATAAACTATTTTTAAAGTCATAACTTAAATAGAAAAGATGCATGACTGTAACATCAACTTGCCCTGTTGGCCATTTAATTTGTACATCATTCCATTTGATTGAAAAAGCTCATTTATTTTATATCTTTGGTGGCTGGAAACTGAATGATAGAAGAGCCAGCAATAAGAAATGAAGAGGAAACACAGGGAGCAGGGTTACTCTTAGAGGCAAGAATAGCTGGAAATATTTTAGTACTATCTGTGAATTCCCTAATAGTTATTCCCTCTCCTATTTATACCTTATTAGCCTCTTTAGTGAACTTCATCATCTAATTTACAGTCACTCCTTAATTTCCCTCAACTCTATCTCTCATCTCTTCATTCCATACATAATTAAATCAGTTGCCCTGGATTTGGCTCTGACTCAGGGCAACCCCATGCATGTCAGAGTAAAACTGTGTTCTGCAGGGTCTTTGATGGTTGATTTTTCAGAAGTAGATCACCAGGCATTTCTTCCAAGGTGCACCTGGGTAGACTCAAACTGCCAATCTTTTGGTTAAAGAATGAGCACATTAACCATTTGCATCACCCAGGTTCTCCTCCATACATAATCGTTGTTGTTAGGTGCCATTGAGTCAACTTTTGACTCATAACAACCCATGTGAAAGAGTAGAACTGCCCCATAAGGTTTTCTTGGCTGAAATCTTTACAGAAGCAGATTACCAGGTCTTTCTTCCACGGAGCCCCTGGGTGGGTTTGAAACCACCAACCTTTAGATTAGCAGCCAAGCACTTAACTGTTGTGCCACCAGGGCTCCTTGCCATACGTAATTAGTCTAAGAGAAAACAAAAGGGGACTTAGAAAATGCCTACTTTTTTTTTCAGTTATTACATATTACAATATGTGTTTTGTCCTTTGTGTATTTATTTACATACTATATTAGAACCTAAAAGCCATGAGTATTTCTACACTACATGCCACTACTGCATACCTGAGGACATAATCAATATTTGCTAGAAAATCAAGTTATATGTGGTAGGGTCACTTTACGTGAAATTGCCCCAAAAGACCAGTGCTACGTGGTGGGGAGGCTATATTATGTTTCATGAACATTTTTGGTTTAAATTAATACTCTTCAGCTGGAGAGACTGGAGTGAATTTGGGGGTGGGGGAGAGGACAAAGTCTATTAAGAAAGATAAAAAGGACTATGTGATAAGGGACAAAATTCTGAAGAACAATTAATAATTACAGTCACATAATCTCAACCACAATAATGATAGGTTGTATCATTTATAGCACTTAATACTTTTCAAAGACCTTTCACGTAGATCATTGAAACTTATTAGTAATTTCTCTTCCACACTGAGGACCAAAATACAAGAACAATTTTATTCAAAAATGCTTCCATTAAGATTTCCTAAATACTTTAAAGGAGAGAAAAGAAATAATCAATCTGGACACAAGAGAAAGTTTCCCAACTGTGATTGTTGGCTGGTGCTAACACAGGTGCCTAAAATTTTAGATTTTGTTTCCTAAAGACATTTAAGAATGTGCTATGTACCTAACTTTCTGAAATGGTTCAGATGCAGCCCTGTCCATGGGAAGAAAATTGTACAAGTTGATGAGAGTGACAAGCAAGTAGCTCATTCCCATACCGCACATTGCCATCGAGTTGATTCCAACTCATAGCAACCCTACAGGACAGAGTAGAACTGCCCCATAGAGTTTCCAAGAACACCTGGTAGATTCGAACTCATGGCCTTTTCGTTAGCAGACGTAGCTCTTAACCACTTTACCATCAGGGTTTCCAAGTAGCTCATTAGTGTCCCATATTATTGATGCCGAGGTGCAGCTCCCTCCCCACCCTGAGGCCATTTATCTGACCCAGAAGAAAACCACACTGCCCTGAGCTAATGATTCCACCCAGTGGTTAGCTTGAGAATCAGCATAATTCAACACGGTTTCTTCATCACTTGCTTTCTTCCCTCTGAAGATGATGCATATATATTGCCCTCTTTCTCTACCCTGTTTTTCTACCTATAATTTATACTTATCCTAATTTTATTTCTTGGGATTTATGGAACCCACTTTATTCCTCTTACACAAAAACAGCCTTCAGATCTTTCAGTTCCCCTCACAACTTGACCAATAAGTGACATCATAATTAAACAGAGAAAATACTGAAGTCGTCAAGCATTTCATTTTACTTGGATCCACAGACAATGCCCATGGAAGCAGCAGCCAAGAAATCAAGTGACGTATTACATTGAGAAAATATGCTGCAAAAGATCTCTTTAAAGTGTCAAAAAGCACTGATGTCACTTTGAGGACTAAGGTGTACCTGACCCAAGCCATGGTATTTTCCAGTGCTTCATATGTATGAGGAATTTGGACAATAAAAAAGGAAGTCCAAAGAAGAATGGATGGCTTTGAATTATGATGTTGGCCAAGAATACTGAATATACCGTGGATTGCCAAAGAACAAACAAATCTGTCTTGAAAGAAGTAAAGCCAGAACGCTCCTTAGAAACAAGGAAGGTGAGACTTTGTCTCACTTTGATCAGAACACAAATATTAGTGAAAATAAAGGCACTTCTATGAACTCAAGTCTGTAGTAAATCATCAATCCAAAATAACGTCGTGCTTAAAAATTGCTTTGAGTTGATTATTCCGAACTTAGGATATATTTCCTGAAGGTATGAAGTTCTAAGATGTGTTAGGTTTATACCAATCTAAGTTATTATGTAGCTAAAAAGTTGTCCATTAGCATAAACAAATACCAGAAAGACTACTGTTGTAAAAACACTAATCAAACGATACAGAAAACATGAATACCAACAAGCTATTTAGTGATGTTAATTTTTAATGTCAGCGATTGAACACTAGAAGATTTGATTAGATGAAGCTAAGCACACAAATAAAAACTTGTAAGTACCTGGAGGGACCAGTCCCTGGAGAAGGACATCATGCTTGGTAAAGTACAAAAAAAAGGGTCAGTAAAAAAGAAGGAGCTGGATTGACACAGTGGCTGCAACAATGGGTTCAAACATAGCAACGATTGTAAGGATGGCACAGACCTGGACAGCATTTTGTTCTCTTGTACAGAGGGTCAATATGAGTCAGAACCAACTCAAAGTCACCTGTGGTGGATTAATTATTTTTGTGTGTGACCTTTCTAGCCATAGTCTTATAATTCCTACCTAGGTGATTGTATGATAGGGTAATTGTGGCCTACCAAGGCGACTGGTGAGTTTTGCCTTAAACGAGTGCCAATTCCAGAGCAGAGTGGAAGAGCCCACCACCACCAAAGAAGGAACAACCTGGCAGCAGGAGATGGTGTGGGTGGGCCTCCTGGCCCATGGAGAGAGAAAGCTAAATGCCTTTGGGCTGAGACTGAGGGCCAGGGAGAGGTATGCCTGCGCGCACAGCTGGGGAAAGGCTGTCCTGATGGAAGAACTGTATCCTGAGTGTTCTTGAGCCTGAATTGTAACTCTTGTTTCCCTAGTAAATTCTATAATTGTATCATTAAAAAAAAAAAAAATTGTTTTTCTTTTTTATGGTCTGTGAGTTCAGTGTGACCATTACAATGAATTATCAAACCCAGTAGACTGCTATGGGAGGAACAGTTAGTGTCAGAATTGGCAGAGATGCCGGAGAGGGGAGGCATGTCTAACTCTGCCTCATAAGAATCAGTCTTTGGCTCTTGATCCTGGTTTTCCTTCCCTCTTGTGGGGTTGGAGGAGGCCAGACACTGTCCCTAAGCCATTTTTACAGCACCTAACAACAACAGCGACATCTAAGTTGAACAATTCCTGGTTTCCAATAACCTCAGCATCTTGATTTATCAACTTTGGACACATTTTAGCTTGCCTATGTCCCTCTCAAAATACTGTATACACAAGGGACACCCAGCTCAATTGGCATAACATGGTTTATAAAGAGAATGTTTCTACGTCCTACTTTGGTGAGCAGTGTCTATGGTCTTAAAAGCTTGTGAGCGGCCATCTAAGATACTTCACTGGCCCCACATCATCCGGAGCAAGGGAGAATGAAGAAAACCAAAGACACTAGGGAAAGATAAGTCCAAAGGACTAATGGAGCACGACTACCACAGCCTCCACCAGACTGAGTCCAGTACAACTAGATGGTTCCCAGCTACCACCACTGAGTGGGCTGACAGGGATCACAATAGAGGGTCCCGGACAGAGCTGGAGAAAAACCTAGAACAAAATTCTAATTCACACACACAAAAAAGACCAGACTTACTGGCCTGACAGAGACTGGAGAAACCCCTAGAGTATGGTCCCTGGACACTCGTTAGCTCAGTACTGAAGTCACTCCTGATGTTCACCCTTCAGCCAAAGATTAGTCAGGCCCATAAAACAAAACAAAACTAAATGGGCACACCAGGCCAGGGGCAAGGACTAGAAGGCAGGAGGAGATAGGAGAGCTGATAATGGGGAACCTAAGGTCCAGAAGGGGGAGTCTTGACATGCCGTGGGATTGGCAACCAATGTCACAAAACAATATGTGTATTAATTCTTTAGTGAGAAACTAATTTCCTCTATAAACCTTCATCTAAAGCAAAATTATATATATATATATAATAATACAACGGAAACCCTGGTGGTGTAGTGATTAAGTGCTATGGCTGCTAACCAAAAGGCCAGTAGCTCAAGTCTAGCAGGCGCTCCTTGGAAACTCTATGGGGCAGTTCTACTCTGTCCTATAGGGTCGCTATGATTTGGACTTGACTCGATGGCAAAGGGTTTGGTTTTGGTTATTTATCGAATACAGTACTTTAAGTATAGTCTTACCACAGGAAAATAGAGCAAGATTTTCACTTTTCCCAGACCAGGTACAATATGTCTACCAATGCAGTCTAAGATGACATTAACCTGGTTGGCAGCTATGCCACTCAGCTGGCACACACTGCATAACTAAAGCTCCCAATCTTCTAAATTATATATGCTGAAGAGCCAATGTTATATCCTTTGAGAGAACCCAGAAATTCAATTCATAATCTCTAAGTTTCCATCTGCATGTTTAGTGTCATCTAATCAAATCTTCTACTGTTCAATCACTACCATTGAAAATTAATATCACTAAATAGCTTGTTGCTATTTCATGTTTTCTGTACTGTTTAATTAGTGTTTTTACAACAGTAGTCTTTCTGGTACTTGTTTATACTAACGCACAACGTTTTAGTTACGTCCTGACTTAGATGGGTATAAACCTAACCACATCTTAGAACTTCATACCTTTAGGAAATATATTCCAGATGACAAACAATTTTGAAAGCACAACCTTATTTTGAATTGATGATTTACTACCGGCATAAATTGGCTGAAGTGCCTTTATTTTCACTAATATTCGTATTCTGATTTAAGTTATAACATTTTCTCTATCTTAAACCTTTTCTTGCCTTCATTCTCCATTGAGAACTATTTAGTTTTAATCTTAACCAACATTTGTATTTACATAGCCATAAATTTCCTCGATTGCTCTCTCATACCTTTACTTCCCTGCCTTAGATCCTTAGTAGCCTCTGCCTGAATGGTCCCTCCTCTCATTCAACTCTCATTCAACTTGTACTACAGCTAACTCATACTCCAGGAGCACAGGTATGCCCTCATCCAAGACGCCTCCCCTGATTGTCCCTACCTGGGCTGGCTGGAACTTGTTCATATTCCCAGAATATCTAGTTCACACCACTGAACTGTAGTAACTGCCTATTCCCCATTCGAGAGTATGCTGGAATCTTCTATGTAACCCCAGCATGTAGCATAACACCTACACACAGAAAGCACTCAATAAATGTTTGCTGAATGAAGTCAAAATAACGACAAAAAAGGATGCAACGGATGAGCGGGCAGGAGAATCTCTCTTTTCTGAGCCATTTTGAATTATTTAGGATCCCTCTATGTTGGTCTCCGGTCTCCTTTTTGGAAGATTATGTTTTAACACATTTCATTATTTTATTATTTTCCAGATTTATGAAGTCTTTCCTTTGGCAAACTTCAGGTAAACTTAAACTTTTATGTCTATGAGATAAGGGAGTTATCCGAATCCAAATGCCAAAGTTTTTTTTTTTTTTAATCTTAAATATTTTTAAATCTTTAGTGTTAATGAATCATATTAACAGATACCAACCCACAATGATTACTTACTTACAAATGGAGTTGTACTGGCTACTTCAAAAAAAAAGTGTAGACAACTTATGTTTTAGCAAGCGTTTTGAAATCCACCTTTTTAAGTATGAAGATAAAAATAAGAGATCACCAGGAATATTGCTACGACTAGATATGATCAGCGCCTGCAAAGGAAAGATTAACAATGTTCATGTTGGCATTTTACACAGGTTTAAATTGAGCTTTCTAGGTGGGAAAGAAAGAAGAACAGAGTGTGGAAAAACAAGAATATTTTGAGTGATATAAACTGGTCAAAATGTTAGGGCTATAAGGGTGGCTACAAAGCCCTTTATCATACTTAGAGGAAAATTTCCCTTTTCCCTTCAGGAGAACGAGGTGTTTAGAGTTAGTCTAAAGAGGCACAGTGCCCCTTTCAACATGCACCCGAGGCCCCATTCTTGCAGAAAGGTAAGATAATGTGCTCCATGAGTAAGAAGTCAAGTACCAATCACGTTTTGAAACTGCCTGAAGAGAATAAACGGCCTTTGCCATCCTCTTTCAAACAACTCTGGCCAGGTTTTCCATATGCACCTCGTTTATCTTGAGACTCTTTCATCTATTATCTCACTGTAAGTGTGTTCATAGCTCATCAGCCAAATTCACTTTGACAGAAAAGCCTTATGACGAGTAGCCAACAGCCTAATGTCAGGTCTGTATCTCCGGAATTAAGGTGATGGGAAAAGGGTAACCTGCTACGCCTAACAGCATTTGCTGAACAACAAAAATAGAGCCTTAAATCACCCTCCGTTTAGGAAAGCAGGTCCTTTTTGCTAATATTAGAGTTGAGTGCAGCTGGGTTCCTGCTTAGATCAAAAACACCACTTGGGGCCACCTCTGGATTCATACTTACAGGTGCTTATAGACGTAAACCATGAAATTTCTAGTTGTGTGGATAAAAAGCTACCATCCAAACGGTTTTTATTTTACCTCTAACAGTTGCATACTCAGATATTTTTGACACTAACCTGGAAAAAAAAGGACCATCATCCCCTATCTTTATAGTTTAGCCTCCTGGGCCCCAGAGGTTTATAATTGTTACTTCCTTTCTTCCTGAAGAACTGGGAATGGGTTTTGTGATGAGAACAAAAATACCTGTGCTTCAAACATAAAATTCTTATTTTTAAACAGCTCCAGCTTGGTTTACGATAATTTGAAAGTGACTGATGCTTGAACCAAAGATTTCTGTTTACAATAACTTGTAAGAATCACATTTCAAAACAAGTTTAAGGCTGGCTGTACACATTCATAAATATTTTGAGTAACTGAAGTAGACTTTTGAGAAACGTTGCCACCACAGATTTTTAATGTTTGTACCTTCTGTGGATAGAACAGGAGCGTTTTGAAAGTAGAATTTGCACTAAATTGGCAGGGAGGTGCCTGTTGTTTCTAAACTCAACATTACCCAACCAGCATGGTCCATATCTGCCCAGCTGAAGAGTAAGTACATCAATTCATTGGAATGTGTTTAGCTTTACTAATCACCTGATGATTATTCAGAATCATAAAAACAGAGCTTTTCAGTTCCCAAGGTAAAACTATGCTGTAAACAATAGCTTTCAATTACTCAACATGTAGTCAACACTTTTGCTCCAATCCTGAGTGTACAATTTTCATCAAGGTGGAAGGAATAAGATTGTGGAGAAATTGGAATTCTTGTCCATTGCTGGTGGGAATATAAAATGATGCAGCCACTGTGGAAAACACTCTAACAATTCCTCAAAAAGTTAAACAGGATTACTATAAGACCCAGCAATTCCACTCCTAGGTGTACACCCAAAAGAACTGAAGGCAAGGACTCAAACAGGTACTTGTACACCAATGTTCACTGAAGCATTATTCACAATAGCCAAAAGGTGGAAACAACCCAACGGTCTATCAACAGAGGAATGGATAAACAAAATGTATATACATAAATGGACTATTATTTAACCATAAAAAGAAATGAAGTTCTGGTACATGCTATGACCTGGGTGAATCTTGAAAATGTTTATACTAAGTGAAATAACCCAGACACAAAAAAAGACAAATATTGTGTGAGATATTTAAAATAGGCTAATCCATAAAGACAAAAAGTAGATTAGTGGTTACCAGAGGCTGGGGGAGGAGGGAATGGGAAGTTACTGCCTAATGGTTACAAAGTTTCAGTTTGGAGTGGTGAAAAATTGTGGAAATAGGTAGTTGTGAGTGTGGTACAACCTTGTGAGTGTAAATAGTGCAGTATTTACAATTAAAAATAGTTAAAAGGACAATTTTAGGTTATGTGTATTTTATCACTCTGTCCTATAGGATCGCTGTGAGTCGGAATCGACTGGACGGTACTGGGTTGGGTTTTTATATTTTATCACATTACAAAAAATTTTAAAGGTCCCCAGATATTCCAAGGAGTACTTAAGGACATAGTCTCAGAAAAAAAAAAAAGAGAGAGAGAAAATAGAAGGAATCAGTTTGGACATATTCCAAGGTAATAATAATAAAAGAATGGCTGGCATTTTACAGATAAGGTTGTTTCGATCTTCAAAGCCTTTAAAACCGCGCTATAGTCCGGTGCTGCAAGAGCTGGGATTAAACGACTATCTGTATATTGTAGCCTCCTTATACTTAATGTGTTTCCATTTACATCCTTTTGTCAGTCACTTGAAAAATAATGGACTTGAATTTTTATAGATAGAAACAACAAAGACAAAGCTGACCCCTTGTTTAACTGTCGCTCCTTTATTCCTGAGATATTGTGACAATAATACACAGAAGCAGGTGATCATCTTTTGTGTGAAGCTGATGACTTGGCAGAAGTATTTGTTGCTATGTGTCTTTCAGGGTAAGATTTTCTTGGAAGTCGTTTTCCCTTTATGAGTTAAGAGTGAAAAGCAAGAATATTATAAAAGTATTAATAACGACGATGATTTTTCAGATGTGCCCAAGCTGAAATAAAATAGCTCATTAGAATCCCGTGATTAGATCATTGGGCTTTGGGAGTTAGTATTTTAGCCTCCCCCCTAAAACAAAAGAACAATGTCAGAATCTGTAGTACAATTTTAAAATAAGAACCCCTGTGCTGTCCCACTACCCCACCTCCCCACATAGATATGAAAACTTATCCAAACTGCAAAAGGCCTAAGTACCTATTACGATGGGGCTTACACAGGCTCACCTCTCAGCACTCGATTCCACCTCCCTTGTAGGAGCTTCACCAAGAGCTCTCTGCTAATGTCTTCCACATCTACACCTGCATCTTAGCCTCTGACCTGAGCCAATTCCAAATCCCAAGCTGTCCACCATGTCTTTTTACTTCGGTAATTCCCAAAAATCAAATTAATATATCTGGAAGCCAGTTCATTTCATGAAAGCATCTCCCTTGCCCCTCTCAACTATATATCCTCCTTCAAAAAATACCCATAATATGTCTCGCTCTCCTGGCTTTCCCAACTCTACCAGTGGTGTTGACAATCTCCCAGTCACCCAGACTATGTCCTTGCTGTTGTGTTCAGCTCCTTCCTTCTCTCTGTCGTTTCCCAAGTCCTGTAATGTCTCTCAAATCAGGGGTTCTGCTTCATTCTCACCTCTACCATACTATCAAAGGGTCCATCATTTCTATATCTGGGTTACCATGGTAGCTTCCACCCGACACCCCTCATGACAAGTTTTCCCTTGTTCTAAGCCTTCCTATAACTTGGTAAACACATGCTAAAAAGGTATTATCAGTACATTGCTGCAAGCTACCTACCTCACCAAGACTAGTGTCTTTGCATACTTATAAGAAGTATGAAGACCCTTCCAGGTCAAATCAAACCGTTTCTTATATAAAATTAATTACTTCCCTGTAACTACTATGCATTTGTTCTGCGTCAAAGAGGAAAGCTCACTTTTTTCTTCTATAAGACAATCCTTCAGATATTTCAAAGCAGCTCTCCTGTATTAGCTTAATATTCTTTCTTTCAATCCAATTCCTTCCACCTCTCTTCAGATGAATTCTTTTTTCAGACGCCTTGTCATCTTCTTTTAGACCTACTGTCATAGTGCCACTTAAAATGTATAAAGTTCTTGTGTTGAATATTATATAGTAAAACCTGTGGAAGTTGGGACTGTGTGAAGTGGAAACCTGTCAAAGAAGGAAAACTCAAATATTTTCCACTAAAACAAGATAGACAATTGGTAAGGCTGCACCCTGCGAGATCCAGAAAAACAAAGCCGAGCTCCGGCTCTCACAGGTTTCACTCTAATTTTATTTTTGCTTCTTCTCAAATTCCTTCATGCCTCCCCAGAGTCATGGGGGAACCCTATCATACCAATTTTTGATGAGCTGGTAATAGCATGAATGTATTTCAGAATTTAAGCTAATGTAAGACCTTTTCTCTTTTACATTGCACTTTAGGTCTTCAGCATGGTACATCATTTGCATTTAATAAATATCTGGTGATTTTTTAACTTCAACTAGTTATGAATAATTGTGGTTGAATAGATGCATGGGAAAAAGTAAGTCTGTGTTCTTCGGGCATAAAATATAACTCAGGCAGAAAGCCAAGAGAGCTCACTTTACAGAGGCATTGCATCTTAGCTCCCTGATATTGTCCAAAAAAAAGAAAAAACCCTGTAGCTACTTTCAAACAAGAGTTAAGAGTCTTTAAACATACTTTGCAGGAAACAGTCACTCCACTTTCATTCTCCCAAACCCCCAAGCCAGTGACCTTCCTTGATCTCTGAGATGACAGTTTGCCAAGTTCCATGAAGACGGCATTCACAAATGACCCCATTAGATTTCCTAAAGACCTTAATTGCCCAATTCCTTTCACCCAGGTTTCTGAGGTTCAAGGAATGCTATCCTTCAGTTACTCTCTTGCCTAGGTTCTAGCTATTGTTACCTTAATCCTTTCTGAATCCCTGAGAATGCAAAGAACTGAAGCTGACTTTGATTCTCCTACTGAATTACAAGATACTTTACATACTTCTGTCACAAAGTCATTCTTCTGTGTTTACTGTTCAACAATGACATTCACTTTCATGTCTAAACATAGAAGAGAAGCACCATTGCAATAAACATAATCTTAAAGATTCAGAAGCTGATCCCCTTCAAAGGACCTTGTCAAATACCTAAGAAAATTAATCACTTCCTGCTGTCCTAACCCCATAGTTCAGACTTATCTGGACAAACACTATAGACTCATGTGCCAAGTCTTCACTCTGCATCTATATTGAAAAATATTATCTGGGCGCTTTCTTGCAAATCAAATTAACATATAATTATTGAGTACCCTCTATTTGCCTGGTACTGTAGAGGAACAAGTCTATTGAAAACAAAGGAATTTCATTTAAACTTTATCTTTTCTTTCAGGGTTTGTGATGACCTCGAATAAAACTATTACTCTGCATATCTGCAGGCATACTTGTCTGAAACCGAAGTGAGTACGTAAATATGCACTAAGTTCACCAGGTCCTTCTTTCTATCTTGTGGAATATATAAACTGTCATTCATCAAATATCTTGTTATTTCTCAAGAGAAGTGGGGGATGTGGGTGGGGGAGCAAAAATGAGCAAAAGTAAACTAGTAAGTTAAAAAAAGTAGTAATTCTCCTATATTTAATTCATTCCAGAATCATGATGCTTAGTTTCCTTGTCTAAACTTCCTAATAGCATTATATTGAAACAGTTTGAATTAAGTCTCTCAATTCCATGAAACTTTGCTGTATCAAGTAGAACATCTATGGGTACTAATGTTTCCTTTATGTCTAATGCAATTTGTTTCCAGTGGCAAATGAAAGTGTGTGAAGACTTATGGGGTTGTATTATGCCCCCACCCCACAAAACACACACCTGCACCCACATCATCACATGCATGCACACACACAAACCCTCACACACAAACCCAGCCCAGAGGCTGAAGTTTAAAAACTCCTTCTTTAAGGGAAAAAACAGGGTAAATGGAGGAGGTTTTACTTAGAGGATAATCACCCTACAAATACACTAACGACCTCCAGTACCTCCAAAAAATTGTAATATTATTAGATAATAATTAATATTCAACTAAACCACTCAAATGAGCTATGAAATAGATCAAACAGTTCTTCAAAACATAGTTATTGAAGCCCTATTTTATCACTTGAAGAAAAACTGTGCTAAAAAAAAATCTCCAAAGAACACACCAAATTTAAAATTTTATGAATGTAGTGAGTTCACAAAATTTGTGATGGATGGGAGAAGGGTAAAAATAGATAAAAACTAAGATGACATCTATTGAAGAATAGACTAATTACACTATTTCATGATGAATACAGCACATTTTCAAAATAAATATGAAATGCATTTTTCTGTATTTATGCTTTATTTCAATAAAAATATTCAAAAAACAATATGTTGAGCAAGCTGATTATTTATCCATAACTTCTATGATTGGGGATGCAGTAACACAGAGAAAACAGTATAGAAAAGGTGGTCCACAGACTGAAAAGAGAGAGTCAGGAAATAAAGACATGTTCTGATGGAAGAAAAAGAAGGTAAAATGATTTTGACGAGGGAAAGAGATTAAGATATTGCACCTTCCCCCTCTATGAAGACAGGATCTACAGTGTGACCCTGGGCCCAATCAAGGGGAACCAGCACCCAGTGAAAGATATGCCAGAGACCATGAAACTGCCTGTGGATCCCATAAAGGCAGGAGGTACTGCACTAAACTGCAGTCGCACTGGATTGGCATGCCAAGATCCTGAGTGCTTAGAAGCAGGTGACTGAAGTGGTAGAACCCAAGGCTTAAATCATTCCATGTCACCAGCAAATATTAATAAAAGGAAGAGCATGTGAAGTCTATGCAGCCTAGGGAAGGAAGGGCTAGTCATCTTCATATTTCACCGAGAAGTGCTCTTATTTATTTTTTGTTTGTTTGTTTTTCTTTTAAACTTCTTGATGTACTCTTTTCATGAGCGCATGTAAGATACGGTTAGCAAGGAACAAGAAAACTGACTGGTTCGAGTCTGGTCTATTTATATTCCCAGGTTTACCAGATGCCAAATTAAGAGGAATATTCATAAGCACCAAACCATACTGTTATAGTCTGCAAGAGGTCCCCAGTGGTTGTTCCTTTTTCTTTTATACATTAAGCATTTCCTGTTTCTAGACTACCCAATGAAAACCTCATGTCTAGGCTCCCTGAACCATAGAAATTTCCCCCTTGTCTGGGGAGTGCTAGTTATTCCCACAACTACAGATACTCAAAATCTGTATATTTGCATGGTCTATGCAGGGAAATTATATGATCCTTACCCACAGCTGACATCTTCTAATTTGATTTACTCCAATCAGTGAAAATTTCTTAAGTTCCAAACTGCAGGTAAACTTAAACAAGAGTGTTCCTTCTTTGATCAATTCAGTATGTTTGAAATTTTAGCTATTGAGCTATTTGGAAGATGAAATGAGATGGAGGCAAGAATATTACAGATTTTTTTTTCTAACTTGTCACTACTCTCATGAGATACAATATAATATCATGTTTAAGGTTGTAGACTCTAGAGTTGGACTGCAGGAATTCAAATCCCAGTTCTACCACTTACTAGCTGTACGACCTTAGGCAAGTTACCTAACCTCTTCACGTCTTGGTGTGCAATTTACAACAGTGCCTTACTTATAGTAAACGCTAAAGAAATACTAGTTAGTTATAATCAGATGCCAGTTTCCTTTCCATTATAAATTATAAACATAATAACTATGAATAAAAATACCACATCAGAGTCCTTCAAACCCCTCAATCCTCTCCTGGTATTAGAGTAAGAGTTCACAAACTACAGCCCATGGGCCCAATCCAGCTCCTGGCCTTTTTTTGTATAGTATACAAGCTAAGAATGATTTTCACATTTATAAAGGCTTCTTGTAGGCATATGGATATTATTCTATCACTGACAGTGTTGTACTTCAGGATAGGTCTTGAAATGTTCTTTTTGATGATGACTACGTCACCATTCCTCTTCAATTTGAAATTCTTGGCATAGTGGACCATGTAATTGTCTGATTGAAAATGGCAGTAGCAGTCCATTTCAGCTCACTAATGTCTAGGATATCTATCTTTATGTGTTCCATTTCATATTTGATGATGTACAATTTTCCTAGATTCATATTTTGTACATTTCACATTCTGATTATTAATGGATGTTTGCAGCTGTTTCTTCTCATTTTGAGTCATGCCACGTCAGCAAATGAAGGTCCTGAAAGCTTGACTCCATCCACAACATGAAGATGACTCTACTTTGAGGAGGCAGCCCTTTCTCAATCGTCTTGTGAGTGCTTTCCAACCTGAGGGGCTAATATTCTGGCACTATATCATTCATAAGGTTTTTCACTGGCTTTTTTTTTTTTTTTTTTTTTTTCAGCAGTAGACTGCCAGCTCCTTCTTCCTAGTCTGTCTTAGTCTAGAAGCTCCACTGAAACCTGTCCACCAAGAGTGACCCTGCTGGATTTCAAATACTGGTATTTGATCAAACATGCCATCAAGATGCATTAATAATTACTGGTGATTGGAATGTAAAAGTTAGAAATGAAGAAGAAGGTTTGGTAGTTGGAAAATATGGCCTTGGTAATAGAAACAATGCTGGAGATCACATGACAGAATTTTGTGAGACCAACAACTTCTTCACTGCAAATACCTTTTTTCAACAACATAAATGGTGACCATACACATGAACTTCACTGGATAGAAAACACAGGAATCAAATCGACTACATCTGTGGAAAGAAATGATTGAAAAGCTCAATATCATCAGTCAGAACAAGTCCAGGGGCCGAGTG
Source organism: Loxodonta africana (assembly GCF_030014295.1). Taxonomy (NCBI): domain Eukaryota; kingdom Metazoa; phylum Chordata; class Mammalia; order Proboscidea; family Elephantidae; genus Loxodonta; species Loxodonta africana. The sequence continues at coordinate 65,319,235 of NC_087351.1, read as the reverse complement.
CAGAACAGACCATCAGCTGATCATATACAAGTTCAAGTTGAAGCAGGAGAAAATTAAAGCAAGTCCACAAGAGCCAAAAAATGACCTTGAGTATATCCCACCTGAATTTGGAGGCCATCTCAAGAATATATTTGTGGGAAGACATCGAGGACGTCATACATGAGGAAAGCAAAAGGTCATTAAAAAGACAGGAAAGAAAGAAAAGACCAAAATGGATGTCAGAAGAGGCTCTGAAGCTTGCTCTTGAATGCAGAGTAGCTAAAACGAATGGAAGAAATGATGAAGTAAAAGAGCTGAACAGAAGATTTCAAAGGGCAGCTTGAGAAGACAAAGTAAAATATTATAATGAAATGTGCAAAGACCTGGAGATAGAAAACCAAAAGGCAAGAATGCTCAGCATTTCCCAAGCTTAAATAACTGAAGAAAAATTTCAAGCCTCAAGCTGCAATACTGAAAGATTCTGTGGGGAAAATATTGAACAATGCAGGAAGTATCAAAAGAAGATGGAAGGAATACACAGAGTCACTCTACCAAAAAGAATTGGTCAACATTCAACCATATCAGGAGGTAGCATATGATCAAACCGATGGTTTTGAAGGAAGAAGTCCAAGCTGCACTGAAAAAAAAAAAAAATTTTTTTTTTTTTGCACTGAAGGCATTGGTAAAAACAAGGCTTCAGGAATTGACAGAATACCAATGGAGATTTTTCAACAAAGGAATGTAGCGCTGGAGGTACTCACTCATCTATGCCAAGAAATTTGGAAGATAACTACCAGGCCCACCAACTGGAAGAGATCCATATTTATGCCTTTTCCAAAGAAAGGTGATCCAACAGAATATGGAAATTATCAAACAATATCATTAATATCACACACAAGTAAAATTTTGCTGCATATAATTCAAAAATGGTTGCAGCAGGCAACTGCCAGAAAGTCAAGTTAGATTCAGAAGAGGACATGGAATAAGGGATATCATTGCTGATGTCAAGTGGATCTTGGCTGAAAGCAGAGAGTACCATGTTTACCTGTGTTTTATTGACTATGCAAAGGCATTTGACTGTGTGGATCCTAACAAATTATGGACAACACTATGAAGAATGGGAATTCTAGAACACTTAATTGTGGTGATGTAGAACCTGTACATAGACCAAGAGGCAGTTTTTTGAACAGAGTAAGAGATACTGTATAGTTTAAAATCAAGAAAGGTCTGTGTCAGTGTTGCATCCTTTCACCATACTTATTCAATCTGTATGCTGAGCAAATAATCCAAGAAGCTGGATTATATGAAGAAGAATGTGGCATCAGGATTGGTGGAAGACTCATTAACAACCTTTGATATGCAGATGACACAAGCTTCCTTGCTGAAAGTGAAGAGGACTTGAAGCACTTACTGATGAAGATCAAAGACTTCAGTACGGATTACACCTTAACATAAAGAAAACAAAAGTCCTCACAACTAGACCAATGAGCAACATAATGATAAATGGAGAAAAGATTGACATTGTCAAGGATTTTATTTTACTTGGATCCGCAATCAACGACCATGAAAGTAGCAGTCGGGAAACCGAATGACATATTTCGTTGGGCAAATCTTCGAATTCATCAGCCACTCCTTGCAAACTCTATGGGGCAGTTCTACATGTCCTATAGGGTTGCTGTGAGTTGGGATTGAGTCTGAAATTCTGATTTAACTGGGCACCTTGTATTTTTTCAAGCAACCTTATCCAGTGGACAAAATCGTCCCCAGTTGAGGGCCAGTATTAGAGCCTCGGTGAGGAGCAGATAAGAGGGTCAACTTTTCTCTCCCTTCTCTCTGATGAATCCCCAGTATAATGTTCCAATCAGGCAGCTAGAGAGGGAAGGAAAGGGCTCATCTGGCAGAAAACCTATAACATGTCAGAATCAATCCATCTTATCTCCCCCATGACACATACACACCCTTATTTAGCCAAGTTCAGCTTTTTCTCATCCTCTGTCCCAGAATCTTGGAAATCTTTCAGAGACATGAAAATGCCTTGCCTTTTCCTCTTGGTGCCAATGGGCATGGGCCTCCTGACTCCTGACCCTCTGATCATCTGATTTCCCTTATTTTTTAGACTTTTTTTTTTTCCTAAAAAGTTTTTGACTCATACTTCCCCTGGTCCCTATGTCTTCGTATTCTCCAATGTCTCCCCTACTTCCTGGGACCTGCTAGGCCAGCCTGGTCCCTGGGTCACTGTGTTAGGTGCCCAACCCTGTATCCTTTTGCTACAGCCAGGACTGAGATTTAATAGGCCAAGGATAAACCTTAAGCACAGCTCTCATTCTCCAAACCTCAATCCCATACTGGCCTAGCTGTGAAACTAGATTTTGGTGTCATCCCCTCCTTAATTCTTACCAATTTCTGACTGGTTCTCTAGTTCCTCTCCCTAGGCCTGTAGTTCAGTAATAACTTTCAATATAAGACGTAAGCCCTAATACTCTCCCTGGTAATTGTTAGGTACAGAAACATATATTTCCCTGTACAAATTGATGTGGGAACAGCCTGGCATGCTCAAATCACTTGGAACCACAAAAGATGCTTTGCCACCTCTAGTGAATTTCACTGCCACCTGGATGTTCACGGTGCTTGGTCCATAGGGAGATCTAGGTCAGCAAGATGCAGCTGAATGAGATAGCCCATATGTGCCAAGTGAATGTCTCCTATAAATAAGGCAGGCAGGGAAATGCAAACTCTTTGCCATGAACCACACATAAAGGGACCAAAAAAAAGAAGAAGAAAGAAAACAAAGTATTAAGGTATTAGTCAGAAGGATGGGAGAAAGGAAGGGAGGGAGGGAGGAGAGAGAAAGAAAGCAAACAGGAAGAAAAGAAGGCAGGCAGGGAGGGAGGGAGAAGGAAGGGAGACAGGGAGGCAGGAAGGCAGGAAGAAGGAAGGAAGGAAGGGAGCTAGGAAGACTTGCTTCAGATCCTGATTCTACCATCACCTTGAACGAGTTACTAAATCAGTCTGCACCTCCATTCATTTATGTGTAAATGGAACAATAATACATATTGTAAAGAGTTATTGTAAGAATTATGTGAATCAACATATGTGATATCCGGGTCATGAAGCCAAAAAAAAAAAAAAAAAATGAGTTGCCATTGAGTCGATTCTGACTCATAGCCACTGAAAACCCTACGAAGTACAATTTTACTCTGAAACATGTGGGGTTGCCATGAGTGTCATGAAAAAGCACTCAGTAAATATTAGATCCATCTACTCCTTCCTTTCCCTTCTCCCTGAAATACAAAAAGACTATTGTGACCTTCAAGAGTGGGCAGAGAATATTTCCTCCAACCCACCCAACCCACCTCACCCCACTCCACTCTTGCCAATCTCACCTCTTTTCTGCCCCTGCTGGTCTCATTATGCCATGTGGTTTCTTTTGGCTCTGTGAGGCAGTCTAAATTTTATAACAATTCAATCAAATTCAATTAATGGAATTATAAAAGGGCCTGGAAAATCAAGGCTATATTTATAAATGCAAAAATTAGAGTAAATCAAACCTCATGCCTCAGAGCAAAACTTTATGCTTTTGATGTGTAACGGAGGTATTTGTCCCTGGCCACAACCCAACCCTCCCTCTAAGCAGCCATATACGCCTTACCCAACTATTTAGATACATTAGGGAAATATGGTTGCCTTCTTCCCAAGGGACAGCTATTGGTCACCACCAGGGTTTAAATATTAAGCTATTATATTCTGTTTTAATGGCTCGGCAAGCGTTGTAATTGCAGTCACTGTAGCCACCTTGCATCACTGTAGTCAATACATCAGTTCTAGAGGCGCTGAGAAAATGATCTTATCATCACTCCATTATTAATGTACATCTTGCTTAAAGGCATTCACCACGCTATTAGAGGGACATGATTTGAAGGCATTTGTCACTAAGAAATTCCTTCAGGACTAAGCACTGAGTGAATTAGCTGATTACCACACCTGGCATTATTAAGTTATGATATTGTTGTTGTTAGGTGCCGTTGAGTAGGTTCTGACTCATCGCAACCCTATGTACCACAAAACAAAACACTGCCTGATCCTGCACCATCCTTACAATTTACATCTATAAGTTACAGTCTACATCTGTAAGTTATGTTATATCAGGGTATAAAAATGTGACTCCCTATTGACTTCTGCCATGGAAAACCAAAAAAAAAAAAAAAATCCATTGCCATCGAGCCTATTCCAAGCTACCCTATAGGAGAGAGTAGAATAAGCCTGCAAATCTTACACAAGCAGACTGCCACGTCTTTCTCCCGTGGAGCAGCTTGTGGGTTCCAACTGTCAACCTTCCTTTTAGCGGCCTATGGCTTAACGCTGCACCAGCAGGGCTCCTCCGTCTTGGAAAGAATATAAGAAAAAGAGGCAGGGAGAGGTGTCTGTTTTCTAGCCCATAACCTCATAGCCTCTCCCATAGTTCAGTTTGCTTAGCTAGCTTCAGCAACACTATCGCTGTGAATGACTGCACTGGGCATTTAACGTTGACAAAGAGAGCATTTCTCGATTTTTTTTTATCTTTCTTACAGCTTCAGTTCCTAGGGTATTGTTGATCCCAGGGAAAGAACTCCCTCTTTATGTCTTCCTTCCAAGATCTTTCAAGAACTATTTTTTTTAAGGCTTATAATAATAATATTATGATGTTTCTGTTTATGGTGATGGAAAATTTGGCCATGAATATTGACGATGGTTGCACAACAAGATTGATATCATCGACGTCACTGAATTGTGCACATGAAAAATTTTGAACTGGCAAATGTGTTATATATATTTTTATAACAATAAAAAAATTTGATGATGATCTCCACGGCATTAGAATGACCAAGAACGTCCAAGTTATTTTTTTCCACTGGAGGTGCTGATTAACCTCATAACCACCCATAACTGATAAATATTATCTCCTTTCTAAGTAGAAAAAACGGCACAGAGAATTCAGCCTCCCGCAACTCATTCGTCTTATACCAATTATTCTTTGGTGTTTTGAAGGGTGAATGATCTTTGCTTCCTTCACAATGTAATTTGTAAAAATGATAGAAATATCCAATTGCCTAATTGCTCTTTATAGCATATCCAATTTCTGTGCGCCTTTTTATTGGTCTCTTATCTCCTCTTTGCCCTTGGCTTTAAGGACCATATTCTGTAGATTTCTTTCTTCCTTGCTCATCATTTCTTTTCTGAACCTTCTGCAAGTGCCTTTCCTCCTCTTTTCCTTCTTTCTCCTACAGCAAGACTTAGTTTGGGGCCCTGTGCTTTTTTCCCTCACAGCACACTCCTCTTGGAAGCTCCCCTGTCAGATGGCTTTAATTACCACCTGAATGCAGAAGACTCCCAAATCTCCAGCCCCAGCCTTGACCTCTCACCCTCTCTTCAGTCCCATATTTCTTTCTGTCTGCAGAATATCTCTACTTGGGTGTCCCACCACCTCCTAAAACTAAACATGTCAGAAACGGAGCTCATTATCTCTCCACAACCCCCTTCATTCTCTCCCTGTTTCTCCAGGGCTGTCAATAGCACCCTCTCCTCAGGCTCCAATCCCACAGTTCCCAGATGGGCCCAGAGCAGTTCATCACGCCCATGCTTCAGGAAAGCAGATTTCTGCCCCCACATTCCAGCACAGCTGAGGGCTGTGCTCACCAATTTCACTTAGACTGGAAGAATAACATTGTCACTTGAATTGATTTTACATCAGTTTGTTATTGTTGTTTTTACTCTACTTTCTTATTCGTCCAACTGTTGTTGTTGTTGTTGTATGCCATGGAGTCGGTTTCTACTCATAGCAGCCCCATGTAACAGAGCAGAACTGCTCCACAGTGTTTCTAGGCTGTGATCCTCACAGGAGCAGAACACCAGACCTTTCTCCTGTAGAGCCGCTGGGTGGATTAAAACCGCCAACCTTCCGGTTAGCAGCCGAACGCTTAACTGTTGCACCACCAGGGCTCCATTTGCCCAATTATTGACGAATATTTAAAATCTCTGTTGCATTCCAGTCCATACAACATCTTAAAGTTCCAGTGCCCTCTGAACTGACAAGCAAATCACGTGCATCCTTCTGATTCATGACTCTAAATTGCAGAATATATGAGACTGCAGATTTTTAAACCTCTTTATTTCCTAAAGTAAGTAATAGCTGTAGTTATCAATTAAATAGTAAACTAATTAGTAATTAGCCTGAAAGCTTGATGAAATGAAAGTTTTAACTGATTACTTCTATTCTTAATTTCTATTCTCTGTACCAAAAATCACCATCACCCTATCCCTGGGGCTTGGTAGCACCACCCCTCACGAGCCATGCAACAATAATTGTACTACCGTGATGGGTAATGTCTTAAAACTCACCAGACACTGCTAAGAAATTTAATCTCATTTAATCCTTGCAACCACCCTGAAAATAAGCATACCAATTGGTATGCTTTATGTGGAAAATAACTCAAACTGCCTTGATAATAAGGGAGGTTTATTGCATGCATAAGTGAAAACTTCGGTTGGTGTGGGCTTCAGGCATGGCTTGATCAGTGCTCTGGAGCCATTTCTCTGCAGCTCCTTCAGCTCTGTCCTGCTTCACATGTTGGATTTGTCATCAGTGACTGTGGTGGATTAATCACTTTTGTGTGTGGCCTTTATAGCCATTGTCTTGTAGCTCCTACCCAGGTGATTGTGTGATAGGGTAATTGTGGCCTGCCAAGGGGATTGGTCAGGCAAATGGGCAATGGGAAATTGGACTATTAAGGGGACACCCATGTGGGGCACGAAACTATGGAAAGCACTCGGAATTTAGAGGGTGCATTCAGAGTAGGGCATGCCTATGCTCATCTGAAAAAACCCCTTCCTGAATCGGAAGCCAATTCGAATTAGCAAGCGGGCCTGCTGGTATGCTCACTTGAAATAGCCAATTGGATTCATGAAATTAGAGGACACGGGGGTGCCGCAGCAATGCAGAGATAGGCTGAATCTAGTCACATTCCCCTTGCACCCTCAGAGGCACAAAATACCAGTAAGGACTGCTCTGTCTGCCAGCAAGACAGAGGTTGCAGTTGGCTGTGAAGCAGATTCCCAGGGGTGGAAGGCCCTGCACATAGGTGGCAAGTTGGTTATATTGAACCAATGATGCCAGTGGCACCAGCTGGTTACAAATGGGTCCTCACAGGAATAGATACTTACTCTAAATTGGGCTTTGCATATCCTGTGGGAGATGCAAATGCCAAAAATACCATTAAGGGATTGAACAAAAGATACTGCACCAATTTGGGCCACTGAGTTATATGTATTTCACCAGACCAAGAAACACACTTTACAGCCCACAGGGTACAGCAATGGACAAAAAACCATCATGTTAAATCAACATACCATGTTGCATACCACCCTCAGAGTACTGGTTTGATAGAGAATTGGAATGGGCAATTGAAACATTTGTTATCCAAAACAAGGGGAGATAAAGGCATGAAGGGTTAGCTCACTTGCCTTCATGAGTGTGTGTTCACACAACATGAGGGAGACAAAGGGAGGATGACCACTGGACAGATTCCTACACTTCTCTGGGAGATCTGGGGAAGAGGGGATGGGGGAGGATGCTGGTGCCTCTGTACAGTTCTTCCCCACATCACTTAAATTTTTTTTTCCCGCCAGATACTATGGTTCCAGTACCAGGGATGCAGCTGCAGGTGTCAGAAGCAGGGGTGATCCTTAAGCAAGAGACTGTAACTATATCCCTGAACACGTATACCAGAATTTCCAAGGGCCTGATGAGATGGATTTTACCTTCCCCCCATCTGGCAAAATTGGGAGTGATAGTGAATACTGCTGTATTGCCTACTGGGTGAGATAGCCCACTAGTGTTGTATCTGTGTAACACTACTCAACATGAATGGGAGTGGACTAAGGGGGAAGTACTCGCTAGGCTGGTCTTGCTGCCAGCAATCTGAACTAGTGCAGCAGCTGAACCCCATATTCCTTCACAAGGTGGAAAAGTTTGAGTAAAAATAAATGACAAATGGAAGGAAGGAGAAATGATAGCTGGAAGGTAAAAGAATGAACAAATGGATTATGTAGCAGGGGAAACCTAACATTATGCTGATGCCTCGAAAGAGAGTCTGAGCAAGGGAATAATCTTCTCTTAGTTGAATTTTGTCAGAGGCCAGAAAGGGTGAAAGATGAGATGACTTTTGGAGAGTCTGGCCAGATCAGATGGAAATCCACAGCAGACCTGAATGGCTGGTATATGAGTAAACTCACTCTTTGGACTCTGCCCTATTGAAGGACTAAATGTTAATGACTGTTTTGGACTGGTAAAACGATTGGGAAGGAGAAGTTATCCTCCAAATATGAAAGAACCATGGCTAGAAAAGCCAGGGGATGGCCTCTGGTGGATTAATTACTTTTGTGTGTGGCCTTTATAGCCATGGTCTTGTAACTCCTACCCAGGTGATTGTGTGATAGGGTAATTGTCGCTTACCAAGGCGAATGGTCAGTTTTGCCTTAAAAAGACAGCCAATTCCAGAGAAAAAGGAGAGCCCACCATCACCAAAGAAGGAGAGCCCCACAGCAGAAACCGGCAGCAGAGACCCACAGGAGATGGCGCAGTGGGCTTCCCAGCCCACAGTGCGAGAAAGCTGAATGCCTTTGGGCAGAGGCTGAGGGCCAGGGAGAAGTCTACGCCTGACCCACAAATTTGGGACTGGCCAGCCTCCAAAACCTCGAGGGCCATTTCCTTTATATGGTCTGTGAGTTCTGTGAGACCTTGCAAGAAATTAGGTAGCCCAAAGACAGGAGGGAAAGTACTAAGGTGAGAGGGAGTAGTTGATAATAGAGATGATGGAGTGGTACTGCAACTTGAAAAAGTTAGACATTTGGGACATCTTTAACCCCTTCCTCATAGGAACCAGCGTTGTGCTGATCCTTACAAAAGAAATTATTCGTTTAGTGACTTTGTGGATTCCCTTCGCAATCAAAAACTGTTGCCAGCAATAATCAAGCTGACATGCTTCCTCATTCACCTTCAAGGGAATGGACATCATACCAGGACCATGGAACAAGAATGGTTCTTCATATTGAGCTTCATACTGAGTCATGAATTATGTGCACATCCCCAACACCATCACTGGGACAAGGTAAGGAGCATACAACGATTGGCTAAGACTAATCAAGGCCCGCTCCTCAATTTCACCACAGGCGAGAGATGGAATGACTACTTGTTGTCAACTATAATGTCATGGTCTCTATTACCTACCTGAGAAACTGACCATCACATAGCTAGTAAGTGATAATGCTTGGATTCAAACTTAGTACTCTCTGACTTCAGAATTTGTTTTTAATCGCTAGGCAATAGTTTCTCCCTATAAACAGCTGAGTACTTAAAAAGAAAACCAAAAAATCAAACCTGTTGCCATCGAGTTCATTTCAGCTCATGGCAAGCCCATGTGTTACAGAACAGAACTGCTCCATAGGGTTTTCTTGGCTATAAATCTTTTCAGAAGCCAATTGCCAGGCCCTCTGCAGCTCCACTGGGTGGGTTTAAACCACCATCCTTTAGGCACCACAAGGTGAGAATTCAAAATGCACATTTCTTGGCTCTTTGGGAGAGCACCATTTGCTCTCATTTATTTTATTTTTTTTTAAACGCTTAATATTTGAACTACACTGAATTTATCCTACTCTTATGTTGTCCTGTTCACAAGGACTTTTATTCCAAGGTTAAAATGTATCGTTCTTAATTCAGCCAAACACTTTATGTTTGGAGAAATTATGCTTATTCACATAATATTGTAAAATCCTCATGACTCGACCAACAACTGATATGTGTTCCAGGCCACTGTACCCTTAACAAGTCATTGGCACGTGAAAGATATGAGTGACAATGTCTTTCTCTTGTAGCACTGATTGAGTATCTGGTTTGGGCAGGGCAATAGTTTTCACTCTCTGACAAGTTCCAATAGCCACTCAGGACATAAATACCTTTCTGGACACAAGTGAAGGCAATGCTGAGAAGCTGGAAAAGCTTGTCTTTCATGCCTTCCATTTCCATGCCCTTCTTTTAATGTTGTTACCCAGCCCCCAGTATGGTCTAAAAGAAAGAATATGGACTTTGGAGAGAAGTGGCACAAATATTGTTTCTTTTCTTTCTCCAAGGAAGTTATTTAACTTCTGTGAGCCATAGTTTCCTCTTGGTGAATGAGGCTATTCATAGAGTTCATGTTATTTATTTAACAAATGCTTATATAAAGAGCTTATCTTTTGCCTGTCACCATTCTTAGCATTCTGCAAACATTAACTCCTCCGCACAACCCTATGAGGTAGATACTATTATTATCTGTATTTTATGGGTGTGGAAACTCAGGAACAGTGAGATTAAGGAATTGTCCAAGCTCACCAAAGTGCTAAATGGTAGAGCCAACGTTCAATCCCAGGCAGCCTGGCTCCAAAGTCTATGTTCTCAGCTACTAAACTATCTTGAGAGAATTGAACTGGACAATTTATGTGAAAGTATTTGGTGCATTATAGATGTTCAGGATGCACTGGGTCGTTTCCTCTCCTTGCTCTTTGAAGTGCTCCCAACTATCAAAACACAAAGGACCAGATTTGTATCCAATATGAAAAAGTTTTATTAGTTTTCCATATATTTTATTCCATTCTTATATAATTGCACATGACTTTGTGTTATTAATAGATTCTCAAGTGTCATCGAAGAGGTGAAAAAGATATTTCAGGGACAGTGAACCCTGGAAAATCACACTATTCCTACCCATAAACTTGTTCCTCAAGAAGCTCTGACGACTCACTGTACAGTGCCTGGGTGCTGCCATGACATTTCTAGTTCTCCTACCTCTGGGCACATGGTGTAAGTGTACTTCTCTGCCACCTTGAAAAAAAGTCATGACCATGTGACTTGCTTTAGCCAATGACATGTGAGTGAAATGATTTATGCAAACATGCCCTCCTTTTCCTTTTCCCTTCACTTAGAAATCATTGATGTTTCTAGGTGGTAAAGGCTCTGCCAGCTTGTATCCTGAGGGAGGATGACATAGAGAAAAACACCCAGCCATTCCGTGATGGACTTATAGAACAAGGGAGAAATAAATAAATCTTTTAGAGCTACACTGGTGAGATTTGGAATTTGTTACTGTAACACCATTTAGACTATCCTGACTGAGTCATTGGGGACGAGAAGAAAGGGGCAATGTTCTTTGGTCTCTCTTTCAAATATGTTTCCCTGTCTTACGCAAGAGAGCAGGTAAGAGACTGTATCAGTTTTTGTTACTGGGGGCCCATCCAGCAGAGTTGCTAAATGAGGAATCTTCCTCTAACTGGAGACCTCCTACTCAAGCATGATTTCCCTTCCCTAGCCAGGTCCCTCCTCCTGTTTTTCCTGCCACAGCATAGGCTCTTCGAACATTTTCATCCCCTTCCCCTAAGGCTGCCAGTTTCTCTACTCCCTGTGCCATCCACTGTACCATACATCTTGTCTATTACTCCCCTGAGCAAGATAGCGTCATGTACCAGAGTTCCCTTGGTGACAAAATGTTACCATCCAGGAAACGCAGAGAAATGCTGACAGAGAACCCCTCAGTACCTAACAGAGGGCAGAAGGAAGGTGGCATTGAGGGAGAGAGGTTATCAATTGAAGAAGAAAAGGATATCTGAGGAAGCCATATTTTTAATCAAGGAGAGTACAGGATACAGGACAATAATGCATGAGCATGTGTGAGTCACTCTGCAGCATATATGTGACTCAGATGAACAGACATACATAAACTTCTTGTTATGGATTGAACTGTGTCCCCCAAATATATGTGTCATGTTGGCTAGGCCATGATATGCAGCATTGTGTGATTGTCCACTATTTTGTCATCTGATGTGATTTTCCTATATTTTGTAAATCTTACCTCTATAATGTTAATGAGGCAGGACTCAATCTCCAAGATTAGGTTGTGTTTTAAGTCAATCTGTTTTGAGACATAAAAGAGAGGAGTGAGCACAGAGACATAAGGACCTCATATCACCAAGAAACAAGAGCCAGGAGAATAGCATGTCCTTTGGACATGGGGTCCCAGCACTGAGAAACACCTTGACCAGTGAAGATTGATGACAAGGACCTCCCCCAGAGCCAACAGAAAGAGAAAGCCTTCCCCAAGAGCTGGAACCCTGAATTCAGACTTAGAGCCTCCTAGGCTGTGAGTGAATAAATTTCTCTTTCTTTGTTAAAGCCATCCTCTTGTGCTATTTCTGTTATAACAGCATTAGATGACTAAGATACTTCTCAACTCTAGGACCAAGTCTTATTCATATTTATGGCACCCAGAGCCTAGCACAACACTTGGAACATAAAAAAACTCAATAAATATTTAGTCAATGGATTTTAACTAATGCTACATAATTATCAGTGAAAACTGCTGACAGATCCATTTTAGATAAAGAACTAAGAGCAAAAAGAAAAAATATAAAAAGTTGGTTAGGTTTTCATCAATATGAATTATAATCTTTTACCAGAACGGCTTACCACCTGTGCATAATTACAACGCAGCACAATAGTGATGATGAATAATATTAAATATGTGTCAGATTAACTTTGTTGTGTGTTTTATTGGATGACAATAAGCTTTATAGTCTGCCGTTCCTGCAAAGTGGCTATATACATTGCCTACTCATCGGCTTCAAACTTAGAAACTTAGAGGCAATATTATTCATTGAAGCTCCACTCAATTGACTCAACCAAAAACTTATGTTTACTTAAGCTTGCTCATATAAATAATAAGAGAATCATAAATAATCACTAATACTTCTAGTTAAAATGAATGGGCCTGTAGTTCTTGTTATTCTTAACCTGCACAGGGCATTAACAAGGAGGTCATCCCTGTCTGTTATGGGCAGGAGACCCCATACTGAACTTTGCATTAAGCCTGTTTTTACAAGTTATCTAGAAGCTCCTGGTTGCTGCAAGCAGTTAATGCACTCAGCCGCTCACTGAAAGGGTGGAGATTTGAGTCCACCCAGACGCACCTCAGAAGAAAGGCCTAATGATTACTCCAAAAAAAATCAGCCACTGGAAACCCTATAGAGCATAGCTCTATTCTGACACACATGGATAGCCATGAGTCAGAATCAACCAGATGGCAACTGGTTTTTTGGAAGCTGCTGTCCCTCCATCCTCATATACTCAGGGAACTCAGCCACAGCCCCCTTCCTGACTATGGAGGCCGCCTCTCTGGACCAGAGTTCTCACTTGAATTTCAGTTGCATTTTCCCAGATGCCTTTACCATACATACCTCCACTTGACTGTCCCCTTACCTGGACTCTTATCTTTTCCTGTTTTCTGTAGCATCATCATTCCTCACTCTCTCAATATACAGGTTAAAAACTTTGTCTATTTGATTCCTTCCTCTCCTCATTCTGTCTCTAATCATCAAGTCTTGTTGGTTCCTTCCCTCCTAAGGTTTATCAAAGGTACCTCTGCCCCCCATCCACACTGGCAGCACAGTAATACGGCACCTCTCCTGCGGGATGCAGGACCTCATGCACTCTCCCATTTACACGCCACCTTGGGAGAGCTATCTCAGTCAGGTACAGTGAAGAGACAGAAATCACGCCTCTTATTTTATAAGAGAAAATGTAATATGAAGAATTGCTAACTAGATATGGAAGAATGGAAAATTTCAAAAGGGAACATTAAAGTACCACAGAGATAACAAAGACAGGATGTAGCTCCTACCCCTAATGCTCCGGTAACAAAAAGAAGAGGCTGGAATTATGAAAACTACAGTTTTGGAGTAGGGCCTACACAGAGCTGAAAAACTCAGACCTCTGAGAAAAGGGCACTGCTCAGCTGGTGCTGGTGTCTCCTCGTTAGAGAGGGGCACGGGGTTAGGATCCCAAACCTCTGAGCAGGGAGCGCTACTCTGCTGTGGCAAGTGTTTCAGGAGGTAGGAGTACAAGGAAGCAGATTCTGTGAAAGCTGCTGATTGGAATCAGCTATCACTGCCAGGTTTGTACAGAATCAAGGCTGGGGTGATAGGAACAGGAAACAAACAGGAAGCCCACAGGAAACAAACAGGAAGCACAAAGTCTTCCATTTTCCCGTTAGCATCCCCAAGTGGCAGAGCTTCACAGGGAACCTCGCAGACAAAGCAGAATCCCAGATGCGGCATCATTAAAGGAATATACACTCACTGCCATTGAGTCGATTCCAACTCATAGTGACCCTATAGGACAGAGTAGAGCTGCCCCACAGGGTTTCCAAGGCTATAAATCTTGATGGAATGGAAGCAGATTGCTACATCTTTCTGCTGCAGAGCAGCTGGTGGGTTTGAACCGCCAACCTTTCAGTTAGCAGCTGAACGTTTTGACCACTGCGCCATCAGGGCTCCTCTTTAAAGAAATATAAAAAACCAAAAACCAAACCCAGGACCGTCGGGTCGATTCCAGCTCATAGCAACCCTATAGGTCAGAGTAGAACTGCCCCATAGAGTTTCCAAGGAGTGCCTGGTGGATTTGAACTGCCAACATTTTGGTTAGCAGCCATAGCTCTTAACTATTATGTCACTAGGGTTTCCTGAAGAAATAAAGAAGGGTAAACTTAAACCTGAAAGACAAAAAATGGCACACAGTGAATGAAAGTCACTTCATTTCAACATGACTCTTATCCTCTTCAGTTCTTCTCGCCCAGGTCCAAGTGTCAAACCCTAGAACTATGTCTTCTGTTCCTCATATTTCCAACCTCATTACTCAACATCACAAATATTCTGCTTGAGTCAAATTTCTCTCTTGACTCTATCATAACCGCTAATTCTCAACTTTTGACCAATGCCACTTTCAACTCCTCGGTATTATTTTGCCAACTAGGGTACTGTCAAGTTCCCTCAGCCAATACTCCTTCTCTGTAGCTATTTTCAAATGAATTTATAAAGGTCAGTTAAGGGCCCACTCTGGATTTCCTCTGCCAGACTGAGGGACATCCCTCTTTTCCCTTAGAAAGGAGTTCCTTTTGAAGAAGAGCAATAAACAACCCAGCAGTTTGTGGAAGCACTTGAAATGGAAAGTGATCAAAATATAGAACTGCATATAGTCATTAGTGAATGCCCAGTGGAGAAACACTGATCAGGTCAGCCATGAAGAGGGCCCAAGTACTCTCTATCATAGCCACAAATAGATTGGGCCAAGAAAACAAGCAAAAGACTCTGACAAAATGTCTATTTTTGATTTCTATGGCTTTCATCACAGAGATGCTCTACCTAAAATTTCTTCTTTCCTTCTACTCATGAAGGCAACCTCTGAATTTTCCTTAGGGTCAACTTTCAGACTCACTTCTTCATGCTACCATGTTTATCTACAAAGCAAGCCTCCCAACTTATGGTATTGTGAACAAGAATGCAGACAGTGTAAAATTCAACTTGAAATATAATAGTTTAAATGCATCTAGTCTTTTTTAGTCTTCACCCAGAGTAAATCCTATTGCCAGAAATTCCAACTTTCACTCATTAGACTGGAAAAAATTTTAAAGTTTGATAAGACATCATGATATTTTAAGGAAAAGATAGTGGCAGAACAATGTTGATGTTATGAAAGCGTTTATTCATAATTTTACACACATATACACAAAGTAATGCATTTTACTAGAGATCTGGAAGGCTATACACTAAACTGCTGAAAGGGGTTACCTCCTGGGAGGGGTGTTTGGGAGAAAGAGAGTTTAGAAGGACGTGCCCTTTATATTCTATATCTTTCTCTACTGTGTGGATTTTTTATACTATGTACACTTTATACTTTTTAAATGAAAAAAATTAATTATAAGCCTCTAATTAAAAGTGATAAAATTGTGGAGATCGGAACAGACATCTGAAACAATCTGCTGAAAAATACCAGAAACTTGATTGGCTATTTTAAAAAATATACTATATTAAACCACTTTTTTACAAGAAAAATTAAATTCAGTAGATCACTTCGTATGAACGACCAACTGCTCATTATCTAATTATATATATCAAAGTATGCATTTCTGTGTAGATTTTAAAGGAGATTTGCCATCCTTAAAACTATGTTTTTGAACTTGTCTGCCACTGAAGTAGTTGGAGTCTATACAATGCAGTCTGCGGTGTACAATTTGGCACACAAGTTGAACATTTGAACGGAGCAAAGATGGATGGGAAGCCCCATTATCCTTTGGTTTGGCAAAGTGTTTAAACCTGTTTGGGTTTAAGTATTCAGAATGATGAAATGTTAGGCCATCTGAGACTACTCCAGCCTTTTTTCAGGTGCAATTTCGACAGCTGTGTAAAGGATTTATGCAAGTTTGGAGGAATTCAAACACAGGTGTAAAAGATAAAAGGCAAGTGGAACAAATGCTCTACCTATGATCATTTTTCCATGTTTGGCCGTCTTATTTTGTGTCTGTTGATTCCAGTCCCCTTTCATGCAACATCTATCTTCTGAGTCATACACACACACACACAAAAAAAAAGTATTTTAATTTATTGCTAATAAAGAGTGAAATTTTGAACAATATTATGCCTGGCTCTTCTCTCTAAGCCCAACTCTTATTCCCTCATGTTTAGTCCATCTTTTCTCCACAGCCTTCAAATAGATTACTTCCCCTCCCTCAATCTCTTGGACCTGTAGATGTATTTAACAGATCTTACAACAGTGTCTAAAAATCATGCAGAAAAATATTCCATATAATCATTTGATCACATTCTAATTGAAAGGCTTAATATTGTGTGTCCCCAGTTGAATGTGGGGTCTGGAGGATGGCACAAGGCCTTATATTCTTTGTGTTCCTTTTCACTGAACATAGTGTTTACTGACTGATGTTAGACAAAAGATAATCAGACACTTAAAACCATATTTTTTAAGTTTTATATCCATGAAAGAATATTGCTTAAAAGGGTTTTTGCCTCTGTTTTGCAATGCCATAATACGTTCAAATGAATCAGAGTGAGATGCACCATTTCTGCATAGATTTTGTCTATAATAGGGAAACACACCGAGACAACCAAGGTCTCAACATAGCAGTGACCCAGCAAAAGTGACAGCTATGCCTGACAGACATGCAGAATACAAAGGAGCAGCATCACAGCAGAAGAAGTAGTAGTAACAGTAGATTCACCATAGCTGGCCAGAGTTGTTCATACACTCATGTACCTCACAACAGCCTCAAAGCCTTCTAAAATTCTTGGAAGTACTTTGGGGTCCTGTATTAGAAAAAAGAAAAAAAAAAGAAACAGTGAAACACAGAAGTGTGATATAAACTGGACCTCACTTGGAGTCACAAGTTGGTATGGCCTCAGGAAACTCAAGCAATGTGTGCACTCCTGTTTGGAAGCTGGAGCACTCAGCAGTCATTAGGCTCCTGGATTCCAGCTTAAATTACTAGCTGTGTAACTCCAGGAAAACCACTGAGCCTCTTTTTCCTCATCTGTGAAGTGGGAATAATAAATTCTGTCCAATTTACTTTAGGAGAAGCTTGTGAGGATCAAATGAAATAACAAATATGAAACTTTTGAAAAGTGTTGAGCACTATAGAAGGTAATATTGGTAGTACCATTTTAATTAGTTTATAGACAAAAGTTATGATGCATAATTTAATCTGCTCGTTAAATTATTATGCTTGACATATTAGGGTAAATAAATTTACTAATTCAATATTACTTTTAACAGTAATTTTTGTGGCAAATGGAATTCTTAGCTGCAAAACTTTAAGATGTTTCATACCTATTAGTTTCTGGCAGTTTATAAAAACAAGAAATACACAAAAGTAAAGAAAACATAAACCCAAAAGTAATAACAATTATTTTTGTAATGCTTTGAAAACTCTCTACTGCAAGTTTTAAAAACTCCTATTTTCTAAAAAAGCAGAAAGGAATAAAAAAGACTTATTATACAAATACTTATGATACCTACTTTTGCCCCTAGCTGTCTGACTAATTATCCTAAATTGCTGAGCTACTAATATAAGCACTTTTTCAAATTTTTTGCTGCTTGCTTTTATCATCTTCACAGATTTCTGAAACCAACAAGTTTACAATGATGGAAGCTGCTTATATATTCTTTCTAGAAGTAGAGCTGAAAAGAACTTCTCAACACCCACCCCCCTTTTTTTTAAGTAAGGAAACTGGGGTATAAACAGGCTGTATAACTTACCAACCAAGGTGTTAGGAGAGCCAGGGTCAACCAGTTGTCCTGACACACAGTCCTAGGTTCTGTCCAGAGCACTAGCCAGCTACCCTGATTTGATGGTTTTCCTTTATATGCAGTAGATACGGGGGAATCTGGAGCCCTGGTGGTGCCGTGGTTAAGTATTAGGCTGCTAGCCAAAAGGTGGGCAGTTGAAACCCACCAGCTGCCCCTTGGAAGCTCTACGGGACAGTTCTACTCTGTCCTATAGGATCGCTATGAGTCAGAATCAACTCGATAGCAACAGGTTTGGTTTTTGGTTTATGGAGGAATCTAAATGAGAAAAGAAACAGACCCTACATCAGAGGAACATGCTAGAACCCCTTGTTGCATCCCATACTTATTGAAAGCTACTTTATAACGAAGCCATTGTCTAACATTGTCTTAAATCTTGCTCCCATTTTGGGGCCTGACCACTGAAAGCCACCACCACAAGGCAACTTTGCTGGTCACCCAGACTAAACCATCACCAAACTTTCTATTGCATCAACTCATTTCAGTTCTCTGCATTTGCAATTGTTTCTTGGTGTGTTTTCTGTCTTCCCCTATCAAAAACGTAAGCTCTCCGAGAGTAAGGACCCTGAAGTGTATTCCCACTTCACCCTGAATTAGTGAATGTTATTCGCCATTAATTTCCCAGTACCCAGAAGAGCACCCAACTTAGCATACAGTCAACAAGTATTTGCTCAACTAAGGAGTGTGTGAATTAAGGTGCGCTTGCCCTGTAACTGACGTAACAGTGCTATTATCACTTGTGTTGCTGCCTTGGAGCTTTTGTTCCAGCAGATTTTCGGCAGCATGAATTCAGCGGACAACAAGATTCTTCCTATTTCTTGTATTACCAAGGTTGGTGCTATTAATAAAATATTTCGTTTTTCTTTCTTTTGCATTTATAAGAGAAAATATGCTTCTGCTCTTAACGGAAGACATGTTACCTTTGCCCTATAATTTGAAAAATCTACTAATTGTATCAATTTTTCCAACTTTGGGAAAACAAAAATTTGTCTAGCCCTCCAAGGAGAGATTTCTACTTTTCCTTCCCGGCTTTAACGCATCCAGGCATTCGGCTGTTTGCCCAGAAGTCCTTTTTCAAAATGTTCATCTTTAATAGCTTCCAAGAACATACCAGTGCTCTTCAGAGCAGAAGGCTGTTTAAAAATGGTGGGGGCAAGCAGGAGGGAGTTAAAGCCAAACAAAACGAAAAGGTTGAAACCTCTTGCCTTTTTTACTTGTCCACTTGGTGCTATTAAAACACAATGGTTTTGTTCTGCCCTGTTTATCACAGGGTAAACACACTCAATAGCCCCTAGACACTAAATACTCTTCACAAAGAATTAAGAGTTTTCTGCAACAATAATCTCACCTAGTTAACCTGGAGCTTTGAAAATCTATTCAGAGCAGGGACCACTGAAAGGGGCCAGCTAAATGGTGCTTGTTGAATAAATTAACATGTAATGCTAGGATGCTGGTTTCTAACTCCCTAAGAAAGTAAAACCTGAGCCAACTAAGGCAAGAGGGAGGGGATGAAGTTCCACTGGCACCTTTTCTTTTGAAGTGGCCCCAAACCTTAAAGCCTGCATTTCATTTGGGAAAATCTTTTGCTAAAACCACTTCCCATATGCAACCCATCTGGAGGACTATAATCTAGTCTTGCCTGCAGCAAACCGACAATAATGATGCTTGCCTTTCATCACAGATCCCCAAGCACTAGACAAACATTAATTAATGCTCCCAACACACCTGTGAGGTAGGGAAGTATTATTATCCTTGGCTCACAGATGAGGAAATCCAGACACCAAGAGGTTAAATGACTTGCCTTAGGCCACAGAGTGAGCTAACAAGGCAAAACTTTCCACTAACCTCTTCTGTTCTCTGTAGGGACTTGAGCTCTGAGAAACTTTGAGACCAGCCCCTGGTGAGCAGAACCATTTTAGCAATGAGGTAGACTACAATCAACTTATTTTTTTTTTTCACCATCAGTTTGCACCCAATTCCAGAACACAAATGAACTCTGAGTCCAAAGGCCTCAAAATGTGGAAACCATAAGAAAATCCAGGGTATTTATGTCTTTCAGAACCCTTCTCAAAATATCCTTTAATCATCTTCTCTGACTGCAAACAGTTGGCTTGCTGCACCCAAACTTCAAATAGCATTTATTGAACAACTATTACGTACCAGGTGATGGGATTTCAGTACTGGTTCCCATTTCCTTTTCAGTAAAATAACCATTACAACTCTTGAGTCAAGTGAAAATTAGAAACTACTCTAACCATGCATGGAAGGCTTGTCCTCCCCATAGGTTGGCAAGACGGGTATAGAAATTACCAAGAAAGTCCCAGAGTTGAACAATTACACCATCATTGTACACTGGAGCAGGCTTTCTGCTAAAGTCACAAAATCTTGCAGATCACTCAACTTTTAAATAGCCTATCAAGATATCTACCAATATGCACAATCTTAGTTCTATTAATAATAAATAATAATTATTATTATTCTTGAATAATTGAGTTTGTCTATGTTCCAGGCTTTACAGAAATTATCACATTTAATATTTGCAACAAGTCTCAAAGAAGGTGTTAGTATTAGTCTCCTATCTTACAACTGAGGAAATAAGGCTTAGCAAATTAAACAACTGGCTGGTCAACGGCAGAGACACATTTGAAATGAGGTCTGACTAACTACAAAGTCCATACTCAACCACAATATTTTATTACTTCTTTTCTGAGGAGAATCTAGGGATCTTGATTACCATTCCTGTTTTTTTTTTTTTTTTTTTTTTTACCATCTCTTTAATCTCCTAGCATCTTTCATGGAGGTTTTTGAGTAGTAGCCAAACATTCCTAGGATGGGCAATCCTGGATGGTGTAAAGAGTTAACATGCTCAGCTGCTAACAGAAGGGTTGGAGCTTCAAGTCCATACAGAGGTACCTTGGAAGAAAGTTCTCGTGATCTAACTTCTGAAAAACAAGCCATTAAAAGTCCTATGGAGCACAGTCCTACTCTGACACACATGGGGTAACCATGAGTTGGAGCTGACTCGACAGCATGTGGATGAACCCCGTTGCCACGGTCTCCTAGAGAAATCTCTGTTCCCTACTGCCCCGTTCAGTAGTTTACAACAAAGCCCACTTTGAGCACTCCGACCTTGGCTGGCCATGCCCTGGGAAGACCATCTTTTGCTTCTGTTACATAGAAGACTGTTGTTTGAAGTAGAGCTTCCAACTTATTCAAGGAACATGGTGACCATTTCTGAACACTGGACCTCACATCCGATTTGGGCCCCTGATTTCAACCTGACCTCAAGTTCCTGTGTAATAAATAGTTCATTTCTTCATTCACTAATTCATTCATGTATTAGTTTAGGCAGCAAGTGTCAGATAAACCAAGTCCAAATGACAAAAAAAATATTGGTTAACTAAGTGAAAAGGCCAGCAGTAATGTGGGATTTGGGCATCAATGTGGGTATGAATCGAGACTCTGCTTTTCTCAATTTTATTCTCCTCTGTAGGTCAGACTGTTTCTTAGACTGACTGTTCTGATTGCAAGATGGAGTAGCATCAGTAGCAATTCAAGTTATAGCCTCCTTGTTCATAGCAAGGACATGACGGAGGTGGGTGGGGAGGATGCAAGAGAGGGAGAGAAGAGATCTCTGTCAAAACCTGCGAGTGAAAATTACGAGCTTTGTGCTGATTTGACCACCCCGATCCCATTTTAAAAGAGCCCTGGTGGTGCAGTAGTTAAGCAGCTCTGCTGCTAACTGAAAGGTCGGAGATTTGAATTCACCAACTGCTCTACTGGATAAAGATGTGGCAGTCTGCTTCCATAAATATTACAGCCTTGGAAACCCTGTGGGGCAGTTCTACCCTGCCATATAGGGTTGCTATGAGTCAAAATTGACTCCACAGCAACGGGGTTTGATTTGGTTTTGACGTAGGGTCGCAAGGAGTTGAAATCAACTCCATGGCAACTGGTTTGGGTTTGGTGTTTTTTGAGCCTATCTTAAGGCTAAGGGGTGACAAGTGCATTGAATGGCTTAGGCCTGGGTTAACTGACCCAGTCACAATGGCAAGGGGGATGAGATTATCTGAATTGTCTCAAATCAACACACCCCATAGTGTATAGCTGCAATATAGTACAATGAATGTAATACAGTGAAAACCTGGGCTGGGGGATGTTACGAAGGAGGAAAGAGGGGATGAATGTTGGGTAGGCAATCAATGAATGCTCTCCACCCCCTTGGCTACCCTATAGCCAATGTCCATACCCATTCACCTTCCCATATGTGCACTTTCACAATTGTCCACACCAGTGTGAAATGTGCTCACTCAGTGAAGCACAACACAAAATGTCTAGTAGTTACTACATCAACCCCAAATCCTAGGAACTCCGGTTGATGTTCAGACTACTCTGACAGATCTTGAATTAACCCCTCATAGCAAAGTGGTGAATTAGCCTTGTTCATTACCCTTAATGGTAAGTGTAGTGAGCCTCTCTTAATGGTGGAGAGAGAACAGAACTGCAATTTTTTAAAAAATTCCATTTGGAAAAGAGAACAGAGCAACACACACTGATCCTAAGCCCATAATACATATCATATGCTGCTAAAGAGGAATGCCAAGGTTATTTTGGTGGTGCAGTGGTTAAAGTGATCGACTACTAAACAAAATGTCGGCACTTCAAAACCAGCAGGCAAGAAAGATGTGGCAGTCTGCTTCCGTAGAGATTTACAGCCTTGGAAACCCTTTGGGGTCGCTATGAATGGGAACTGACTCGACGGCAGTGGATTTGGTTTTTATTATATATGTATATTATATAAACTTCTATATAACATAATGTTATAATATGCATATTTCCCTGCCATGACAATGAAATGAGTTCCTTGGTCAGACAATTAGAATTCTCTCCTTTTCAGGCATAAATAATGCCTGAATAATAAGAGTACTTTTTTTTTTTTTTTTTTAGGAAAGACCAGGAGAGTCAGATTTCTCTATTACTAAATAGCCAGGGTCTACCTCTGGAGCTTGAAGTGAAGACAGTCTTACCCAAACATCAAGGCTGCTATACAATACACGTGGAGAAGAGGTGAGCCCCTAAAAGGAAAATCTAGGTTCTACTAAACCCACTGCCGTCGAGTCGATTCCAACTCATAGCGACCCTATAGGACAGAGTACAACTGCTCTGTAGAGTTTCCAAGGAGCGCCTGGCGGATTTGAACTGCTGACCTTTTGGTTAGCGGCCATAGCATTTAACCACTACACCAAAGATGCTGGAAACCCTGGTGGTGTAGTGGTTAAGTGCTACGGCTGCTAACCAAAGGTTCGGCAGTTCAAATCTGCCAGGCACTCCTTGGAAACTATGGGGCAGTTCTACTCTGTCCTATAGGGTCGCTATGAGTCGGAATCAACTCGACTGGTGCTGGGTTGGTTTTTATTAGGATGCAGGATGACAGTGAATGGATGCTATTTGCCTACTCTAATATTCATTCTTCCCTTTTCCTTTAATAATGGGACTTCAGATTTTGCTTGGCAAAACTTTACCCGAAATAAAGACCACGCTGCCCAGCCTCCCTTATCGCTAAGGATAAACATGTGCCTAAATTCTGGCTAGTGAGATGTAAACAAATGTGTAATTTGACAAATACGAGGAAATTTCCTCTAAGGACAGCTGGCATGCGCTCTTTACCTATTCTTTTCCTTTTCTTCCATCTTGTGTCTGCAATATGGTTGTGATAGCTAGCACTCTAGCTACCATCCTGGACCATGAGGACAAAGGCCACATAGTAGGAATGGTAGCGAAACGAGCTGGAAGACAACTGGATCCCTAACAACTTCATAAAGCCACTAAAATATCATGAATTGCCTAGTGTAAAATTTCATTTACATGAAAGAAAAGTTAACTTACCTTATTTAAGTCACTGTTTTGGTTGGGCGGGGGGCAGAATGGTAGCATATATGTATATACATGTAGGTTTAAGTAATATTATTGTAATAGTAGGCAACCAAAATTTTTTCATTTAACCAACATTTATTTGATATCATCCTAAGCCAGATTCTTTGATCTTAAGTCTTTTTTACTTCTGTATTCAGACTGTGGAGTGCCTACATAGTGCAAATGGTTAAGTATGCGGCTACTAACTGAAAGGTTGGTGGTTTGAACCCACCTAGAGGCATCTCAGAAGACAGATTAGGTGATCTTCTTCCAAAAGGCCACAGCCTTGAAAACCCTATGGAGCAGTTCTGGTCTGCAATACATGGAGTCGCCATGAGTCAGAAACGACTCGATGGCAACTGGTTTTGTTTTGTTTTGTATTTTTGGCATCTAGACTGACCCTCAACCTCCTCCAGAACTTTGTGCTGATTCTTTTCCATAGGTCTCCACTATGAGAGTCCTGCCCCACTGTCCGCTACTTCCCAGGGCCCCTTGTCACACCAGTACCTCTTCTGGACAGTTTTTCTTTCATCTTACTTAGGTGGATGAGTTCATATTTTTGCATGACCTTATTTAGTTAAACTGGATTTTATTTAATATTCCAAGGAAAGAGTAAATTACTGTGTATTCCTAGTACTTAACTATGCATTTGGCCTGGTTTATCTTCCTGCAAAACAGCTAACTCCCCTTCTACCTTACAGTCTTGACTTTGTCCCGAGAAATTTTTTCTAAGCTAACATCTCACGACACTTCCTATCTTACCAAAAACTTGATTTGAATTACAACACAACATAGTTCATATATTTTTCAAAAATATTTTTATGGGTCTATGTTTGTAACTATGTATGCTTAGAATAAGAATATGTGTGTGTATTTTAATGTTTTTTAATAAAAAGAATGATAATATATTTACTCACTAATTTGAAACAGTATGATGATAATAACTATCATACTATGTTGCAGGGACAATACTAACCACACTAAATTACATTTTCACATTTAAATCATATAATGATCCTATGAAGCAGGAGTTATTATTACCTACATTTTATAAATGAGTAAACCAAGTCTCAGAGAACTTAAACAATTGCTAAAGATCACACAGCTAGTCAGTGTTGAAGGCAGGGTTGGACGGGGTCATGGATTGAATTGTGTCCCCCAAAAATATGTGTCAACTTGGCTAGGCCATGATTCCCAGTATTGTGTGATTGCCCACCATTTTGACATCTGATGTGATTTTCCTATGTGTTGTAAATCCTACCTCTGTGATGTTAATGAGGCAGGATTAGAGGCAGGACTCAATCTACAAGATTAGGTTGTGTTTTAAGTCAATCTCTTTTTGAAATACAAAGGAGAAAAGCAAGCAGAGAGACATGGGGATCTCATACTACCAAGAAGCGAGAGCTGGGAGTATAGCCCAACTTTTGGACATGGGGTCCCTGCTCTGAGAAGCTCCTCAACCAGTGAAGATTGATGACAAGGACCTTCCCCCAGAGCTGACAGAGAGAAAGCCCTCCCCTGGAGCTGGCATCCTGAACTAGGACTTCCAGCCTCCTAAACTGTGAGAGAATAAATTTCTCTTTGTTAAAGCCATCCACTTGTGGTATTTCTGTTACAGCAGCACTAGACAACTAAGCAGATGCTAAGTCTGGATGACACCAAAACTCTCTGAGCCCACAAAGGAACAGAAATTTTGCAGCTGATGGTACCTTAACTGTAGTCATGAAGATAGCTTGCCCTTTGTAGCTACTATACAACCAGTACTTGGAATGGCTGGGAAAAGACATGCATAAGAAAAAAAGCCAGTTCAGACTGCCACTGGTTTGCCTTTGAAAAATAGAGACACTCACGTGCTTCTCTATTTTCTGCCGAGCATTCATCTCTGGAATCCAAGTAGAGAGTCAAAGAAATCCCTCCAGTGAATAATTCATAAGTGAGAAAATTTACCTGCTTAGAAAATTACAGCATGCAGCACAACACCATATACATATATACATCCAAACTAAACCCACTGCCGTTGAGTCGATTCTGACTCATTGTGACCCTATAGGACAGAGTAGAACTGCCCCCATAGGGTTTTCAAGGAGCAGCTGGCGGATTCGAACATACATACAGTAGGTGCAGTCTCTTGATGAAGATCTTGGGCTTTTTGGAATTCTAGCATTCTTTTCTAAACCTGAAAGCAGCCTTTAAGAGGCAGGTTCCCTGATATACATACAGAAGCCAAAACACCTGGCTTCTCCTCACCAGCTGTTACAAGCCTTCTGATTGTAGGGCAAAGTTAGAAAATAAGCAGGGTCCAACCTGCTAATAACAGCCCTGGCTCTGAGAGCTGCTGATAGAACACGTGAGGGTAAAGCCACCAGCAAAAGGTGTTTGTTTTAGCCATTTATAATTTTAAAATGGAATACAAGGAGGCTGGAGTGAAAAGGGCTCCAGAATAAGCAGCCATGCTCACACTGTGCCACCTGTAGGCAGACCCCAGTAATCTCAGCAAACACCTGAGATACAGGAAAGCTATTTTATCACTCACCAGAAACAAGGGAATAAGCTGCAAATCAGTGACACCATTGAGACAATAGTGCAAGGCCAAGGGTCAGCCTTGTAGGGGGTGGGAGAGGAACAAAATCTATCACACACAACTTATGGCTCCGACAAAAAGAAAAGAAAAAGAAAATCTACTTCACCCTTCCGTGTGTTAAGATTCCAAAATGTTCTGTTGTTGTCACGTCAGCTCCAACTCACAGCAACCTTACGTATAACAGAACAAAATGTTACCCAGTCCTACGCCATCTTCACGATCATTGGTACGTTTGATACATTTAAGGTAAATGTATGTGGGCACATTTTTTACTGTCTATTTTTATTGGCAATTTTAATTCCGGTGCAGTTGGGGGAGATATTTTAACTTTCCCTCCGTTCTCACTCTGTCTTTTTAAGAGGCAGCTTCAGTTCCCTGTAACTGGTTTCATCAACTGCAGTGCAATGGATAACTTTCGTTTGGCCTTTCTCACCATGGTCTTGTAACTCCCACCCAAGTGATTGGGTGGGACTGTGCAAATAGGGTAATTGTGGCCCACCAAGAGGATTGGTCAGTTTTGCCATCCCTCTGGGCTTGAAATGAGCTACCTCAGAGGTGGGAAAGAAAATCCTACCACCACCAAGAAACAAGAGCCAGGAGCGTAGAGCACATCGTTTGGATCCAGGATCCCTGAACTGAGAAGCTCCTGGGAACAGCAGACTGAGAGAGAGATAGAACTATAACCCTGAAGACAGCAAGAAGCAATGGCACAAGAGACCAACAAGATACGGTGAAGTAGCTTCCAGGCCACTGAGTGAGAAAGCTGAGTGCCTGGGTTGCCTCTGGGGACTTACTGGCAGTGGTTAAAAGAGCTCTGTAATGCTTGCCTGAGCAGGGCAGAGGCCTAGGGCCAGAGAGAGGTATGCCTGCGAGCACAGCTGAAAAGAGGCTGTCCTGATGAAAGAACTGCATCCTGAGTGTTCCTGAGCCTGAACTGCAAACCCCATAATCGTGAGTAGGATCTGGGAGTTCTGTGTGGCCATTGCAATGAGTTATCGAAACCGGCAGAGAAGTAGAGAGTATTGTGGAAGGGACAAGTGGTGTCAGAATTGGTAAAGATGGCAGTGAGAGGAGACATGTCTGACCTCCACCTCATAGGAATCAGCCTTGGGCTGTTGATCTTGATTCTCCTTCCCCCTGGTAAAGTTGGAGGATGTCAGACAGGACCTCCATACCTTTTTTACACCAACGCATTGATCATTTTCAGTACTCAGTTTCTTTGTTTAAAATGTAGCTCAAATAAAGGGAAATTGTGAAAAGAGATTTGAGTATGACTCAAATGCTCAGTCAGAGCTGCTATATCCAAGTCAGTAGCCATATGCTAATTAAAATAAATACAATTTAAAATTCAGTTTCTCAATCACAAGAGTCGCATTTCAAGTGCTTGATAGCCGTGTGTGGTTAGTAGCCACCCCAGGGATAATCCAGATATAGAACATTCCCACCACCACAGAAAGTTCTGTTGGACAGTATTAATCTCTAGTCTAAGGGTCAGGGTAAAAGATTCCACTGATAGGATATTAAGGGTGAGTATTAGAGATATTAACTGCAAAAAATACTTCCTAATTGTTTTAGTGAATTCGAGCTATATTTTTCATGTATTCACAATTATCCATGAGTTAATTATTTAGTTTAACTATAACCTTCTCCTAGCTACATGTATTTGTTGTTTTTAGTGGCCATCAAGTCAGCTTCAACTCATGACAACTCCAAGTACAACAGAACAAAACATTGCCCTGTCTTGTGCTGTCTTCATAATCATTGTTATGCTTGAGCCCCTTGTTGCAGCCAATGTGTACTTTGAGTCCATTCCAACCTAGGGAATTCGTATTCCAGCACTATCTAAATAATATTCTGTTGTGATCCATGGAGTTTTCATTGGTTGATTTTCAGAAGTAGAGAGCCAGGCCTTTCTTCCTAGTCTGTCTTAGTCTGGAAACTCCACTTAAACCAGTCTACCATGGGTGACCCTGTTGGTATTTGAAATACATGTATTTGGAAGAATTACATTCAGCTGCATGTGACAAAAAACACAAATTAACAGTGGCTTAAACACATCAAGTTTTATTTTCTAATATCAAATTTCCACAGTTCACAATCCAAAGCTGGCACATAGTTTAGTTAATTCATCAGGGACTTAGATTGCTTCCAGCTTTCTATTTTGTCATCCCTAGGGAATGGACTTCACTAGCATAGTCCAAGATGTTGTCTGGAGTGCCCGTTTTTCCATCGGCCTTCCAGCCAACTGGAAGAAAAAAAAAGGGTAGGAGATGGGCAGACCCTTTCCTTTAAGAATATTTTCTTAGGTTGCAAGCCACATTCTTGCTTGCATCCTATTGTCCAAAATGTAGACACATGACTACTCCTAGCTGCAAGAGAAGCTGGAAATGTGGTCTGAATTCTGGTAGCCATAAAACTGGGGATTTTATTATTAGGCAAGGAAGAAAGAATGGTTATCAAAAAGTAACCAGGAGCCTTTGCCACATTAATGGTGTTGAAAACTGTAAAATGGAGAAATAGAGATTAAGTTAAAGAGAAATAATTTTGGGGGGCGGGGCCAAGATGGTGGACTAGGTGGACGCTACCGCGGATCCCTCTTGCAACAAAGACTCAGAAAAACAAGTGAATCGATCACATACATAACAATCTACGAACTCTGAACAACAAACACAGACTTAGAGACGGAGAACGAACAAATACAGGCAGACAGCGATCGTTTTCAGAACCAGGAGCCAGCGTACCAGGCAGGTGACCTTCAGAGCCCGATCTGGGGCAGAGCCCAGGGGGGCAGACGGCACAGAGAAGGGGCCCAGCCCCACCCCCCGAACTCATCCCGGGAGGGAGCCTAGCTGGTTGGCGCGGGTGGTGTAGCGGCGCAGCCGGTAGGAGAAGCACCCAGGAGGCAGTGACTGATCTTGGAGCGGGGAGAGCAGCGTCCCAGCCGGGGAGCCGTCCCACCAGGAGTTTGGCGGGAAGCGGGTGTGGCGCGAGCATGGGAACAGCTATATTTCCCTAAAGCGACCCCGGGGGCGAGCCCAGACGTTCGTGCGGGCGACGCCCACCCAGTTCACGCGAGCGGTGCGGCGCACTGGAGGGAGAAGTCCCCGGGAGGAAGTGACGGGTCTCGGAGCGGGGAGAGCAGCGTCCCAACCGGGGAGCCGTCCTGCTGGGATTGTGGTGGGCGCGAGCGGGGCTTGAGCCGGGGACCAGTTATATTTCCCTGAATTGACCCCGGGGGCGAGCCCAGCTGTTCCTGTGGGCACGCCCACCCAGTTCGCGCCAGCGGAGCGGCGCGCCGGAGGGAGAAGTCCCCGAGAGGAAGTGACAGGTCTTGGAGCGGGGAGGGCAGCGTCCCAGCCGGGGAGCCGTCCCGCCGGGATATTGGCAGGCACAGGTGGAGCGTGAACGCGGGAATCAGCTCTATATTCTGAGGTGCTACACTCCTAGCTCTCTGATACCTCCCCCACCCTCCCCAGGCGGCTCCATTAACATCCGAATACCCTGAGCCAGAGGGAGAATTCAGATAGGGATCTGACTGCATTTTTTTTTTAGCTGATTACCCGGAAAAACTAGTTTCCCAGTGATGGCTCGGAGACAGCAGTCCATATCAAACCACATAAAGAAACAGACCATGACAGCTTCTCCAACCCCCCAAACAAAAGAATCAAAATCTTTCCCAAATGAAGATACAATCCTGGAATTATCAGATACAGAATATAAAAAACTAATTTATAGAATGCTTAAAGACATCACAAATGAAACTAGGCTAACTGCAGAAAAAGCCAAGGAACACACTGATAAAACTGTTGAAGAACTCAAAAAGATTATTCAAGAACATAGTGGAAAAATTAATAAGTTGCAAGAATCCATAGAGAGACAGCATGTAGAAATCCAAAAGATTAACAATAAAATTACAGAATTAGACAACGCAATAGGAAGTCAGAGGAGCAGACTCGAGCAATTAGAATGTAGACTGGGACTTCTGGAGGACCAGGGAATCAACACCAACATAGCTGAAAAAAAATCAGATAAAAGAATTGAAAAAAATGAAGAAACCCTAAGAATCATGTGGGACTCTATCAAGAAGGATAACCTGCGGGTGATTGGAGTCCCAGAACAGGGAGGGGGGACAGAAAACACAGAGAAAATAGTTGAAGAACTCCTGACACAAAACTTCCCTGACATCATGAAAGACGAAAGGATATCTATCCAAGATGCTCATCGAACCCCATTTAAGATTGATCCAAAAAGAAAAACACCAAGACGTATTATCATCAAACTTGCCAAAACCAAAGACAAACAGAAAATTTTTAAAGCAGCCAGGGAAAAAAGAAAGGTTTCCTTCAAGGGAGAATCAATAAGAATAAGTTCAGACTACTCAGCAGAAACCATGCAGGCAAGAAGGGAATGGGACGACGTATACAGAGCACTGAAGGAGAAAAACTGCCAACCAAGGATCATATATCCAGCAAAACTCTCTCTGAAATATGAAGATGAAATTAAGATATTTACAGATAAACACAAGTTTAGAGAATTTGCAAAAACTAAACCAAGACTGCAAGAAATGCTAAAGGAGATTGTTTGGCCTGATGACCAATAATATCAGGTACCAGCACAATACAAGGTCACAAAACAGAACGTCCTGATATCAACGCAACTCAAATAGGGAAAGCACAAAAACAAACAAATTAAGATTAATTCTAAAAAATAAATAAATGAACAAAATAATACACATAACAGGGAATCATGGAAATCAATAGATAAACGATCACAATAATCAAAAAGAGGGACTAAATATAGGAGGCATTGAACTGCCAGATGGAGAGTGATAAAAGGCGATATAGAACGATACAAGTTAGGTTTTTACTTAGAAAAATAGGGGTAAATAACAAGGTAACCACAAAAAGGAACATCAATTTCGTAACTCAAGAAAAAAGCCAAGAAAAACGTAACGACTCAACTAACATAAAGTAAAACATTATGAAAATCAGGATCTCACAATCTACTAAGAAAATCGTCTCAGCACAAAAAAGTATGTGGAAAAATGAAATGGCCAACAACCCACATGAAAAGGCATCAAAATGACAGCACTAAAAACTTATTTATCTATAATTACGCTGAATGTAAATGGACTAAATGCACCAATAAAGAGACAGAGAGTCACGGACTGGATAAAGAAACATGATCCATCTATATGCTGCCTACAAGAGACACACCTTAGACTTAGAGACACAAACAAACTAAAACTCAAAGGATGGAAAAAAATATATCAAGCAAATAATAAGCAAAAAAGAAGAGGAGTAGCAATATTAATTTCTGACAAAATAGACTTTAGACTTAAATCCACCACAAAGGATAAAGAAGGACACTATATAATGATAAAAGGGACAATTGATCAGGAAGACATAACCATATTAAATACTTATGCACCCAATGACAGGGCTGCAAGATACATAAATCAAATTTTAACAGAATTGAAAAGTGAGATAGACACCTCCACATTTATAGTAGGAGACTTCAACACACCACTTTCGGAGAAGGACAGGACATCCAGTAAGAAGCTCAATAGAGACACAGAAGACCTACTTAAAACAATCAACCAACTTGACCTCATTGACTTATACAGAACTCTCCACCCAACTGCTGCAAAATATACTTTTTTTTCTAGTGCACATGGAACATTCTCTAGAATAGACCACATATTAGGTCATAAAACAAATCTTTGCAGAATCCAAAACATCGAAATATTACAAAGCATCTTCTCAGACCACAAGGCAATGAAGCTAGAAATCAATAACAGAAAAACTAGGGAAAAGAAATCAAATACTTGGAAAATGAACAATACCCTCCTGAAAAAAGACTGGGTTATAGAAGACATCAAGGAGGGAATAAGGAAATTCTTAGAAAGCAACGAGAATGAAAATACTTCCTATCAAAACCTCTGGGACACAGCAAAAGCAGTGCTCAGAGGCCAATTTATATCGATAAATGCACACATACAAAAAGAAGAAAGAGCCAAAATCAGAGAACTGTCCCGACAACTTGAACAAATAGGAAGTGAGCAACAAAAGAACCCATCAGGCACCAGAAGAAAACAAATAATAAAAATTAGAGCTGAACTAAATGAATTAGAGAACAGAAAAACAATTGAAAGAATGAACAAAGCCAAAAGCTGGTTCTTTGAAAAAATTAACAAAATTGATAAACCATTGGCTAGACTGACTAAAGAAAAACAGGAAAGGAAACAAATCACCCGAATAAGAAACGAGAAGGACCACATCACAACAGAGCCAAATGAAATCAAAAGAATCGTATCAGATTACTACATAAAATTGTACTCTAACAAATTTGAAAACCTAGAAGAAATGGATAAATTCTTGGAACAATACTACCTACCTAAACTAACACATTCAGAAGTAGAACAACTAAATAGACCCATAACAAAAAAAGAGATTGAAACGGTAATCAAAAAACTTCCAACAAAAAAAGTCCTGGCCCAGACGGCTTCACTGCAGAGTTCTACCAAACCTTCAGAGAAGACTTAACACCACTACTACTGAAGGTATTTCAAAGCATAGAAAAAGACGGAATACTACCCGACTCATTCTATGAAGCTACCATCTCCCTGATACCAAAACCAGGTAAAGACATTACAAAAAAAAGAAAATTATAGACCTATATTCCTCATGAACATAGATGCAAAAATCCTCAACAAAATTCTAGCCAATAGAATCCAACAACACATCAAAAAAATAATTCACCCTGATCAAGCGGGATTTATACCAGGTATGCAAGGCTGGTTTAATATCAGAAAAACCATTAATGTAATCCATCACATAAATAAAACAAAAGATAAAAACCACATGATCTTATCAATAGATGCAGAAAAGGCATTTGACAAAGTTCAACACCCATTTATGATAAAAACTCTTACCAAAATAGGAATTGAAGGAAAATTCCTCAACATAATAAAGGGCATCTATGCAAAGCCAACAGCCAATATCACTCTAAATGGCGAGAACCTGAAAGCATTTCCCTTGAGAACGGGAACCAGACAAGGATGCCCTTTATCACCGCTCTTATTCAACATCGTGCTGGAAGTCCTAGCCAGGGCAATTAGGCTAGACAAAGAAATAAAAGGTATCCAGATGGGCAAGGAGGAAGTAAAGTTATCACTATTTGCAGATGACATGATCGTATACGTGGAAAACCCTAAGGAATCCTCCAGAAAACTACTGAAACTAATAGAAGAGTTTGGCAGAGTCTCAGGTTATAAAATAAACATACAAAAATCACTTGGATTCCTCTACATCAACAAAAAGAACACCGAAGAGGAAATAACCAAATCAATACCATTCACAGTAGCCCCCAAGAAGATAAAATACTTAGGAATAAATCTTACCAAGGATGTAAAAGACCTATACAAAGAAAACTATAAAACTCTGCTACAAGAAATTCAAAAGGACATACTTAAGTGGAAAAACATACCCTGCTCATGGATAGGAAGACTTAACATAGTAAAAATGTCTATTCTACCAAAAGCCTTCTATACATATAACGCACTTCCAATCCAAATACCAATGTCATATTTTAAGGGGATAGAGAAACAAATCACTAATTTCATGTGGAAGGGAAAGAACCCCCGGATAAGCAAAGCATTACTGAAAAAGAAGAAGAAAGTGGGAGGCCTCACTCTACCTGATTTCAGAACCTATTATACAGCTACAGTAGTCAAAACAGCCTGGTACTGGTACAACAACAGGCACATAGACCAATGGAACAGAATTGAGAACCCAGATATAAATCCATCCATGTATGAGCAGCTGATATTTGACAAAGGACCAGTGTCAGTCAATTGGGGAAATGATAGTCTTTTTAACAAATGGTGCTGGCATACCTGGATATCCATTTGCAAAAGAATGAAACAGGACCCATACCTCACACCATGCACAAAAACTAACTCCAAGTGGATCAAAGACCTAAACATAAAGACTAAAACGATAAAGATCATAGAAGAAAAAATAGGGACAACCCTAGGAGCCCTAACACAGGGCATAAACAGAATACAAAACATTACCAAAAATGATGAAGAGAAACCCGATAACTGGGAGCTCCTAAAAATCAAACACCTATGCTCATCTAAAGACTTCACCAAAAGAGTAAAAAGGCCACCTACAGACTGGGAAAGAATATTCAGCTATGACATCTCAGACCAGCGCCTGATCTCTAAAATCCACATGATTCTGTCAAAACTCAACCACAAAAAGACAAACAACCCAATCAAGAAGTGGGCAAAGGATATGAACACACATTTCACTAAAGAAGATATTCAGGCAGCCAACAGACACATGAGAAAATGCTCCCGATCATTAGCCATTAGAGAAATGCAAATTAAAACTACGATGAGATTCCATCTCACACCAACTAGACTGGCATTAATCCAAAAAACACAAAATAATAAATGTTGGAGAGGCTGCGGAGAGATTCAACTCTCATACACTGCTGGTGGGATTGTAAAATGGTACAACCACTTTGGAAATCCATCTGGCGTTATCTTAAACAGTTAGAAATAGAACTACCATACAACCCAGAAATCCCACTCCTCGGAATATACCCTAGAGATACAAGAGCCTTCACACAAACAGATATATGCACACCCATGTTTGTTGCAGCTCTGTTTACAATAGCAAAAAGCTGGAAGCAACCAAGGTGTCCGTCAACAGATGAATGGGTAAATAAATTGTGGTATATTCACACAATGGAATACTACGCATCGATAAAGAACAGTGACGAATCTCTGAAACATTTCATAACATGGAGGAATCTGGAAGGCATTATGCTGAGCAAAATGAATCAGAGGCAAAAGGACAAATATTGTATAAGACCACTATTATAAGATGTTGAGAAATAGAAAAAACGGAGAAGAACACATACTTTTGTGGTTACAAAGGGGGGAGGGAGGGAGGGAGGGAGAGGGTTTTTTTATTGATCAATTAGTAGATAAGAACTGCTTTGGGTGAAGGGAAAGACAATACTCAATACAAGGAAGGTCAGTCTAATTGGACTGGACTAAAAGCAAAGAGGTTTCCGGGATAAAATGAAAGCTTCAAAGGTCAGCAGAGCAGGGGCTGGGGTCTGGGGAACATGGTTTGAGGGGACTTCTAAGTCAATGGGCAAAACAATTCTATTATGAAAACATTCTGCATCCCACTTTGAAATGTGGCGTCTGGGGTCCTAAATGCCAACAAGCGGCCATCTAAGATACATCAATTGGTCTCAACCCACCTGGAGCAAAGGCAAAGGAAGAACACCAAGGTCACATGACAACTAAGAAACCAAGAGACAGAAAGGGCCACATGAACCAGAGACCTACATTATCCTGAGACCAGAAGAACTAGTTGGTGCCTGGCCACAATCGATGTCTGCCCTGTCAGGGAGCACAACAGACAACTCCTGAGGGAGCAGGAGACCAATGGGATACAGACCCCAAATTCTCATAAAAAGACCATACTTAATGGTATGACTGTGACTAGAGGAATCCCGGAGGCAATGCTCCCCAGACCTTCTGATGGCACAGGACAGGAACCATCCCCGAAGACAAATCATCAGCCATGAAAAGGACTGGTCAGCGGGGGGGAGAGAGATGCTGATGAAGAGTGAGCTAATTAACTCAGGTGGACACTGGAGAGTGTGTTGGCAACTCTTGACTGGAGGGGGGATGGGAAGATAGAGAGAGAGGGAAGATGGCAAAATTGGCACGAAACGAGAGACTGAAAGGGCTGACTCAATAGGGGGAGAGCAAGTGGGAGAAGGGAGTAAGATGTATGTAAACTTACATGTGACAGACTGGAATGGTAAATGTTCACTTGAAGCTTAATAAAAATTAATTAAAAAAAAAGAGAAATAATTTTGCTAAGTGCAAGCAACACTGGTTTCAAAAAAAACTGAAGAAAAAAATAAAATGCTATTAAATAAATTGAAATTTCTGAGTTTTCAGTGATTTTCAATTATTGGTAGTCCCTTGTTGGTCACTAAGCTGCCGTGATTTGAGGAAGACTCCCTCCCTTCTAAACACTCCTCTTCAGTGCTCAAATTCTTCATGTAACTTTCTCACATGACTTGAAATGCCATCAACTACAGATTTATTTCAGTTAACTGGTCTTTATAAAATGCAAACATTCTTGAGGATGCTAAGAATATTCATTTGCAATTTAATATGTATTAGTTTTTTTTTTTAGCCTAACCCATTTTTGCCATACAAGGACAGAGGGACTGGCTGAATTGGAGTTTGTGGGGGAATGGGGTGAATAAGGAAGAAGTTATATTTGCAGCTTTTGGCTTGGGAAGACAGGAGAGGAAGAGCATTCTGCGGTGTTTCCTGGAGTGGCTGAGGGTGGCTAAGGAGTAGCATCAGATCACTGGAAAAGTTGGGAGAGTAAAAGGAGAGGGCAGGAGACGAGAGGAAAGCAAAGGAGAAAATGAAGGAAGTAAAAGTTGAAATGAGAGCTGAGAAAGCATAAAAGATTAATTTCATCTTCTTTGAAATTTTGCCTAGAGTTGACCATAAATTTTAAAAAACATTGTACGTAGTTTCTTAGCAAAATATGTAAGGATACAATCTTTATTTTTTCCTATTAAGAAATTAGAAGGTATAAAGGGCAATAAAATGAATTAGCCTTGTACAGAAGTGTCCATCTAACCTTACAGCATTTTGTTTACACGCAACAAGCAAAAGAAATTCTACTATCTGAACTAAGAAGCCGCTCTCCTACTGTTTTCAAACTATGTTAACTCATCCACTTTTCATTTTAATTCAGCTATAATTTTTAGAGATTGTACCTAATAACAACAATAATAGCACTTAACAAGAACTTTGAGGAAGCTACTAGTATAAGTGCTTTACATCTGTTATTTCATTTAATCTTTATAATATCTCTTTGGGGTAAAGATTATTATACCCATTTTACAAAGAAGGAAACTGAGGCTCAGAAAGATTAAGTGACTTGCCTAATACAAAGCAGCCAGTAGCGGCAGAGCCAGGATTCAGACCTATAAAGCCTGGTTCCAGATTCTGAGCTCTTAATCTCTACACTTACATTGCCTCCCTACTTGGCATTTGGCAGAAGTATATTTTTTTTTATAAATGATATACACTTAGACCAAATATGACACTTGAATGGGGCAAGTACTTTGGACTCCTTTCTCAATGAGTCACTCTTCACATGCCTTTACATAATTTCCGACAGCTTCTAAAATCCATTATGGGAATGGGCTGCCACTTCCTCCTGCAACCTTCTTCCGTGTCTTTCTCACCTGGTCAGGTTCCACTCTCCCCCACCCCCATCACCACCACCATCTCCAGACAGTAATCAAGGTGTTTTCTGTCAATGGTGTCACCTAGTGGTCAGAAAGAGGAACTCATTTATCTAATTTCCCTTTTCTACACCCTCTCCTTTTTAACTCTTCAAGGATCTTTTGTGCAGAACATATTGACCTCTGTTAAGTCATCACTCACAGGTCATTTAATTCTACCTTAAGTAATCCTTTTCACTCATAGACACTCACCCTCTTGAACTCTCTTTCTCCTCCTTCTCTCTCTCTTTAAAGGAAAATCTCTTCCTCCTTCGTCATTTATTTTATAAGCCAAAAAGTCTAAGTAATTGTCAGGGGTTAAGTTTCTCTGGTGGTACAATGGTTAAGCACTGGGCTGCTAACCAAAAGTTCAAACCCACTAGCTGCTCCCTGGGAGAAAAGACCTGGCAATCTGTTTCTGTAAAGACTACAGCCTAGGAAACCCTATGGGGCAGTTCTACTCTGTCGTAGAGGATCACAAGTCAGAATGGACTCGACAGCGAACAACAACAACAATCACCACGGGATAGTGGGTCCCAGAGTCAGCTAGAACTGGACTTGAATTCCAGATCCATCACTTACTAACTGTGAAATCTTGAGAAAATTACACACCCCTCCAAATCTCGTTTTCAAAGCTATAAAATGGAGATAAATTACTTATTTCACAGAGCTGTCATAGGAATGAGATTAATTAAAGTCACTTAAGAAAAGTACTAGTACCTATCTGGACAAAAAGAGTATTTAATGAGTGTAGTGGATTAATTACTTTTGTGTGTTCCCTTTCTGGCCATGGTCTTGTAACTCCCTCCCAGGTGACTGTGTAATAGGATAATTGTGGCCTACCTAGGAGACTGGTCAGCTTTGCCTTAAAAGATAGCCGACCCCAGAGCAGGGAAGAGAAGCCCACCACCACCAAGGAAGGAGAGACCAGCAGGAGAGGGCCAGCAGCATAGACCCAGCAGCAGGAGACTGTGTGATAGGCTTCTCAGCACATGGAGAGAGAAAGCTGAGTGCCTTGGGGAGGGGCCTAGGGCCAGGGAGAGGCATCCCTGTGAGCACAGCTGGGGAGAGGCTGTCCTGATGAAAGAACTGTATCTTGAGTGTTCCTGAGCCTGAATGGTAACTGCTACTTACGTAATAAACCCCATAATCGTGAGTACGGCCTGTGAGGCCATTGTCATGAATTATCAAACCCAGCAGAGAAGTAGAGTGCTGTGCTAGGGATGGCTGGTGTCAGAATAGGTAAAGATGGCACAGAAATGGAGGCTTGTTTGGCCTCCACCTCATGGGAGTCAGCCTTATGCTGTTGATCTTGGTTCTCCTTCCCCCTTGTGGTGCTGGAGGAAGTCAGACACTGCCCTCAAGCCATTTTTACAATGAATATCACTCATTTCCATGCCATCATGAGTAATACATAAAATAATCATGCTACTGTATCAAGAAAAAGGAAAGACATACTTTTTATGGTGAAACTGATTCTACTAAAGAACCAGTGTCTGTAACGCCTAAGATCTTTTAAATACATCCCCATCAAAGGCTCCACGTGTTCCCATCTACCTGCTGGTTCTTCTCCTTGTTATAAATATATGGTATATCTTCTTTGTGATGGATAAGTTAGGTATTTATGAGATAGCCTGGGTATGTAATCATCATTTACAAATGTTATTTCTAGGTAAAAACACATTGTAAATTCCAAAGAACCATAAATTAGGAATTTCTTCTAGTTTAGTTCTAATATTATGAGACACTTTAAAGTAAGCCAACCCAAAGGTAGAGAATACAATTAATTTTCTTTCTAATGGAGGCTGGGGCTTCTGCATGGGTTTTCTCATAAAATAGAGTGGACTCTGTTCACTGATAGACTAGGGAAAAATGTTAAAATTCAACCTGCTCTAGGAAGCACCTACCATGCTTAGGCATGGTTCATCATCTCGGTTAAACATGTGATAAAACAGAGTGAGCCACAGTAGTCTGGGAACTACTGCTACCACTTGACAATATATGTAAATTACTGTTTTCTATTCTTTACTAAAACGTAACGTTGCAAAGGCAATTCAATGGAGAAAGGACAGTCTTTTCACTAAGTGATACTGGAACAATTGTTGTTGTTGTTAGGTGCCATCGAGTCAGTTCCAACTCATAGCAACCCTATGCAAAACAGAACAAAACACTACCCAGTCCTGTGCCATCCTTACAAATGTTGTTATGCTTGAGCCTACTGCTGCAGCCACTGTGTCAATCCACCTCCTTGAGAGTCTTCCTCTTTTCCACTGACCCTGTACTTTACCAAGCATGATGTTCTTCTCCACGGATGGATCCCTCCTGACAACATGTCCAAAGTATGTAAGACCCAGTCTTGCCATCCTTGCTTCTAAGAAGCATTCTGGTTTTACTTCTTCCAAGACAGATTTGTTTGTTCTTTTGGCAGCCCATGGTATATTCAGTATTCTTCATCAACACCACAATTCAAAGGCATAAATTCTTCTTCCGTCCTCCTTATTCATTGTCCAGCTTTCACATGCGTATAATGCAATTGAAAATACCATGGCTTGGGTCAGGTGCACCTTAGTCTTCAAGGTGACATCTTTGCTTTTCAACACTTTAAAGAGGTCCTTTGCAGCAGATCTGCCCAATGCAATGCGTCTTTTGATTTCTTGACTGCTGCTTCCATGGGTGATGATTGTGGATCCAAGTAAAATGAAATCCTTGACAACTTCAACCTTCCCTCCATTTATCATGATGTTGCTTTTGGTCCAGTTGTGAGGATTTTTGTTTTCTTTATGTTGAGGTGTAATCCCTACTGACAGGTGTGGTCTTTGATCTTCACCAGTAAGTGCTTCAAGTCCTCTTCACTTTCAGCAAGCAAGGTTGTGTCATCTGGATAATGCAGGTTGTTAATGAGTCTTCCTCCAATCCTGATGTCCTGTTCTTCTTCATATAGTACATCTTCTCAGATTATTTGCTCAGCGTACAGATTGAATAGGTATGGTGAAAGGATACAACCTGACGCACACCTTTCCTGACTTTTAAACCATGCAGTATCCCCTTGTTCTGTCCAAACAACTGCCTCTTGATCTATGTAAAGGTTCCTCATGAGTATGATTAAGTGTTTTGGAACTCCCATTCTTCACAATGTTATCCATAATTTGTTACAATCCACACAGTCGAATGCCTTTGCATAGTCAATAAAACACAGGTAAACATCTTTCTGGTATTCTCTGCTTTCAGCCAGGATCCATCTGACATCGGCAACGATATCCCTGGTTCCACGTCCTCTTCTGAAGCCGGCCTGAATTTCTGGCAGTTCCCTGTCAATATACTGCTGTAGCTGCTTTTGAATGATCTTCAGCAAAGTTTTGCTTGCGCACGATATTAGTCATATTGTCCTATAATTTCCGCATTTGGTTGGATCACCTTTCTTGGGAATAGGCATAAATATGGATCTCTTCCAGTCAGTTGGCCAGGAAGCTGTCTTCCATATTTCTTGGCATAGACAAGTGAGCATCTCCAGCACTGCATCTGTTTGTTGGAACATCTCAATTGATATTCCATCAATTCCTGGAGCCTTGTTTTTCACCAATGCCCTCAGTGCAGCTTGAACTTGTTCCTTCAATACCATTGGTTCCTGATCATACACTGCCTCTTGAAATGGTTGAGCATCGACTAATTCTTTTTGGTATAATGACTCTGTGTATCCCTTCCATCTTCTTTTGATGCTTCCTGCATTGCTTAATATTTTCCCCATAGAATCCTTCACTATTGCAGCACGAGCCTTGAATTTTTTCTTCAGTTCCTTCAGCTTCAGAAATTCCAAATGTGTTCTTCCCTTTTGGTCTTCTATCTCCAGCTCTTTGCACATGTTATTATAATACTTTACTTTGTCTTCTCGAGCTGCCCTTTGAAATCGTCTGTTCAGTTCTTTTATTCATCATTTCTTCCTTTTGCTTTAGCTGCTTGATGTTTGAGAGCAAGTTTTGTGTCTCCTCTGACATCCATCTTGGTCTTTTCTTCCTTTCCTGTCTTTTCAATGACCTCTTGCTTTCTTCATGTATGATATCCTTGATGTCATTTCACAATTCCTCTGGTCTTCAGTCATTAGTGTTCAATGCTTCAAATCTGTTCTTGAGATGGTCTCAGAATTCAGGTGGGATATACTCAAGGTCATATTTTGGTTCTCATGGACTTGCTCTGATTTTCTTCAGTTTCGACTTGAACTTGCATATGAGCAATTGGTCTGTTCCATAGTTGACCCTTGGCCTTGTTCTGATTGATGATATTGAGCTTTTCCATCATCTCTTTCTACAAATGTAGTCAATTTGATTCCTGTGCATTCCATCTGGCAAGGTCCATATGTATAGTCACCATTTACATTGTTGAAAAAAGTTTTTGCAATGAAGAAGTTATTGGTCTTGCAAAATTCTATCATGAGATCTCCAGCATCATTTCTATCATCAACGACATATTTTCCAACTACCAATCCTTCGTTTCCAACTTAGCATTCCAATCACCAGTAATTATCGATACATCCTGATTGCATGTTTGATCAATTTCAGACTGCAGAAGGTGGTAAAAATCTTCCACTTCTTCATCTTTGGCATTAATGGTTGGTGTGTAAATTTGAATAATAGTCGTATTAACTGGTCTTCCTTGTAGGTGTATGGATATTATCCCATTGCGGACAGCATTGTACTGCAGGATAGATCTTGAAATGT
This sequence comes from Loxodonta africana, assembly GCF_030014295.1. Lineage (NCBI taxonomy): Eukaryota > Metazoa > Chordata > Mammalia > Proboscidea > Elephantidae > Loxodonta > Loxodonta africana. Next base: position 65,276,487 of record NC_087351.1, on the reverse strand, counting down.
TCTTTATGACAGTGAATGTGACGCCATTCCACTTCAATTTGTCATTCCCAGCACAGCAAACCATATGATTATCTGATTCAAAATGGCCAATACTAGTCCATTTCAGCTCACTAATGCCTAGGATATTGATGCTTACACGTTCCATCTCATTTTTGACAATTTCCGATTTTCCTAGATTCATACTTTGTACTTTCCACATTCCAATTATTAATGGATGTTTGCAGCTGTTTCTTTTCATTTTGAGTCACGCCAGCTCAGCAAATGAAGGTCCTGAAGGCTTGATTCCATCTACATCATTAAGGCCGGCTCTACTTTGAGAAGATAGCTCTTCCCTAGCCGTCTTTTGAGTGCCTTCCAACCTGAGGGGCTCATCTTCTGGCACTTTATCAGACAATGTTCCACTGCTATTCATAAGGTTTTCACTGGTTAATTCTTTTCAGAAGTAGACTGCCAGGTCCTTCTTCCTAGACTGTCCTAGTCTGGAAGCTCAGCTGAAACCTGAACGCCATGGGTGACCCTGCTGGTATTTGAATATCGGTGGTATAGCTTCCAGCATCACAGCAACACGCAAGCCCCCACAGTATGACAAACTGACTGACATATGGGGGATTAATATCATTAGCAGCTTGATGAATATCTGGAAGTGAAATTGCTAGATCAAAGTATACGTACTTTTTAAACATTTTTTGTTTATTTGAAAAACTGCCCTCCAGACTGTGCCAATTTATACTACCACTAGCAGCATATAAGGCTGACAGTTTCCCTACTCCCTTATCAAGAGTTGACATTGTTATTTTTAAAAATAAATAGTTTTAATTCTAAGAGTGATATTGTTTTTATTTGTATTTTTAATTATTAGTGAGATTGAACATTTTGCATGTATTTTTTGGCTGTGGAGTTTTCTGCTTTTGTGAGTTGACTTTGTCCAATTTTCTATATGGGTGCTGATTTTATTCTGGTTGGCACTAAGGTATCCAAATCTAAACTCTGCACACATCCCCCTAAGAAAATTTCAAAATGGAGCACAAATAAATCACACATGATCCAAGAGAAAGAGAATACTCCAGACTTCAAATTACTTGTAAGTAGAAAAATAAATACTAAATTCCAACAGAGATACTGTTGAATTTCATGCTTCCACTACCAGTTTGGAAACCCTGGGCTGCTAACCAAAATGGTGGCAGTTTGAATCCACCAGGTGCTCCTTGGAAATTCTATGGGGCAGTTCTACTCCGTCCTGTAGGGTCTCTATAAGTTGGAATCAACTCCACAGCAATGAGTTTTGGTTTTTGGTACTACGAGTTTATTGGTGTAGAGAGTGGTGAGAGGGCAGCATTAAGAAACTCCACGGAAAGGAGAAGAGATGATTGGCAGACATAGATAAAGCACAGACAAAAGTACTCCCAGGAAGAAAAAGTTCAACAGTAAGTAGTGAACACAGATCTGGAGTGTGGTGGATCACAGCACTAGTTACAATGAATGCAGCAAAACTAGAGCCTGCAGCCTTGAAGAAGCATTACTTCTGAGAAAGAAGATACGTAGAAATAATGGAAAGAAGGAAGTAAGAGGGGAAAGGCTGGCAGGGAGCCTTGGAAGAAAGGCCTGTAATCTTCTTCCAAAAGTTCACAGCCTTGAAAACCTTATGGAGTGCAGTTCTGCTCTGCAACACATGGGGTCACCACGAGTCGGAGTCAACTCAGTAGCAACTGGTTTTGTTTTTTATTTAAAATTCCTGCATCAAACATCTTATTTAATGGTGAAATAGTGAAAACATTTTCTTAAGATCAGGAACAAGACAAGAAAACTCATTATCACAAAGTTATTCAACATTTGCTGGAAGTACTAAGCAGTATAACAAAGAAAAGTTGGAAAAGGTAAAGGGTTAAGAACCACAAACTGTATAAATTGTTACAAATTACACAAATTATTAGAAATGTTACAAGAGTTTGGTGTGGTAACCAGATAAATAAATCGATATAAAAAATCAATTGCATTTTTATATACCAGTAACAATTAGTTAGAAAATGTAATTTTTAAAAGATTAAATTTATTGAAAGACATTAAATGAATGGACAGATAAACCATATACCACAAAAATTTCAATTTTTGCCAAGCGTATTCATACTTTCAATAAAATCCCAATCAAATTCTCAACAGGGTTTCTCATAAAACTTGACAAGCTGATTTTAAATTTTATATAGAACATAGGGCCAGAAAAAAAAAGAAAACAATAACTCTGACTAATAACAAAGTAGGAGTTATTATCTTATCAAGACTTAATATGAAGTCATACTAAATAAGACAGAAGGATGTTGGTACAAGGATAGCCACATAGACAAATGGAACATAATTAAAATAAATCTGTTACTATATGGAAATTCCATTTATGTTTGAGTGGGCATAGCAGATCAGCAGAGAAAAGATGGACTACTATTGGCTATTCATATAGAAAAAAATAAATTCAATTACCTGCTCCTCACTTGGAGCCGTGGTGGTGTAGTGGTTAAACTTCCAGTACCTAACCAAAAGGTTGGCAGTTCGGTTGGCTGTTTGAATCCACCAGCCACTCCTTGGAAACCCTATGGGGCAGATCTATTCTGTCCTACAGGGTCACTATGAGTCGAAATTGATTTGATGGCAATGGGTTTGGTTTGGGTTTTTTACCTGTAACTACTCAAAATTCTCTTCTAGGTAGATTAAGGTCTTACATATGAATGAGAAAACTATAAAACTTGTCAAGATGATAAGCAGAAACTCTTTGTGTCTTCAGAGTAAAGTGGATTTCTTAAACAAAACACAAAATATATATTCAGGGGGAAATGATAAATTTGATTATTATGAAGTTAAAAATTTTAATTCCTCCAAAGATACCAATCAAAGGGTCAAAAGAGAACCCACATACTGGGAGAAGATATTTGTATACAACTGACAAAAGACTACTTTGAGTACATAAAGAATTCCCTCCAAATCAGTAAGAAAAAGATAAACCAAATGAAAAAATGGGTCAAAGACACAAACAGTAAGAGGAACCCCAAACAGCCCAAAAATCTTAGAAAGAATGGAAAGAAAGAATATAAGAAGAAAGGAAGGAAGCAGGGACGGAGCAATGAAGGAAAAAAAGGAGAAATAATATCAACCTCATTAGTAATCGGACGTCTTAGTCATCTAGTGCTGCTATAACAGAAATACCACAGTGGATGGCTTTAACAAAGAGAAATTTATTCTCTCACAGTCTAGTAGGCTAGAAGTTCAAATTCAGGGTGCCAGCTCCAGGGGAAGGCTTTCTCTCTCTGTTGGCTCTGGGGGAAGGTCTTTGTCATCAACCTTTCCTGGTTGAGGAGCTTCTCCGAGAAGGAACCTCAGGTCCAAAGGACGTGCTCTGCTCCCAGTGCTGCTTTCTTGGTTGTATGAAGTCCTCCTGTCTGTCTGCTGGATTCTCTCTTCTGTATCTCAAGAGACTGGCTTAAAACATAACCTAATCTTGTAGACTGAGTCTCATCAACATAACTGCTGCTAATCCCATCTCATTAACATCACAGTGATAGGATTTACAATACATAGGAAAATCACATCAGATAACAAAATGGTGGAAAATCACATAATACTGGGAATCATGTAATACTTGGCCTAGCCAAGTTGACAGATATTCTAGGGGGACACAATTCAATCCATATCATCAGAAAAAGATAAATTAAAGCCACAGCGAAATACCATTTCATACACAACAGCCTGGCAAACATTTTAAAACCAGCTAATACTGAGTGTGGATAATAATGTACAGCAATATCCAAGGTGGCTGGAACAACAACCTGGGGAAATAGATTGGCATTACCAAGTAAAGAACACAAACATTTCCATGACTCAGCAACTCCTAGAGAAATGCTAGAACATGCATACCATGAGATAAAACAGTACACGGCAACTTCGTCTCGAATGGCAACATGTCCATCAACAGTAAAATGGATGAGTGTATTGTGTATAGTCAGATAATGAGCTACTATACAGCAGTAAAAAAATAAATTAACGACTACTTGCATGAACATAGATGAACCTGAGATCAGTGCTGCACAAAATAAGCAAGTCTTAGAAGAATATATTCAGAATTATTTCATCTAGTGAAAGCTCATAAACAGGCACAATTGAATGATATCTTGTTTAGGTGTGCATAGATAAGTGATCAAACTGAAGAGAAGCAAGAGAGTGATTAACACGAAGTAGGGGAGAGTGGGAACCTCTCATGGATAGAGTGGGCACATAGGCTTCTAAATTACTGGTAATGTAATCTAGGTGTTGGGTACATGACTGTTTGTGCATACACGCTTTAAATGCTCGTGTGTGTGTGTGTGTGTGAGTGTGTGAGATATCTCTTACAATTAAAAATAAAAAGGAAAGTATTATAGTGGAAGCTTCATGTTGGTGTCTTCTGGCATGTTAGCCAGATGAAATTTTTAACATTTTAAATTTGTGCCTTTTGGAAATCAAAAACAAACAGGCAAGCTCTAAGCCTCAGATTTCTGACTGGCGGGATAAGTGGTTATGCATGTGCTATCTGCTTTGATTGTCTAAGTGACAGATTTTTCCATCTGCCATGGGAAATCCATTTACCAAGCCGAAGGCACAAAGCTGCATTTGACTAATAAAGTGCATTATGTGTCTCTTCTTTCCCTTCCTTGATTATTTGATACAATTCCACAACCCCAGTCCCTGGGAGGACAACTTTCTACTAGCACTGGTGGGCACCAGCATTTTAGTGGTAAATTAATTTATATTAGACTACAGATCAGCTGGGCCAACTATCTGAGTCTTAGGTCTGTGAGCCTGCTCCTAAGTAACTCCAAGCAGAAGAGAGAGAAAGAGAAAGACTCATCCATACACAGTAGACAAAGTATATGTAGGTAGTGGAGAATTAGGAAGATTGATAGGTAAACAAAAAGAGAGGGAATATTTGGACGGGATTTTGGTATATATTCTCAGACTAACTCAAAATCGTTCAATCTTCACCCTAGCTACTCCAACCTTTCATTTAATACATGTGACTTCTTTATTTTTTAAAATGCGTATTTCTTAAGACTGCCTTCTTTCATAGCAATCACCTACCCACCTCCCATAGGGATTTTATCTGTCCCATAAAATCCCTATAGTCAAGCACTGTGATATTATATCCATAATGGCTTCCCCTCACAAACACAAAGTACTAACTTTCTCTCCTCTAGAGCAAATAGGATCCCATTTCCTTGCCTGTGAAAATACAGTACCACCTCTGAGTTCTTCGCCCCATCCTAGTCCTTCTGTGGGAAGTGGTATCTGCGGATTTTACCTGTCCAGGATCCATTTATCTGATGGGAAACCAATTCCTTCTGGTTCCACTGGGGCTGATCCAACCTCACTGACCACAGGATTGGGCACACCATCCAGGTCTAGTCAGGGTATCCCATGATCTAGATACAATGATCGGTGCCAGAGCTTTGAACTGGTTCCAGTTCAAACCTCTGCTGAGAATTTGCATTTCCCAGAAGTTATACATAAGAATCTTATTTAAATGTTGATTCTGATTTGGTATATCTGGGTAGAAATACAAATTCTCAGCAGGGGTTTTTACCAAAACTAACCTGTTCAAAGCCCTGATTGCTTCAGGCATGGGAACTTATCACAAGCCACACCACTTACAGTCTTTCCCAAGATTTTTCTGCCAAAACTATCAGAAAAGACTTTCTCTTCACACTAAGGTTTCTCTACTAATAGGATATGAGTCTGAATACTAGCAGCCCTCATGTTTATCACATGAAGACAGACTGTCCAAGAGATGGAGAGCAAGATTGACCCTAAGAAAGTAATTTCAGCTCTAGGATCCAGCCATGCCTGAAGCAGGACTCTACCCCAGGACTATTTCAGTTATACGAGTAAAAACAAACAAAAAAAATCCCCTGCTAAGGAGTCTAAATTTTGCTTATTTAAATAAAAAAAAGTCCTTACTATAGCATAGCGACACTTAAGATTTTTAGGTGTACTGTGATATAGTGAAAGGTTTGTGGAAAGCAACATAATGACTTCAGAGGCTTGGGGAGTCACAGAAACAACTGTATTTTGTTGCAGAGAAAATCGAACCTGCAGCAATCTGAACACTCAGCAACTCGTCTGGGTATGCAGCAGCACATATGAAGAAAGACAGCTAAGTTTAAAATCATGCTTCTCAGCCCTCCTTCTTTAGAGAATCCTTTCAATATTTGCACACATAATACCTTCACTGCCAAATCAATAAAACGTGATTTTGATATGGACCTGTATTGAGAATTTTCTGTTTCCCATGTATCCTTCTGTGAACCAGCCAGTGGCTCCACCCAAAAATGAGAAAACCAAATAGAGAGTGTACATCCTCCTCCTTTGCTCCATGTTTTCTGAAGAGAATAGAAAACAGCTCCACCTAAGGAATGAAAACTTCAAATACCCCAGAAACAAGAGATTGGGGAAGAGAAGGGAGGAGAAGTATTAAGTTTGGCCAAGATTTTCAATTAATGTAACCCAGATGTCAGTGTAAAATCTAGATAAGATTGTCTTGAAACCCCCAAGCACCATTTGTGTGAATTCCTGGGTTCCTTATGTTCTCATGGTCTCCTGCAGAATTACTTCTGGTTTTGGATCATCTTTTTGTCTTCCAATCCAGAGAGGGAAATCAGCTACTTTTTATGATTTCCATATCAAACAAAGAAGCAAAAGCAAAAATATTCCTAAAGGCTTTGTGTTGTGGCAGTCTTTACATATAAAATGCTGATGCTCACTGCCGTCCAGTTGATTCCAACTCAAAGCAACCCTACAGGACAGAGTAGAACTGTCCATAGGGTTTCCAAGGTTGTAACGTTTACAAGAGCAGATTGCCACATCTTTTTCCCAAAGAGCCACTGTTGGGTTCAAACCACCCTTTTGGTTAAAAGCTGAGTGCTTAACCACTGTCCTACCAGGGCTCTAAAATGCACATAGTTGTTCTTCAAAGTCCACAGTCACTCCACCAAGTTGTTCTCCATTCTCCCTCCTCCCTCTCCTATGTCTTCACGCAACATCCTCCATACAGTTCAAGTGCAAAGTTGGCCATCTGTCTCTCCTGTTGCCTTGTCTACAGCTAACCTGCGTTTCTCTGTATCACGGTTAAAATTGTGTGTCAACTTGGCTGGGCCATGATTCTCAACATTTTGGCAGCTGTATAATGTTGTGATCACTTTCCTGTTGAAATCTGATATATGATCATCCCCATGATGGAATCTGCTGAGTGGTACCGGTGGGGCCGGGGCCTGTGGCAGCTCATTGCCTCTCAGCCGTCATCTCTCTGCCTTCCACCACCTATTTCCTTCCTGCTCACCTTGCCTGCTCACCTTGGCTTATCCTGGATCCAGCAGCTGCCTCTTGACTGACCTCCAATTCTTAGGACTTGAGCTAGCAGCTTACCTGTCCATTTGGGATTCATCGTTCTTCACAGCCTGCAAGCAAGGGTCCTGCTCCCAGACCTGCCAATCTTGGGATTGCCAGCCCCAGCAGTTACATGAATCAAGAGAAACCTTGAGGTCTTGCCTGCCGACCTTAGGATTCCAACCTTCACAGCCTGTGAGCAGGAGCCCTGCTCCCCGACCTACCAATCCTTGGCTCACCAGCTTCTGCAGCTCCATGAATTGGGGAAGGCCTCTATCCTGATCCACGGACTTGGGATGTTCCAACCTCTACAACTGTGTGAGCTGTTTCCTTGATATAAATCTCTCTCTATAAATATTTATACACTTTACTGGTCTTGCTTCTCTAGAGAACCCAGCCTACAACATCAGTATTTATCCCTGAGAGTTTATCAAATGTCTTCCTAAACAAAGAAACCAAGAAGGAATTTTTGTTCCAAGTGTAGAACTATGAAGTTTGTCACCATGATACACTAAGAACAAAAGACAGTGGAAGTATACTAGAAGGAAGCATTTTCTCTGTGTCTCCAAGCAATAGTATGTTTGTAGAAGAGACCAAAGTCTCAAGGAGTGTACAAGGCCCTCTGCTCTGGGTACTCAAGTCTGTGGGAAGGCACCAGAAAAGAGCAAAGCCAAGGAACACTGGAGCAGAGGATAGCGCCGGATGTTCAAGGTAACCAAAAGGCCTTTACCTCCTTTTAGGGACTGTTATAGATTAAATTGTGTCTCTCAAAAAGATATGTTAAATCCTAACCCCTGTGTCGTGGATTGAATTGGGTCCTCCAAAAATATCTGTCAACTTGGCTAGGTCATGATTCCCAGTATTGTATGATTGTCTACCATTTTGTCATCTGATGTGATTTCCCTACGTGTTATAAATCCTATCACTATGGTGTAATGAGACGGAATAGTGGCAGTTATATTGATGAGATCTACAAGATTAGATAGTGTCTTAAGCCAATCTCTTTTGAGATATAAAAGACAGTAGTGAGCAGAGAGACATGGGGACCTCATACCACCAAGAATGAAGGGCAGGAGTGCATATCCTTTGGACCCAGGGTCGCTGTGCTGAAAGCTCCTTTACTAGGAAAAAATCGATGATAAGGACTTTCCTCTAGAGCCAAGAAGAGAAAGCCTTCCCCTGGAGACAATGCCCTGAATTTGGACTTGTAGCCTACTAGACTGTGAGAGAATAAATTCCTCTTTGTCAAAGCCGTCGACTTACGGTAGTTCTGTTATAGCAGCACTAGATGACTAAGATACTCTGGTGCCTGTGAATGTGACCTTGTTTGGAAATAGGGTCTTTGAAGATGTTATAAGTTAACATGAGGTCATACTGGAGTAGGGTGAATCCTAATCCAATATGAACGGTGCTCTTATAAAAGGAAGAGAAGAGACTCAGAAACGGACACAGAAGGAAGATGGCATGTGAAGACAGAAGCAGAGATTGGAGTGATGCATCTATAAGCCAAGGAACATCAAGGGTCGCCAGTTGTCATCAGAAGTTAGGAGAGATGCATGGAACAGATTCTCCATCGGTGTCCTCAGAAGGAATCAACACATGCAACACTTTAATTTCAGGTTCCTAGCCTCAAGAACTGAGACAAATTTCTGTTCTTATAAGCCACCTACTTTGTGGTATTTTATTATGGCAGCCCAAGGACACTAACACAGGAAGAGTGATAACATTTGAGACTTTGTGAAACTGCCTCCCATGCAATCTGCATGCCTAGACTTGTTGATACTATTTTCTACTCATTAAAGGTCTTTGTTAAACACTGGCTGGGACTGATGGCAGCAGGGAAGGAGGATGGAGAGCTGAAGTTTACCCCCTTGATTAAATATGCTAAAAATAGCATTATCTTTACTATCTACAATTAATCTCATCTTAACCGTATGCCCACTGATTGCAAAAGAAAAAACTTGTATTTCCTATTAAAGGTAACTCATCCCCTTTTGGTCACATTCAGCCTTTAGTGGTTCAAATATTTAGTCAACTCAAAGCTCAAAATCTCTCGGAGCTATTTGTGTCTTCTCAGGAAGTTTCCCTTCATTTTCCTCCTTCTCCAGGTGGTATGTGTATGCAGGGGAAGCTTACATAAAACATTGTGGGGGACTAGGAGGAAGGGCCTCAGGTTTGTGAATCTTCTCGTGAAGTGAAGGGGCCCATCTAATGCCTGGAGACCCAGTGCTGATGTCTGCTGGGGTACCCCGGGTGTCACATGGTTCTTTGGGCACCAGCCAGCACCCTTTGCTGAAGTCCTTCATCCCTGTCTTCATCCCCATCTGAGAATCTCTGCCATTTATGATCTCATAATCCTAGCTTTTCTTGTCTTAAGACTTTTGCCTGGCACATAGTAGATGTTCAATAAAATAGCCTCCCACTAAAGACAGGCAAAAGCTGGGCAATGAATAAGGAAGACAGAAGAACTGATGCATTCAAATTGATTCCAGAAGAACAAAAAAATCTGTCTTGGAAGAAGTACAGCCAGAACGCTCCTTAGAAGGGAGGACAGTGAAGCTTCATCTCATGTACTTTGGACATGCTATCAGGAGGGACCAGTCCTTCGAGAAGGACATAATGCTTGGTAAGGTAGAGGGTCAACAAAAAAGAGGAGGACCCTCAGTGAGATGGATTGATACCGTGGCTGCAATAATACACTCAAACATAGCAGAGATTCTGAGGATGATGCAGGACCAGGCAAAGTTTCATTCTATGAAGCCACTATGACTCAGAACAGACTCGATGGTACCGAACAACAAATGTAGGCAAGAACATCAAGTTTCCTTCTATGTCCTTTCCATGCAGTAGGGCAAAGAAAACTAGAGGGCCCTTACTTCTCAAGTCTCTGCCTCAAGACCCCAAGTCTCTGCCTCGAGACCCCAAGTCTCTGGCTGAACACCCCAGCAGTCATTTCTAGTAACAACTGCCTGTTACTAGAGGGTCTCAGCAAGGCAGTCTTCTACTGAATTCTAAACAGGAAGTGAGAGACAAATCCCTTCTGCTTCAGTCCCACCCTTAATCTATCTAGAGCTTCTCTCTTTTTGCCACTCTCTCTTCCCACCCCCTAACCCTGGAATAAGGCATAGAAAAGTGGGGTGGTGGGTCCACAGCCAAGGATTCATTCATTCAACATCTTTTTACTTAACACCTACTACGTGCCAGGCATGTTTTTAGGCTCTGAGAATACAGCAGCAAACAAAACGAATCTCTGTTCTCCTGGAACTTACTCTCTAAGCCTGGATAGAGAGTTAAGAAGCCTATATACACAAAATATATACCATGGTCAGTTCAGCATAAGTTCCAAGAAGAAAAAATAAAGCAAAAAAGAGTACACAAAGTGATGGGGTATATTTTAGCCAGATTGGTCACATGTAATTAAACCAAGCCTTCCCAGACATTCCCCAGCTGATGATTATAATGTAGACATAACTATAGACTCCTGAGATGCCCCTTACCCATTGCCGTTGAGTCAATTACAATTCATAGAGACCCTATAGGACAGAGTAGAACTGCCCCATAGGGTTTCCAAGGAGCACCTGGTGGATTTGAACTGCCGAACTTTTGGTTAGCAGTCATAGCTCTTAACCATTACGCACCCTTAGTGAGTACACACGTGTTGAGGAGAGAAGGGTGGGGTGAAGTGAAGCAGCTGGAGACTAGAAACCAAAGGAAGACTTCCCTCTGTTGTTATTGTATGCTATCAAGTCGATTCTAACTCACAGCAGCTCTATAGGACAGAGTAGAGCTGCCCCATAGGGTTTCCAAGGAGCAGCTGGTGCATTTGAACTGCTGACCTTCTGGTTAGCAGCCTGAGCTCTTAACCACTTTGCCACCAGGACTCCCCTCTAAAAAAAAAAAAAAAAATGATGAAGCATGGCTCCAGGGACAGATTACCTAATAAGCAAGATACACACAGGCTTACTTGTGTTTACTTATTAATCTGTAGTTCACAGTTTCACACAGGTTCATCACACACGAACTTGTGCACTACAGATTAGTGACTAAACACAAGTAAGCCCGCGTGTGCCTTGCTTAATGTAAGCTTGTGCAAACCTTCCTTACTTGTTAATCCACCCCTGGCTGGCTTCCATGTTTTGTAGCAGATAAAGGTAGTACACATCTCATGAGAAGAAAGGAGATGAGGGAAGAGAAGAATGGGTCTAAAACTACCAACTCATGGGCCATCTGTTAACGGAAAGGCAAAGAAGGAGCATAGATGGTGGGGACGATGGCACAGTCCTCCACGCCAGCTGTAGGGCTGCTCAAGCAAGCGGTGTTCTGAATGTGCAGACCCAAATCAAGCAAGCCACATCCCAGCTGACTTACCTTGAAGGAAAAATTCTTCTCAATCCTGAGTCAAACCATTGCCAGGCTGACCACTGGCTGGGAGGCTTGGTCAGCAGGAGTAAGCAGTAGTAGGCCACCAACAAAGGGCATGAATTCTCATCAAAAACCTAGCACAGGCACATACAAACTTAAGTGTCCCACAATGCTTAAAGAGTCAACAGAATTAGGAAATGTCAACAACCAGAAATGATCTCAAAAGTCATCCAACCCAAAAACCTCGTTTCAGATATTTCTCTCCAGGAACACAAGGGAGGGAGAAGGGAAAATGGTGGTCTTAGAAAGATCGAAAAAAGAGGGGGCAATCTTGAGGGATGATTGGAGTTTGTCAGATGAACAAGGAGGAGATAGGCAGGTAAAAACATTAACACAATAATACCATCAAAACAGTATTTTCCTGGGTCTTCCCTGCCCTAGTCTTTCACAACTGCAGACCCTCAGAGTCCATCCAATCTGTTCAGGGAATTAATGCCATTTCCACACACCAGTCTTTCGACTCTGAGGTGGCCATTCCTACTGTGATTGCAACAGGATAGCACACATAAAAAAGGCAAATGACAAACTTATTAACAATGCCAGGTAACATAATAAGATCAGTCATTGTGTGACTAAACACCAAGTGTGCAGTGTTAAGTTCAGAGAAAGAAGTCACCTGGCCTTCTCCCACTTCCCTGGTTTGACCTTGGTTAAGGGACCCTCCATTCTATGCCCCCATTGCCAGCTCACCACAGAGGTGGCAGATGCAAGTTCCTTCAGCATTTCTTGGTTCTTCTTTCAACCTAGGAAGGATATCCGTCAACTAGGTGTAACTTCTCAATGACTACACAATTTTCAAATTTAAATCTTTTAAAGAGAAAAAAAAACAAAATTTAAAAAAAAATAAGGAAATACCTAAAAACATAGAATAAGTCTACAGATACAGACTCTAGTACTAACCCTGTACTAGGTAACTTTATGGCTTTAAGCAACTCCCACACTCTCTGTGCTGCTTGGTGTGTATATCTGTAATATGAGGTTAGTCTATCATCTCTGAGGTCCCTTCAGGTCTAAAATTGAGTGGTTCTATGTTTCTACAGAAGTAACTGGGCAGTGTGAATGGTTAAGCACTCAGCTACTAATTAAAAGGCTGGCAGTTCTAATCTACCCAGGGGCACCTCAGAAGAAATGCCTGGCAATCTACTTCTGAAAGATCACAGCCATGGAAAACCCTATAGAGTGCAGTTCTGTTCTGAAACACTTGAGATTGCCGTGAGTCAAAATCAACTTAACAGCAACTGGTTTTTATGTTTTTACCACAAAAGTGCAAAAAGTGTGAACATTTTTGTTGGTTACAACCTACTGAACTTTGGATTTAATTACTATTTATTCTTATTATTTTTTGCTTTTCTAAGACACCAGAATATCACAGGAACATTTAAGCATGTGGAATGTTTGGCTGCACTTACTTCGTTTTATCAACTTTTAGGACAAACAAAACCCATAGCAACACAGACATTCACAATAGTTGTGAACTTTGTGAGAAAATATTCTAATTATAAACACACAGTGTAAATATAATGCTCTTCCCATGTCGCTGTTACTTGGATCACCTACCATAATTCAAGCTAGCAGGATACTTTAAAAATATACATATGTTGGAATTTGACTCAAAATGACTGTCTTTCATGGTTTACATTTACTACAAAGGGAGTTAACTGGTAAGATGCATGTGTTTATGGCTGCCCTCTGTGTGCTTTTACAAGTGTTTTTTCTCTTTGATGATTTAAACCATATGTTGAGGTATTTAAAGGATTATTTTATCAGGGATTCTCCAGTTTGAAAGAAATACCAGGGCAGAGCCCACAGGTTTATGCAAGATGTATATCCACACATGTGCACATACACACACGCACAGGCACACACGCTGTCATGCTCTCTCTCCCTCCCTCTCCCACGTGTAAATTATCCTTTCTCCTCTAGCAGTTGGACTGCCATGTTGATAAATAGGGCCTGTCACATTAATTTAATCCTGAATTGCTCTGAAACATAGTTTTGTTGCAAATATAAATTCTGTAGTATAATGGAATGTGTTAAGCCTTTAACAAATGAATGTTTAATGGCTGTTCATGAAAAAACATAAATAAGAAACAAAAATTATAGAATTTAGTACATTTATCCTCTAAGTTTGCAAAGCTTGGAAAACATTTGAGGGAGGCAATGTCATGTCATACTCCAAGTAATGCTCTGGAAAATTATTTTTGTGACAGACTCTCCCAAGGTCCTGATGGAGATCTTGCTACTTAATAAATTAAAAATATTCAGTGACTCCGAGACCTGCACAATAAAACCACCAGCTGATACCCCACTAACAACTGTTTATGAACTTTAACACAAGAGTCTGAGGTGTCAATAGGTTTCATCCCTTTTGCCAGTTCTGATCAACAAATAGTAAGTTCAAGAATGTTGTCTTGAGACAGGTCCATAAAACAAAGCGAGACTAAAGGGGCATACTAGCCCAGAGGCAGGGACCAAGAGGCAGGAGGCAACAGGAAAGGTGGTAATAGGGACCCCAAGGCTGAGAAGGGAGAGTGCTGACATGTCATGGGGTTGTTAACCAATATCACAGAACAATGTGTGTACTGACTGTTTAATGAGAAACTATTTTGTTCTGTAAATCATCTAAAGTATAATAAAAAATTTAAAAAAAAAAGAATGCTGTCTTGAGAAGGATTCTGAGCTGCATCTGGGATCAGAGTCCTGATTGATTATTCATGTCTGCAGTGAGGGAAGGAGGCAGGAATGGCAGCAAGTGTACTGTACAGCTTTACATATCACCCCAGGCTCTGTATACTGAACCACCCACCACCGTACAAGGCACTGTAGACAGTCTTCCTCACACATAGTTTTCTTCATGTCACTGTCCTGTTCCAGGATTTAAAGCAGTTCCAGACTGTACTTTAGATCAATTGTAAACATTATTTAAAAGCTTACACCAACTGATTCCGCTTTCTAACAGCCCCATCCCCTCCCCTTACTCACCTTCCCACACATTCAAATTCTTTTCTATCGTTCCCTACAACATAACCCATCCAACCTTGTTCCTCTCTAGTCCTTCATCATTCCCACCTCCCTGCCTTTATTCCTGTTGTCCCTTCTACTTGACTTACCTGCCTGCCAGTCTGGGTCCGCTACCTCCTCAAAGACTCAGGTTTAACATCCAAAAGGTTTTTGTAGCAGGAAAATTTGTGATCTCTTTTTTTAACCCCATCTCTTTAGCCTTATGCTATATAAAAGAGAGGTACTACATTATCACGCTCTTATTTTTACGTTGACTTATAACCAGCCTCATTGTTTCAAGTGGGTTTTTTTTTCCTTTTTTCTGTTAAAGATAAATACCACGCCTTCTAGTTCTCCCACTCCCACAAATGTTTCTTGCTCAAGTAAATATTCTGTCATCTTATTGTTATGATACAAAAAAAGCCACACATTATTTTAAAATATTCTATTTCTCACCTTACACAATAGGTAAAAGAAGAAAGGAATAAAGGTTACTAACACTTTCTCTGTGCTTTCTGTGACCAGACAATGGGCCTTAGGTGAATTATCTCATTCAGTGCTTACAACAATCCTGTGAAGAAGATATTGCTGTTATCCACATTTTCCAGGTGAAGAGACTTAGGCTCAAAGAGAGTAAGAGACATGCTCAAGGTCACACAGCTAATAAAATATAGCATTTCTGTTGTAACTCACTGTCTCTCCTTTGGCAAGGTTCAAAAAAGATAAGTTTCTTCTGTGACAGAGAAAAGAAACTAGCCCAGAGAGACAAGCCCAGGATATTGAAAGATCCAAATGTGTTGGAACCCACAGTTGACTGGGGACCTTCCTTTTAGAAAAACAAGAGAAAGAAATATGGTATTGCATTACTTCATTGTCACCTCAGTAGAGTAAAAGTGAATGCCATTGGAGGGACCCAAGAACTGGGCCTCTAGTTCTCCCCACAGGTAGAAGCAAACAGAATGAATGAGTTCCATCCACACACTTCTCACACTGATGTCACTCTTCTCAACCCTCATGTAAATACTCCTCTTTGATTTTATCTTCTTTTAATTGCCTTTCTTACTCTCTCCTGACACCTAAAATAAAAACGGTAAAGAAATGAATATGAATATAACACAGGCAGAAGAAAAAGAATAGTGCCTTCTATTAGTTTCTGTTGATGAAAAATTAAAAACCTCACATACTGTATGATTTTATTTATATGATTTATTTTGGAAAAGGAAAGACTATAGGAAGAAAAATCAAAGCAGTGGTTGCCAGAGGCTGGCGGTTGGGGCAGAGGATTGACTACAAATGGGTATGAGGGAGCTTCATGGGGTGATGGAAATGTTCTAAAACTTGATTGTGGTGATGGTTACACGACTGTATTCATTTGTCAAAACTCACTGAACTGTAAGCCTAAAATGGATGAATTTCACTGTATGTAATTATACCTCACTGAACCTGATTCTTAAAAAAATAAAAAGCCTTGAATAATTTGAAACAAAATCTGACAGTTGCAAGAGAATATAGATATTGCTTGCTTATGGGTATATATAATTTGCCTATGATAAAATAAAACATATTTCAGTTATAGTGGTAGTCTAGTATATGGGTTTTTTTCTCAAAGAATTGAAGAGCAGTGAGAGCTGTTCAATTAGATTGACACAAGCTTCTGTGGAATTGGGATGAGGGGGATTTCCTTCCAAAAAGTCAAGCTCCCATGAGTTGAATCTTTTCCTCTGCAGTAAAACCACTAGTCAGAATGTCAGTATAACACTGGTGTGATCGTTCGAGGAGTTGGCCTCTGCTAACACCTCTGCCTGTTGCAATACATTTGTAATTAATAAGGGTGAGTTCTCTAAATCTGGACTTCCAATTCCCAGGAGACAATTGTATCTATTCCAAGAGTCCTTTAAAACCAAAAGAAAATGATTACAAATGAAATAATCCATTTAAGATTATTGAATTTGAGGCTTGTCAAAACAAAGAAATGAAGGACCAAACATTACAAATTACTCTTAGTATGCTACATATCAGAAATAAATTCTTTTAACTTGATTTATTAAAATTATAATATCACAATATTATTATTTCTAGGAATACTATTCCCAGAAGAAGCCCCTTGGTGGTGCAAACAGTAAACATCTTCAGCTGCTAACTGACCCAGAGGCACCTCAGAAGAAAGGCCTTCTGAAAAGCCAGTCATTGTAAACTCTATGGAGCACAGTTCTACTCTGACACATGTGGGGTCACCGTGAGTCTGAACCAACTCAACTGCAACTGGTCATCTACTTTGCATTACCCAGAATGTTACCCAACCCCAGTGCCATCGAGTCGATTCTGACTCATAGTGACTCTACAGGACAGAGTAGAACTGCCCCATAGAGTTTCCAAGGAGCTCCTGGAGGATTTGAGCTGCTGATCCTTTGGTTAGCAGCCGTAGCACTTAACCACTATGCCATCAGGGTTTCCACCCAGAATGTTAAAGACAATAAAAGTTAGGTCAAACCTTAAATTTGCTTTACCTCCGAAGAGATTAAAAATTGTTATGTGTTTAAAATGTGTACATTACCACTAATAATAATAACTCACTATCCCCACAAATGGAATCCCTGGAGGTGTAGTGGTTAAGAGCTACGGCTGCTAACCAAAAGGTCCACAGTTCAAATGCACCAGGTGCTCCTTGGAAACCTTATGGGGCAGTTCTACCCCGTCATTTAGGATTGCTATGAGTCGGAATCGACCCAACAGCAATGGGTTGTTTTTTTGTTTGTTTGTTTGTTTTATCCCCACAAATAAATTTTATGAAATTTATCTAATTTTCAGTATATTTTTAGATGAATCCCTCCTTTTGACTTTCATTATCTTTTTTGGTAACCTTAGTCATAATACTTACTTGCTTAGTCACTAAAAACTGCAAAAGTTATAGTAACTTATCTAAACTTCATGATAAGAAATTTTAAATGTTTCAGACTATAAATTGATTCTGAAGAACAGAAAGAAACTATGATGATTACTAATTAAAGCAGCTCCTTGCCAAATGCAGAGTGGTCTGACTTTGTAAATGTGTTTTTAATTCTGTTATTTCAACAGAAAATAGAATATAAACAAAGAAATGCAACTACTTAATGGCCTTATGATTTCACTTCAAAACCAGGTTGCGTATTTTTTTGTTTCTTTAAGTACCAGAATAAGCAGATAACAAGAGCAATGACTCATATGTTTGAATACTATTTTTAATAATGAGCACAAAACTCTAAAAATCATTTTCAAATTGTACTATCAGTCAATAGTCACCCTATTTACTCCTCCTCAAAATTCTAAACAAATTCTTTAATAAAAATTAGCTTCAGATATTGTTAGGTTTTATAAGGACAAATAGTGTACTTCCAAGGAGAAGATGGTTCACCAAAGAAATACAGCAGTTAAGTTTGAAACATGTACACAAATGTGAAAATATCAGTCTGCTCAAAGGGCATGTACTGATGATTGGTGGGCTGAGCAAAGGAAAGAACTGAAAAGCCTCTTGAGTTCCCAAGTTTGGTTAGTAGAAATAATTTTCTAAAATGTTTAACTATACTGCTCCCAATTCAGAAATTTGGAATCAGCATAGCATACTGTTTTTGATGCTATATTTTACTATGCAGTAAGTTATTTTGAACTCTTTGTGTCTAATCTATAAAATAGAGTCAGTGGGTATCTCATAAGATTACTGTGAGAATTAAATTAGAAAATACATGTAAATATACTTGAATATGTACATATATATAAATATAAATATCTGTAAAGCTCTTAGAACAGTATCTAGAATACAGTGTTGCAACCCTACGTGCAACAGAACACTGCTGCTCCTGCACCATCCTCACAATCATTGCTATGCTGGAGCCAGTTGTTGCATTGTTGCAGCCACTGTGTCAATCTATCTTGTTGAGCATCTTTCCCTTTTTCTCTGACCTTCCACTTTACCAAGCATAATGTCCTTCTCCAAGGACTGGTCACTCCTGATAACATGTCCTAAGTATGTGAGACAAAGTCTCACTATCCTTGTTTCTAAGGAGCATTCTGGCTGTACTCCTTCCAAGACAGATTTGTTCGTTCTTCTTACAGTCCATGGTATGTTCAATATTCTCCACCAGCACCACAATTCAAAGGTGTCAATTCTTCGGTCTTCCTTATTCATTGCCCCGCTTTTGCATGCATATGAAGCGACTGAAAACACTATGGCTTGGGTCAGGTGCACCTTAGTCTTCAAGGTGACATCTTTGCTTTTCAACACTTTAAAGAAGTCTTTTGCAGCAGATTTGCCCGACGTAGCGTGTCATTAGAATATAGTAAAGCACACAGTAAGTATTCCTAAACATTAGCTATTATGTTGCTATTATTGTTGTTGTTTTAATAGTAGCTACAATTTTTGGAGAATTTACTATTTTCCAGAAACTTACATACTTTAGTTTTCCTTATCTGTGCAAAGGAGTAGCATTATCCATTTTCCAGATCAGAAAATTGAGCCGAAAGAGCCCAAGTTACTTGTCCAAGGGCATGTTGGCCTAGACCAAGCCTGAATTCACACAAAGATCTGTCTAAAGTCAGAGTCTGAGCTCTGTCCACTCTCCCATGTTAGCAGCAGAACCACCTGTCCTTCATCTTCACACATGGAAAAGAATAAACAAGATGTTCTTGACTCAAAGCAGTACAATGAAGCATAAGTTTTAAAAAAAGTCAAAATCCGAAGTCTTAGAATACAGTGCCATAGTCTCACTAAAAATATCCATGTTTATTCTCTCATGAGTCAGATAATTAACGCTGAGACATCTCACATAAAAGCATGTGCTAACAAACCAAAAACCAAACCCAGTGCCGTCGAGTCGATTCCGACTCATAGCGACCCTACAGCGGTGCAATAAATTTTTAAATAAGTTTTAAGTTTTTAAAATGAAATAAATGTTAAACATAGTTAAAAGTGTGTTCTGGTCAATTATTAGCAGAATAACTAACAAGAAGGACTGTAGCTTAGTGGCCTCATAAGTAAATGGTCAGAGATAAAGAAGAAAGAACTCAGTGTTTCTGTATTTTAAAATCCTCATCTGAGCAGTGGTGATATACAACCAGCCTTTCCCATAAGGCTCTCGGAAAATTACTCCTTACAACCTGCTCTTGCTAGTCCCATAGCATTTATTTCCTGTACCACGTATTTCTTCTTCTTCCAGGTGTCATTAAGTCGGTTCTAACCCATGGCAACCCCGTGTGCGTCAGAGTTGTAGAAGTGTGCTCCAAAGGGTTCCAACGGCTGATTTTTCACCAGTAGATCACCAGGACTTTCTCTCAGTGAGACTCTGGGTGGGCTCAAACCTTCAACCTTTTAGTTAGCAGCTGAGCACATTGACCATTCGCACCACCTAGGGACTCCATAAAACATATAGATTATGATTTATATTTCTCTTGAGTTGCTTTTTGTTTATACATCTTATTTTCCAATGAATGAGACAGTGTGGCAGATTATCACATTATTTTGCACTTCCCTTAAACTGGAGTTCAGAGCACGTTTGAGTGCAATTAAATCTAACCAAATTCTAGATAGAAGGTGGTCATTATCACTGTATCACTGTGCTCATGACCATCAATCCCCATAGGTAGTCATATTAAAAGGCACAGAAATGATTTAAACCAGTGAGAATGGACCACTAAAAACATAAAATGAGGAAGAAAAGCAGGTGTTTAATGTGCTATGCTGGACTCATTGGACAGTTCTCAAAAGGCACAAAGACATGGAGTCAAGTCACTCAGTATCGAAAAAAGCACCAGAAGATTTTGTCTTGCTGGCCAATATGTCCAAAAGGATTTTTGCAAAAAGAAGAAAACAGCACTGTGTTTAGTAAAAAAAACAGTTTGTCCTCAGGACAATTTCTCATTCTCAATTGGTTTGAGCTTTCCAGGTCAAACTAGCTGAAATAGAAAGTCCTTAAATGGCTCTAATTCAAGAGCAATAACCTGAGTAATTTATGGTTTGTTGTCCAAGAGTTCAAAATGGGAAGGGTAAGCAACTATACTTTCAACCTAAAACGGGAGAGAGGGGTGAGGGGAGAGGGGATGACATCTACATCATCAGTGCCACTATGTCCAGACATTAGCAAGGTATGAAATGTGCACATTGCTGGTTAGCATACAATGTTACGAGGTGCAGATTCCTGAACGCAGTCAATGTGGGAATCTGGGCTCAAATCTGACACATTAGCGTGGAGTTGGTGTAACTCCAATCACCATAGCTCCTTACTATGACATCTTTCATCATACTCATCAAGGAAGAAGAGGAGAATACATGTGGTCACCAGATTCATTTTGTTTTTGAAAGAAAGCTGCATCCTTTAATTACCCCTTACCATCTTATTGCTCCAATTATTACTGAAACTTTGAAATAATTCTTACTTGACATAGGCTTTTTAATCAAGAACAAACAAGACCACACAGCTTCCTGATTGATATATTAAAAACATATGCTTATTATGATAAATACCCTCATGGAAAAAAAAAGTTTCAGAGAAAGGCCAAACTAAGTGATGAAACTAGTCTCAAGTCTAGCCCATTTCCATTTATCACCTTTTCTACAGTTGCTCCTCTTCATTATATCAAGCTCAAATCAGGCTCTTCCTCTCATGGGGGTCCAAGCACACCCAAACACAACACGGCCCATTCCTGTACCATCCTCACGATCACTTATGGATCAGACCTTTGTGATCCACAGGGTTTTCAGTGGCTAATCTTCAGTTTGTCATACTGTGGGGGCATGCGTGGTGCAGTGATACTGGAAGCTATGCCACCGGTGTTCAGATACCATTGGGGTCACCCATGGTGGACAGGTTTCAGCTGAGCTTTCAGGCTAAGACTAGGACAAAGGACCCAGCAGTCTACTTCTGAAAAGAACTAGCCAGTGAAAACCTTATGAATAGCAGCAGAACATTGTCCGAAAAAGTGCCGGAAGATGAGCCTCCCAGGTTGGAAGGCTCACAAAAGATAGCTGGGGAAGAGCTGCCTCCTCAAAGTAGAGTTGACCTTAATGACGTAGATGTAGTCAAGCTTTCAGGACCTTCATTTGCGGATGTGGCATGGCTCAAAATGAGAAGAAACGGCTGAAAACATCCATTAATAATCAGAATCTGGAATGTACAAAGTATGGATCTAGGAAAACTAGAAATCATCAAAAATGAAATAGAACAAATAAACATCAATATCCTAGGCATTAGTGAGCTCAAATAGTCTGGTATTGGCCATTTTGAACCGGATAATCATACAGTCTACTATGCCGGGAGTGACAAAGAGGAATGGTGTTGCATTCATCATCAAAAAGAACATTTCAAGATCTATCCTGAAGTACCACACTGTCAGTGATAGAATAATACCCATATGCCTACAAGGAAGACCAGTTAATATGACTATTATTCAAATTTATGTACCAACTACTACAGCCAAAGATGAAGAAATTGAAGTTTTTATCAGCTTCTGCAGTCTGAAATTGATCAAACATGCCATCAGAATGCACTGATAATTACTGGTGATTGAAATGTGAAACCTGGAAACAAAGAAGAAGGATCGGTAGTTGGAAAATATGGCCTTGGCAATGGAAACAATGCCAGAGATCAAATGTTAGAATTTTGCAAGACCAATGACTTCTTCATTGCAAATACCTTTTTTCACCAACATATATGGCAGCCGTACCTCACCAGATGGAATACACAGGAATCAAATTGACTACATCTGTAGAAAGAGATGATGGAAAAACTCAATATCATCAGTCAGAACAAGACCAGGGGCTGACTGTGGAACAGACTATCAATTGCTCATATGCAAGTTCAAGTTGAAACTGAAGAAAATCAGAAAAAGTCCACAAGAGCCGAAATATGATCTTGAGTATATCTCACCTGAATTTAGAGACCATCTCAAGAATAGATTTGATGCATTGAACACTAATGACCACAGACCAGAAAAGTTGTGGAATGACATCAAGGACATCATACATGAAAAAAGCAAGAGGTCATTGAAAAGGCAGAAGGCAAAAGACCAAAATGAATGTAAAAGGATGCCCTGAAACTTGCTCTCAAACGTCGAGCAGCTAAAGCAAAAGGAAGAAATGATGAAGTAAAAGAAGTGAACAGAAAGTTTCAAAGGGCAGGTTGAGAAGACAAAGTATTACAATGACATGTGCAAAGAGCTGGAGATGGAAAACCAAAAGGGAAGAACAGGCTCAGCATTTCTTAAACTGAAAGAACTGAAGAAGAAATTCAAGCCTTGAGTTGCAATAGTGAAGGATTCTATGGGGAGAATATTAAATGACACAGGAAGCATCAAAAGAAGATGGAGGGAATACACAGAGTCATTATACCAAAAAGAATTAGTTGACAGTCAACTATTTCAAGAGGTAGCATATGATGAGGAGCCGATGGTACCAAAAGAAGAAGCTCCACTGAAGGCATTGGCAAAAAACAAGGCTCCAGGAATTGATGGAATATCAATTGAGATGTTTTAACAAACAGATATAGCGCTGGAAGTGCTCACTCATCTATGCCAAGAAATTTGGAAGACATCTTCCTGGCCAATCAACTGGAAGAGATCCATATTTATGCCTATTCCCAAGAAAGGTGATCCAACTGAATGCAAAAACTATAAAAGAAAGGTGATCCAACTGAATGCAAAAACTATAGAACAATATTATTAATACTACAAGCAAGCAAAATTTTGCTGAAGATCATTCAAAAGCAGCTGCAGCAGTATATTGACAGGGAACCGCCAAAAATTCAGGCCGGATTCAGAAGAGGACATGGAAGCAGGGATATCATTCCTGATGTCAGATGGATCCTGGCTGAAAGCAGAGAATACCAGAAGGATGTTTGCCAGTTTTTTGTTGACTATGCAAAGGCATTTGACTGTGTGGATCATAACAAACTATGAATAACACTGCGAAGAACGGGAATTCCAGAACACTTCATTGTGCTCATGAGGAACCTGTACATAGATCAAGAGGCAGTTGTTTGGACAGAACAAGGGGATACTGATTGGTTTAAAGTCAGGAAAGGTGTGCGTCAGGGTTGTATTCTTTCACCATACCTATTTAATCTGTATGCTGAACAAATAATACGAGAAGCTGGACTATATGAAGAAGAATGGGGCATCAGGATTAGAGGAAAACTCATTAACAACGTGCGTTATACAGATGACACAACCTTGCCTGCTGAAAGTGAAGAGGGCTTGAAGCACTTACTGATGAAGATCAAAGACCACAGCCTTCAGTATGGATTACACCTCAACAAAAATCCTCACAACTGGACCAATAAGCCACATAATGATAAATGGAGAAAAGACTGAAGTTGTCAAGGATTTCATTTTACCTGGACCCACAATCAACAGCCATGGAAGCAGCAGTCAAGAAATCAAAAGATGCATCGCATTGGGCAAATGTGCCGCAAAAGACTTCTTAAAAATGTTGAAAAGCAAAGATGTCACCTTGAAGACCAGGTGCGCCTGACCCAAGCCATGTATTTTCAATCACATCATATACATGTGAAAGCTGAACAATGAATAAGGAAGACCAAAGAAAAATTGATACCTTTGAATTGTGGTGTTGAATATTGAATATACCATGAACTGCCAAAAGAATGAACAAATCTGTCTTGGAAGAAGTACAACCAGAATGCTCCTTAGAAGCAAGGATGGCAAGACTGCATCTTACGTACTTTGGACATGTTGTCAGGAGGGATCAGTCCCTGGAGACTGACATCATGCTTAGTAAAGTACAGGGTCACTGGAAAAGAGGAAGACCCTCAACAAGATGGACTGACAGAATGGTTACAAGAATGGGCTCAAGCATAACAACGGTTGTAAGGATGGCACAGGACCAGGCAGTGTTTCATTCTGTGGTACATAAGGTCACTGTGAGTTGGAACCAGCTCAACAGCACCTAACAACAATTTTCAGAAGTAGATCACCAGGCCTTTCTTCCTAGTCTGTCTTAGTCTGAAAGCTCCTTTGAAACCTGTTCAATATCATAGCAATATGCAAGCGTTCATTGACAGACAGGTAGTGGCTGCGGATAAGGTAGATTTACTGGGACTCTAACCCAGTCTCCCACACAGAAGATGAGAATCCTACCACTGAATCACTTAGTGTGCTGAATAGGACTTGGATGGCATGTGTGATTTCTCTTAGTATATCTCAGTTTGCTCTAGAAGATCCCGAGTATGATTCTGACCTCAGTCATGCCATACTCCAAGAGTGAGAATTGTAGAACCAAGAAGAAGAAAAATTCAGTTGTGACACAACTTGGATAATTTAGGACATGACAAGCAGGTCTACAGCCAGATGTCATCTACCTTTTTGAGTTTCCTGCCTGAAAATTTTCAAGCTTAACCAGACAGTATTGAAGAGCAGCTGGAAAAAAACTCTAGATACTGAGTTGAGAATTTCAATGCATAACATTAAAAATCACATGTAAAGTATGCGTAAAATAATAGGAAGAATCACATCAATTGGGGAAAATCCACACATACTTTTGTACAAAAGCATATAGAGAGAAATTTGAGATCCAACAGAACAGAATAATGACCTAGAAAAGCCTAAAATGGAAGAAGAAAAAGGAAAAAAGGAAAGGAACAAGAAATAAAAGAAGAAAAAAAAAATAGAAGGCAGGAAAGATAGCAGGACGAAAAGGCAATAGCTAAAGACGTAAGAAGGGGAGAATAAAGATCAGTGGCTAAGTTTGTAAACAATATTTTATTTTGTAAACTTTGCAAGGTTACAAAGTTTTCAAAAGTTTTAGTTGCGGATTTCTCTTCTGTTTTATGTTTTACTTCATATATTACTAAAAACTGAAGAAAGCTCAGACTTATAGGCTGAGAAACTGAAAACTGATGAGACTCTTGACTGGTCTGGAGGAATCAAATTGTAAGAGAGCCAGTTAGTTGAGGAGCAAGAGGCAAGGAACCTCAAAGTGGCATAGTTGGCGGGCCATGGGAATTGTGTAATTGTACCATGTCAGAGCTGGAGACATAGTTTGGAAGTGTCCCAGAGAGAGAATTTTTGCAGTTATGAGAATGAATTGATGCACCAAACATAGTCCACACTCAGTAAATATCCATTAGAATAAACTGAATAGAAGTGGGTAAAAAACAAACAGACAAAAGCAGGAAGCTAAGGGCAGAGCCTTAAGAGATGCCATCAGCTGTGAAAATAAGCCAACCAAAGAGACCTAGAAGCAATTCTGAAAGAGGAAGAAGGCAGAAAATGAAACTATGGTGTCAAGGAAGCCAAATTAAGAATATTTAAAAGAGGACATGGTCATTAGTATCAAACAAAAGGAGTAATGTAAGGAAACTGGGTTATATCTTTTGGGAGAAACTGTGTTCCAAAATGTTCTCTGGAAAGAATATCATCCTTAAAATTTTCTGAAAACTCTGTGACTGAGACTTAATAAACTGAAACAATTTATGGTACCAACAGTCTACATCAACTATGCAAATTCAGTTAAGGGCAATTTCAGCTAAAAAAAAAAAGTAAAAACTGTTGAAAAGGAGAAAACGGGAAAAATGTAAAGAAAAAAATTTCTAATGGGGAAAAAATATTTGGGGTTTTGATTAATTTTATGGCATCATGCTGCTGCATCTTTCTCTTCTGCTTTTTCCAGAAGAGGAAAAAAAAAAAAAAAAAGGAGCATTTTTTTTTTTTTTTTTTTAATCCCAAAGTGCCAGAAACTAAGGCCTTCCTTGTGAATACATAGAAGTATATCTGGGATCCTTGGGCGATGGGCTTCAGAAGGTCTGTGGCCCCCTAAACTCCCTAAAATAGCATTCCTTTCTTGTTGTTCATGTGTGGAAGAAGGTCCATGGTTTCCATCAAAGAACATGTTATACTAGAAATGTCAAGACCAATTTTTCTAGAGAAAGTAATACTTTTGGCCACTAGGAGAAAATGTTTAAAGATGTTTTGATGGCAAGCTGGGCTAAGGGCAGAGCACATCCTTACTCCTCCTTTCACTTTCCCTTCCATCTCAGTGAAAGTAATGCTGTCTCCTGAGTTTTCTCTGTGCTCTAAATCACACCTCACATTTCTTCTCAGTCTCCTTTGTCCCATTAATATTGGCATTCCCAGGACTCTAATTCAGTCCCTTTCTCTTCTTACTTTATGTATTCTATCTGGCTGATCTCTATTCTACCTGGCTGATCTCTATTCTATCTGGCTGATCTTTATCCTATCTGGCTTCAACCAATTTCTACAGGATAGTCATAGGGTTTGGAAACACAGGTGACTGTATAAGAAATGATTTATTGATAGTACATTATGATACATGACAAAATATTATTATCTGGTGTTTTGAGAATGTATGGCCACCTGTATAAATTTATGGTTTCCAAATCTATCTCAAGCCAAGAATGCTTTCCTGAGCTGGATGTGATTTTTCAGACTGTGCACAGCCTAAAGAATATCTCCACTTGGCATCCCCCAGATACTTCCCACATAACACGTCCATATATAACCTCACCATTTCCCGACCACCACTACCTCCTCCTCTGTTCCCCATCTTAGGAAACGGTGTCCCCAACAGCTTCCAGATTTCTAGGACTTATCCTCAGCATGCCTCTTTTCTTCTCTACTTCCCCACCAATGGTCACAACTCTATCTAAAACTCATAAAAACTTTTCAAGTCTGCCCCTCTAACATATTTCCACTGGTATTGGCTGAGTTTAAGCACCTATTATTCCTTGCTTGAACTATTGCATCAAGGGTTCTCCACTGGTCCCCCTACCTTCATTCTCACCTCCTTCTAATCCTTCCTCCTTGCTCCTATCAAAGTCTTTATAAAATGGAATCTGATTGTGATAATCTACCATTTGAAACTCTCCCATAGCTCCAGTTGCTGAGCAATATAGCCCAAATCCCTTGGCCTGGCATATGAGATCTTCATCATCTACCTTTTCAGCTTCATATCCTTGATGTTACAGTCACACCAATATACCTAACCTTTCTCAAATGTGTCTTGATCCCTCTGCTTGGATTTCCCTCCCTGATCCTTGCTGGTGATGAGAAACTATCCTTTCCCACTACCACTACCACCACCCCTCTGAGTTTGAACTTCTTTCTTCTGTGCTTTGAGAGCAGCCTATATCATTATGGCAGTATATTACAACTGTTTGTTTAAAATCTCTTCCCTACCAGATTGTGAGCTCCCAAGGGCCACTTATTTATTAATCTTCATATCCCTAGCACCTAGCATCCAACAATTATTTGTCCAATGGCAAAACGATAGGTGGGAGAAGGAAACTAGGTTGTTTGGAATTTGTATTTTGTGATAACTTTAAGGCCTTATATAACAGGTACTGTATTAGCTCCTAACCCAGCTGAAGCACAGAAGGTTTAACTGGTACAGAACCATGGAGACCATACGTGGCAAGACTTATATTCAGGCACTGGCAATGAGGAAAAAGACCACCTCTGGGTAGTAAGAGGAAGTCCAGACTGGCAGGCTATTCAGAGTATCCTAAATTTATTTCTCCAAGAAAGAATTTCATGAAGGGGTGGGGTCATCAGCAAGATGTAACAGGGTGCTTTGTCACATGGATAGTCCACAGCAATATTCTGAAAAGGCCTGTATTTTGAGATTCTGGTAGAGGATAATCACTATCAAAATGGGCTCTGAGCAGGAAATAGTGCCCAATTTTAGAGATGAATTAGCAAGGCAGGCCTGGTAGGACTGGGTTCTCAACAGATTATCAGACTTGGGATCAGGCCCAGGGAAACACGGTGGATTTCACTACAATATCTAGGTTAGGAGGACCTTGGTGTCAGAGACACAGCTGAACTATGGGCAAAGTCAGAGCAGAGGACCAGCAAGGATGACTTGAGGCTAAGACATGGGAGTATTGAGCTAGAGCTGTTAAAATTCTATCAAAGGTAGGATTGATCCAGAGTCTGAGGCAGAGGAGAGTGAGGCTAAGAAATTCCTCTGACATGAGGAGAAGAGCTGTGGTCAGAGGGTCAGGTAGGCCCTAGAAATAGCTGTAGGATATTGCATTTGGGAAAGTTGGATATTCTCCAAGGCCCAAGTTTGTTACTTATATAAGATACTCTTCTATTGGCAATTTTTCTAATAAAACCTTAGTTATTCCAAGGAAACATAAGATTTTTCTCTTTTATAGTATAACTGATTAAATTTAAGATATCTTAAAAATCAGACTAAATGGTATTTGGTTTTTTACTTCTTATTTCTAAAACTGAGAAATAAAATTCTGAAAAAAACAATTAGTTTCACTAAATACCTTCAAGAAGCATAAAATTAAAAGTTGTTGGACAATAAATGTTGATGAAAATGTAGAGAAATTGAAACCCTTATCCACTGCTTGTAGAAATCCAAACTAGTACAATTGTTGTGGAAAACAGTTGGAAGGTTCCCCAAAAAGTTAAATAGAGAACTACATATGACCCAGAAATTCCAATCTAGGTATATAACCAAAAGAATTGAAAGCAGGAATGGAATTAGACACATATATGCCAATGTTCATTGCAGCACTATTCACAATTGCCAAAAGGTGGAAACAGCCCAAATGTCCATTAACAGATAAATGGATAAACAAAATGTGGTCCATATACACAGTAGGATAGTACTCAGACATAAAGAGAAATAAGTTCTGATCCATGCTACAACAGGGATGAACCCTGAAAACATTATGCTAACAGAAGTAAGTCAATCACAAAAAGACAAATATTGTATGATCTCAGTTGTATGAAATATCTAGAATAGGCAAATGTATAGCAGCAGAGTGAGGGGGAAAGAGGGAGTCACTGTTTAGGAAGCACTGAGTTTCTATTTATGGTGATGGAAAATTTGACAACCAATATTGGTGATGATTGTACTACATAATTAACTGATGTCACTAAATTGTACATGTGAAAAATATTAAATTGGTAAATGCTGTGTTATATGTATTTTTATGATAATCAAATTAAAAAAAAAAAAAAAGGCTGTTGAAGCAGAATCTCAGCACCCTTTAGCCAAGGCATTTTATATTTCCAGGGCTCATCAGTGGTGAGTCAGGGTCAAGTAGGAGATGGGTCTCACCTGGAGGCTGGGAAGCTGAGCTTAGGATCTCCTGCTTTATTTGAAAAATCTGAAAGGGTTTTGATGCTAAATTAAAGTTTTAAAAAGAACTCACCAAATATAACTTTTTCAAATATAACTTTATAGGTAAAGAAATTATGGTCCAGAGAAGTTAAGTAAAATTTCAAAAACTATCCCTAGTTGATGGCAGACATTTGATAACACCACAGAAGAGAAAGGAAAAAGAGCAGCCACACATTCTCTAGGAGCTTTCCATCCAGAAAATCAGTGGCCAATTCCCATGTTCAGGAAATATACAGAGTGGTATAAAATATTAAATGAAGACATAACTAGAGAGGTATGTACATCTATACAGATCAAAGTAAATATCTTCAGCCTTATACACTAAAGAAAACTCAAATATAGTGTTATAAAAAAAAAAAACTAAAAAGCCTATTGCTGTCAAGTCAATTCCAACTCAAAGCAACCCTATAGGACAGACTAGAACTGCCCCATATGGTTTCCAAGGAGTGCCTGGTGGATTTGAACTGCCGACCTTTTGGTTAGCAGCAGTAGCTCTTAACCACTACACCACCAGGGTTTCCATAATGTGGTAAATGGTCCTATACATATAAAATTTCAAAAATAATTTTAGCTGAGTAGACCAGTAAAGGTGTATTCAAGAAAACAAAAGCTATTTTTTATCTTTTCAAACAAAAGGGAATTTGGTGCAGGGAATTGGTTACATAGATGAGGGGAAAGCTAAGAATTCCAGCAAAGACTGTGAGGTTTTCCCAATATTATCAATAGCAAGAAGCATTACCACTCGTTGGGCTGAAGGGTCAACAGGAGGAAGTGGTGTTATGAGCACACAGCGGGAGCTGGACCAGAAAGGGACTTCCAGCAGGGGCTGGGCCCACAGAGGGAGTCTGCCCAGTGAGACCTGAAATTCTGGAGGAGATTCAGTGCTACTCCTTCCAAAAAAACCACAAAAACTCTTTTTCAGGGTAAGAAAAAGTCAAGTTAAATTAGGAAGTGACTCTTCCCCAACTCCACCCCATCTCTCTGTTTTTTGCTTACAATCTGATTCATCTTCACCCCCGGAGGCACCTCTGAGAGTAGAGAGGTTTTCAGCCCATTCTCCAGAAAAAGAAAGCAATCCAGTGGTGCTGATCTGAGCCAACTGCTCAAATCCTTTGAAGTTAGGAATAATGACATTCGGAGTGAGCCATCACAAGACAGAATGATCCCAAAAAGCATGGTTCCTGAGCATAATGAAAACACCAAGTTTAAAAATGATGACTGACTGTGCAGACAAATTTCCTTCCAAGTTCTGCTTCGCTTAATTAATCCTTTTCTTCACTCTGACATAAAGTGGACTCTGAAAGGAATATTTCAAACCTACACAGTCAATTGCCTGCTTTGACCCAGCAAAAAGCATAATCTAGAAAGACAGGAAAGATAAGTTAACTCTGCTTTACTGGTGGGGTGATTTTGGAAACCCACTGTTCTATCTATTCCTTGAGAGCTGAGGAGAATACCACAAAGGGTCTCTGCCTTTGGGTTAATCTGTCTGGGGAATATGCAACAAGGGAGCATGGATCCTCACTTTCAAGCTCACCCTGACATGTGGAGGTTTTCCAGCATTTCAGAACCTCACTCACTCCAGCACATACTTTCTGTGGTGTCAGCTGTCAGTGGTCCAGGTGACAGACAGGAGCTGAACCACCTCTGAGCCAGCCAAGCCTGAGGAAAGAGAAGCAGATGTTGGATTCTAAATTTGTCCCTTCTTCCTTTCAGCTCATACTCCTACCTGGACAACCAGGCTCCCTTAATCTATCCCTCTTCCCTCCTTCATCTATTCATTCATTTAATAAACACTTATTGATTTTTTTTTTATTGATTACCTACTGTATGCCAGGCACCATTCAAGGCACTCGAACTTGAACAAGCAACAATCTCTGCCTCTGTGGCACTTACATTTTACTCTAGGGTGACAAACAAATAAGTAAAATATACAGTTTGTCCAATGATGATATGGTGTTACGGAAATAAAAATAATAAAGTAGGGAAAGATCGTGTGGCTTTCCATGGTGAGGGCACTGCAATTTTTAAAAAGGGGTCCAGGGAAGATCTTTCTGTCAAGAAGAACTTTTGAGCAAAGATCTGAAGTAGATTAGAAAGCGAGCCATACAGATGTTTTAGAAAGGAGACTCCTGTCAGAAAAAAATAACAAGTGCAAAGATATTGGAGCAGGACTATGCATGACATACACCAGGAACAGCATGGAGCCCACTATGGCTGGAGTGGAGTGAGGGAAGGGAAAGGGTGGTGGTAGGAGACAAAGACAGAGAGAAAGCAGTGGATGAGGCAGCAGAAAGATCAAATAAAGAGGCTATTGCCATAAACCAAGAGAGAGATGACGGTGACTTAAACCAGGGTAGGAGTGGCAGAGTCCCCTGGTGGTAAGACAAGCCTAGAGTCATTTTCTTAAAATCATCGTCTTCTCAGGACAGTCCCTCACCCAGCCCATTTCCTGAAATTGTTTTTCTCCTCAGAACTTCTTTGAAAAGAAACAGCCACCAGCTAGCCGGAACTGACTGAAATCAGCCCCGCCCTCCATATTGGTAAATTTTCTGCCCCTGGGTGGAGAGTTAACATACTAATTAACACAAATGGCTAACTTTCTCCTGCAAGGGAAATCAAACACAGGCCCTAGAAAATGCTTACTCATTCTAGAACATTCTACACCTGCTGCACAACATTTTGTATTTTGTAACTGACTTTGCCTGTGTAAACCAGCCTCAGCAAGCTGCCTGTGAGCAGTCTTGGAAGGCTCTTAGCCCCATCTGTCTCCTTGCTTGGACAATCAACAAGGTTGCCTTTCATTCTCCCCAACACAACAGAGAATCCCAGGCAGAGCAGGAGAAAAATGCAGAACAGAATTCAAATTCACATAAAAAGACTAGAGTTAATGGTCTGACAGAAACTGGAGGAACCCCTGAAACTATGGCCCCTAGATGCTCCATTAACCCAGAACTGAAACCATTCCTGAAGCCCACTTCTCAGACAAAGATTAGATAGGACTATAAAACAAAAAATAATACACTCAAGGAATGTGCTTCTTTGTTCAGTCAGATATACAAGACCAAATGGGCAGCTTCTGTCCAGAAGCAGCATGAGAAGGCAGGAAGGGACAGGAACTGGTCAAAGAAACAAAGGGAACCCGGGGTAGAAAGGGGGAGTGTGCTGTCACATTGTAGGAATTGCAACCAATGTCACAAAACAATATGTGTATAATTTTTGAATGAGAAATTAACTTGAGCTGTAAACTTTCACCTAAAGCACAATTAAAAAAAAAAAAAAAAACCCACTGCCATCAAGTCAATTCTGACTCATAGCAAACCTACAGGACAGAGTAGAACTGTCCCATAGGGTTTCCAAGGAGTGCCTGGTGGGTTTGAACTGCCAACCTTTTGGTTAGCAGCCTAGTTCTTAACCATTACGCCACCAGGGTTTCCTAGCTACATATACAAGGATTAAAATTCTAAGGAGATGATAAATACCAACATAAGATAAACTAATCTAGAGAAGTAGAGCTAAGTTAAAGCTGTGTGAATCTACAGGGCTTAGTACCACTAAAAGATAAAATGATCAGAAAGTTCCACCTGAGGATTCAGGGAGAAAAAAGCTAGTTTGCCAAAAGGATCAGTAAATGTTTGGAAATCAGATCCCTACAGAACTTCCAGTATATAACTTGGGATCAAATTATACTTAATCTCATGATCTGCAGACCACCAGCATGGGCATCGCCTGTAAGCTTGTTAGAAATGCAGAATCTCAGGCCAACCCCAGGCCCAGAAGACTGGTGAAGGAGGAATTTGGAAGGAAGTGCATAAACCCTTAATCAAGTCCAGTCACAGACTAGCTACCAGTAAAGAAATGGAAATTATAGTCAAAGAGCAATAACTCAATTTTGGTAACGAGAATTTCCAGATGCATGGAAAATATGAGCTTTAGAGGACTTCACAAATATTAACATTTCTGCAAAAAGCTTCAGTGGCCATGAATTGCACTTGCTTGAATAGCACTGAATTTTAACCATCTCCTACAGAATGAACTTCAGCCCAACCAAGCCCAGGAGCAGAATCTAAGAACTAAGTGTTCTAAGACAAACCTACACATGTGCTCTTGCTGTTCTGAAAGTGTTTTCTGGAGAGATCTCTTTCTTTTACACCACAGTGTTGAGTAAGGGGGTGGGAAAGTCATATTATTATCCCATATATTCCTTTTGTCCAACCACAATTACAGGGAAGCTCACAGCATGTTACATGAACCTTTCATCGAGGTTGAAGCTGAAAAATTTAAGTTGCACAATAGTAAAATGGGCCTCTACAGCCACTCGATCAAGGGAATTCAACCTCAAACCAACTTACTTAAGGTGCTTGTGCCATCTATGCCAACTGCCAACAACACTGAAGACTTTAGACACACATACATGTGGAAGCCTTGCAAAACAACCAGAAAAAAATACCCTTAAAACATTTAATAAGTACTAACCTCATGTCAACCCTGATGGCATAGTTGTTAAGAGCTATGGCTGTTAACCAAAAGGTCAGCAGTTCAAATCCACCAGGCACTCCTTGGAAACTCTATAGGGTGGTTCTACCCTGTCCTGTAGGGTTGCTATGAGTCAGATCAACTAGATAGCAACAGGTTTGGGTTTTTTGTTTGTTTGTTTTTTGGTTTAACCTCATGTCAAGAAGCCCTGCTGGAGTAATACTTAAGCAGCTGGCTGCTAACCAAAAGGTTGATGGGTCAAACCCATAAGCTGCTCTACAGGAGAAAGATGTAGCAGCCTACTTCCATAAAGATTACAGCATAGGAAACCCTACGGGGCAGTTCTACTCTGTCCTATATGGTCAAACCATGAGTTAGAGTCCATTCAATGGCACACAACAACAACCACCTCACATCAGGCACTGTGCTAAGCACATTTTGTGCACTTTCACATTTGACCTTCAAATGTAGTGCCTTTAAAGGTTATGAGTATTCATAATACCACCATTTTATAGATGAGAGAACCTAGACTCAAAAAAGTTCAAAGGCACACAGTAAGTGTAGAACCAGAATTCAAACTTAGGCCACCTGACTCCAAAGCCTTATACTTAATTACTAAAGGGCTCTGCTTCTCATTATTATCTGCCCAACTCCCCAACATAAAGTATAACGATGACAGAATTTATGACAGCCTCATTCACCAACTACTTAACGAGGGCCTTCTTGCCTGGGCAAGTGCCTACTTGCAAAAAAACTTGATAAGAGTACTTCTTTCTGCTGTCTACTACGCATGTGAAATCACTGTAATTGATGTGGAAAATGTAGACTTGCCTTTTACAGGGCTGATTTAGACCCTTCAGCACATTCTGTACCAAAAATGAAGTAGAACCATCTGCCTTTTCAAAGCCACTTGGCTGGTGAACTTGGACTTCCAACTGTTCCCCTCACAAGGTAGATACGTGGAAGCAGAGGCTGCAATGTGGAGGATGCTTCTGTGAGAACACAGCAAGGCACCAAGGGAAGAACCAAGGCAATTTGGGTAGAAACAGCAGTCACTGTAAGGAGCAAACATTCAGCCTCCAGAAACATTCTCTTCAGTCCTAAAGAGACTTCTACCGAACTGTTACTAAGTCCTAGGGAAGGGTGAGGGGGTGCCCACTCCCTGAGAGATGGAAAATCAACAGCCAGCCATAGTCCAGGCTTCCAAGAGTGCTACAAGTGGCAGTGGCGGATTTATATGTCAGCAGTAAGCCAGCTTGCCACCCAGATGCTATTATTGGACCAGGATAGAACTTGGTGTCTGGCTAGTACAGCTGCCAAATACACCTTGCCAGTGACAGCAGGTGCTGGCAGCCGCTCTGACTGCTGCCCCAGCACTCTCTGGAAAAGACGAGAGTGCAAGAAAATATTGCTGTTGTTAGGTGCCACCGAGCTGATTCCAACTCATTGCAACCCTATGTGCAACAGAACAAAATACTGCCCGGTCCTGCGCTATCCTCACAGTCCTTGCTATGCTTAAGCCCATTGTTGCAGCCACTGTGTCAGTGCATCTCACTGAGAGTCTTCCTCTTTTTCACTGAGGCTCTACTTTACCAAGAACGATATCCTTCTACAGGGACTGGTCCCTCTTTATAACATGCCCAAAGTACTTGAGATGAAGTCTTGCCATCCTCTCTTCTAAGGAGCATTCTGACTGTACTTCTTCCAAGACAGATTAGTTCATTCTTCTGGCAGTCTAGGGTATATTAAATATTCTTTGCCAACACCATAATTCAAATACATCAATTTTTCTTCAGTCTTCCTTATTCATTGTCCATGGCTTGGGTCAGGTACACCTTAGTCCTCAAAGTGACATCATTATTTTTCAAAACTTTAAAGAGGTCTTTTGAAGCAGATTTGGCCAATGCAATACATCGTTTGATTTCTTGACTGCTGCTTCCATGCTTGATGTTGATTATGGATCCAAGTAGAATGAAATACTTAACAACGTCAATATTTTCTCCACCTATCACAATATTGCTTATTGGTCCAGTTGTGAGGATTTTTCTATTCATCATGTTGAGGTGCAATCCATACTGTATGTAGTCTTTGATCTTCATCACTAGGTGCTTCAAGTCTTCTTCACTTTCAGCAAGCAAGGTTGTGTCATCTGCATATCACAGCTTGTTAATGAGTCTCCCCCCAAACCTGATGCCCTGTTCTTCTTCACATAATCCAACTTCTCATATTATTTGCTCAGCATACAGACTGAATAAGTACAGTGAAAGGATACAACCCTGATGCACACCTTTCCTGACTTTAAACCACGCAGTATCCCCTTGTTCTGTTCAAATGGCTGCCTCTTGGTCTATGTACAGGTCCTTTATGAGCACAATTAAGTGTTCTGGAATTCTCATTCTTTGCAACATTATCAATAATTTGTTATGATCCACAGTGGAATGCCTTTGCATAGTCAATACAACACAGGTAAACATCTTTCTGGTATTCTCTGCTTTCAGCCAAGATCTATTTGACATCAGCAGTGATATCCCTTGTTCCACATCCTCTTTTGAATCTGACTTGAATTTCTGGCAGTTCTCTGTTGATGAACTGCTACAATCACTTTTGAATGATCTTCAGCAAAATTTTACTTGTGTGTGATATTAAAGATATTGTTTGATAATTTTCACATTCTTTAGGATAGGCCCAAATATGGATCTCTTCCAGTCAGTTGGCCAGGTAGCTGTCTTCCAAATTTCTTGGCATAGACAAGTGAGAACCTCCAGCACTGCATCTAATTGTTGAAACATCTCAGTTAGCATTCTGTCAATTCCTACAGCCTTGTTTTTGGCCAGTGTCTTCAACACAGCTTGGACTTCTTCCTTTAGTACCATCAGTTCTTGATCATATGGTTGAACGTCAACTAATTCTTTTTAGTACAGTGAGTCTGTGTATTCCATCTATCTTTTTTTTTCTTTTTATATGCTTTCATTAAACTTTTTTATTGTGCTTTAGATGAAAGTTTATAGAGCAAATTAGTATCTCATTGAACAATTAATATACCTATTGCCTTGTGACATTGGTTGCCAGCCCTTCCATCTTCTTTTGATGCTTCCTGTTTTGTGCAATATTTTGCCCATAGAATCCTTCAACATTGCAGCTTGAAACGTGAATTTTTTCAATTCTTTCAGCTTCAGAAAAGCTGAGCGTATTCTTTTTTGATTTGCTAACTCCAGGTCTTTGCACATATCACTATAATACTTCATCTTCTTAAACCATCCTTTGAGATCTTCCGTTCAGCTCTTTTAGTTCGTCATTTCTTCCTTTTGCTTTAGCTACTTGACATTTAAGAGCAACTTTCAGAGTCTCTTCTGACATCCATTTGTTCTGCTTTTTTTTTTTTTTTCTTTCTATCTTTTTAATGACCTTTAACTTTCTTTGCGTATGATGTCCTTGATGTCATCCCACAACTCATCTGGTCTTTGGTCATTAGTGCTCAGCACTAACGTGGATGATGAATGTGGTGAATGTGATGTCATTTCTCTTCGATTTGTCATTTCCAGCATAGTAGACCATAGGATTGTCTGATTCCAAATGGCCAATACCAGTCCATTTCAGTTCAGTAATGCCTAGGATATCGATGTTCATACTTTCCATTTCATTTTTGACAGCTTCCAACTTTCCTAGATTCATACTTTGTACATTCTGTATTCCAATTATTAATGGATGTTTGCAGCTGTTTCTTGTCCTTTTGAGTCATGCCACATCCGTAAATGAAGGTCCTGGAAGCTTTATTTCATCCATGTCATTAAGGCTGACTCTACTTTGATGAGGCAGCTCTTCCCCAGTCATATTTTGAGCGCCTTCTAGTTGAGGGTCTCATCTTCTGGCACTATATCAAACAATGTTCCACTGCTATTCATAAGGTTTTCAGTGGTCTATTTTTTCAGAAGCTGATCATCAGGTCCTTCTTCCTACTCTGTCTTAGTCCAGAAGCTCCCCTGAAACCTGTCCCCCATAGGTGACCCTGCTGGTATTTGAAATACCATTGGCATAGCTTCCAGCATTGCAGTAACACACAAACCTCCGTAGTATGACAAATTCGTCCACCACTCATCTGTCAGTTTTTCATACTATGGTGGCTTGTGTGTTTTTTTGATGCTGGAATCTATGCCACCAGTATTTCAAATAATGGACAGGTTTCAGCGAAGCTTCCAGACTAAGGCAGACTAGGAAGAAAATCTTACCAGGACATATTTTCAACTTATGGTAGTGATAATGCCAATGTGCCAATGTATCTTACCATTTTGTTGCTATATAGAAGAGTCAGGGTATGATGATACTGTGATTTTAAGTGTGGGACACGTGGTCAGGGTTAGAGGAGGACTTTTTCATAATGGTTCTCAATCAAGAGAACTTCATCACAGGAGACACACACACACTCCAAATAAATACATTTTAGAATCAGCAGAAAACTCTTCTATAGATTTTAAGAATGTTATACATAATGGATCACGGGAGGAAGAAGAAAGCATTAAGTTATTATGGGAAGACAGGATGGTGCCTTTAAACACAGAGATGAAATAGCACCTTTCTCCTGGCTGGGAATTTGCAGTTTCACACTGAGCAATGTATGGGAGGGAAGGAAGTACGGGAGAGTTGGCAGGAGTCTAAATAGAGCAGAGTGTGGGTTTTTGGACACCCCAGGATGAAGAAACCTTACTGGAAAACTATTATTTAAAAAAACAGAGGGTTCATAAGCAGAGACTCCCATATGAAGCTACTGAAAAGAAAGAAGACAGAAGGGAAAAAAAAAAAAAACTCTCAATTCAGAAATCTGAAAAAGAAGATACAAGCCAAGTTTGAAATAAGAAAACTTCCTCTCATTAAAAAGCCGGCTGTTTGTAATTTCTTCCAAGAAGTCTTCTTTTTGGTCAGGCAGTTTTCTGGCCCCTGCTCTGCCACCAACGTGTTATGGAACTTAACAGGCTTAGTTTCACAACTTCTTGGAACCTGAGATTCTTCACCTATACAAAGAAGCTCATAATGCTTCCAGTATTGTCCATACCTGGAGATGACATGCCTACCAGGAGAAGGTGCCTAAGACTCTCCAGAGCATGATTAGCCAGCTTTTTCCAGAGGGGGAAAAAAAAAATATATATATATATATATATATATATATATACACACACACATATATATACACACACATATACCAGGGAGGTGTTAGGATACAATGCCATTAGAATTAATTCACCAGTATTCACTGAGCGGAAACCTAGTGGCTTAGTGGTTAAGTGCTAGAGCTGCTAACCAAAAGGTCAGCAGTTCAGATCCACCAGCCGCTCCTTTGAAACCCTGTGGGGCAGTTGTACTTTGTCCTATAGGGTCACTATGAGTCAGAATAGACTTGACAGCAAGAGCTTTGGTTTGTTTTTTCTTTTTTTACATTCTATGAGCTGTATGTATATTAACCAGCTAAAATGTGCTATAGATTAATTTATCCATCCCACAGATACTTATTAAGTCAGTGGAAGACATTGTATTAGGTGCTGAAGAGGATATAAGTCCTAGGTCCTGAAAGCTGAACAATGAAAAAGGAAAGAAAACAGACCAGAGAAGAACTGACACATTTGAATTACCATGTCGGCAAAGAATATTGAATGCACCATGGACTACCAGAAGAATGAACAAATTTGTGTTGGAAAAAGTACAGCCAGAATGCTCCTTAGAATCAAGGATGGCTAGAATTTGCCTTGCTTACTTTGTTATCAGGTGGGATCAATCCCTGGAGAAGGATATCGTGCTTGGTAAAGTAGAGGGCCAGTGAAAAAGAGGAAGAAACTCAATGAGATGGACTGACACAGTGGCTGCACCAATGGGCCCAGACATTGCAATTATTGTGAGAATGGTGCAGGACTGGGCAACATTTCATTCTGTTATAAATAGGGTCGCTGTGAAATGGAGCTGACTCCATGTCACTTAACAACAAATCTTAATTAGGCAATGCACATAAATCACATTATTTACAATATACTGTAAGAAGTACCAAATGGAATCAACTGGATTTGTTGACTGCTTACCTTATAAAGACATATTCTTAAGGTCTGTTTTGGCACATGAAGCTTAGCTATCACAGTTATAAGGGTAAGGAGTTTCCACCAAGAGTGGTTTGCAAGGCAGGTTTGGTAATTAGTTCTGTGTGAATCCTATCATTTAGAAACCAAGGAAGAATGGAGGTAGACAATAGGTGAAAGGAGCTTGAGCTCTAAAGAAAAAGAAAAAAGTCTTTGGACTCAATTAGCTGGAAATTATCCTTTTTATTCCTGGGCTGAATGAGTCACCATGAATTTTGAAGAGTTCTTACAACTATTGCATGAAAATTCTCAGTTCCAAACACACTGGGAAACTGCATTATTTTTCCTAATTCTTCATCTTTTGACTTTAGGCTGACAGAACTCTATTTCAGTTGTTCCTCAAAAAAAAAAAAAAAGAAAGAAAGAAAATTAAGGTAAGGTAACATTACCAAAGATTTCCAACTCTTGTGCAAATGAGATCGATCGAGCTCTTTCCTGTAGTAATATATCATTAACTTGCCAACATCTGGGCTGGGAGGTGTGTGATGTTTTGAATCAAACTTCAAAGGTCAAGAGTAAGTAAGGACCTAGAATTACTATTGCATCTAAAATTATTTTACAGCCTTCAAAAGAACATGGAAAAAAATTATTGCAATTCTCAAGATTATATGCTGCCTTTGGGGAAAATATATTTGTGAATCCTAGGGAGTGCATAGGTAACATAAGCCGGGCTGAGCCGTTTTCTACATCATAGCGCCAGACGGGAGGCACGAAGGGCTGGGCCCTGCCTCAGAATCCCCACCTGTTGTCTGAAATTAACACGTGGGTGTACAACATATTCTGCCACGTATAGATACCCCTTCCCATTTTTTCCATTACTTCCTTTTTCCCTAAGCTCTCAGTCTTGAGTCATTTTTTACTCTTCTTGTTCCCACATGATTTAATGACTTATTTGACAATTACCTAATAAGTTTCTGTACCATCTCAGACACTGGGCTGGGTGTTAGGATTAGAGCCACAGTCCAGTCAGGGAGACTAATAAGTCAACAGCCAACTACAATATAGCAGTGTTTCTGGAATTATACAACATATGGTATTTTTGACTGGCTTCTTTTACTTAACATAGTGTTTTCAAGGTTTCTCCATGCTGTATTCTTTTTTTTGGCCTTTATTCTTTTTTATTGCCAAATAAT
Source organism: Loxodonta africana (assembly GCF_030014295.1). Taxonomy (NCBI): domain Eukaryota; kingdom Metazoa; phylum Chordata; class Mammalia; order Proboscidea; family Elephantidae; genus Loxodonta; species Loxodonta africana. Next base: position 65,234,800 of record NC_087351.1, on the reverse strand, counting down.
ATTCCACTGTATGGATGTACCACATTTTGTTTATCTATTCATCTGTTGATGGGCATTAGGGTTGTTTCCACATTTTGCTATTATGAATAATGTTGCTATGAGCATTCTTACACAAGTTTTTGTGTGGACATATGTTTTCAACTCTCTTGAGTATGTACTTTGGACATGTTATCAGGAGGCACCAGTCCCTGGAGAAGGATATCATCCTTGGTAAAGTAGAGGGTCAGTGAAAAAAGGAAAACCCTCAACAAGGTAGACTGACACAGTGGCTTCAACAATGGGCTCCAGCATAACAATGATTGTGAGGATGGCGAGGACTGGGCAGTGTTTTGTTCTGTGGTACATAAGGTCGCTATGAGTCAGAACCAACTCCACAGCACCTAACAACAACAACATATACCTAAGGAGTAGAACTGCTGAGTCATATGCTAACTCTATGTTTAACATTTTGAAGAACTGCCAAACAGTTTTCCACAGCAGCTGCACCATTTTACATTCCCATCAGCACTATACGAGGGTTCCAATTTCTCCACATCCTGGCCAACAGTTGTTATTATCTGTGGTTTTTTATTACAGCCATCTATGTGGGTGTAACGTGGTATCTCATTGTGGTTTTGATTTGCATTTCCCTAATGCCTAATGATATTGCATGTTTTCATGTGCTTGTTGGCCATTTGTATTTCATTGGAGAAATGTCTATTCAGATCCTTTACCCATTTTTTAATTGGACTATTTGTCTATTTATTATTGAGATGTAAGACTGTTTTACATATTCTGGATATAAGTCCCTTACCAGAAAAATGAATTGTAAATGTGGATATCCAGTTGTCCCAGCACCATTTGTTGAAATGACTATTTTATCCTCCATCAAACTGTCTTGACACCCAAGTCAAAGACCTATTAATCATAAATGTAAGCATTTATTTCTGGTCTCTCAATTCTATTCCATGGATCTATATGTCTATCCTTATAGCAGTACCACAGCTAATTACTGTAGCTTTACAGTAAATTTTGAAATCAGAAAATATAAATTGTCCAATTTTGCTCTTTTTTTTCAAAATTATTTTGGCCATTCTAGTTTCCTTGAATTTCCATATGAATTTTAGGATCAGCTTGTCACTTTCTGCAAAACAAAACAACAAAAAAAAAGCTAGCTAAATGTTTGATAGGGATTGCACTGAATATGTAGATCAATTTGGAGAATACTATCATCTTAGCAATATTAAATCTTCCAATCCATGAGATAGGATGTCTTTCCATTTATTTAGATCTTCTTTAATTCCTTTCAACATGTTTTATAGTTTTCAGTGTACAAGTTTTATACTTTTTTATTAAAATTATACCAAAGTATTTTATCTTTTTCATGCTATTGTAAATGGAATTTTTTAATCTCATTTTTAGAATGTTCATTGCTAGTGTACAGAATTACAATTGACTTTTGTATATTGATCTTGTATCTTACAGCCTTGGTGAACTCATTTATTATTTCTAATAGCTTTTTAGTGGGATTTTTATATACAAGAGCATGTCATCTGCAAATATACTTTTACATTTTCCTTTACCATCTGGATGCCTTTTATTTATTTTTATTGCCTAATTGCCCTGGCTAACATCTTCAGTACAATGTTAAACAGAAATGATGAAAGAAGATATCCTTATCTTGTTCCTGATCTTAGGAGAAATGTATTTAGTCTTTTATCATTACCTATAAAGTTAGCTATGGGCTTTTCATAGGTCCTCTTTATCAAGTTGAGAAAGTTCCTTGTTTGTTGAATGTTTTTATCAATAAATTGTGTTTCATTCTTTATCAAATTCTTTTTCTGCATCTATTGAAATGGCATTTTTTTTAATCTTTTATTCTGTTAATATGATGTATCATGTTGATTGATTTTCAGATGTTAAATCGCCCTTGCATTCCTGAGATAAATTCCACTTAATCATAGTATAGAATCCTTTTTATATGTTGCTGAATTATATTTGCTGGGATTTCATTGAGGATTTTTCATCTATATTCATAAAGGGTGTTAGTCTGTAGTTTACTTTTCTTGCAATATTTTTGTCTAGCTTTAGTATCAGGGTAATACTGTCCTTGCAGAATGAGTTAGGATGGGGCTTCTCCTCTTTTATTTGTTTATTTAGGAAGAGTTTATGAAGGACATTGGTGTTAATTCTTCTTTAAATGTCTGGTAGAATTCACTAAGCGAATCCCTCTGGTCCTGGGCTTTTCTTTGTGGGACTCTTTTTTAGTACTATTTCAATTTCTTTAGTGTTGTCTGGTTTATTCAAATATCTCTTTTTTCTTAAGTCCATTTCAGTAATTTGTGTCTTTCTAAAAATTTGTCTGTTCCATCTAAACTATCTAATTTGTTGGCATATACTTATTCATGGTATTCCCTTATAATCCTCCTTATTTTTGTAAGTTTGGTATTGATGAGCCTCTTCTGTTCCTGATTTCAGTAATTTGAGTCTTTTCTATTCTTTTCTTGATCCATTTAATTAAAGGTTTCTCAGTTTTGTGGCTTTTTGTTTTGTTTTGTTTTATTGATTTTTCTATTATTTTTTATTCTCTGTTTTATTTATCTCCACTTGGGTCTTTATTATTTTCTTCCTTTTGCTTGCTGTGGATTCTAGTTTCTGAAAGTGGGAGCTCAGTTTTTGATTAGAGATAGTTCTTTTTAATACAAGAAGTTATAGATATAAATTTTTCCTTAGCACTGCATTAGCCACATTCCATAAGTTTCGGTATGTTTTCATATTAATTCATCTCAAAATATTTGATAATTTCCCTTAAGATTTTTTTTTTTTTGATGCACTAACTGTTTAAGAGTGTTTTGTTTAATTTCCATATATTGGCGAATTTTCCAAATTTCCTTCTCTTAATGATTCCTAATTTAATTCCATTGGAGTGCTTTTTTTTTTTGTGAAAAAAACTTGAAATATCCAGTCAAAATCATTCTTGCTGTAATTCCATTATAAAAGTAAAAAAACTAAAGCCTGTATCCAAATAAGCTTGAAAAATGCAATTTAAGGAATGAACTCTGGAAGGAGTCAAAAATGTAATAAAAATCCTGGTGATTTTTCTTCCAGTGAATCTAACTCTTATTCTTTATTTTAAAATTGAAAATAAGCATAAAAATACGCTGAAGATTTTCACAGGGAACATTTAATTTACAGAATTTGCAAATACCAATGAGAACGAAGAGGTCATAAATTTTTAGATAAAGAAACCAAGAATGGGTGTGAGGGGGGCAGGAAAATATGAGTGGTTTACCTAATCTAGTTTTAAGTGATTTCAAATAACAAGACTTCTACCACTTCCCTTGTCAGATTTATGGAACGTGTGTAAGAAATATTTTCTTGACATTCAGGCTGAGTTTTCCTTTTCTCAATTTCATCATGTCAAACATAGCTGTGCCTCTGTACACCACCCCAAACAGTTCCTCTCCTTATTTAGTTTGAGTTTCAACTCCTTAAGGACCTGTGGATGGCTATTATATCCCCTTTTTTTCATTCTTCATCCAAGTCAAACATATTTAGGCCTCTTAATCTGTCCACTTAAGCCAGTTATTATACTTTTGAATTTCTGTTCTTTGAATTTGGTCCAGTACATTCACATCTTTCTAATTCGTGGGGACCTTGAACTGTGTATGAGTCATAAGGGCTCATTCTTCATGTCACATAAGCAACTGTCCGCTTGTGCCCCTGGCATTTTACTTGGGGCGTGAAGCCCAAAATAGTTAAAAATAAAAAAGATGTTTGCTTTCCATTACCAACCACAGGTGGTTTTTAGCCTCACTGCTTTCCAAGTACTGAACCACTATCCTGTTGGATGTCTGTCATTTGGATTATTTTTTCCCTTCTCTCAGGCAGCAGAAATAAGCAAGTTCTTTCCCTGGCTCTCTCAACATTCCCAACAGTTCATTTGGTCTAGTGCAACCATTCACAGCTAAGCCCTGCCAAGTTTACAAGTGCACAAATTCTTTCAGAGTCCTGCTAGTAGAGCCTGGGTATTTTGCCCTGGGGCTATTTCATGTCTCCCCATGGCTCAACAGATTCCCAAGCACACACCTAGCTCTGATTATTACATATGCTTTAAAAAAAAAATAAAAAAGCCAAATGTATAAGATAGTCTCTATCTAATCTTCAGAATGGTGTTCCCCAGAAGATTCAATAATCCTTGGGTTCCAACAGTATGTAAGTACTAGTGCTTACGCAGGACGTAAAATTCACACATGCACCTTCTCAAGGCTACTGATAACTGAGCCTTTTGCACTGCTTTCTATCCATTGATTTTTATGAGTGAAATACACTGTCATCTCACTTATTTGAAATCTACTAATTTCATAACGTGATGGTGCCTGGGCTGAAATTTATCTTTGTCCTATGGATGAAGATCCCCTAAGCAAATAAAAAGCATATGAAACACTACGTGGGCAGGGATGGTACATTAAAGGAATAAAGTACCAATGAACCATGGTGCCTGTGAATCATAACACGTATCTTTTTGGATACTTTCTCTGAGAATGTGCCTTATATATTCACTAAGGCACATTTGCTAGCATCTCTACTTGAAAGGGTTTGTTTAAAAGTTAAAGTTACATATGAGAAGACTACATTTCTTTTCAAAGAACAATTCAGATTTTCCTCTAATTCCTACAGCACTGGAAAAATTATATTTGTCTCCTTCATTCAAGTTCCAACCACACATGCAAAGCCAGAATTCCACAATGGAATCCACCTCCTACCATACTGATCTATTTTCATGTAACATTTTGCCTTCAGTGGTCACTTTTCTCAAAAATAACTTGAGGTGTTAACAACATTTGACTCCTTACAGCAATGTATTTGTTAGATTGTAAATTCCTAAAACCACAAATTGGGTCTAAGTTTCCTAGCCAATGCATTTCATATTGGATGGCCTCAAGAAATGTAAATAAGTGTACAGGCAATATTTGAATGTCTTAATCCAAAGGAGTAAATAGTAGTAGAAACTTCAGGCATTCTAGGTGGTCCTTTGAACTGGGTATGACCTTGCATTTTATTTTAAATTATACCATGAAGACTTATTATTTGCTCTCTCAACAAATACAGTATCACAGAGCAATGTGCAGAAGAATATGTACCCAGACATTGGCTCAGATAACTGGACCTAAAGAAACAAGCATTCCCTGGGCAAAAAGTAAAGAGAAAGGAAAACCAGCAGAAAAACTAGAGGCTCAACTAAGTCTAGGACAATGGCATGTTCAGGTAAGATAAGTGGGGGGAGAAAAAAAAACAGATATACAGTTAATATCCAGAACTAGAAGGAATTTTACAGACTATTTTGCTCAATTCCTTTATTTTCCAGATCCAGAAATTGAAACCAACAGGGATTAAGAGACTTGCCCAATTACATAAAACTAGTGCTATAGCCAATACTAAAACATATTTTTCCTGTTCCTCAATCCCAGCTACGCGCCAGGTTCATTATTTATATTGCCAGTTGAGTAGATGATCTTCCATACAAACCTAACGACTTGCCATTGACTCATATTTTCTAAGTTTGGGTAGGAAAAACATTTGTTGATATCTAACTCATGCTTTACATAACATTCTTCAGTTCTTCCTTAAGCCAGATGTGATATTTAATTGCTCTTCATAATATCCACTAAGATTTTTGTCTTAAAATAGTCATTATGCTACTACCAGGGCAAAGATATATATATAGACATAGATATAGATATAGATGATATAGATATAGATATAGATATAGATATAGATATAGATATAGATATAGATATAGATATAGATATAGATATAGATATAGATATAGATATAGATATAGATATAGATATAGATATGTGTGTGTGTGTGTGTGTGTGTGTGTGTGCCTTGGTGGCACAGTGGTTAAGGGCTTGGCTGCTAACCAAAAGGTCATCAGTTCAAATCCACCAGCCACTCCTTGGAAACCCTATAGGGCAGTTCTATATGTAAAATAGCTTAACTCCCCTGTGTTAGATGGTAAGTAGGATAACTTACCATGAAGGTAATACCACTCAGTGAACCCATTAAACTGTTTATATAAATGGATAAATACACAAACTTCCTGGGCACAGGGCTGCTCTGCCATGTCTTGGGGAGCCTAGAGGAACTGCAGGAGAAGAACAGTTACTATTGTTCCTGGCCACAATCTCATTTGGATGCTATATCTGTACAGCAGGCAAAACAAAAGGCAAGAAGTATATTCCAGAGGAGAACGGCAGACCCTAACTATATAATTTCTCTCATTTCTAGTGAGCAATAACAGGTTTTTCCTTTCTTTTCTTAAACCCCAAGATTTTTTACATTTCCTAGAACTTTGCCCTGGCATGAGTATTCATGTGGGTGTCAAGTATCAAGAATATACATTAGAAGCCAATATAGTAAGCCCCAGGAAAGATTGTGAGATGCTTTCCCACACCTCAACACCTCCTCAACACCTTTGTCTTTTCCCCAAGTCTCTGTTTCCTCCAAAAGTACCTCATGTCCTGGGAATCCTGATAAAGGTTTAACACAGGGATGATAAATATGTGTGCCTCTACTCCTTGCCTCCTGTGTCTATGGAAGACATTGCTAATAGTGACTCTCTCCCCAGTGGATATTGCCTCACAGTTTATCTCAATACAGAATTCCAGAAAATCATTTTTAATCACACATAGCACACAAATAAAACCTATTTGCCATGCCTGGCTTAAGGCATGAGCACAATGAGAAAAACAACAAAGGCTCCAATGACTCAATGGGCTTGGACAATAATATGCAAAATTATCAGCTACGGGGTTGACATTTTGCCCTTTAAATCATACCATTTAATGAAGAGACGGTCTATTTTTGCCAAGATAAAATAAGGATGCCTTTGAGAATACTGTACTCTAGGTTTCTATAGACCCTTCAACAATTGGATTTAATACCTGGGGGCTCTAGGACTCTGTACAGTCTCACCACACATTCCCTTAACCTTGTGGTTCTCAAACTTTAGTGGTCATCAGAAGCACCTGGAGGGCTTGATAAACACAGATGGCTGGACCCCACTCTCAAAGCTTCTGCTTCAGTGAGTCTGGAGTGGGGCCCAAGAATTGCAGAAATAATTTCCTAGGTGATGTGACACTGCTGGTCTAGGGATCACACTTTGAGAACCACTCTCATAATCCATTGCATTAGGGATTCCATCTTCACCCTTACCCCTACCCCTACTCAACCAATCCACATGCCTAAGGTCTCCAAGGTCTAAAACAGAAATTCCAATGGTCTTTTTTTCCATGTCTAATCCCCTCAACCTTTCAGCAGTACTTGGCACTGTTAACCATTCCTCCATACCTTAATGCTGAACTACCTGGATATTCCTTCTACATAAATTAATTAATAAATTTCCTTTATAATCTCTTTATGCCCACAGAAACATGAGATTTGTGCTTAGTTCTTTCCTCTTTTTTAACATATTTTATCTCACCTATTTCTATGATTTCACTTTTCATTTCTATGATTAACTTCAATAACCACACTAACACAGATTAAAACCACATCTCCCAAATACATATCTTCATTCCTGACTTTTTCAATCGTTATATCCCCAGCACATGTACAATGCCTGATATCTGGTCACCTAGTCTTCTATTCAACATGACCCACAAGACCCAGTAGAATCTACCTCCCCAGTCTTATCTTACCTCATTACCCCGAGTGCATTGTGTACCTATAGTTTTTGCTTCTTAAAATTTTTGCTTCCACACTTCTGTTTCATTCATCCTGTGCCTACACCTGTATGAAAGGCCCTCGCACCTCTATTTCCCTGTGCAAATACTATAAAATACTATACAACCTCCAAAATCCAACTACATGCTACCTAGTTTATGAAGTCTTCCCTGACATCTTAGTTATCTAGTGCCGCCATAATAGAAATACCACAGTAGTTAGCTTTAAAGAACAGAAACTTATTTTCTCAAAGTTCAGGAGGTAGCTAGCAGTTCAAATTCAGGGCACAGCTCTAAGAGAAGGCCCTTACTTGTCTATTTCAGCTTCTAGTAGGTGCAACCTTCTAGTAAACCAAAAAAAACCAAACCCACTGCCGTCGAGTAGATTCCGAGTCATAGCAACCCTATAGGACAGAGTAGAACTGTCCCATAGAGTTTCCAAGGAGTGCCTGGTGGATTCAAACTGCCAACCTTTTGGCTAGCAGACATAGCTCTTAACCACTATACTACCAGGGTTTCCAAAGCCTCTAATAGGTGCCAGCAATCCTTGGTGGTCCTGGGCTTGTTGTCTGTCTTTTTCTTACCACCGTATGTGTCTCTGTGTCTATTCTGCTTTTTATAACTCCAAAGCGATTAGGTTTAGGATTCATCCTACTCTTGTATGATCTCATTAACATAACAAAAGAAAACCTTTATTTCCAAACAGTGTCATATTTGCAAGTACAGGGGTTAGGATTTCCACACATATTTTGGGTGGGCCCAATTCAATCCATAATACCTGATTATCCAACAGGACAAACCCTCTTCCTTTTCTGATCTCCTCTAGTAAGCACCTATCACACAGTGCTGTCTATTACAGTCATGTGTGTACACTCTCTCCTTTTTATTTGAAGGTAAGCTCCCTAATTGCAAGGCATATCTTGATGCCATAAGGTCTCCCTTTTTCCAAAACAATCCTGATTGCGGGTATGTCATCCAATTACCCTCATCAGTATGCTCATACTTGTCGCAACATGTGTTCTAATTTTTAGTTCAGAGTACATTTCACAGAATAAATAACCCCTGATATATTCCAGGAAGTTATAATTCTTCTTTCAGTATAAAAGCCACCCATAAATATCACAAATGCACCCTTGGGAATAGCCCAATGCTTTCTTCTTTAGCACTAGCAGTTGTATGTTAATAAAAGATCTTTTATTACCTATAAGAAAGAGAGGCTGTCCCAAGTCCATGCAGCTAAAAGTGTTAAAGATTTAGTTTGCCTCACATCCACTAGAATGGCTGTTATTAAAAAAAAAAAAAAAAAATTGGAAAACAACAAGTGTTATTGAGGATATGGAGAAATTGGAATTCTCATTCCTCCCTCGCAGGAATGTAAAATGGTGTAGCTGCAGTAGAAAAGAGGGTTCTCAAAAAGCGAAATATAGAATTACCATACGACCCAACAATTCTACTCCTGGGTATATACCCAAAAGACTTGAAAGCAGGGACTCAAACAGATACATATACACCAAATTTCACTGATGCACTACTCACATTAGCCAAAAGGTAGAAACAGCCCAAGTGTCTATCAACTGATGAATGGATAAACAAAATGTGGAATGTATGTACAATGGAATATTATTCTGCCATAAAAAGAAGCTGCTAAGACTCTACCCATTCTACATGATTTTGCTTTCTTCCCTAGCTCCTAGTTTGCACTCTAGTTCTTCCCTGCTCTGAGCCATATTCTTGACTGGGTGCCTACAGCTGAGCTAGTCCTCACCAGGGACCTTTCCACAGGCGTGTGGATCTCATCACTATTCCTCCAGGCACTAGCTAAGCTTCTGATGCCTTCCAGACAGGCCTTCTTGACCAGGGTGGCAGCTTCTAACTATAAGTATTGCTGCTTCCCAAGGATCTCTGACCTTTGGCCTTGTTGTTGTTGTTAGGTACAATAGAGTCGGTTCCAACTCATAGCGACACTGTGTACCACAGAACAAAGCACTGCCCAGTCCTGCACCATGCTCACAATCGTTATGCTTAAGCCCATTGTTGCAGCCACTGTGTCAATCCATCTTAAGGGTCTTCCTCTTTTTCACTGACCTTCTACTTTACCAAGTATGATGTCCTTCTCCAGAGACTGATCCTTCCTGACAATATGTCCAAAGCATGTAAGATGCAGTCTTGCCCTCCTTGCTTCTAAGGAGCATTCTGGTTGTACTTCTTCTAAGACAGATTTGTTCATCCTTTTGGCAGTCCAAGGTATATTCAATATTCTTCACCAACACCACAATTCAAAGGTATCAATTCTTCTTTGGTCTTCCTTATTCATTGTCCAGCTTTGGCATGCATATGATGTGATTGAAAATGCCATGGCTTGGGTCAGGCACACCTTAGTCTTCAAGGTGACATCTGTGCTTGTCAATACTTTAAAGAGGTCTTTTGCAGCAGATTTGCCCAATGCAATGCATCTTTTGATTTCTTGACTGCTGCTTCCATGGATGTTGATTGTGGATCCAAGTAAAATGAAATCCTTGACAACTTCAATCTTTTCCCCATTTATCATGATGTTGCTTATTGGTCCAGTTGTAAGAATTTTTGTTTTCTTTATGTTGGCCATACTGAAGGCTATGGTCTTTGATCCTCATCAGTAAGTGCTTCAAGTCCGCTTTACTTTCAACAAGCAAGGTTGTATCATCCGCATATCGCAGGTTGTTAATGAGTCTTCCTGCAGTCCTGATGCCCCACTCTTCTTCATATAGTACAGCGTCTCAGATTATTTGGCCTACACCCACCAAATTAGAACCTGCCCAGCGTTCAGAGGACTCCTTGTATGTACTGATTTGGGCAGCCTCAGGGCTATCTGGGACCTCACCACAAAGGTTCACATACTACCACCCTTCCAAGAACCCCAAGGTCTGGGTCACTGCCATGAACTCACTTCCCATAGCAGCCCCTTACCCTGGGTCCACTGTTCATCTTGGGTCTGCCTCTCTGTGGGGTTGAGAAAGGCTTTGCTGCCATATGCTGTTTCCATGCTTTCCATGAATTTGGGCCTTAGTCATCACTAACCTATCACCTAACCAGAGGCTTATCCTCTAGTCAAGGTGATTTAAGTCTCCCTATAACCTTTTTTATAACCTCAGCTATCCTCCCAATCCACTTCAGAATAATTGGAAGTACTAGGTTGTGAGGGAAACCCTAGTGGCATAGTGGTTAAGAGCTACAGCTGCTAACCTAAAGTTTGGCAGTTCGAATCCACCAGGAGCTCCTTGGAAACTCTGAGCAATTCTACTCTGTCCAATATGGTCACTATGAGTAGGAATTGACTCGATGGCAACTGGTTTAGTTTGATTTTTTTTTTTTTGAGTTGTGAGAGAGGTAGAAATCTTGGTCCCACTTTCCTCAGGGGCCCTCAAAGCCTGAGAATTTTAGCCTTGGTACTTTTACCTACCCTCTGGGTATCAAAGATTGAATTCCCCCACAGGGTGGCCATCAAGAAGCCCCACTGTCTAGGGCTGAGCCAGATGTCTGACCAGTTATAGGGAAGGGGGTTTTGGTTTTCAGCTCAGACATCTCATGTTTGTACACTGGATTTGTATGATTTTCAGATTCCCTTGGAGACCACTTCAACAGCTTCTCACAACAATGGAATCCTATTGCACGTTTAGCAAAGATAGGAAAGAAAGACACACTCATCCTAACAATCTCCAGGAGTTTCATTCAAATTCAACTCCTGGCAACTGTGCATTAATTTGACTGATTGTCAACTTCCTTAAAGGAATAAAACTTCAGGACCACAATGCTGGAACACACTGTTCTGGTTTAAATGGAGAACTTGCGTTGTCAACCTTCTCAACTTCTGCTTATGACTTGCTATAGCCAGCTACTCTTTGATTCAATTCAGTATAACTCAACAAACATTGACTTAAGGGCTATTACATAACAGAGGCTGCTTCATGTGCTGCAGTAATCAAAATCTGCAGAGAATTTTAGAATTTTCAAAGCACTTTCCTCACACATTAAAAAAAAAAAAAACAGTAGCCGTTGACTCAGTTCCAACTCATGGCAACCCCATATGTGTCAGAGAAGAACTGTGCTCCATAGGGTTTTTAACGGCTGATTTTTCAGAAGTAGATCACCAGGCCGTTCTTCCAAGACACTTCTGGGTAGACCTGAATCTCCAACTTTTCGGTTAGCAGTTCAGCATGTTAACCATTTGCACCACCCAGAGATTCCACTTATGGTTCATCTCACTTAATTATTTGTAATTACAACTACATAGATCTGATCAATAAAGAATTTTAAAAATAAACAAGTAGTCCTGCTTCTTACCCCCTTCTACCCAGCAAGTTATTCTTGGCCCCTCTCAAGTCAGCTCTTTGCCAAAAATGGAAATAAAAAAAACTCAGCAGCCTAGGTAGTTCTGAAAACCTGTTTATCCAACCAATTACCTAACTGCTCCACTTCTCCCAGTACAGGTCCTCAAGATCTCTACCCCCATTCTAACACCTTAAAAATAATAATAATAATAATTCATTAAAATTTGCCCCAAATAAAAATGCCTTAAATCATAATTCCCACTTGCTAAATTTTGGGACTAGCCTTAATATTGGCATTAAACTAAATAAAGGAAGAAGAATTTTCTTTATATACACTGATGATACGGGCTGTTAGTCATGGGCAACCCATTCAAACAATGTTTCAAATTAACCTTTCCTACTCCTGCCACTTCCACATAACTCAGCCATGACTTCTGGTCATTCCCCCATGCTTTCTCCTGACAAACTTATAATTTACAAATGGAGATGGGATGACTTAATAGGTAGTTTTTCATTTAAGTAGTATTATTTTTGTTAAAGGCTGTCTGCGTATGTTAGCCACAAAAGTTAAATCCACAGGGGTATATAAAAAGAGTTTTGTTTACCAAAAAAAAAATTCTTGTCCACATCATTCTCCTACAATGCATTTGAATAACAGCTAGGCTATAAATAGAAGATGCAAGAATGACTAATTCTGTTTTGATTTCATCTCTTTGATGACAAAGGAAATCCCTATGTACAAACATATTAAGCTAAATCATAACAGCTGGACTTGAGGAATTTTATCTAGAACATCTACATCAAATAACCAAGAGTACCATCCTTGAAGATGTACAAATAACTCCCAGAGGAATCCAGTTTTATAACTATCACCTCAGGAGACTTATGATTTAAAAGAAAGATTTAAATACAGCCTTAAGAGATTATTAGCTTGAAATCATCACTATGAATAAAATGTAAGTGAAAATTACAATTACTTTATCCTGGAAATCTCTGTCTTTTGTGACTGAGAGAGAGCCAGTGTATTATTTATAGTTAGAATCTTTTCTCTAGAAACTTAGTTATACCATCAGAAATTTGTCAGCTAAAATAAGCCCTTAGCCATATATAGACAAGTGTGCTGGCACTGCCCTGCAAGGGGAATGAATGAAAGACTGGATTGAATTTTCCATGGAAGCCAACAATTAAAATTGTTTTCTTTGGTATATCCCTTTCTGTCAGTTGTTTTTTGTGCTCTCCAAGAGAAGAAAAAAAATTAAGAAGCCTGATTCAGTCATTTCCAAATCTCACTTCCAGTTTCCATCTTATTAAAGAGATGACTTAACTTTAACGTGTGTAACATAAACAGAATCATAAAAGGGAAAGAATTAGAACAGTCTGGAAGAGTTGGTGTCCAAAGCAGGAAAATGCCACAGGTGATTTGCTCTTTTTCTTGTTGTACTTTCGTATTGTTTACTGCAAGGAGAACCTCTCGGTTTCTCTGCCGCCGATTCCTCACCCTCCATTACAATCATTGGGAATTCCAATTTCACAAAGTTATTACAATATGGCCACAAATAATCCGTCTTGTCAAGTCCATCTTCGGGACTGAAGATAAAGTTGGAGCTGAGTTGCTACACACATCTGGAGAAGGTTCGTTACTTGTAATTGTGAGCTGCTCTGTTAATGCACCCATGAGAAAGGGGCTGACAGGCTGCATATTTCTGCAAACTGTTCCCAGAAAGAACCAATTTCCTGACTTCCATGTGGTGTCAATAATGGAGGCATGAGATGGAGCAGTGCTTATGAAATATTAAATCTGCTTACAGGACCAGCTAGAAGCAAATTCAGACCACCTGTGAGAGGGAGGCTTGCAGTGGGTACTCATACTTTGGCACACATGTGGCATGTGAATGACATGCTCTAATCTACGTATTTGGGCTTATTTGCCACAAAACTTCCTTACAGTAGTATTACCAGAGAGAGAGAGGGATGCAGCAAAACACATTTCTGCATATTTAGAATCCAAACCGTTCAAATCACTGACATTATTAAATTTACTATCATAAGCAGCCAAAGTTCATCTTATTCATCAGGAAAAAAAGTGACTGATGTTTCATGGCATTAGTATTAGATCATTTTGGTCCTTGCCAATAAAAACAAAGCATTAGTGTTTCAATGTTTTAATATCATGATTTAATTCTCTCAATGACATTAGGACCAAGGAGCTCAACCAACGTGAAGACCCCATCAAAATTCTTGAGTCAAAACTACAGTTGTTAAATGAGTTCACCATCCTGACCTCCCGTTTCACAGTATATATTTTATGCTTGTGACTTTCCAAATATGGGTTCTCAACATCGCAAATGTAAAGTTTTATATCACTAACTTGTGTTTCAAGGGTTTGCCTAAGTAAATAGAAAAACATCTGGGCTCTTTTTACTGGCAAAAGCAAGAGGTATTTGACCTAAGATCAGATTCTGAGAGTTGAACGTTAACTTGGTCTTTCCACAGAACCTCTCTAATTTTCCACAACTCTCTGCTGAGAGAGTTCAGCCCAGTACTTCTGGGGGAAAGATAGGACTGAGAAAGTGTCCCAGTAAGACATATGTCCCAGTTGGCTTCCCTTACTTCCAAACTTTACCCACAGGCCTAACCCATTCTCATCTAAATAAAGGGGTACAATTCCAAGGACAGGACAAACATGCAAGGTCAGTGCCTCAACTAGCCCTGGAGGCATCTAGCCCAAGATCTCTCTAGACAGGAGGGTACACAGGAGGTTGCTTCAGCTGTTAATCAGTCAAGGCTTTCATTCCCTGGACTCTACAGAGGGTACCGCCTGCAATTAGTCTAAGATTCCTGGCTTAAAAGAAACCTCCTGCCTAGGACTCCTACAATCTATAGCAGTCTGCAGAGTGGCATCTCAAGCCATTCTGACTTGGCAGTTCCCTCCAGAGACAGAACAGTCCTCACCTCCATGGGCAGAGTAGAGACAACCCAGACTCAAGAGGACTCACAGTACGGCCACTTGTTCAGACATAGCTCTGGACAGCACCGTTCCCATTGTACCCCATGTGAATGGCCCACCCAGTTGCGCAGCTCCAGTGAAAGGATGCCCCCTGCAGTTGTGCCTCTGAGAATCTAATCTAGCTGTTCTTAAATTTTTCAATTAAAATTCAAGAGTAGTAAACCTATTCCCTGATTAGATTTTGTACTATTTTATTGAAATGTTTTTCTTTTTTCACTTTTTTAATTGTAAACTTCTATGTTTGAAATAAACCATTGTGTGTCCTCAAAATAACCTGACAAAAATGTAGTTATTTCATAAGGATAAGACTAAGATGTGTTTCAGTAGTTGTCCTCTTCACAAACACAATGTTTCTTGGAATTATAGACTTTAAGAATCAGAAGACTATATAATACTTGTGTCCATACAAAAACTTGTACATGAATATTCATAGCAGCATCACTCATAATAGGCAAAAACCCTACTGAGTAGGTACTATTATTATTCCCATTTTACAGATGAGAAAACCGAAACGTCAACATTTGAAGTACTTTTCTCAGAGTCATGCAGCTAGTAAATGTCGGAACCAGGACTCTAATCCAGACTATCTGAATCGATAGTTTAACAAATACTCCAGAGCTTCCCAAAAGGTGTTCTTTCACATACGGTATGCCCTTAATTTGTTAGAGGTGTGACAAAATATGGGTTCTCCTCAGTTCCTGGGGTAAACAGGCAGGACCGAGGGCAGGTAGAACTTCACACCAGTCTCTTCAGGCCAAAAGGAGCCACAGCAGTCGACCCTGACTGCCATGTAAACGTGTTTATTTATTTATTTATTTTTAATTGTGCTTTAAGTGAAAGTTTACAAATCAAGTCAGTCTCTCACACAAAAACTTATATACACCTTGCTACATACTCCTAATTGCTCTCCTCATAATGAGACAGCCCGCTCCCTCCCTCCACTCTCTCTTTTCTTGTCTGTTTTGTCAGATTCTAACTCCTCTACCCTCTCATCTCCCCTCCTGGCAGGAGATGCCAACATAGTCTCAAGTGCCCACCTGATCCAAGAAGCTCACTCCTCACCAGAATCCCTCTCCAACTCATTGTCCAGTCCAATCCCTGTCTGAAGAATTGGCTTTGAGAATGGTTCCTATTCTGGGCCAACAGAAGGTCTGGGGGCCATGACCACCAGGGTCCTTCTAGTCTCAGTCAGACAGTTAAGTCTGGTCTTTTTATGTGAATTTATGGTCTGCATCCCACTGTTCTCCTGCTCTCTCAGGAGTTCTTTGTTGTGTTCCCTGTCAGGGCAGTCATCAGTTGTAGCTGGGCACCATCTAGCTCTTCTGGTCTCAGGTTGATGTAGTCTCTGGTTTATGTGGCCCTTTCTGTCTCTTGGGCTCGTAATTACCTTGTGTCCTTGGTGTTCTTCATTCTCCTTTGATCCAGGTAGGTTGGGACCAATTGATGCATCTTAGATGGCCACTTGCTAGCATTTAAGATGCCAGATGCCTCTCTCCAAGGTGGATGCAGAATGTTTTCTTAACAGATTTTATTATGCCAATTGACTTAGATGTCCCCTGAAACCATGGTCCCCAGATCCCTGCCCCTGCTTCGCTGACCTTTGAAGCATTCAGTTTATTCAGGAAACTGCTTTGCTTTAGTTTAGTCCAGTTCTGCTGACCTCCACTGTGTTGAGTATTGTCCTTCCCTTCCCCTAAAGTAGTTCTTGTCTACTATCTATTTGGTAAATACCCCTCTTCCACCTTCCCTCCCTCTCCCCTGTTGTAACCACAAGAGAGTGTGTTCTTCTCAGTTTAAACTATTTCTCAAGATCTTATAATAGTGGTCTTATACAATATTTGTCCTTTTGCAACTGACTAATTTCACTCAGCATAATGCCTTCCAGATTCCTCCATGTTACGAAATGTTTCACAGATTCATCACTTTTCTTTATCGATGTGTAGTATTCCATTGTATGAATATACCATAATTTATTTATCCATTCACCCATTGATGGGCACCTTGGTTGCTTCCATCTTATTGCTATTGTAAACAGTGCTGCAACGAACGTGGGTGTGCATATACCTGTTCGTGTAAAGGCTGTTATTTCTCTAGGATATATTCCAAGGAGTGGGATCGCTAGATCATATGGTAGTTCTATTTCTAGCTTTTTAAGGAAGTGCCAAATCCATTTCCAAAGTGGTTGTACCATTTTACATTCCCACCAGCAGCGTATAAGTGTTCCAATCTCTCCACAGCCTCTCCAACATTTGTTGTTTTGTGTTTTTTGGATTAATGTGAGCCTTGTTGGAGTGAGATGAAATCTCATTGTAGTTTCAATTTGCATTTCTCTAATGGCTAATGATCTTGAGCCTTTCCTCATGTATCGTTAGCTAACTGAATGTCTTCTTTAGTGAAGTGTCTGTTCATATCTTTTGCCCATTTTTTAATTGGGTTATTTGTCTTTTTGCAGTTGAGATTTTGCAGTATCATGTAGATTTTAGAGATCAGGAGCTGATCAGAAATGTCATAGCTAAAAACTTTTTCCCAGTCTGTAGGTAATCTTTTTACTCTTTTGGTGAAGTCTTTGGATGAGCATAGGTGTTTGATTTGTAGGAGCTCCCAGTTATCTAGTCTTTCTTCTGCATTGTTAGTAATGTTTCGTATACTGTTTATGCCATGTATTAGAGCTCCTAACATTGTCCCTGTTTTTTCTTCCATGATCTTTATCATTTTAGATTTTATATTTAGGTCTTTGATCCATTTGGAGCTCATTTTTGTGCATGGAGTGAGGTATGGGTCTTGCTTCATTTTTTTGCAGATAGATATCCAGTTATGTCAGCACCATTTGTTAAACAGACTGTCTTTTCCCCATTTAACTGTTTTGGGGCCTTCGTCAAATATCAGCTGCTCATATGTGGACTTACGTCTGGATTCTCAATTCTGTTGCACTGGTCTATGTATCTGTTGTTGTACTAGTACCAGGCTGTTTTGACTACTGTGGTGGTATAATAGCTTCTAAAATCAGGTAGAGTGAGGCCTTCCACTTTGTTCTTCTTTTTCAGTAATGCTTTACTTATCCGGGCCCTCTTCCCCTTCTATATGAAGTTGGTGATTTGTTTCCCCATCTCATTAAAGAATGTCGTTGGGATTGGATCGGAATTGCATTAAATGTATACATTGCTTTTGGTAGGACAGACATTTTTATAATGTTAAGTCTTCCTATCCATGAGCAAGCTATGTTTTTCCATTTATGCAGGTCTCTTTTGGTTTCTTGCAGAAGTGTATTGTAGTTTTCTTTGTATAAGTCTTTTACATCTCTAGTAAGATTTATTCCTAAGGATCTTATCTTCTCGGGGGCTACTGTAAATGGTACTGATTTGGTGATTTCCTCTTCGATGTTCTTTTGTTGGTGTAGAGGAATCCAACTGATTTTTGTATGTTTACCTTGTATCCCAATTCTCTGCTGAACTCTTCTATTAGTTTCAGTAGTTTTCTTGAGGATTCCTGAGGGTTTTCTGTGTATAAGATCATGTCGTCTACAAATAGAGATAATTTTACTTCTTCCTTGCCAATCTGGATGTCCTTTATTTCTTTATGTAGCCTAATTGCTCTAGCTAGGACCTCCCGCACAATGTTGAATAAGATCAGCGATAAAGGGCATCTTTGTCTAGTTCCCAACCTCTAGGGGAATGCTTTCAGGCTCTCTACATTTAGGATGATGTTGGCTGTTGGCTTTGTATACCCAGTGCCAGCTTTGTATAAATGCCCTTTATTATGTTGAGGAATTTTCCTTTTATTCCTATTTTGCTGAGAGTTTTTATCATGAATGTGTGTTGAACTTTGTCAAATGCCTTTTCTGTATCAGTTGATAAAATCATGTGATTCTTGTCTTTTGTTTTATTTATGTGGTAAAAAAAAAAAAAAACACCAATTACATTAATTGTTTTTCTAATGTTGAACCATCCCTACATACCAAACCAAAACCCAAACCCAGTGCCATCAAGTCGATTATGACTCATAGTGACCCTATAGGACAGAATAGAACTGCCCCACAGAGTTTCCAAGGAGCACCTAGTGGATTCGAACTGCCGACCCTTTGGATAGCAGCCATAGCATGTAACCACTATGCCACAAGGTTTTCCCATCCCTGCATACCTGGTATGAATCCCACTTGGTCATGGCAAATTCTTTTTTTTTTTTTTTTTTTGATATGTTGTTGAACTCTATTGGCTAGAATTTTGTTGAGGATTTTTGCATCTAAGTTCATGAGGGATATAGGTCTGTAATTTTTTTTTTTTTTTTTTTTGTGGTGTCTTTACCTGGTTTTGGTATCAGCGATATGCTGGCTTCATAGAATGAGTTTGGTAGTATTCCGCCCTTTTCTATGCTCTGAAATACCTTTAGTAGTAGTAATCTTAACTCTTCTCTGAAAGTTTGGTAGAACTCTGCAGTGAAGCCATCTAGGCCAGGGTTTTTTTTTGTTGTTGTTGGGAGTTTTTTGACTACCTTTTCAATCTCTTCTTTTGTTATGGGGCTATTTAGTTGTTCTATTACCTCTGTTTGTGTTAGTTTAGGTAGGTAGTGTGTTTCTAGGAATTCACCCATTTCTTCTAGGTTTTCAAATTTGTTAGAATACAATTTTTCATAGTAATCTGATATGATTCTTTTAATTTCAGTTGGGTCTGTTGTGATATCGTCCCTCTCATTTCTTATTTGGGTTATTTGCTTCCTATCCTGTTTTTCTTTTGTCAGTTTGGCCAGTGGTTTATCAATTTTGTTGATTTTTTCAAAGAACCAGCTTTCGGTCTTGTTAATTCTTTCAATTGTTTTTCTGTTTTCTATTTCATTTAGTTCAGCTCTAATTTTTATTCTTTGTTTTCTTCCGGTGCCTGAGGGTTTCTTTTGTTGCTCTCTTTCTATTTGTTCAAGTTGTAGGGACAATTCTTTGATTTTGGCCCTTCTTTTTGCATGTGTGCATTTATTGATATAAATTGACCTCTGAGCACTGCTTTCGGTATGTCCCAAAGGTTCTGATAGGAAGTGTTTTCATTCTCATTGGATTCTATGAATTTCTTTATCCCATCCTTAATGTCTTCTATAATCTGGTCTTTTTTGAGCAGGGTATTGTTCAGTTTCCAAGTGTTTGATTTCTTCTCCCTGCTTTTTCTGTTATTGATTTCTACTTTTATGTTCTTATGGTCAGAGAAGATGCTTTTGTAGTATTTCAATGTTTTGGATTCTGCTAAGGTTTGCTTTATGACCTAATAGGTGGTCTATTCTAGAGAATGTTCCATGTGCACTAGAAAAGATTGCTGTGGGGTGGAGTGTTCTGTATATGTCTATGAGGTCAAGTTGATTGATTGTGCCATTTAGATCTTCCATGTCTTTATTGAGCTTCTTTCTGGATGTCCTGTCCTTCACCAAAAGTGGTGTGTTGAAGTCTCCTATTATTGTGGAGCTGTCTATCTCACTTTTCAATGCTGAGTTTGTTTTATGTATCTTGCAGCCCTGTCATTGGATGCATAAATATTTAATATGGTTATATCTTCTCGATATATTGTTCCTTTAATCACTATATCGTGTCCTTCCTTATCCTTTATGATGGATTTAACTTTAAAGTCTATTTTGTCAGAAATTAATATTGCCACTCCTGCTCTTTTTTGATTGTTTGCTTGATATATTTTTTTCCTTCCTTTGAGTTCTAGTTTGTTTGTGTCTCCAAGTCTAAGTCTAAAGTGTGTCGCTGGTAGGCAGCATATAGACGGATAGTGTTTTTTAACCCATTCTGCCACTCTCTGTCTCTTTATTGATGCATTTAGTCCATTTACATTCAGCGAAACTATGGGTAGGTATGAATTTAGTGCTATCATTTTGATGTCCTTTTTTGTGTGTTGTTGACAGTTTCTTTTTCCTACTTAATTTTATGTGCTGAGTAGATTATCTTTATATATTGTCCTTTCCTCATATTCGTTGTTGTTGATTTTGTTTCTGCTGCGTCTCTATTTTTTTCTTGTATTTTATTTTAATGAGTAGGATAGTTTGTCTCCTTTGTGGTTACCTTATTATTTACCCCTATTTTTCTAAATTTAAACCTAACTTTTATTTCTTTGTATTGCCATATCTTCCTCTCCATATGGAAGGTCTATGATTACATTTCTTAATCCTTCTTATTGTTTTAATGTTGTCTTCTTTTATACAGTAACATCGCTGTTACCCTGTTTTGAGCTTTTTTATTTTTAATCTTGCTTTGTTTTTTTGATTTCCCTGTCTGGGTTGATTTCTGATTGCTCTGTCCAGTGTTCTAGTCTTGTGTTGATACCTGATATTATTGATTTTCTAACCAAAGAACTCCCTTTAGTATTTCTTGTAGTTTTGGTTTGGTTTTTATGAGTTCCCTAAACTTCTGTTTATCTGGAAATGTCCTAATTTTACCTTCATATTTAAGACACAGTTTTGCTGGATATATGATTCTTGGCTGGCAATTTTTTTCCTTCAATTTTTTATATAAGTCATCCCATTGCCTTCTTGCCTGCATGGTTTCTGCCGAGTAAAATAGTCCGAGCTTATTCTTATTGGCTCTCCTTTGTAGGTGACTTTTCATTTATCCCTAGCTGCTTTTAAAATTATCTCTTTATCTTTGGTTTTGGCAAGTTTGATTATAATATGTCTTGGTGACTTCCTTTTAACATCTACCTTATGTGGAGTTCAATGAGCATCTTGGATAGATATCTTCTCATCTTTCACGACATCAGGGAAGTTTTCTGCCAACAAATCTTCAACCAGTCTCTCTGTGTTTTCTGTTATCCATTCCTGTTCTGATACTCCAATCACTCGTAGATTATCTCTCTTGATAGAGTCCCACATGATTCTTAAGCTCTCTTCATTTTTTTTAATTCTTTTATCTGATTTTTCTTCAAATATATTAGTGCCAAGTGATTTATCTTCAAGTTCAGAAATTCTGGCTTCTACTTGCTCAATTCTGCTCATCTGACTTTCTATTGAGTTGTCTACTTCTGTAATTTTATTGTTAATCTTCTGAATTTCTGATTGCTGTCTATGGATTTTTCCAGCTTATTAAATTTTTCATTATGTTCCTGAATAACCTTTCTAATTTCTTCAGTTGCTTTATCTGTGTGTTCCTTGGCTTGTTCTGCATATTGCCTCATTTCCTTCCCGATGTCTTGAAGGGTTCTGTATATTAATTTTTTGTATTCTGCATCTGGTAATTCTAGGAATGCACTTTCATCTAGAAGATCCCTGGATTCTTTGTTTTGAGAGCTTGTTGAGGAAATCATGGTCTGTTTCTTTATGTGACTTGATATTGACTGTTTTCTCCAAGCCATCTATAAGTTATTGTATTATTTTATGCTTGCTTACTGTGTCTTAGCTTCTTGCTTTATTTTGTTTTAATATGCCCAAATGCGTTGCCTGAGTGAGCTAGCTTGATTATTTTCACCTTTGGAGCTCCAACGTCCTGCCCCCAGATGGCTAGAGCTGTTATCAGGTATATCAGTGTAGGAGTCCATTCACTTTTCTTGTATGAATTCAGCTCAGGTGTCCAGGTAGCTGATCATCAGCTGCATGGTACAGGCTCTCTCCTACAGTCTTAGAGGGGCAGGAGCGATGGGTGTAGGTACCGGTATCTGATTGCAGCAGCGAGTCACACTCTGAACAAGGCAGGGGGCTGAGAACTGACCCCCGAGTGTCTCTGAGAAAAGCATGTCCCTGTTCCCTAGGGTGTGCAGGTGGGGGGATTCTGCGGACGGACCACGGGCTCCCAATGTTTTTGGTTGTAAGGACTGGGAGGTATCAGTTATCCTTGGACCCCCATCGCGGGTGGCTGGGTGACTGAGTGGAGCTACCAGTCCTTAGGCCCCTGATGTGGGTAGGTGAGAATGCCGTTTATTAGGCAAAGCAATGTCAAACATCAAACACCCACCTCTCCACCGCACAGGTGAAATGGTCGGAGTCTGCTAACAAGGGCCTATTCTCCGATAGGCCCACACAGGCCCATGCAGAGGGGAAAGGTGCTTAAAGTCCACAGAGCATTTGTGCCCGGACAGGAGCTGCTTCTGTCCTGAGCTCCCCCGGTTACTGGAGCTGGCAAATTATCTTTTTCCCCCAATTGCAAATTTTTCCTTCTCCAAGGCCAGGAGGATGGCTCTAGGTTCTCAATAGGGCATATCTCAGGCCCAGGGAATTCAGCCGCTGAAGCTGGCTTGGGGGTGGGAGGGCGTGGTAAAATATACGCAAGTACTTAGCTTTTGTGGAGAGCACTGTTATTCTCTGGTTCCAGAGCTATGAGTAGGCTGTGTGGCTTGCTGCTTCTCCCTGAGGAAACTGCAGCTGAATGCTAGTATCAGCCCGCCACTGCCACTCCGGGAATGGTGCCTGAGGGCTCCCCACGATTCAGGTCCGGTAATTCTTCTCTGTTTTTTTACTGCCTCTTCCTCCCCCTGCCCCTCAGTTCGTTTTCTAAGCGTGCCTTTGATGCTCAGGGCTCCTAGCTTGTCATAAATATACTTGTTTCAGTTCTTTTTTCGGGTCTTTGTTGTAAAGAGGGCTTGCCAGAAGCGTCTATCTATTCTGCCATCTTGGCTCTGCCTCCTGACATCTTGGCTCCGCCTCTGTTTATTTTTTATGTGTGCCGTGACTCAGAAGTGTTGAGGAGACTGACCCCAGCTGATAATCATGTTCTCATATGCAGTGGTTCATACTCCGTTGCAAGGAGATGAAATGATTGACCCAGAATCACACTCAAATTTGCAGTGGACCTGCACCCAGATCTCTATGTATTCAGGCAAGTGCTCTTTCCCCAATGCCTTTCTTTGTCATGAAAGAATATTTGACTAGGTAATATGACATCAACTGCCCTAAAGGCAAAATAATTTGTGATAATGAAACTTCATTTTTAAGAACATGGAGATATACACGAGAAGAACCCTGGGCTCCGTCTTTTACACTCTCTTTCTTGCCCCACATACCTAATTGAGAACCAAGTTCCAGTCCTTCTGTCTTCTAAATGTCTTTTGATTCCATCCATTTCTCTCCATCTGCACTGACATTACCCACGTCTGGGTCACCATTACCTGGATTACTTCAGTGGTGACTGTTGCGGATTGAATTGTATCCCCACAGAATATATATTGAAATCCCAACTCCTGTGCCTATAAATATGGCTTGGTTTGAAAAGAGAAGTTTTATTTTGTTATGTTAATGACAGCACATCTGAGTCAGGTGGATCATAAACCTAATTGCTTTTGAGTTATCAAAAAAGCAGAATAGACACAGAGGGGGCAGACAGGTGCCAAGGAACACCAGGAAATGCCAAGGATCACCAGCAGACACCAGAAACTAAACAAAAGGCTCACAGAAGGTAATGACATTGCTAACACCTTGATTTGAACTTTTTAGCCTCCAGAACTATGAGAAAATAAAGTTCTGTTCTTTAAAGCCACCCACTGTGGTATTTCTGTTACAGCAGCACTAGGTAACTAAGACAGTCATAACTGATCTTCATGCAGCCAGTCTTGCTCTCACCGATTAGTTCTCTATGCTGCAGCCTAAGTGATCTTCCTAAAGTGTAGATAATGTCATGTCACTCCTTAAAACATTTCAGTGCCTACCCACTGACCACAGAGGGAAATCCAAACTCCTTAATATGGGCTCCTCTCCCTCTCTTCCTACACTCTTCTACAGCCAGAATAAACTATTTTCAGTTTCCCAAACCATAGTGGGCCTTTGCACATACTATTCCCAAGGTCTTACCTGAGGTTCACAGATTTGCCTAAATAAGTAGAAAAACATCTGGGTTCCCTTTGCTGGCAAAAGGGTTTTTTCTTTTTTTTCTTTCTTTTTTTTTTTTCCTGCTACAAAAAGAAAAAGACCTTAAGTGCCTCTTTCTTCACCTGGCAAGCTCCTACTCACCTTCAGAGGCCAGCTTGGTACATCCTCCAGGATGCCTCCCTTCACCCCCCAAGCCTGGCTTAGATGTCCCATCCTATTATGGCCCTTATGAGCCTTCTTATTGTCTAGCTCACCTTCTAGTCTGCATCCTAGGACAGCGGGTCTGCAGTCTGCTTTGGGCTTGGACAAACCTCTAGTGTTTGGAGCACAGTATATTATAGGAACTCTACACATTGTAGATGGATGAAAGAATAACATAAATAAAAAACATAATACAGAACTGGATTAACTTTTTCTCTAGTTTAATACATCGCACCTATAAATCCATTCATAAGCATTTGCCCTTCAACTATCCTTTCTGTAGAAAAGGCAGTAGGATGCAAAACTCCTACACAGCTGGCCTGCCAAGCTGCCACACAAAGAGAACACTCTACCCTGGGGCATAAGCTCGTGGGCAGGATATGAAATGATGAAATATAATTTTTAAAAAGCATATAATTAATTTGGCTGGTTTAATGTCTAAGGTTTAATACCTTAGGTCCCTGGATGGCACAAATGGTTTGCACTCAATTATTAACCTAAAGGTTGGCTGTTCAAATCCACCCAGCAGCACCATGGAAGAAAGGCCTGGAGTAACGATTACAGCCAAGAAAACCCTATGCAGCAGCTCTACTCTGTAACACATGGGTCACCGTGAGTCACACCTGACTGAAGGGCAGTGGGTTTGGTTTGATTTTTTGGTTAATGTCTTCGCATTTATTGTGTCAGTTGAAAAACAGCAAAATGCAAAAATGAATACAGCTCTGTAAGAGATGTTTACCTACATAAGGGAAAGAACTGGAGAAGAGAAAAACGGACACATTCAGGGTCATAGGATCCCAGATGATTTTCCATTCTTTTGTTATTTCGCCTTTATTATTATCATATTATTGGTTGTACTAATAAGTATTGATTTTTAATATTAAACAGTCAATGTCTGTATATCCACTTAAACTTTGGGTCTGATGGCAAATCAATAAACATAATTAATAGAACTGATTGATCTATTTGATTTCCAATACATAGCACCTCCCTAACACTCATGATGTAAATTTGCTTGAGAACATGCAACAACAATAATAAAATAGCCAATAAGTATTGCCCACGTACTATGTTCAGGCACTACACAAAGCTTTAACTTATAATCCATTTTACAGAAGAGGAAACTCAGTTTAAAGAGATTGACTTGCTAGTAAGTAAAATGTTAGCAAGTAGTATCTCCAAGATTTGAATCCAGCAAAGCCAAAGCTCATAACCATTAGAAAAATAAAATAAATTGCCAAGTCGTACGTAGAGAGGAGGCGGTTTGGCAGGAGGACAGGCCGGCTGTGTTGAGCACAGAGAGGTAAGGGAATTGCTGAACAGAAGAAAGCTCAGCATGTTCTTCCCTTTTCTTCCCCAGCACAACAGCGAGTCCATGTCGCTTTAACCTGTGTTTGTGGTACCTCCTTCAAATCAGATACAGGCTAGAGTGGACTTCTCTGCAGTAAGCTTTCCAGAGACACCAGTTTTCACGTTCTTCTTCTCTTGCTTTCTCAGTGCCTGTTTTTTTTTTTTATTGCTATTAGTTCCGACTCATGGCAACCCCACGCATGTCAGCGTAGAATTATACTCCAAACGGTTTTCGTTGGCTGATTTTTTGGAAGTAGGTCATCAGTCCTTTCTTCCAAGGTGCCTCTGGGTAGACTCAAACCACTAAGCTCTTGGTTAGCACAGACCTTGTAACCATCTGCACCACCCAGGGTCTCCTGCCCTATAAATAACCTCCCCAAAAAAACTCATTGCCATTGAGTTGATTCCAACTCATAGCAACCCTATCGGACAGGATAGAACTGCTTCAGAGGGTTTCCAAGCAGCAGCTGGTGGATTCAAACTGTCCACCTTTTGGTTAGCAGCAGTAGCTCTTAACCACTGCACCTTCAGGGCCCTGTTATTCAAAAGCCCTAGGTTACACTCACAACAGTGAGACAGAAACACTAGCTGCGGCTCTAAAATGCGACATTAAGAAAAAAAGAAGAGAATTAAATTGCAGCAAAAAGGATTTAGATTCTTCTCATAAAAAAGAGTTTTGAGAAGAAGGTGTATTGCTGGATAAAATCATGAATGTTCCTATCCTAAAAAAAAAATTAAGAACAGGTTTTTGTTTTTTTTTTTTAAATGATTTTCCGGGACAGTTTAGGTGTGGCTGCCCATAACAGCACAAAGCTGGAGCTGATGTCTCTGCAAGGTGCCTTTCAGCCCTACCACTCTACTCATGGGACAGGCACTGCAGTGGAATCAGAGCACGCACAAGCCCCGGTGGCCCCTTCCAGCCGAAATGGACATTGGCAAGCCCTGGCAGGGGAGCACGCCAGGTCTGAGAGCACCTCCTCTCTGGGCTTCTGAGCAGCACTCACAGTACGATACGAGAGTCCTGGCACTTAGCAAGCTTCCTGCTGAGCTGTAAAGTCATTCCAGACAAATTCCTGTGTTTACAGAGATTCCAGGGCAGCAGGGAACATCTCAGAGTATCAGCCTGGACACAGAAATTTGTGTATCAATGCTAAGCTACTCTCCACACCTGCCCTGGCCTTCTTCTCCTCTTGCCCTCTGCACCCCCTTCTCTACTCCCTTCTCTGTATCTGTTGTGGTTTCCTTAGGACTGAGTCACTCTGGGATGTTAATAGTAAAAAAGAAAAGTCCTTTAAAAATCAAGTTAAGCCAGAGAGAGTAAAGTGAATTGCAAATTTGAGGGATAAACGAAAGAGAGGGTAGAAAGAAGAAAAAGAGCAGGTGGGAAAAAGAAAAGTTTAGCTAGGAGCTCTGATCTGAATACTTTCCTTGGTGTCTTATGAAGGAGTCAGAAATGACCTGTTGTAGTAAAACACAGGGTTCCAAAAACCACGTAGGCAGTCCAGGAGCATTACCTAATCTTGATACCATCTATACCCTTAACTCCAACTCAAAAAATTTTTAAACAAAGAAAACATTGAATTTGGAATCAAAATATGGGATTGAGAGTAGACTTTACTATTTTCCAGCCACTTAACAATTCCCGGCTTCAGTTTTCCAAATTCTTTTTTTTTTTTTAATTAATTTTTATTAAGCTTCAAGTGAACATTTACCATTCCAATCAGTCTGTCACATGTAAGTTTACATACATCTTACTCCCTTCTCCCACTTGCTCTTCCCCTATTGAGTCAGCCCTTTCAGTCTCTCGTTTCGTGCCAATTTTGCCGTCTTCCCTCTCTCTCTATCTTCCCATCCCCCCTCCAGTCAAGAGTTGCCAACACACTCTCCAGTGTCCACCTGATTTAATTAGCTCACTCTTCATCAGCATCTCTCTCCCCCACGCTGACCAGTCCTTTTCATGCCTGATGAGTTGTCTTCGGGGATGGTTCCTGTCCTGTGCCATCAGAAGGTCTGGGGAGCATTGCCTCCGGGATTCCTCTAGTCACAGTCATACCATTAAGTATGGTCTTTTTATGAGAATTTGGGGTCTGTATCCCACTGGTCTCCTGCTCCCTCAGGAGTTGTCTGTTGTGCTCCCTGACAGGGCAGACACCGATTGTGGCCGGGCACCACACTGCTGGTGGGATTGTAAAATGTGGTCTCAGGATAATGTAGGTCTTTGGTTCATGTGGCCCTTTCTGTCTCTTGGGTTCTTAGTTGTCGTGTGACCTTGGTGTTCTTCCTTTGCCTTTGCTCCAGGTGGGTTGAGACCAATTGATGTATCTTAGATGGCCGCTTGTTGGCATTTAGGACCCCAGGCGCCACATTTCAAAGTGGGATGCAGAATGTTTTCATAATAGAATTGTTTTGCCCATTGACTTAGAAGTCCCCTCAAACCATGTTCCCCAGACCCCAGCCCCTGCTCCGCTGACCTTTGAAGCTTTCATTTTATCCCAGAAACCTCTTTGCTTTTAGTCCAGTCCAATTAGACTGACCTTCCTTGTATTGAGTATTGTCTTTCCCTTCACCCAAAGCAGTTCTTATCTACTGACTGATCAATAAAAAACCCTCTCCCTCCCTCCCTCCCTCCCCCCTTTGTAACCACAAAAGTATGTGTTCTTCTCCGTTTTTTCTATTTCTCAACATCTTATAATAGTGGTCTTATACAATATTTGTCCTTTTGCCTCTGACTCATTTCGCTCAGCATAATGCCTTCCAGATTCCTCCATGTTATGAAATGTTTCAGAGATTCGTCACTGTTCTTTATCGATGCGTAGTATTCCATTGTGTGAATATACCACAATTTATTTACCCATTCATCCGTTGACGGACACCTTGGTTGCTTCCAGCTTTTTGCTATTGTAAACAGAGATGCAATAAACATGGGTGTGCATATATCTGTTTGTGTGAAGGCTCTTGTATCTCTAGGGTATATTCCCAGGAGTGGGATTTCTGGGTTGTATGGTAGTTCTATTTCTAACTGCTTAAGATAACGCCAGATGGATTTCCAAAGTGGTTGTACCATTTTACAATCCCACCAGCAGTGTATGAGAGTTCCAATCTCTCCGCAGCCTCTCCAACATTTATTATTTTGTGTTTTTTGGATTAATGCCAGTCTAGTTGGTGTGAGATGGAATCTCATCGTAGTTTTAATTTGCATTTCTCTAATGGCTAATGATCGGGAGCATTTTCTCATGTGTCTGTTGGCTGCCTGAATATCTTCTTTAGTGAAATGTGTGTTCATATCCTTTGCCCACTTCTTGATTGGGTTGTTTGTCTTTTTGTGGTTGAGTTTTGACAGAATCATGTAGATTTTAGAGATCAGGCGCTGGTCTGAGATGTCATAGCTGAATATTCTTTCCCAGTCTGTAGGTGGCCTTTTTACTCTTTTGGTGAAGTCTTTAGATGAGCATAGGTGTTTGATTTTTAGGAGCTCCCAGTTATCGGGTTTCTCTTCATCATTTTTGGTAATGTTTTGTATTCTGTTTATGCCCTGTGTTAGGGCTCCTAGGGTTGTCCCTATTTTTTCTTCTATGATCTTTATCGTTTTAGTCTTTATGTTTAGGTCTTTGATCCACTTGGAATTAGTTTTTGTGCATGGTGTGAGGTATGGGTCCTGTTACATTCTTTTGCAAATGGATATCCAGGTATGCCAGCACCATTTGTTAAAAAGACTATCATTTCCCCAATTGACTGACACTGGTCCTTTGTCAAATATCAGCTGCTCATACATGGATGGATTTATATCTGGGTTCTCAATTCTGTTCCATTGGTCTATGTGCCTGTTGTTGTACCAGTACCAGGCTGTTTTGACTACTGTAGCTGTATAATAGGTTCTGAAATCAGGTAGAGTGAGGCCTCCCACTTTCTTCTTCTTTTTCAGTAATGCTTTGCTTATCCGGGGGTTCTTTCCCTTCCATATGAAATTAGTGATTTGTTTCTCTATCCCCTTAAAATATGACATTGGAATTTGGATTGGAAGTGCGTTATATGTATAGAAGGCTTTTGGTAGAATAGACATTTTTACTATGTTAAGTCTTCCTATCCATGAGCAGGGTATGTTTTTCCACTTAAGTATGTCCTTTTGAATTTCTTGTAGCAGAGTTTTATAGTTTTCTTTGTATAGGTCTTTTACATCCTTGGTAAGATTTATTCCTAAGTATTTTATCTTCTTGGGGGCTACTGTGAATGGTATTGATTTGGTTATTTCCTCTTCGGTGTTCTTTTTGTTGATGTAGAGGAATCCAAGTGATTTTTGTATGTTTATTTTATAACCTGAGACTCTGCCAAACTCTTCTATTAGTTTCAGTAGTTTTCTGGAGGATTCCTTAGGGTTTTCCACGTATACGATCATGTCATCTGCAAATAGTGATAGCTTTACTTCCTCCTTGCCCATCTGGATACCCTTTATTTCTTTGTCTAGCCTAATTGCCCTGGCTAGGACTTCAAGTACGATGTTGAATAAGAGCGGTGATAAAGGGCATCCTTGTCTGGTTCCCGTTCTCAAGGGAAATGCTTTCAGGTTCTCGCCATTTAGAGTGATATTGGCTGTTGGCTTTGCATAGATGCCCTTTATTATGTTGAGGAATTTTCCTTCAATTCCTATTTTGGTAAGAGTTTTTATCATAAATGGGTGTTGAACTTTGTCAAATGCCTTTTCTGCATCTATTGATAAGATCATGTGGTTTTTATCTTTTGTTTTATTTATGTGATGGATTACATTAATGGTTTTTCTGATAGTAAACCAGCCTTGCATACCTGGTATAAATCCCACTTGATCAGGGTGAATTATTTTTTTGATGTGTTGTTGGATTCTATTGGCTAGAATTTTGTTGAGGATTTTTGCATCTATGTTCATGAGGGATATAGGTCTCTAATTTTCTTTTTTTGTAATGTCTTTACCTGGGTTTGGTATCAGGGAGATGGTAGCTTCATAGAATGAGTTGGGTAGTATTCCGTCTTTTTCTATGCTTTGAAATACCTTCAGTAGTAGTGGTGTTAAGTCTTCTCTGAAGGTTTGGTAGAACTCTGCAGTGAAGCCGTCTGGGCCAGGACTTTTTTTTGGAAGTTTTTTGATTACCGTTTCAATCTCTTTTTTTGTTATGGGTCTATTTAGTTGTTCTACTTCTGAATGTGTTAGTTTAGGTAGGTAGTATTTTTCCAAGAATTTATCCATTTCTTCTAGGTTTTCAAATTTGTTAGAGTACAATTTTTCGTAGTAATCTGAAATGATTCTTTTAATTTCATTTGGCTCTGTTGTGATGTGGTCCTTCTCGTTTCTTATTCGGGTGATTTGTTTCCTTTCCTGTTTTTCTTTAGTCAGTCTAGCCAATGGTTTATCAATTTTGTTAATTTTTTCAAAGAACCAGCTTTTGGCTTTGTTAATTCTTTCAATTGTTTTTCTGTTCTCTAATTCATTTAGTTCAACTCTAATTTTTATTATTTGTTTTCTTCTGGTGCCTGATGGGTTCTTTTGTTGCTCACTTTCTATTTGTTCAAGTTGTCGGGACAGTTCTCTGATTTTGGCTCTTTCTTCTTTTTGTATGTGTGCATTTATCGATATAAACTGGCCTCTGAGCACTGCTTTTGCTGTGTCCCAGAGGTTTTGATAGGAAGTATTTTCATTCTCGTTGCTTTCTAAGAATTTCCTTATTCCCTCCTTGATGTCTTCTATAACCCAGTCTTTTTTTGGGAGGGTATTGTTCATTTTCCAAGTATTTGATTTCTTTTCCCTAGTTTTTCTGTTATTGATTTCTAGCTTCATTGCCTTGTGGTCTGAGAAGATGCTTTGTAATATTTCGATGTTTTGGATTCTGCAAAGATTTGTTTTATGACCTAATATGTGGTCTATTCTAGAGAATGTTCCATGTGCACTAGAAAAAAAAGTATATTTTGCAGCAGTTGGGTGGAGAGTTCTGTATAAGTCAATGAGGTCAAGTTGGTTGATTGTTGTAAGTAGATCTTCTGTGTCTCTATTGAGCTTCTTACTGGATGTCCTGTCCTTCTCCGAAAGTGGTGTGTTGAAGTCTCCTACTATAAATGTGGAGGTGTCTATCTCACTTTTCAATTCTGTTAAAATTTGATTTATGTATCTTGCAGCCCTGTCATTGGGTGCATAAGTATTTAATATGGTTATGTCTTCCTGATCAATTGTCCCTTTTATCATTATATAGTGTCCTTCTTTATCCTTTGTGGCAGATTTAAGTCTAAAGTCTATTTTGTCAGAAATTAATATTGCTACTCCTCTTCTTTTTTGCTTATTATTTGCTTGATATATTTTTTTCCATCCTTTGAGTTTTAGTTTGTTTGTGTCTCTAAGTCTAAGGTGTGTCTCTTGTAGGCAGCATATAGATGGATCGTGTTTCTTTATCCAGTCCGTGACTCTCTGTCTCTTTATTGGTGCATTTAGTCCATTTACATTCAGCGTAATTATAGATAAATAAGTTTTTAGTGCTGTCATTTTGATGCCTTTTCATGTGGGTTGTTGGCCATTTCATTTTTCCACATACTTTTTTGTGCTGAGACGGTTTTCTTAGTAGATTGTGAGATCCTCATTTTCATAATGTTTAACTTTATGTTAGTTGAGTCATTATGTTTTTCTTGAGTTATGGAATTGATATTCCTTTTTGTGGTTACCTTGTTATTTACGCCTATTTTTCTAAGTAAAAACCTAACTTGTATCCTTCTATATCGCCTTGTATCACTCTCCATCTGGCAGTTCAATGCCTCCTATATTTAGTCCCTCTTTTTGATTATTGTGATCGTTTATCTATTGATTTCCATGATTCCCTGTTATGTGTATTATTTTGTTCATTTATTTATTTTTTAGAATTAATCTTAATTTGTTTGTTTTTGTGCTTTCCCTATTTGAGTTGCGTTGATATCAGGACGTTCTGTTTTGTGACCTTGTATTGTGCTGGTACCTGATATTATTGGTCATCAGGCCAAACAATCTCCTTTAGCATTTCTTGCAGTCTTGGTTTAGTTTTTGCAAATTCTCTAAACTTGTGTTTATCTGTAAATATCTTAATTTCTCCTTCATATTTCAGAGGGAGTTTTGCTGGATATATGATCCTTGGTTGGCAGTTTTTCTCCTTCAGTGCTCTGTATACATCGTCCCATTCCCTTCTTGCCTGCATGGTTTCTGCTGAGTAGTCTGAACTTATTCTTATTGATTCTCCCTTGAAGGAAACCTTTTCTTTTCTCCCTGGCTGCTTTAAAAATTTTCTGTTTGTCTTTGGTTTTGGCAAGTTTGATGATAATATGTCTTGGTGTTTTTCTTTTTGGATCAGTCTTAAATGGCGTTCGATGAGCATCTTGGATAGATATCCTTTCGTCTTTCATGATGTCAGGGAAGTTTTGTGTCAGGAGTTCTTCAACTATTTTCTCTGTGTTTTCTGTCCCCCCTCCCTGTTCTGGGACTCCAATCACTCGCAAGTTATCCTTCTTGATAGAGTCCCACATGATTCTTAGGGTTTCTTCATTTTTTTCAATTCTTTTATCTGATTTTTTTTCAGCTATGTTGGTGTTGATTCCCTGGTCCTCCAGAAGTCCCAGTCTACATTCTAATTGCTCGAGTCTGCTCCTCTGACTTCCTATTGCGTTGTCTAATTCTGTAATTTTATTGTTAATCTTTTGGATTTCTACATGCTGTCTCTCTATGGATTCTTGCAACTTATTAATTTTTCCACTATGTTCTTGAATAATCTTTTTGAGTTCTTCAACAGTTTTATCAGTGTGTTCCTTGGCTTTTTCTGAAGTTAGCCTAATTTCATTTGTGATGTCTTTAAGCATTCTATAAATTAGTTTTTTTATATTCTGTATCTGATAATTCCAGGATTGTATCTTCATTTGGGAAAGATTTTGATTCTTTTGTTTGGGGGGTTGGAGAAGCTGTCATGGTCTGTTTCTTTATGTGGTTTGATATAGACTGCTGTCTCCGAGCTATCACTGGGAAACTAGTTTTTCCAGGTAATCAGCTAAAAAAAAATGCAGTCAGATCCCTATCTGAATTCTCCCTCTGGCTCAGGGTATTCAGATGTTAATGGAGCCGCCTGGGGAGGGTGGGGGAGGGATCAGAGAGCTAGGAGTGTAGCACCTCAGAATATAGAGCTGATTCCCGCATTCACGCTCCGCCCGCGCCTGCCAAAATCCCGGCAAGACAGCTCCCCGGCTGGGACGCTGCTCTCCCCGCTCCAAGACCAGTCACTTCCTCTTAGGGACTTCTCCCTCTGGCTCGCCGCTCCGCTGGCGCGAACTGGGTGGGCGTGCCCGCACAAACGGCTGGGCCTGCCCCCGGGGTCAATTCAGGGAAATATAACTGGTCCCCGGCTCACGCCCTGCCTGCGCCCACCACAATCCCAGCGGACGGCTCCCCGGCTGGGACGCTGCTCTCCCCGCTCTGAGACCAGTCACTTCCTACCGGGGACTTCTCCCTCCGGTGCGTCGCACCGCTTGTGCGAACTGGGTGGGCGTCGCCTGCCCGAACAGCTGGGCCTGCCCCCAGGGTCGCTTTAGGGAAATATAGCTGATCCCCACGCTCGCGCCATGCCCGCTTCCCGCCAAACTCCCGGCGGGACGGCTCCCCGGCTGGGACGCTGCTCTCCCCGCTCCAAGATCAGTCACTGCCTCCCGGGTGCTTCTCCCACCGGCTGCGCCGCTACACCGCCCGCGCCAACCAGCTAGGCTCCCTCCCGGGGTGAGTTCGGGGGCTAGGGCTGGGCCCCTTGTCTGTGCCGTCTGCCCCCCTGGGCTCTGCCCCAGATCGGGCTCCGAAGGTCACCTGCCTGGTACACTGGCTCCTGGTTCTGAAAACGATCGCTGTCTGCCCGTATGTGTTCGTTCTCCTTCTCTAAGTCTGTGTTTGTTGTTCAGAGTTCGTAGATTGTTATGTATGTGATCGAATCACTTGTTTTTCCAAGTCTTTGTTGCAAGAGGGATCCACGGTAGCATCCACCTAGTCCGCCATCTTGCAGTTTTCCAAATTCTTAAAACAGGAATGATAACATAGGCAGTCCCTGAGTTATAAATGAGATTCGTTTCTAAGTCTGTCTTTAAGTTGAATTTGTAGGTAAGTCAGAACGGGTACATACGGTTCTTATTTAGCTTCAGGTAGTATTAAGTCAGAACGGGTACATACGGTTCTTATTTAGCTTCAGGTAGTCAAATGTTTGTCTTAGTACATAGTGCATATTTTACCTCTCTGTGCAAAAGAAGGAAACCCTGGTTTGCACAGTGGTTAAAAGTTACAGCTGGTAATCAAAAGGTTGGCAGTTCAAATCCACCAGGTGCTCTTTGAAAGTCCTATGGGGCAGTTCTAATCTGTCCTACAGGGTCACTATGAGTTGGAACCAACTCGATGGCAATGGGTTTGTTTTTTTGAAAGACTTAAGAAACACTTCGAAACCACACAAGGTTTTCATGAGGCTCACCAAGTAGTGCATGCATTTGTTACTATGAACCATTGTGTTTAACTCAAATTTTTAATATAATAGGCTTTACGGCACTCTGTTCTTAAGTACAAGTTGTCTGTAAATCAGACATTCATAACCTGGGGACTGCCTGTACCTGCACTCTGTGATTCCAGGGCTGATATAAGGATGAAATAATACGGTCTGTGTGAATATGTTTTTTAGCTTACACAAATATAAAAAAAAAAGGTATTCTTATTTCCAATAAACAGCAAGAGTTTGTTATTGTTCTCCTTTCTGCTTTCCAATCACTAAAACATCTTTAGCAGAAAAACTCCCTTACAGCCAGCATAACTAGGATATTTTTAAAGCCCAAACCAAAGCTCTAAAATGGGAAAGAAAAACTAAAAATTGCCATTGGATAGGGTTTCTCAGACAGCATTAGGCAATCCAAAATCATTCTTTAAGTCTGCTCAGGTACTTCAACAATAGACAATCTCTTTAGAATCAGGGTATTTGTAATTCAAAAGTGATGGGTAATCTTTCTAATACTTATTGTTTGGAGAGATCAGGAGAAAATTACACCACACTTACTATTATTCATGACTAAGCCAGTTCTCCTTAATCACAAGTTTTCCTCCTTACATCCTTATGTAAGTGTATAACCTGTTATCAATGAGCTTTAAACAAAATGTGAAGTCAATGCTTATGTAACCAGGTAACCCAGAATGAGGTTAGGCCCCTACATTTTCGAACCCTTGATGAGAAGAAACTGAAAAGCAAGTTGCCAGGGCTCTGTTGATATCGCACATGTGGTGTTATTTAAGACCAAATAACCTGGACGTTGGGGAATGTGCTTATGTCAAACTATTATATGTCAGACCACACCCTGTGGTGGGGGTGAGGTTTCCCCTGAAGGGAATGGATGTTCCCACTGTCAATATCCTGGGGAAGGGTCAACACTGGGCCAGGAAATTAGGGCTTGACAAACAGTCCTAAGATTGAAGTCAGGGAAACTTTCTTTTCTCTGTGCAGCTACAAGTTGGTTTGATCCGGACTTTGGGGCAGGGAGCTTCCTAGAACAGTTCCAGTTAGGGGTAGGGGAATATTTAAGCCATCTCAGGCCACAGTAGGGGCCGGCCAAGAAAGAGGCGGAGGGACATCTCAGTAAGGGTCTATAATAAACCATTTGTTGCCAAATTGATTACAATTCATGGCGACCCCATCTGTGTCAGAGTAGAACCATGCTCCATAACCATTCTAATATCCATAAATCAACAGTTGGGCTTTGCTGAAGTTTACCGTTTGGACTCTACTAAACTACATCCCATCCCTGGATAGCTTGGACGAGG
This sequence comes from Loxodonta africana, assembly GCF_030014295.1. Lineage (NCBI taxonomy): Eukaryota > Metazoa > Chordata > Mammalia > Proboscidea > Elephantidae > Loxodonta > Loxodonta africana. The sequence goes on along the minus strand of NC_087351.1, from coordinate 65,197,660 downwards.
CAGCAGTGTGACCCTGTCCCAGACAAGAAGGACAGCAATGCAGCAGTCACCGTCAGGAGCTAGTTGTGCTACACTGGGCAGAGATCTCTGGGGGTTATGGTGGAAGCAACAAAACCAGCTGGGACCAGCTCCCAGCTCAACCAGTATCCATGCTTGGATGTGACATAAAATTGACCTGAGGGCCTTGTTATTCAGCAGGTTCTGTTTCAATAGTTGTGGGGTGGGATACGAGAGTCTACATTTCTCAGAAGATCCCAGGTGATGCCAGTGCTGCTAGTGCTCAGACCACACTTGTAGTAACAAGGCTCTAACCTCAGGAAATAAGTCTGAGAACATGCTCCACTAGAAAGCAGCAAGGACAATCAGGACTGATGCTAAAACCCCAGTAAGTAAGCATGTCCAGGGGCTCTTATTCATATCCAGAGAAGAAGGTCCCAGGGGAAGGCTAGGGTCTTTATTCATTGAGGAGGCACTAACTCTAACTTCCTGTACTTTGGAGAACAAATGTAAGGGTGAGGTGTTCGCACTGCAAGCTGGTGAACAATATACACAACTACACTTACAAATATCTTACCATCTCAGAATCAGAGTGTGAAAGCTATCATCTTATGAATACTTATCAACTAGTAAGCAGTGGCACAGCTAAAAATCCCTGAGACCATAACCCAGAGGGTGGTTAAAGTGGAAGAATTTAGGGCTTGCTTTTATGACTACAGCCTCTGAACTTGAGGATCCACCAGACTCCTGCCCCATTCTTTCATTCAAAAAATAATTATTGAGCACCTACCGTGTGCCAGTCACTGATGAACAAGAGAGTAAGGTACCTGCTGTCATGGAATTTCCACTCTAGTTGTTGTTGTTAGTTACCTTTGAGTCAGCTCTGATTTGATGACCCCATGTACAAGGGAATAAAATGTTGCCCTGTGCTGTGCCATCTTCTTGATCACTGCCACGCTCGAGTCCTTTGTTGTGGCTACTGTGTGTTTTGTGTGCCTTTCAACTAGGGGCTCATCTTCTAGCTCTACATGAGACAATGTTCTATTGTGACCCATAGAGTTTTCATTAGCTAATGAAGTAGATTGCCAGGCCTTTCTTCCTAATCTTAGTCTGGAAGCTCAACTGAAACCTGCCCATCATGGGTGACCCTGGTGGTATTTAAAATAACAGTGCATATCTTCCAGCACCATAGCAACATAAAGGCCACCACAGTATCACAAAATGACAGACAAGTGGTAGATATTCAGTCTATATAGGCCTATATTTATAGGCCTAAAGGATGAGAGTGAACTTTTAAAGGCATTCCAGGCAAAGAATGAAGCAAGAAGAAAAGTTGTGAGCAAGGGAAGGATTTAATGTGCTTAAGGAGAAGAAAAGAGGCCAGTGTGGTTGAAGTAGATAGAAGCCAGATTATACATGGCCTGAAACCTGGAATTATGCAAGGAAGACATGATGATGGGTTAGACCAGGGGGCTGCAAACTTTTTCTGTAAGGATCAGATTATAAACATTTTAGGTGTTGCAGGCTGACTTGTTGTTGTTAGGTGCTGTCAAGTGGGTTCTGGCTCATAGTGACCCTATGTACAACAGAACGAAACACTGCCCGGTCCTGCGCCATCCTTACAATCATTGTTATATCTGAGCCCATTGTTCCAACCACTGTGTCAATCCATCTCATTGAGGATCTTCCTCTTTTTCTCTGACCCTCTACTTTACCAAGCAAGATGTCCTTCACCAGGAAGTGGTTCCTTCTGATAATATGTCCAAAGTATGTAAGATGAAGTCTCGCCATCCCCACTTCTAAGGAACTGACTTAGGAGTTAAAATTGGAGCCATTATTCTCCATCCTTGAGTATAATGAATGTGACCCAGCTGGAGCTGAATGCACAAGGACTCACAAGAACAAATCAACTGGGCCCTGAGGTATAAAAACAATAGCTAGGACAATCTTGGAAAATATCTTTTAGGGACATTTTCACGTAAACAAATCTTAGAGCGCAAACCTACATATTTTCTATTCTTAGGTTTTTCTATTAGCATTTAGTAAATAGTAAGATTTTTTGAACCAATGAAGGCCTTTCCAACTGTCGTTACTGAAGCTTGTACCAAGGTTTATTAAGAAAGGCAATTCAAAACGTAGAATGACAATAATTTTGCAGTTTTTAGCCAATCTGTAAAAAGGTGAAGCTTTAAACGATTTTATCCGTTTGTAATACCAATATGTACTAATCATTCTGTAACATTCCTTGGACTGAGGCAGATATAGCTCTGGTAGCAGGCTTGTCCGTTTCCCACTTTTGCTTCTTTGGACATAGGACAAATAAAATTTTTCTTTTTTGCTTTACTATGACCTTGTGGTGATTTTACTTTAGGACAGAGCCAAGAGAAAAAATCAAGGATATTATGTAGGCACTTATACAACAAGAGAGTAAAAATACTTCACAAATTCTTACTGAGCAAACTCAAAATACGAAAACAATTTATTTTAACTTTTTGTAATACAAGTCTACTAATGGGAAGAAGAGAATTCTTTTTGGGAGGGATAACATTTTTCTTAATTAGGGTTCAAAATTAGTGTTCCTTATCAAACTTGATTAAAATGTTCATCTGCTAATGCTGATTTGTAATAAGAGTTCACTTATTTCATCTTTGAAAATGTGTTTCACGAAGATAACCCATTTCCGTCAAGTTAATTGACTCATAGCAACCCTACAGGACAGAACTGCCTCATAGGGTTTCCAAGGAGCAGATGGTGGATTCTAACTGCCAACCATTTAGTTAGCAGCCAAGCTCTTAATCACTGTGCCACCAGGGCTCCTTCACAAGGATATCAACCCAGTGCCGTCAAGTTGATTCCGACTCATAGCGACCTTATAGGACAGAGTAGAACTGCCCCATAGAGTTTCCAAGGAGCCCCTCGTGCATTTGAACTGCCGACCCTTTGGTTAGCAGCCATAGCACTTAACCACTACGCCACCAGGGTTTCCTTCACAAAGGTAAGTACTATCCAATACCGATACTGACATCAATCCAAAACCAATTTATTCACATTTTGTTTATCCATTCATCTGCTGATAGACATTTAGGTTGTTTCCATGTTTTAGCTGTTGTGAATAGCACTGCAGTGAACACTGGTGTACATGTATCTGTGTCATTGCTTCCAAGTCTTTCGGGTATATACCTAGGAGTGGAATTTCTGGGCCATTTTCTCATTAATTCTATGTGAGCTGTTTGAGGAACCACCGAACTGTTTTCCACAGCAGTTGTATTATTTTGCATTCCCACCAGCAATGGATGAGAGTTCGTTTCTCTTTTCTTTTGGTTTGTCTGTTATTATATTAGCCATCATAGTGGAGGTGAAGTGGTATCTCATTGTGGCTTTGATTTGCACCTTCTAAATGGCTAATGGGAGCCCTGATGGCACAGTGGTTAGGAGATCAGCTGCTAACTAAATGGTTGGCAGTTCGAATCCACCAGCCACACCTTGGAAACCCGACGAGGCAGTTCTACTCTGTCCTATAGGATTGCTATGAGTCAGAATTATCTCGACAGTAACGAGTTTGTTTTTTGGTAATGGCTTATGAGGCTGGTGGCCCAGTGGTTAACAGTTCAGCTCCTAATCAAAAGATCAGCAGTTCGAATCTACCAGCCACTCCTTGGAAACCCTATGGGGAAGTTCTACTCTGTCCTATAGAGTCACTATGAGTTGGAATCAACTCAATGGCAAAGGGTTTGGTTTTTTTTGTTTGTTTGTTTGAATGAGGTTGAGTATCTTTCAATGTACTTCTTAGCCAATATGTTTTTGTGAGCATATTTATCACTTGAAAGGCATTGACAGAATTCTATTAATTCTTCTCTTGATATTTGCCCTGTAGAGTGGCATTGCATTCATAATTACTTCAATTTGAAGGTTAGTTGGAAGCTTCTCAATTACACAGTTAAATGGATTTCAAAATATGAAAATTTCCTTTGCACTTGTATTGAGGTTCAGAAAACACTGCTGGAACTGAAGTTTGAGCTCAGAAGATGTACCCACTGCAAACCTGTGTGGGAATGGAGCTCTTGCTTCTCGTTTTAACTTTTAACAGCATGGGAGGTATATTTGTAGCTTGACTTACTTGTGATTCTAACAACATTGTCATCAAAAGGACTTTTTCACAGTGCAAATTTCACATATAAGCACTCTTCTGTATTGTAATTTTAGGTTAAATTTAATAAGAATCATTATTGAGTCTGTAACAAAATTTCCAAAGCCACACAATGTTTGATAATAGTGGTTGAGGGTGGATCTTATCATTCAGAAAGATTTCAATTGCAGTCTTGAGCTTGAAAAATCCCAATAAAATTTGTTACTGCTAAACCATCAAACTGCTGTGTGATAGAGCAAGTCAAGGTATTCAGCTCCTATTTCTGACAAAAATTCTTGAAAATTATGTCCAAGGTAGCATGCTAAAGCACTCCAACATTTAGTCATCAAGTGGAGAAGGAGGAGCCAGCAAGACTTAAGGGGAGCACCAAGTGGCAGCAGAAAAACCAGAAGAGGGAAGAGTGTTTAAAGAAAGCTCAGAGTTGTTGACAAGGAGCATCCACTGGTTTTTGTGACATGGAGGTCCTTAGTGGCCCTACAAGTGCAGTGTCCACCATGTGGTAGGTGTACAGTGAAGGTCCAAGGTTGCCAAGAAAGATACAACTTCTACTAGCACTGGTTGGAACAACTCTTTACTCACATAGGCAAGAGACAGAACAAGATCAGCCTCAATAGTGGGTATTGGTCCCTCATGGCCAGCAGGTCTGGCTCCACAGCTTATGCAGGGCTAACGGTATGCACACACCACTCTTTGGTGCTGCACTGGAAGGACCTCATTCTCTCACCACCAATAACAGATAATAGACATGAGATTGGCCAGGTGCCATGTGACACAAATGCATAAGCAAAACAGAGACAGAGTTTATTGTGTACCCAGAATAGGGAGATAGTTTCTCCGATAAGGAGAAGAAACTGGGAGAGAAAGAGAGATGTATTTCCCAGCATCCATTATCAGGGAACGTCCTAGGCCCAAGGCTTCTGATTAGATGACACAGGTGAGAGTTGCAGGGGCTGTGGCAGACCACCACCAACACCAAGAAAGAAGCCCAATTAAAGTGAGTCAAATAGTGAATATAAAATAGGGAGGGCACACATCTTAGTTGAGACGTTTATTCTGAGAAGAAAGGGAACAGAGAATTGGAACCACAGATAGAGGAGGCAGTGGTGTCAAGGGAGAAGTTTTTTTTAATCTCCATCTTTTAACAAGAAATCACAAAGCCTCATATGCACACTAGACTTAAAATGTGGAAGGCTCAATGACCTGGCATCCATGAGGGATGAGATATTCCATATAAATGATTTTCCCAGACAATTAAAGTTTATTCAATTAAACATCAATTTTTTTAGTTAATACATTTTTATGTAAATCCTTCTAAAATATACTAACCAGTTCTCCACTTTCTGAATCATATTATGAACACCAAATATATACTGGACAACATAGTACATAATGTTCTCTATCAAAGTGGGTATAAATATTTTCTACTATACAAAATGACCCCATATAGCTAGACTTTTTTTTTAATAATTTTTATTGAGCTTTAAGTGAACATTTACAAATCAAGTCAGTCTGTCACATATAAGCTTATCTACACCTTACTCCGTACTCCCACTTACCCTCCCCCTAATGAGTCAGCCCTTCCAGTCTCTCCTTTCGTGACAATTTTGCCAGCTTCTAACCCTCTCTACCCTCCTATCTCCCCTCCAGACAGGAGATGCCAACACAGTCTCAAGTGTCCACCTGATACAAGTAGCTCACTCTTCATCAACATCTCTCTCCAACCCATTGTCCAGTTCCTTCCATGTCTGATGAGCTGTCTTTGGGAATGGTTCCTGTCCTGGGCCAACAGAAGGTTTGGGGAGCATGACTGCTGGGATTCCTCTAGTCTCAGTCAGACCATTAAGTCTGGTCTTTTTATGAGAATTTGGGGTCTGCATCCCACTGATCTCCTGCTCCCTCAGGGGTTCTCTGTTGTGCTCCCTGTCGCTGCACTCATTGGTTGTGGCCGGGCACCATCTAGTTCTTCTGGTCTCAGGATGATGTAAGTCTCTGGTTCATGTGGCCCTTTCTGTCTCTTGGGCTCATAGTTGTCGTGTGACCTTGGTGTTCTTCATTCTCCTTTGCTCCAGGTGGGTTGAGACCAATTGATGCATCTTAGATGGCTGCTTGTTTAGCTAGACATTTTGAATTTGCTTCTCCCTTACCTTAAGATGATCAGCTGTTTCTCACAGTCATGGATGTGAGAGATTACTTGGTCCAGTGTGTCTCAACTTGGCTGCATAATACAATTACCTGGGGGGTGAGGATGGGGGGGAGGGAGGGGCTTTTGAACATACCAGTGCCAAGACACCACCTCCAGAGTTTCTGATCTAATCTGTGTAGGGTGGGGCCTGGGTATTGGAGACATTTTACGTTTTGCAGGTGATTCTAATATGCAGCTAAGGTTGAAAACCACTGATATAGCTTAGACTCTTCCTTTTAAGACAAGGAGACAGAGATCTGCCAATGCTGGGTAAACTAAGATCACATAATTTCCAGTAGTCACTACATTGTGCATTTTTAAAAGTCCCCTGTCCCCAGTTTTAGAGGCCCTGGGTGGTACAAATGGTTTACATGCTGGGCTGTTAACCAAAATGTTGGAGGTTCAAGTTCACCCAGTGGCGCCTCCAAAGAAAGGCCTGACCATTGAAAACCCTGTGGAGCACAGTTCTACTCAGATTAGGTACAGAGACAATACAGGGTCACATACAGGGTCACCATGAGTAGCGGTTGACTCCATGGCAACTGGTTTATACCTTTACATTCTGCAGAACCACTTCTAGGGAGAGAAGAGCTCAGAAGGTGAGAAGTAGATGGCTTAAGATGGAGAATTTAAGAGCTAACTTGAGAGCACTTCGGAGGAGTGCGAGTAGCCAAAAGAATGATGACATGGTATTTAACACCTGTTGTAGAAGCTGAGGCTGAACTAAAACAGAAAAACTTGCAGTAAATAATAAAAATTTCCTGAGGCAGTTAAAATATTGGAAACATTAATCCAAATAGTAGAAGAGCTGACTTACCTAAGTCAGTAAATAACAGAACACTCTATTTCTAATTAATCATGTTGTGTTCTTTGCAAGATTTGCTTCAAATAGATTACTTTGAATTTTTTGTTTTCTTTTTATATTTATTTTTATAATTTCAAAAATCCAAACCATACTTAATTATTTTAATACAAAGTGGAAGTTTCCTATAATCTCCTCAGAGATAACCACCATTAAATTTGTTTAGTTTTCTGATTATCTATGTACAGATAATGCATTATATTTACAATTCCATAAAAGTGAGAACCTACTATAAAATTGTTCTATAGCTTGATTTTTAATTTAACAATACTTCACAAACATCTTTCCACGTCAGTACATAGGCATTATGCCTCCTTAATTAAATGGCTACAGTTCCGAGTTGTTGGAGTATCAGGTGTTAGATGTTGCAGGAGTGTGAATTGAGAAACAATGCTGCAGTGCCAAACCTGGAGGGCCTTAGAGGTCACATTGTGGAGCTTGGACTTTGGACCAGTAGTTCCTTTTATGATAAAGGGTAGTATGGAAACAAAGAATATGTGATAATGGTTGGAATCATCTGGGAGCATTTTCGAAATATCTACCCAAATTATACTCCACCTCAAAGATGTGGAATAATCTTTGAGAAAGAAAGGCCTGAATATGCATATTTTCCAAACAATTCTGTTATAAATTGTGCCCCCCAAAATACACGTTGGAATCCTAACCCCATAGCTCTGGATGTAATCCCAACTGGGAATAGGGTTTTCTTTGTTATGCTCATGAGACCATATCAGTAGGCTATGTCTTAAACCTAACCACATTTTTTTCATTGTGCTTATCTTGTTGTAGTTGAGAATACACACATAGTAAATAGAAAAATAGGGAAGGCACAGAGACGAGAAAGATTAGGTACAGAGACAAGGAAGCCCAAATGAGGGAAAGGTAGATGCCATGTGGACATCTCCAGGGAACACCAAGAAGGACACTAGAGAAGCTGAGGTTTCCTTTCCCCCAGAGGGAACAGAGAGAGACTTCCCCTAGACACGGTGTCCTGAATTCAGACTTCTAGACTCCTAAACTGTGAGAAAATAAATGTCTGTTTGTTAAAGCCTCTAACTTGTAGTATTTCTGTTATAGCAGCACTAAGAAACTAAGACAAATTCTCTAGGGAATCCTGATAATATTTACCATCACCATCACCACCTAACAGCGCTGGTTAGAATTATTAGGCAATGTTGTTGTCAAGTGCCATCAAATCAGTTCCGACTCATAGTGGCCCTACGTACAATAGAACGAAACACTGCCCAGTCCTGCACCATTCTCACAATCATGGGCTATGCTTGAGCCCACCATTACAGACACTGTGTCAATCCATCCTGCTGGAAGTCTCCATCTGTTTCACTGACCCTCTATTTTACCAAGCATGATGTCCTTCTCAAAGAATTGGTCCCTCCTGATAACACATCCAAAGTACATGAAATGAAGTCTCACCATCCTCCTTTCTAAGGAACATTTTGGCTGTACTTCTTCCAAGACAGATTTGTTCATTCTTCTGGCAGTCAATATTCTTGCCACCACCAGAACTCAAGGGCATCAATTCTTCTTCTGTCTTCCTTATTCATTGTTAGCTTTCGCACATACATATGAGGTGTCTGAAAATGCCATGGTTTGGGTCAGGCACACCTTAGTCCTCCGAGTGACATCTTTGTTTTTCAACACTTTAAAAAGGTCTTTTGCAGCTCATTTGCCCAATGCAATACGTCCTTTGATTTCTTGACTACTACTTCCATGGGTGCTGGCTGTGTTCCAAGTTAAAGGAAATCTTGACAACTTCAATATTTTCTCTGTTTAGCATGATGTTGCTTATTGGTCCAGTTGTGAGGATTGTTCTTTTATGTTGAGATGCAATACATACTGAAGGCTATAATCTTTAGTCTTCAAGTCCTCTTCACTTGCAGCAAGCAAGGTTGTGTCATCTGCATATCCCAGGTTGTTAGTCTTCCCCCAATCCTGATGCCACATTCTTCACATGGCCCAGCTTCTAAGATTATTTGCTCAGCATATAGACTGAATAAATATGGTGAAAGGATACAACCCTAATGCATATCTTTCCTTATTTTAAACCATGCAGTATCCCCTTGTTCTGTTTGAACCACTGCCTCTAGATCCATGTACAGATTCCTTAGGAGCACAATCAAGTGTTCCAGAATTCCCGTTCTCTGCAATGTTATCCATAATTTGTTATGACCCATATAGTCAAATAACTTTGCATAATCAATAAAACACAGGTAAGCATCCTTCTGGTATTCTCTGCTTTCAGTCAGGATCCATCTGATATCAGCAATGATATCCCTCATTCCACGTCCTCTTGTGAATCTAGCCTGAATTTCTGGCAGTTCCCTGTTGATGTACTTCTACAACCACTTTTTAATTATCATTAGCATAATTTTTCTTCCGTGTGATATTAATGATATTGTTCAATAATTTCCATATTCTGTTGGATCACCTTTCTCTGGAATGGGCACAAATATGGATCTCCTCCAGTCAGTTGGCCAGGTAGCTATTTTTCAGATTTCTTGGCATAGATGAGTGAGCTCTTCCAGCACTGCATCTGTTTGTTGAAACATCTCAATTGGTTTTCTGTCAATTCCTAGAGCCTTGTTTTTCACCAATGCCTTTAGTGCAGCTTGGACTTCTTCCTTCAGTACCATTAGTTCTTGAGCACATACTTCCTCCTGAAATGATTGAATGTCGACCAATTCTTTTTGGTACAGTGACTCTGTGTATTCTTTCCATTTTCTTTTGATGTTTCCTGCGTTGCTCAATATTTTGCTCATAGAATCCTTCAATATTGCAACTTGAGGCTTGAATTTTTTCTTCAGTTATTTCAGCTTGAGAAATGCTGTATGTTCTTTTAGGCAATAGGAGTCAAATAATGAAATTAAGTGATCTTTAAACAAAACATTAAAAATATAATGAAATTCATCACCAAAAATAATTAATCTTTTTATGTACTTTATTATCATCATTTTAATATTTGAAGGCTATATATGTCATATGTAAAAAATCATATAAAAAACCAAAACCAAACCCATTGCCATCGAGTTAATTTCAACTCATAGCAACACGAAATGACAGAGTAGAACTGCCCATAGGGTTTCCAAGGAGCACTTCATGGATTCTAACTGCCAACCTTTTGGTTAGCAGCCATAACTCTTAACCACTACACTACCAGGGTTTCCACAAAATCATATAAAAAACCAAAAAAAAAAAAAGAAAGCTGTTGCCATTGAGTCAATTTCAACTCATAACTATAGGAGTAGATCTGCCCCATACGGTTTCTAAGGCTGTAATCTTTACATAAGCAGACTGCCACATCTTTCTCCCACAGAGCAGCTGGTGGGTTCAAACCTTGACCTTTCAGTTAGCAGACAAGCATTTAACCACTGTGCCACCAGGACTCTCCTAAATCATGTATACATATACAAATTATATATATATGGTAGGTTAGGTATTGGTTTGACTGCTATAACAAAGAGGTCCAAAATACTAGTAAACAAGAAAATAGTTTATTTTTCTCTCACATAAAAGTCCTGAAAAGTGGTCCAGAGGTTGTGTGGTAGCAACATAAACACCAGGGACCCAAGTTCCTTCTATTTTGCTGCTTTAACACTCTCAACATAAGGCTTCCATGAGGACTGCTCCAGCCTCCACCATTACATCTGCATTCCAGCTAGTGGGAAGGGAGAAAGGAGAAGAGGAGGACATGATATTTTCCTTAAGGACCCAAACAAGAAGTTACCCAGATCCATTGGTGAGAACATGCATGTTTCATTGGTGAGAACATGCATGTTTCATTGGTCAGAGCATGCTTATGCTATCAAGCCTAACTAGCATATGGGCAATATACGTCCCATTAAAATGCTTATTACTATGTAAAAATGGAAGAGACGTTGGGATACAACTAGCAATTTCTGCCACATGTTACTAATAGAAGTTGTTAAGTGAAATAAAATCTGCCCCAGTTTTAAACAATAGTAAGAGGGTGCAGCATTCAATCTGCTTCTTAGAACTGCTTTTGATATCAGCTGTCTTAGTTTGAGTACCTTAGGAAACAGACCCTGCAATAGAGATTGTGTGCTGGAAGTTTGCTGGGAATTGTTTCTCAGGAGCAACACCTGTGAAGGAGTGAAGCAAGCAAGATTGGACAGAGGGAGATGTTGAATTATGACGCAGTGCAACAAAGGTCTCAGTCAATCCCAAGGTTGCTCTTGGGATGGAATGGTATGTCAGTTTCCGGGGGCTGCCATAACAAAGTGGCACAAAGTGGGTGGCTTAAAACAACAGCAAAGTATTGTCTAGAGGCTAGAAGTTTGTATTCAGGGCATTGGCAAAACCATATTCTCTTTAAAAAGGTCTGGGGAAGATCCTTCCTTATTTTTTTTCAGTGGCTGGTGGTTCCCAGCAACCCATGGTACTCCTTGTCTTGTAGATGCATCACTCCAGTCTCTTTTTCAGTCTTCTCATGGCCATCTTTCTTCAATACCTCTTTATCTCTGTGTTTCTTCTTCACTTTAAAAAAAAAATTTATTGTGTTTTAGGTGAAACTTTATAGCACAAATTATCTTCTCTTTCAAAAATTTATACACAAATTGTTTTGTGACATTGGTTGTAATCCCAGCATTGTGTCAGCACTCTCCCCCTTACTCTTTCCACCCTGGTTTCTCTGTGTCCATTTGTCCAGTTTTCCTGTCCCTTCCTACCTTCTTGTCTTTGCCCTTAGGCAGGTGCTGCCCATTTGGTCTCATATTCTTATTCTTATTCTTGATTGAACTAAGAACATGTTCCTCATGTGTGTTATTGTTTGTTTTCTACGCCTGTCTAATCTTTGGCTGAAAGGTAGACTTTGGGAGTGGCTTCGGTTCTGAGTTTGCAGGGTGTCCAGGGTCTTCTCCCCTTTATATAAAGATATCTGTCATATTGGATTAGGACCCACCCCACTCCAGTATGACCTCATGTTAACTTAACTGATAACATCTTCAAAGACTCTATTCCCAAACAGACCTGGTATCACATTCACAGATACCAAAGTCAGGACTCCAGCATATCTTTTTGGGAGACACAATTCAATTCATAACAGATGGCCTATTGGCCCTAAATTGAAACAATTTAGCAAACTGAAATAAGGGTACCAGAACTTTCTATCCTGCCGTCAGCCTGTTACAGGATGCAGGTTGCCTCTGGGGAGAGGGTTTAATCTTGGGTATGGTGGCTTCCTTAGGGTAGGGTTTCTCAGCCTTGGCACTATTGACATTTGGGATAAAATAATTCTCTACTGTGGGATGCTGTTTAGCAGTATCCCTGGCCTTGACACACTAGATGTGAGTAGTATCTCCCCTCAGTTCTAACAACCAAAAATGTCTCTGGACATTGCCATATGTCCCCTGTGGTGAAAAATCACCCCCATTGAGAACCACTGCCTTAGGCCAAGGACAATTCTTGGAAGTAGATTCAGCTCTAAGCCATTGTCAGCCAATACTCCCAACAGTTACAAAATGAGTGCCTCAGTCCTGAAGGGGGGATCTGGGTGATACACTACAGCATCCACTACAGTGACTATGAGGTCATACAATTGGTGACATTGCTGTAGTTCCTGTCTCCCAGTCCAGTGCTCTTTTCTCAGGATAGTTATGTATGATTCACACAGTTCAGAAGCAAGGGTAATGTAAGAACAACTAATCTGGTCAGGTAAAGATGATGAGTTTAGGAAGGAGCCAGAGACAAGGGCCCAGAGACTCAGAACTGCTATTAAAATTTATCAGCCAAGGGGAGACTCAAAAAAGGCACGAGAACTTCCATTTCCAGAAATAGATGCGCAGAGCAGGCCTGGGGAATAAGAGAGGACTGCACTCCTGCACAGTAAAGCTCAATATTCTTTACCATATTATTCTGGCCAGTCCTTTCCTGGAAGTAGAGCTCTCCTAGGCCCTTAAATAGCCTAACCTTTCACCCTCCTCTCAAACAAAACCCTGTAGCCCCATCATTCACTTTCCCTCACTCTGCTTCTCACACCAGCCTTCTTGGCCTTGTCTGACCTACGCCATCTCAGGCCCCAGGAGCACTCCCATTTCCTGGAGGCTCTCACTGACTAAAGCCACATTCCTCCCACACCACTGGGAGGAAGGGGGTGGACACACAGCTTTGTGCTTTCCTTTCTTTTCCTTGAGAATCAGCCGGTTTTTTGCCATTAGCTTGATATTGAATGGACTAGCTCGAACCAAAAAAAAAAAAAAATGCTGTGGTGAAACTAAATGACCACAAAAGGAATTTTTAAAATTCTGAGCAGTCATATATGAGAGGAGGAAAAAAAGAAAAACAGGTTGGTATGAAACATTCCCCAAGAGTCACCTATTGGCTTTTTCCAAGAATGAGGGAGGAATGGTCCTAACCACACTTTTAATAAGCTGTTCCATCCAAGGATCCTGCTGCTTCCCAGGAACTTTAAAGCCAAATTCTGCATCCTAGACTTGGACCTATTTCTTCAAAACCTTATTGGTGACTGGCTCCTTAAAACCACCGTTGCTAGACCAAATCCGGTGTTAACAGGCATTGGTAAAAATATGACTAGACAATTCACAACAAGCAAGACCATGTTGCTTTTTCTCTAATTAGACACTCCCTTCTTCAGACATTTTCTTTAATAACTATAGCTAAATTCCGCTGAGCACTTAATATATATCAACTCCACGGCTAGCCCCTTTACCTGTATTATATTTTCAATCCACATAAAGCAAAACCCTTAACCCCTATTTTACAGATCAGTAAACTAAGGCAAAGAGTCCAAGGTCACTGACCTGAGAGTTATGGAGATGGCACTTGAACGTAGGACATGTGACTACAGAGCCCTTCTAACCATTATGCTGTACAGCATACCTTGACTCCTGTCCTCCTGGTTGCACTTCCTGTCAGGCCAAGGAGAACAGAGGTACCAACATAAAAACTGGCCTTAACCTCCTAGCGAAGGTCAGACACAAAAGCTAATGTGTTCTTGCCAGTCACATCTTGCCAAACACCAGGCAATTTTAAGCATCATGCTCAGAGGGCAATAAGCCCAGTGAGATAATCTATAAAATTTGTTTTTAAAAGGGCCGGAGAAGGAAGAGGAGGAGTTTGCTCTCCCTGAATATCCCACAAAGTGATCCAGCATCATGGGAATTTTCCCAATTTGAATGATTCTGTTTGAAATAGGAATGTAAAACTACCTTCAGTTTGCTCTTTTGCCAGGCCAAAATGACTTCCTTTCTATAAACACACTAAAAATATTGACTGTCTGCCCCATAACCAAGTTAGTGTTTGCTTTAATTTATGTTATTCCAAGTTGAAGGAGTACTGAACTCAGAGTCAGAAAATCTGACTGTGACAAATCCTCGCAGCTTGGACCTAAGCTACTCACTTAAACCCGCTGGGCCTTAGCTCCTGCAACTCCAAATGGTGAGATCACCCTGCACAGAATGAAAGGCCACATGCAGAGCAGTGAAGAACAGACTTGACAGTCAGCCTCAGGTTTGAATTCTGACTTTGCCACTTACTAGGGTAGCACTCATAGCAACCCTAGGTACCACAGAACAAAATACTGCCTGGTCCTGCACCATCCTTACGATTGTTGTTATGCTTGAGCCCACTGTTGTAGTCACTGTGTCAATCCATCTCGTTGAGGGTCTTCCTCTTTTCCATTGGCCCTGTATTTTACCAAGCATGATGTCCTTCTCCAGGTACTGATCCCTCCTGACAACATGTCCAAAGTATGTTAGATGCAGTCTCGCCATCCTTGCTTCTAAGCGGAATTCTGGTTGTACTGCTACCAAGACAGATTTATTTGTTCTTTTGGCAGTCCATGGTATATTCAATATTCCTCGCCAACACCACTCAACACCACCTAACAACAACAACGGTGTAGCATTTAACATATTATTTAACATCCCTTGGCCTTATCTCATTTTTAAAATAGAGATAATTATCCTGCCAATCTCTGGGGTCGTTTTCATAATTAATAAGATGTACATATAAAACTTTTAACACAGATCCTGGAACACAGTGTACCAAAAGGTTCACTGTTATTTTTCATAAACTTCATTACTATTACACCTGATTCCAGAATTATTGTGAGGATTAAATAAGTTAATGGGCAGGAAAATGCTTTGAAATTATGAAGCACTATGGAAACGAAAGTTGTTGTTATTCTGCCAGTTGGTTTTTACCCTGAGGTTCTACCACTCAATACTATCTGCTTTTCTTTGAAATGATTAAACATTTAATTGCTGGTTTTCCAATGAGGGAAAAAAAAAAAAATGAAGGTTACTCATATTTTTCCTTTGCTGTGATTTCTAAAATTTGCCTTACACTCATCTAAAAAGGAACTCTTTCCAATTTGCCTCTTTCACAGCCAAATTTTCTGTCCTTAAGAAAACTGACATAAGCCTTTATCATTTCAATGGTGCAAGACAGTGCTTCTCATTAGTTAGGGAAGCCTGCTGTAAGAGGTAAACTCAGAAATCTACATGGCTTAATACATTTTGTTTATTTATTTATTTATGTGAGTTTATTTCACATATAAAACAAAGCAAGTGTTGTTGTTTAGTGTGTGTGTGGAGGGGGGCAGACATGGAGTTGGGTGGAAATGGGAGGAGGCCTCTGCTCTAGTTTTTTGGGAACTTTGGCTTCAGTAGCTCTGTCATCTTCAGCAGAGGGCTCTAAGGTCACCCAGGATATTAAGACCCAGTAGGCAATCAGGGAGACACAGGGTGAGAAGACACACATGCTTTTTGACCATGTCAGTCCAAAAGTGACACATCACTTCCACTCATGTTTCAGTGAACACACAGCCCCACCCAGAGGCAAAGGGGTCTAGGAACAGTGGCTGGAACCCTGGCTGAGCAGGTGCTCCTTAGCAACTATGGACAGATAGCATTTCTGCTACACTGATTAGCGGTCATGGTCATATCATCAGATGTTTCTTTTTTTTGCCTTCTGTCAAGTGGCCTTTCCACACAAGTAAGTAGTAAGGTCTAGAGTTCAAGTCTCTTAGGGAGTAAAGTTGATAGGAAACCTCAGATCTAAACAATCTGAAATTTAACCCCATTACTTACCTCATTTTCTTCATGTGTTAATCAATGGAGAAAAGACTATATGAATTCACAGGTTGTCATCAATTAGTATTCAACAAGTCCACATTTTAACAGTATAATTCCTTATTTGAGAAAAACATGTAAAACACTTAGAACAGAGTCAGACATGGTAAAAGCTCAATAAAAAGAAGTTATAATTTTTCTTCTAGTCACAGGTGAAAACATGAAGTGGGAGAGACTACGGGAGAGAGAAGAGTAGGAGCCAATGGTGCCATAACCCTCTAAGACAGCACTGTTCCAAACCCCTAACTCTCCTGTAACGTGAAGCTAACTCCTTCCAACTAGGCATGGCCATGCCCACTCTGGATGAGAGCACACCACTGTCTCTTCCTCACAGAACCTGGACAGTGAGACACACAGAAGCTCTTGACTTTACTCTTTCCTCTATGCTACGCTGCTGTGGATTTTACTGGCATATAAAAGTAAAGTAAAATTAAACCTGCAGTGGTTAAGACCTATGGCTGCTAACCAAAAGGTTGGCAGTTCAAATCCACCAGCCACTCCTTGGAAACCCTATGGGGCAGTTCTACTCTGCCCTATAGGGTCACATGAGTTGGAATTGACTCGATGGCGACGGGTATAATAAAATTCAAAATTTTTTCAAATTTTCCATATTTTTCCACTGAGCTATATAATAGATGCTTATCTTGTTCCCTCTGCCTCTTAAGCTTTTCTAAGAGAAAATCTGGTTGATTTTTTTTATTTTATGGTTTAATATATGACTACATGAAAGAGCCTCTGGGGTACAAATCATTATTTGTCCTATTGCCATGGTGTTTATCACTCTTTCATAAACAGTCTGAATAACAATATCTGCTCCAGGGAAACTATGTTTTTTTCCCTCCCTCTTAAAGCCTTCACCTCTTTCTTTAGCCAATATTTTCTTTATCTTCTTCAAGATGATTTCAGCCATTAAAATTAAAGCCTTTAAGGAAAATATCAAAAGGGAAAAGTGAGCTCATATTCAATGAAACTGGATGGGTAAGAGGGTTTGAACTTGCCAAAAAACAAACAGGAAGTTAGCTAATCAACCTATTTGCCATTCTTATTTATTCTCATTTATTTTAAACTCCACTTTTCCTCAGAAGTAGAATTTAAGTTTCAGGTGATTCACCTACTAACCTTTTGTAGTAACAGCCCCTACTAGAAGATCAAACCTACAGTATTTTAGTGATTAATTCAAGAAGAAATGTCTAAGAAGCACTTTCATTGTAAGTCTGGGCAAAAAGAAATCCAGAACAATTTTCCCCTCCCTTTTTCCTACATCTTAAATCTAGAGGCAGGCTGCCGGTTTGAAGGGGGGGCGGAACTGAGTTTTCTTAAGTACAGGGCAATATTCACCTCTCTCTTTGACTTTTGCCTACTTTAGGTATTGCTCATGTGGTATGGACTTTCTCGAGTCCCCGGGTGGTACAGCAGTTCACTGAAAGATCGGTGATGTGAGTCCGCCCAGAGGCACCTCAAAAGAAAAGCCTGATGACCTGCATCCAAAAACCCAGCCATGGAAAACCCTACGGAGCACAGTTCTACCCTGACAAACCTGGGGTTGCCATGACTCAGAGTTAACTTGACAGCAACAGTAACAACAAGGGACTTTCAAAAGTCCCTGCTCTGCGAATTTGAGAGTGATAAGGACATGTCCATAAAAGTTGATATAGGTGCCTATGGTAAGGACAGTGTTCTCCACAAACCACCACAGGACGTCCGCAGAGACTACAGAGCCCAAAGAAGTACCACCCCTGGAGGAATGGTTTCAGATTTGGAAAATGGAAATTGCCATTGTAAGAACAACCAGAAAGTCATCAAAAAAAAAAAAAAACTCCACCCATATTAGGAAAAGTCATTGGCATATAAAGCAAGTTTACTAGCCGATCCCAAGATGCCAAGTTCACCTTGAAAACTATAAGGCTATATAGTACAAAACATCCAAGAGCACATAGGAATATGCAGCATACTGTTAGAATTATATCAGCTCATTTGGATGTCAAGAGCCACATATCATCATCACAGAGAACTGCAAGAAATTTTCTTAAATTGGAAAAAGATATAGAATTCTCGTTACCACAGGTACCGCAACAATCTGTAAATTGAGGGCTATGTTTGCCAGACATGCATTCCCTGCAAGAATCATCTCTCTGACAATGGATCATCCTCTCCTAGGTAATTTGCTGAATCAACTAAAACCAGGCCAAAAGAACTCCAATCAGTGCACTTAAGTGTATGGTTCCTCCAGAGGCAACACGGTATCAATATGGCACTCACCAACCCAGGAAGGGTCTGAATGTGTGGCTGTTCAGTCATGCGCTGAGGTCCAAACTCATAAACTACAACTAAAATATGCCTTCCTTTATTGTCTATTACCAAGCATCACCTATATTGATAGGGCCCTGGTGGAGCAGTGGTTAGGAGCTGTTCTGCTAATCAGATGGTCAGCAGTTCCAACCTACCAGCTGCTCCCTGGAAACCCTATGGGACAGTTCTACTCTGTCATATAAGGTTGCTATGAGTTGGAATCGCCTTCATCTCAACAGGTTTCGTTTTATAGTTTATTTCTTGGGGAAGGCTTTGGAGTGGTTGGTGGTGTTGGGGAAAGGTGATAGCAAAGGGTAGGTTTTTATATTACCCATTAAAGGTAACTCAATTGTCTCATTTAAAACAGGGTTCCAAACTGATTCTTTCCAGTTCAAACCTCTGCTGAGGATTTGCATTTCTAACAAGTACCCCAAAACCCAAAACCAAACCCTTTGCTGTTGAGTCGATTCCAACTCATAGTGAGTCTGTAGGACACAGCAGAACTGCCCCGTAGGGTTTCCAAGGAACGGCTGGTAGATCTGAACTGCTGACCTTTTGGTTAGCAAACAAGCTCTTTACCACTGCGCCACCCAGGCAATACTAATGCTGCTAGCTAAGTAACAATCCGAGAGCCACTAGTAAAGCAGTGGTTCTCAAAATTCATTACACATAAGAATCACCTAGAGATTGTGATTCAGTATATCTTGGGTGGAAATGCAAATTCTCAGCAGGGGTTCGAACTGGAACAAACTGGTTCAAAGCCCTGGTTTAAAAGACTCTCTGATTAACCCAGTCCTTTTTGTTCAATAGTTTTTCAAAGCCCAAACTCAGTAACAGACTAGACTTGGCCTGATTTGAGAAGATCCATCCCTACCCTGCCCTATCCATATCAAGATATCTTGGTGCAGGACTCAGCTTAAATGTGCTCATGGAGTCAGATGAAGGAAGTCCTGTATACACTGCCCTTCGCGTGAGGCATCTTAACCCGACTGTCTCTGGGCCTTGGCCTCCGTCCACACTCTCAGAGCTGGGCAGGTAGCCTCACTGGTGTGACTCAGGGTCCGTGCTCTCAGCACAGGCAACGCACAGCGATTGTCCTAGGAAGCCTGGATCTTCCTGTGCTCATAGGCTCCCCCTCAGCTCTCTCTAGCGCCAGCTCTTCCCTAACATGTGGCAGCAACTCCTATCAGCCCTGTCCTGGAGAGCCCACCTGCTATCCTAACCTACAAAGTCACTTCTTCCTCTGCAAAGTGGCTAGTAAGCTCCTTCAGCTACCTCTCACACGGCTTATGGAGGGGAAGGAAGGGAGAGGACAATGGGCGAATGTGGGAACATCTATATTCCTTATGTGCCATATGCAGGCCACAGAGAACAAAGGGGTTCTGTTTCATGCCTCTTCCTGCCTAAGCATGCCATACCTCATTACTGCTCTACTGCAGTTACCCATGAAGATGCAGCAGGAATCCTGAAATGCAGTCTCCTCTTAAAGTTATGAATGGGAAACAGGGCACAGGTAGCTTCTGCTTCTATTTCCTCAATTATCTGGTATTTCTATCTTATTTCCAACAACCCCCTGTTCCACCAGTCTGAGGCCCAAGGTGGTGCTGGGCTGTGAGAGATGCAGGCAGCATCTTCTCCCCATTCTCCTCATCCTTTTACAACTCCTTCTCCCTCCCTATAGGAGAAGGCTGTCCACGTTCTCTTCCTGTTTGGTAGGAACATTCCTTATATATGATATCAACTGTCTCCTCTACACTCTGAGATATATAAACCACCAAGCTGGGCTCTTAGTATTTAAAAGGAGGTGTTTGGAATTTAGAAAACATTTTGCACTCTTGATAAAATCAAGATTTAAAGACTTGTCGTATCGCTATGAAATGCAAGTAGGAGTAGTAGTAGCATCAGAACCTGTCTAACTTCATGGGGGATAATGAGAACCACCATTAGCACAAAGCTGATTCCCATGAGATGGAGGTCAGACATATCTCCACTCTCCAAACTTTTTACCAATTCTGACACCAGCCGTCCCTCCCACAGCACCCTCTACTCCTCTCTTGGGTTCAATAATCTGTTGCAACTGCTACACAGAACTCACAGACCATATTTACAGTTAACTGGTTTATTAAGGAACAGGGTACAACTTGGCATCAGGATCAAAAGCCTACAACTCAGGATCAGAATCAGGAAGCATGTAGTCAAAGTCTCCCCTCTTCAGTGCAGGACAGCTGTCTCAGCTCCTCTCAACCGTGCAGGTCTCCTCTTGGTTCCCTCAGGACAGGTCTTCTCTCCACCCCGAGTGTAGGCTCCTCTCGAGGGGGCCCCCTCAGGACAGGCTCCTCTTGGCCCTGCTGTCTGTCACTACCAGTTCTGCTGCTGGGCCCCTTCCGGGTCTGTTGTTGTCTTCAGTGTTATAGCCCTTGACCTACCTTCCTCAGTTATTCAATCAAAAGATTGGTTATAGGTTCTACTGTGAAGGAATTTTGCACATGTGATAAAAGTCCCTTATCAGTTGACCTTAAATTAATCAAAAAGGGAGATTATCCTGGGTGGGCCTGACTTAATCAGTTGGAAAACCTTTAAAAGAGAGCTTGTTGTTACTGGCGTTTAGTGCCATCAAGTCAGTTCGGACTCATAGAGACCTTATGTGTAACAGAAGGAAACACTGCCCAGTCCTGTGCCATCATCACAATCATTGTTATGCTCAAATCCATTGTTGCAGCCACTGTGTTAATCCATCTCATTGAGGGTCTTCCTCTTTTTCACTGACCCTCTACTTTACCAAGCATGATAACCTTCTCCAGAGACTGATCCTTCCTGATAATATGTCCAAAGTATGTGACACATAGTCTCACCATCCTTGCTTCTAAGGAGCATTCTGATTGTACTTCTTCCAAGACAGATTTGTTCGTTCTTTTGGCAGATCACAGTATATTCAATATTTTTTTGCCAACACCACGTCAATTCAAAGACATCAATTCTGCTTTGGTCTTCCTTATTCATCATCCAGCTTTTTGCATATATATGAGGCCATTGAAAACACATGGCTTGGGTCAGGTGCATCTTAGTCTTAAAGGTGACATCTTTGCTTTTAAACATTTTAAAGAGCTGTTTTGCAGCAGATTTGCCCAATGATGTGTCTTTTGATTTCTTGACTGCTGCTTCCATGGATGTTGACTGTGGATCCAAGTAAAATGAAATCCTTGACAACTTCAATCCTTTCTCCATTTATCATGATGTTGCTTATTGATTCAATTGTGAAGATTTTTGTTTTCTTTATTTTGAGATGTAATCCATACTGAAGGCTGTGGTCACTGATCTTCATCAGTAAGTGCTTCAAGTCTTCTTCACTTTCAGCAACCAAGGTTGTATCATCTGCATAATGCAAATTGTTAATGAGTCTTCCTCCAATCCTGATGCCACATTCTTCTTCATATACTCCAACTTCTTGGATTATTTGCTAAGCATAGGTATGGTGAAATGATATAACCTTGATGCACAACTTTCCTGACTTTAAACCACACAGTATCCCCTTGTTCTGTTTGAACGACTGCCTCTTGATCTATGTCCAAGCTCCTCATGAGCTGAATTATGTGTTCTGGAATTCCCATCCTTTGCAATGTTATCCATAATTTGTTATGATCCACACAGTTGAATGCCTTTGCATAGTCAATAAAACACAAGTAAACATCTTTCTGGTATGCTCTGCTTCCGGCCAGAATCCATCTGACATCCACAATGATATCCCTGGTTCCATGTCCTCTTCTGAATCCACCTTGAATTTCTGTCAGTTCCCTGTTGATATACTGCTGCGGCCATTTTTAGTGATCTTCAGCAATATTTTACTTGCATGTGATATTAATGATGCTGTTCAATAATTTTCATTCTGTTGGATCACCTTTCTTGGGAATAGGCAGAAATATGAATCTCTTCCAGTCAGTTGGCCAGGTAGCTGTCTCCCAAATTTCTTGCTATAGATGAGTGAGCACTTCCAATGCTACATCTGTTTGTTGAAACATCTCAGTTGGTATTCAGTCAATTCCTGGAGCCTTGCTTTTGGCCAGTGCTCTCAGTGCAGCTTGGACTTCTTCCTTCAGTACCATGCATTCCTGATCATATGAGACCTCCTAAAATGGTTGAACGTCCAGCAATTCCTTCTAGTATAGTGACTCTGTATTCCTTCCATATTCTTCTGATGTTTCCTGCATCATTTAATATTTTCCCCATAGAATCCTTCAATATTGCAACTTGAGGCTTGAATTTTTTTTTTTTTTTACAGTTCTTTCAGTTTGGGACATGCTGAGCATGTTCTTATCTGTTGGTTTTCTATCTCCAGATCTCTGCATATGTCACTGTAATATTTGTCTTCTGGAACTGCGCTTTGAAATCTTCTGTTCATCTCTTTACCATCATTATTTCTTCCTTTTGTTTTAGCTATGCGACATTCAAGAGCAAGTTTCAGAGTCTCTTCTGACATCCATTTTGATCTTTTGTTTCTTTCCTGTCTTTTTAATGACCTCTTGCTTTCTTTATGTATGATGTCCTTGATGTCATTCCACAACTCCTCTGGTCTTCGGTCATTACTGTTTAACACATCAAATCTATTCTTGAGATGGTCTCTAATTTCAGGTGGGGTATACTCAAGGTAGTACCTTGGCTCTCATGAACTTGTTCTAATTTTCTTTGGTTTCAATTTGAACTTGCATATGAGCAACTGATGGTCTGTTCTGCAGTCAGCACCCAGCCTTGTTCTCAATGATGGTATCCTTTTCCACTTCTCTTTCCACAAATGTAGTCGATTTGATTCCTGTGTATTCCACCTGGTGAAGTCCACATGTACAGTCCCTGTTTATGTTGGTGAAAAAAGATGTTTGCAGTGAAGAAGTTGTTGGTCTTGCAAAATTCCATCATGCGATCTCCGGCATTGATTCTATCACCAAGGCCATATCTTCCAAGTACTGATCCTTCTTCTTTGTTTCTAACTTTCTAATTCCAATCACCAGTAATTATCAATGCATGCTAACTGCATGTTCCATCAATTTCAGACTGCAGAAGTTGGTAAAAGTCTTCAGTTTCTTCATCTTTGGCCTTATTGGTTGATGTGTAAATTTCAATAATAGTCGTTTTAACTGATCTTGCTTGTGGGCACATGGATATTATTCTATCACTAACAGCGTTCTACTTCAGGATAGATCTTGAAATGTTCTTTTTGACAACGAATGCAATACCATTCCTCTTCAAGTTGTCATTCCCAGCATAGTAGATGATATCATTGTCCAATACAAAATGGTCAATACCAGTCATTTTGAGCTCACTAATACCTAGACATCGATGTTTATGTGTTCCATTTCATTTCTGACAATTTCCAATTTTCCTAGACTCATACTTCTTACATTCCATGTTCCAATTATTAATGGATGTTTGCAGCTGTTTCTTTTCCTTTTGAGTCGTGCTACATCAGCAAATGAAGGTCCCAAAAGCTTGATTCCAACCACATCATTAGGGTCAACTCTACTTTTAGAAGGCAGCTCTTCCCTAGTCGTACTTTGAGTACCTTCCAACCTGAGGGGCTCATCTTTCAGCACTGTATCAGGCTATGTTCCACTGCTATTCACAAGATTTTCACTGGCTAATGCTTTTCAGAAGTAGACTGCAGGATCCTTCTTCCTAGTCTGCCTTAGTCTAGAAGCTCAGTTGAAACCTGTCCATCATGGATGACCCTGCTGATATTTGAATACTGGGTCCAGCAACACAGCAACACGCAAGCCCGCAAAGTATGACACTGACAGATGCATGGGGGAAAAGAAAGCTTAGGCCTTCATTAAAGAAGGGACCTCCAAACAGCAGCTGGGTCTGCAAGTACTCTCCCTCCCCGCTGAATCGTCCCTCCTGACTGCTGCCTCTGAACAACAAATTTCAGTCTGTGCCCATGGCATTCCAGCCTGCCCATGATCTTTCATCTACTATTCCAGGCTGGCTGCCCTTGAGACTTGCTTAACCAACCCCCACAATTGCATAAGCCAACTTCTCCATCTGCTTAAATCAGATCCATTCCAGATAATCTCCCTTTTGACTAACTCAACTGATTAGTAACCTAATCATGAGAGTGGTATCCCTTCATATTCACAGGTCTCTCCCACACTCAAGGGGAGGGGATTATGCATGGGTATGGACCATTAGGGTCACCTTAGAATCCTACCTCACACACAGAGTAAACTCTCTTGACTGCTTGAATCTCCCAGGCCATGAGTCTCACACAGAGGTAACATGACTTTTGGTACTAGAGAGAAATCCAAAGCAGTACAATTTTCTGGTTCAACCATAACACACCATAATATTTGAGTCTTGCTCTTCTGGTTAATTTCTGAATAGACCCCAGTACTTTTTACTTGCTTTTTGGTCATGTAAATTAAAAGAGCCAGCTGTAATGATTTTCCAAAGGGACTAAAAAGGGCTTTTCTCCTTTCTCAGAATCTATAAATGAATCCTGCATTAATAGTGGCCTTGAGAAAAGATGGCAAATGAGAAAAATGGGTTAAAAAGGAGTTTTTCTTCTGCCAAGCACCTAAAATTGCTGACTCTCAACTACCAACCCAGTTAAGGTTCTGGTTAAGGCTGTGGTGCAGGACTCACAGCTGTAAAAATAACACTTGCCTTCGGGTTGGATCAAATGATAGAGTTGGCTTTTCTGAAGTTCATGCCTCAGGAGTCTTGAGACAGGGCATCACAGGCCCACTTCCTGATTCTGCAGTCTTCCAAGACCCTGACCGCTGCTCTTGGTACACTTTCCCCTTTCTAATTGACTAGACCAAGCTTAGGCCAAGCTAGTGGGAGCCCAGTGAGCATGATTCTTGTGCTACAGCTTCCCTCCCACCCAGCTCTATGGCTTTACCATTAAGACCAGAGTCACACCAACCCAAAGAGAGAATAGAAAGATAGAGACGATTTGAGGAAGAGCAATAGGAAGATGGCAGACAAGTAACAATGGAATTTGAAAACACTCCCAACCCCAAACACGCCACAATTCTTTGGCGCATTTCAGACATTCCCATCTTACCACTCACTTTCCACATCCTCACCACCATTCCCCAAATGAAGGCAAGGGAACACCACCCACTCTCACCTCGAGAATAATTTCAGTTTGTTCTGCTACTTAGATCAGACTACCCAAGAGGGTAATTGGACACCTGACTGCATGAAGTGGCCCGAACTTTTGGGATTTTTTTTTCTCAGAAAGTAATGAGGAGGGAACAGCTGTTATAAATAACAAGAGAGAAAAAAAAAAAAAAAAAAACAGGTTACTTTGAATGGTTTGGACTTCCCAAACACTGAGTTTTCCTAGAGATCATCTAACCTGGC
Organism: Loxodonta africana; assembly: GCF_030014295.1. Classification (NCBI taxonomy): domain Eukaryota; kingdom Metazoa; phylum Chordata; class Mammalia; order Proboscidea; family Elephantidae; genus Loxodonta; species Loxodonta africana. The sequence continues at coordinate 65,171,699 of NC_087351.1, read as the reverse complement.
TGTATCCTACATGTGAAGTCTGCACAGTGAACAACTTTTTAAAAATTGCTCCATTCTTGAGAGAACCTAAATCCTGAACAGAGTATCAGAAAGGCTAACAGTGCCCTGGGATTAAATCAGCCAAGGGAGAGTCTAAAAATCAAAGGCTCCCTGGCATTAGCAATGAATGCTCCACCACCCAAGCTAATAGGGCTTCTCTTGCAAAGGTCTTGTCCTTTCCCCTCACTACTCTCTGCTACAGTTTGGCCATAGTGACTGATCCAACAAACAAATGTTCGGCTAACGGTTTAGAGCAAAGTGTAAAGAAATCTTATTTTAAAACAACAACAACAACAACTTTGAATATGATGAATAATTTACAAGTACCCAGATGAGCCACAGAAGACATTTTGTCTTCCAGTCAGAGCCACATCCCCTTTCTTTGGCATTCTGGTCACTGGAAGGTAGGATTGTTGGTGGCTGATTCCTCTGAAGTTTATTCTTGAGCTCAGACTTGACCAGGCTACTGATATCATGAGTCATGATGATGCTACTTACGTCAAAGGCATGATGATACTACTTATACTTACAAGGCATGGTTGAAAAGTAACAGTAAGCACTATAAGAGATAAACCCTTAAATCTTCGTTCCACTCAGTCATCCAGGAACCAGACCGACAAAGGCTCTGCCGTCTTCAACACATGATTTCCAAGTGTTATTGATATTCCTCATGGCCAGCAAAGGGTGAAAGTGTGGGGGTGGCAGATCACCTAGGAAGTGTTTATGGGCCAGGCCTGGAAGAGGAGTATATGATTTCAACTGACATTCCACTGGCCAGAACTCAGTCACATGATCCCATCTAAATGTAAAGGTGGTTGGTAAATGTAGTCCCTTTTTCAGCAGCTACCTCCCATAAAGAGTACTCTACGGAAGATGAGCACAAATCTTTTGTGGACAGCTACCAAGCTCTGCTATAAGAAGATGATGGTGATGATGGTGGCAGTAGCTACCATTTGCCAGACCCCTGCCAATTGTGTAACAGTTTCTCATTGAATCCTCAGAATAACCCTATGAAATACATTTTATTATTGGACTTTTAAAGATAAAATACACAAACCCATAAGGATAAAGAGAATAGAAAAGAAATTACAGTGATTAAATTTTGGAAGCTGAAAAGCAACTGGGCTAGTAATAACTGACTTAGTAGACCTGAGAAAAATAAAACCTAACCTGGCAGTCAAGAAAAGCCAGAAGCAAACTGATGTGGAAGGCATGAGGCCCAGGAACTAGAGATACCTCTTGAAGATTTCTTAAAGGAGTGCAGACAGCCTGAAAACAAAACGATGTTTTGAAAGTCTATGTAACGCAGTGTTTCTACTCTTTATTGCTGCATCAAAACTTAGTGTTTAAAACAACCATTTTATTTTTGCTCACAATTTGTGGGTCAGGAATTAAGGAAGGGCTCATCTGGCCAGATCATCTCTGATCCATGTGGCATCAGCTGGAGCAGGTAAAGCAAGGTTCACTTCCGAGATGGCTTTGTCACTCACATTTTGGAACCTTAGTCTCTGTCTCTTTCCCTTTCTCTCTAGCTCTCGCTCTTTCTCACTCTCTCTCTCTTTCTCCTTCTCTCCCCACATGGAGACTCATTCTCCAGAGCCTCTCTCCATGACTTGGGCTTCTCAGAGCAGAGTGGTCTCAGGATACTTGCACTTCTTACATGGAGACTGGCTTCCAAGAAACAGGAAGAAGCTACCAGACTAGTTAAAGACTAAGCCCAGAACTGGTACAGCACTATTTCCACTATATTCTATTGGTCAAAAGGAGCCCTGGTGGCACAGTGGTTAAGTGCTTGGATGCTAACCAAAAAGTTAACAGTTCAAACCCACCAGCAGTTCCAAAGGAGAAAGATTTGGCAGTCTGTTTCTGTAAAGATTATAACCTTGGAAACCCTATTTGGTAGTTCTGCTCTGGGGTCGCTATGAGATGCAATCAACTCAACAGCAATGGGTTTAGTTTGTTTTTTCTATTGGTCAAAGCAATCGCAGGGCCCACCCAGATTCAAGGGGGGAGAGAAATAGACTCCACCTCTTAATGAGAAAAAACAAGGTCATACTGTAAGAAGAGCAAGTTCGATGAGACACTGAGGCCATCTTTGAAAAATACAATGTGCCACAGTTCACTCTTTAGCCACAACAACTCATATCCTTCCCCCATGCAAAATACATTCACCTCACACCCAAAACACTAAAGTCTCAACCCATTACGACATCAGCTCAAAATCCATGATCTTATCATCTAAATAAAATCCAGGTGGGGTGAGATGCTTCAGATACAATTCCTCAGGTATAGTACCTCAAGCTCAATTCCTCTTGATCTGGATGGAGACTTATGCACTAAAGAGATAAGCAACCCACCACACACACAAATTCCTAACATACAATGCACAGTGTGCGGGATGAGAAATATTGCCACAATATTGCCATCTTTGGAAAATATCAAATGCCACAGACATTTCCTCCCCCACACAGTTAGGCACCTACCCTAGGAAAGGGCTAGAGATAATTTTCTAGAGAGGATCTCTGGATTCAGGGACAGCAGACCCAAGGGGGGAAAAAAAATCCTACAGATACTGTTATTTGGAGAACTCCACAGAAGGAACCCATTCCAGTTACTCAGCCCATTTAGACTACCTTTCAATAAGCCCTTCACACACACACACACACACACACACAGAACTCTCCCAATCAGCTTTTTAGTGCTCCCCACTCCAATATGAATAATAACCATAGATCACCATCCATTTGAGGAAAGCTACTAACATGAAGGAGTGAGATCAAACAAACAGAAAGAAATTAGGACCTTGAGATAACATACACAATCCGTGAAACCAAAAAAAAAACTTTGTGTGGATCAAGTGAAAAAGGATGCTATTTTTAAAACAGTTAATTTAACTCTAAGTTTAAAAAGTAAAAAAAAAAAAAAAATTCTACCCACCAAAGGAAACCAAACCCACTGCCATCGAATTGATTCCAACTCACAGCGACCCTATAGGACAAAGTATAACTGCCCCATAGCGTTTCCAAGGCAGTAAATCTTTATGGAAGCAGACTGCCACATCTTTCTTCCACAAAGCAGCTGGTGGATTCGGACCACCAACCTTTCAGTTAGCAGCTGAGCACTTAACCACTGCACCACCAGAGCTCTTCTACAAGTTTAAAAATAAAAATTCTACAAGACATATAAAAACCGTTTTTTGGAAGTAAACATTTTTTACTCTTTTAGCTGGTTTTTATGACTGTTACCTGCATGTTTCTAATATGCTTATACTGATATTTCCTGATATTTCAATTTTAGATAGCATCTATTGATCTCTTTCTATACAAAACAGGATTTAGCTCTTTTACTTGAGACTAGGCAAGTGTGTTATAGAAAACTGTATCATTACAATGTTTGTTGTAGAGAATTGTTTGTCCACTTAATGCTGTAAGGCATTGATGTAATGGGACTTGTTGATCCAACCTAGAGGAAATTTAACAGAACTACTCTACCTAGGTTTCAGTTTTCACTCAAGAATTTATGTGGAGGCTGAAGGGTCTTTTGAAAAAGAAAAGAAACAGAGACTCCAATCATTTCACTTTGAGGTTTAAAGTTGTTAAAATTTGTCTGAGTGACTACAGCAGCCCCTTTCTGAAGCTAGATGGCAGTAAAGGGTACCAAGCTTCCTTGAAAAACAACCTGTATGAGATTAAACCAGATTGAACAAAGAGAGGAAAGTAATGCTGTGAATCAGAAGGCTATAAATGTACTCCGAGCACATCTCTGCTCACAGGATACCTAGTGTAGTAGCAGTACAATTTCCTCCTGAATCCCCATCCTCCTCCCTTGGGGCAGCTGAGACATGAATGTCTCAGTACTGCCTCAGGAACTGGGCATCAACAGGTCACACTGAGAGCAGTTCACGAAGACTAGGGCAAAGCTGACATCAGTCCTAGGTAAGAAGTAAGAGAGAAATGTTTAAAAAAGAAGAAAGGAAGATTGGAAAGAAGAAACTTTGGCTGAAAGGAAGGAAGGATGGATAGATGGAACAACGGATGGATGGAAGGGAGGAAAAAGTATCTCAGAGAAAGAATCCTCCTGTTTTCCAGGGGCTCAGTACAGTTAGCCATGCTGTGCCCAGAAATATTTCTTTCAGGCCCAAACTCTGAGAGCAAGATAAATGATCCCTCCAAGCACTCCGAGAGCAGAAAGCAGAGGAATCATTAATATCTTTAACTATAAAACTCAAAGAGAAAACAATTGGAGGAAAAGCCCAAGATCAGGATAAAGATTAGAGTTCTTTGTCTCTAACCAGCAATAAGAAGGTTTTACCAGTCCCTAATTGAGTGGGGCTACAGACTGGTAATTAAGAATTTTCCTAACATTATAATTAGCTATCCACCACATGTCTGTCAGTTTGTCAAACTCTGGTGGCTTGCATGTTGCTGTGATACTGGAAGATTTGCCACCAGTATTTCAAATAACAGCAGGACCACCCTTGGTGGACAGGATTCAGCTGAGCTTCCAGACTAAAACAGACTAGAAAGAAGGACCTGGCAGTCTACTTCTGAAAAAACTGGCCAATGAAAGCTTATGAATAGCAGCAGAACACTGTCTGATATAGTGCTGAAAGATGAGTCCCTCAGGTTAGAAGGCACTCAAAATACAACTAGGGAAGAGCTGCCACCTCAAGGTAGAGTCATCCTTAATGACATGGCTGTAGGCAAGCTTTCAGGACCTTCGTTGGCTGTGGCACGACTCAGAATGATAAGAAACAGCTGCAAGGTCCATTAGTAACTGGAACATGGAATGTACAAAGTGTGAATCTAGGAAAAATTGGAAATCTTCAAAAATGAAATGGAATGCATAAACATTGATATCCTAGGCATTAGTGAGCTGACATGGACTAGTACTGGCCATTTTGAATCAGACAATCATATGGTCTACTATGCCAGGAATGACAAATTGAAGAGGAATGGCATCACATTCTCTGTCAAACAGAACATTTCAAGATCTATCCTGAACTACAGCACAGTCAGTAATAGGGTAATATCCATACGTCTACAAGGAAGACCAGTTAATAGGACTATTATTCAAATTAAGGTATCAACTAATAATGAATGCCAAAGATGAGGGAATTGGCCATTGGCTCAAGTTGCCCAGTCAGATTCCTGCCCCTCACCCTTACGGAACCCAAGTCCTCTTGTGGGTGAGTAGATGTTAGGAAGGTTGCTGGCAGAGAAGGGGAGAAGAAACGGTGTTGGGCAAACAGAAACAGGAGCCACTACACCATGCAACCTAGTCCCATTCTTTCTCAAATACCATCAGGCTTCACATTTAATATTTTAGGTTTCGTCCCCAAGTAGAGAGTAAGCCAGTGTTAAACGGCTGGTGTCTGAATTACACAACAGCTCACTTGAAGACAAGAAATAAGGTAGCAATTAAGCTCATGGGCTTTGGAGTCATACAGCCTAAATTCCAACCCCAGGTTTACCCTCACTAGCTGTATGACCTTGGATGTTTTCTAAAGGATCAGTGCATCTGGCCACTCTTACCCTTTTTGAGCTTTGGTTTCTTCATCAGTAAAATGGGGAGAATATTTACTGTACCAGTTAGAATGCCTTTGGTAATAACTTATAAAATCCAAATAAATAAGGGAATTTAGTTGTCTTCTATAACTGAGAAGTCCACTGTAGGGAAAGCTTCAGTGGCTCCACAATTTCACTAAATACTCAACTTCTTTCCCTTGTCTGCTCCTCTCTTTGGATCATCGACATCATCCCAAGACTGACTGCTGTGATGGCAAGATGGCCACCAGATGCTTCTGGAAGTTCCTGTGTTCTCATTCATGTTTGATAAACAGAGGCATCACTTCCCTAACCATCTAACAAAAGTCCTGGGCTTCTATTTGATTGGGCCTTCTTTACTCGTGTTCCACCCCTGAAACCAGCCAGTTTGGCAGGAGGAATTGATCTGAAAGTCAGAGCAAAACAAAATTGCATGGCTGTCATACAGTGAGAGGGGCAGAATGGATATTGGGGAGGCAACCACAACTGCCAAATCCTCTGTATTATCTCCTAGGGTTAATCTGAGGACAGGATGTGTCTAAAGCACTCAGTAGCGTGCCTGATATATAAGTGTCAAATAAGTGCATGTATGTGTGTGTGCGTTGTGTAGCCAGAGGTCTAGACATATAACAATCCTTGAGATACAGATACAATTTCCAAATTGACCATGATGTTGTTGTTAGCTACAGTCAAATTGGTCCCTGACTCCTGGCAACCTCATGCACAACGGGATTGGATCACTGCGATCCCTCAGGTTTTCGATGACTGATTTTTTTAGAAGTAGATCACTAGACCTTTCTTCCTAGTCTTTCTTAGTCCATAAGCTCCATTGAAACCTGTTTGACATCATAGCAACACCCAAGCCTCCACTGGCAGACAGGTGTTGTCTTAGAGATCTAGTGCTGCTATAACAGAAATACCACAAGTAGATAGCTTTAACAAAGAGAAGTTGATTCTCTCACAATCTAGTAGGCTACGAGTCCAAATTCAGGGCATCAGCTCCAGGGGAAGGCTTTCTCTCTCTGTTGGTTCTGGAGGAAGTTCCTTGTCCTCAATCTTCCCCTGGTCGAGGAGCTTCTCAGAGCAGGGACCCCTGGTCGAAAGGATGTGCTATCCTCCTGGCTCTTGTTTCTTGGTGGTATGAGGTCCCTGTGTCTTTCTGCTCACTTCTCTCTTTTATATCTCAAAAGAAATTGGCTTAACAATCTATTCTTTGTAGATCTCATCGATGTAACTGCCACTAATCCATCTCATTAACATCATAGAGATCGTATTTACGACACATAGGAGAAATCACATCAGATGACAAAACGGTGGACAATCACACAAGACTGGAAATCATGGCCCAGCCAAATTGATACACATATCTTTGGAGGACACAATTCAATCCATGCCAGGTAGTGTCTGAGCTGAGATGCACTGGCTGGAAATCGACTCGGGGTCTCCCACGTGGAAGGTGAGAATTCTGCCACTGAACAACCACTGCCCCCAAATTAAGATTTATAGAAATTCTAAAAACAAAAAGAAGTTCTAAAAAGTTCTAAAAAAAAAAAAAAATAGTATCACTACCTCCCAATATATACAATGTATATAACACTAACTCCTATAATAACCTGTTGCCATCAAGTCTATTCTGACTCATAGCAACTCTACAGGACAGAACAGAACTGCCCCACAGAAGCGGCCAGTGGATTCAAACTGCTGACTTTTTTGTTAGCAGCCAAATGCTTAACTACTACGCCACCACAGCTCCCAACTCCTATAATAAGTGCAAGTAAATCTAATAAAGCTAATTTTTCCCAGGATGATCCTTTTGATAAGGTTTTTTTTTTTTTCCTGTATATCAAATATCAAATTCTTTCTGAAACATTTTTCATACTACTACTCTGCTGGGGTCCTAAGAATAGGCTTAATCTGCCTACTTGATAGCCCAACATTATATATGAATGTATGGATGGTTGGATGAAAGAAAAGGAAAGGTAGATACACAGACAGATGATATATTTTTAACTGTTTGCATAACATTTCAGACTATTTAAATGCAGATATGAGACTAATTTTCTAGAATGTTATCTGTGTGCTCTAAATGCCTAAAAAATGACTCATTTTCCTCAGTAGGCAGGTTAACCAAAAAAATCAAACCCAACCCATTGCTGTCAAGTCAATTCCGACTCATAGAGACTCTATAGGTCAGAGTAGAACTGCCCGATAAGGTTTCCAAGGAGCACCTGGTGGATTCAAACCGCTGACCTTTTGGTTGGCAGCCGAGCTACCACCAGGGCTCCAGAAGGCAGATTATAGAATGCTAAAGCTGGAAGGGACTACAGAAATCATTATGCCAACCACTTTCCAGATGAGGGTGCATAGGCCAAAGAGGTCCTGTAGTTGGGATCATGCAGTTGATGAGTAGCGGAAGGAAACCAGATCACAAATGTCCTGACACACAGCTAAGCACTTCTCCACAGCACAATGCTACCTCCTTGATAATATCCAGTTGCTTAGCAAACAAGTTCTTCATAAATAGTGCAAAGATAAACCTCATCCCAACCTTCCCCAAGCAAATAAGCACACTTTTGGTATTAATAGAACCCAGATAAAGGAGGCATCATCACCCTTCCATGTTGCCCAGAGTCAACAGTCAACTTGGAAAAAAGTTTTAATTAACACTAAGAAGTGGATTTTTTATTATTACTTTTGTTGCTTGTCAATAATGGTAATAAACGGCACGTTAATCAGCAAGGGATAAATTGTGGCTCTCTTTTCTTTTTCCCTTAAAAGTAAATAGTTTACATGTATAGACTGTAAGTCATGTCCAAGAGAACTTATTATATTTCACAGCCAAAAATGTCCTACCCAACAGTTTGCTCTGTGAATGAGGATCCAGCTTTAAAATAGCTCTGAAATGAAAGGCTACTCTAGGTATGAAATATTCCGTGGACCAAACCCAATATCCCACTTTTCTTGAGCGCTCTATTATTCTCACATCCGGTCTGGCCACAAATAGCTTTTTAAAACTGGACCAGGTTCAGAAACCAGTCAAAGAAAACAAGCATAGAGGATAAAATTTGGAAAAGGCTGTTATAGATTTTAGCTTTCAAAGTGCACCACCAAAAGTTTAATATTCAGTAACTTAAGCAGGGTTTCTCAACGACTTAAGTTGACTTGCCACAAAATAGTACACCAAAGAAGAGACTTCACAGAGAAGGTCTCTCCTGTACCCACATACAACCAGCGTAGGTCTGAGGTCTTCATGTCGAAAACCTGAGAACCAACAGAAAAAAATTCATGTGCTTCTGGAGCCATTATTCAGGGTAAGATGCTTCACTCCTCACCAAGTACAGCGCCAGAATCCCCTGAATGTGCCGAGGCTCCCTTCTTGTCGGCAGCCTGCCCTTTAACCGAACGTTGAATGCCTTTTTTCTGCTGTGAGACATACTGAATCGCCACATTATACGCTCTGACCCTATGGGGCCACTGTACAATATCAGAATATCAAACTAGGTCTGAAAAGAGCTTTGTGTGGGTTTAGACAAGACTCTAAAGATAGCGGAGCTGCTGAATCTCTTAGGGTATGGCCACAAATGGCGTGCGCGAAGTTTGTTGTGTAGCGCTGGTACCAGAAGCTCCTGGTAAAAATCTGGGCTAATTATGAAGGGTGGGAGGGTGATCTTGGAAGCAATTTTTACTTAATTCAGAGATCAGGAAACCTAAGGAAAGAAACCCAAGTTGTAAATCCTAATAAATAAACTTAAAAACTTGATTTAATAAAAGCACACTATCACATGACAAGGTAGTTTTCCTTAGCAGCAGGTGCACTGCAATTTTTTTTTTTTAATGTATATATTAAATCTTCAGCGAGTTACATGATAGATGTCAGTCTGGAAACATGCTGATGCGTCCTGGAAGAATTTCAGACAGAATGGTATTTTCTTTTTTACTCTGTAAACTTTCCATCAGTGGGAGGGAAAGCCCTGCCAAAACTGAGCAACCCAAGCTGGAGGCAGCGAGGCTCCTGCTCCAACCACGGCGGCGTGCCAATCCCTTCAAGGCCAAATCGGAAACAACCACGTTGAGTTCATTAAAACGACCGAATGATCAAAGGCGTGAAAGCCTTCACAAAGGCAAAAACTAATCTGTTTAATACTTGGCTAAATTCTCAACTGCTGAAGTAAATTTATAATAAAATTCATCAAAATCCTCCTCTTCCTGCTAAAAATCCTTTACGAGTTCCTAGGAGTGTCCAGGAGGTGGCAGAAGTGTTCTTTGTTTCAGATCATGGGCCACGTCTACAGCTCTGTCCCAAAAACTGTGAATAGGTGTATCTGGTGTAGATATAAATATGCACGTAAATATACTTTTTCAGGACATCAGGAATTATATTCAAACATGGCTAGACCTAACCCCACTTGGGAATCTCTTTTGAGAAGGACGATGTCCCCAGCAATGGAAAGAAAGAAATCTTGGCCATTAATGAAAAGGCAAGTGGAAGAACTACGACCCAACTAAACAAGCCAGTGCCTTCAAGTCGATTCTGACTCATGATGACCCCATGTGTTTCAGAGTAGAACTTCACTCCTTAGCATTTTTATGTCTATAACCTTTCAGAACCAGACCTTTCTTACAAGGCACCTCTGGGTGGATTTAAAACCGCCATCCTCTCAGTTAGTAGCCAGGCGCTTAATCGTTTACATCATTCAGGGACCCCACAGCCCAACTACTCAGACCCTGCTCTTTATGTGCCTCTCATGTCTCCATGGGCATCATTTTATCCACCATGCCTACAGCTCATCAGAAACCTGTGGCCTTATCACTAAGGTGAGGAAATTGGGATATGTACAGAGAAATTCCCAACTGTGGCAACTTCCAACCTCTCTTCAGCCTGCCTCTGCCTAGGTCAATTTCCATCACCCACAGGTTTATCCACTATTCTGAACGTTGATTCCTTTCGGACAAACTGAAGCTAGTGTAAGATCTCAGACTCTTCAATTTCCTCAGAGGACAACATGTAAATTTTCTCATTCCATCAAGAGAAAAGGAACTCATTAAAAATTCTATACATAGAAATTCATGAAAAGCCTTTGTTTATCTCATGAATTGAAAACATTTATTCCAAACAGATCAAGGGAGGGAAAAAAATGTTTTCTATAGTTGCAATTTCACACACTCTAGTAGGAACTGAATCACTAGTAGCTAGAGAGTGAGAAATCAAAGATTTTCTTTTCAACGGTAATAAATTCAGTCAAACTCTATTTGGTAGGGCACTTGACATGGCTTGTAAAATCTGAACTTACTAAATTATATATTTCAATAGTAATCTCTTACAAAATTAATAGGAAGTACTAAATTAGGACAAATGGCCTCCAATGGGATCCAGATGCTCAACCCTAGACTAGGTAGCAAGTGTGAAAAATTAAGAACTAGGCTGATTTCTTCCCCTGAGTTTCCTGAAGGAGCCAGAGTTCTTCAAGCATGGAATGTAAACACTTGGGAAGGTAGCCTAAGAAAAGCATGTGTTCTGTAACAGCCTGTGTCCCAGCTGTGTTTACACTAGGATTCCAAAATATCTGGGCCTGGAAGGAGAGCTGGTAGTGCGGGGCGGGGGGGGGGGGGAGGTCAGAGGAGCCTCCTGGGACAGACTGATCCCAAGGGAGAAGAGAGAAACTGGGCCAGTGTTTAAGGGGAACATTAACACATGATAACCCAGCTCATCTTGTAGCTCCCTTCCTGAACTCACATCTGATTCCCAAGGTGAAAAGTATTGACACTACTCGTCCCCTTCACAGTGGTGGCTGTGTTGATGGTGGTGTCAACAATAAGGGCAGCAGTAGCCTTGGGCAGTGTCAAGCAGTGGACACTTGAGGACTGGCAGTGTCCATAGGAACACGTTGCCTTTGGTGGGCATTTGTGGCATGGCTGCTGCTTTAGCCATTGATGGGAAAAAGGCCTCAGCAACAAGTGAGGCCAACATTACAACAACCCAGAGTAGGAAGAAGAAAATAACAAACCTCACGTGTGACAAAGAAAAGTAGTTCTCAGAAAACTGGTTGTGGTAGGCTGAATAACGGCCCCCCAGAGATGTCCACTTCCTAATCCCAGAATCTGTGAAGGTGCCACCTTAAATGGCAAAAGGGGCTTTGCAGATGTGATTGAGTTAAGGATCTTAAAGTGGAGAGATTATCCTGTGAGCCCAATGTAATCACAATTTCCTTATCAGAGGGAAGCAGGGCAATGAGAGTCAGAGAAGGAGATATGATGGCAGAAGCAGAGATCAAATGAGATATTTGAAGATGCTGCGTTCTATTTGAAGATGGAGGAAGGAGCCAAACTGAGGAATATAGGCGGCCTCTAGAAGCTGAAAAAGGCAGGGAAATAGGTTCTCCCCAAAGCCTCCAGAGGGAGCATGGACCTATGATCCCCATTTTAGACTTATGACCTCCACCAAAACAGTAAGACAATAGATTTACGTGGTTTTAAAGCATAAAGTTTTTGGTAATTTGTTACAGCAACAATAGAAAACTAATACACTGGTGATACATTCCTTTGAGAACTTTCAGAACCATTGTGAGGATAAGGGCTCGAGTTTCCACAGAGTAAGAGGAAATAGAACCAGAATGGTTAGGAGCCATTCCCACTCACAGTTTGTGTGGGAAGGGGAATGCAGGCTAGTGTTGGGCAGACTAGCTCCGCACGTCTATTTTATACTCCAAATCTTAGCAGAACACTTCACCTTAGGTCTCACACCAAAAAAAAAAAAAAAATTTTTTTTTTTTAATGTGAGACACATTAAACCTTCATCCAAATCATCAGAATGTGTTTTCTACGATGCTCTAAGATTCCAGACCAAAACATGAATTACTTTGTTCTCTTCCCCCCTCCTTTAAGAACTTCAAGTTGTACCCTGAGTACTTCAAAAGATATCACATATGTCCATAAGTGAATTCCCAAAAGTCATTTGAAACCCTGAGGTCAAAGCCCATCCTTAACTTTTTGATCCTAATTACTTAGCATTTCTCAGTCACTTGTGCTAGATTTTTAGTTCAATACTTAAATGCCATTTAGGGCCATTCTGTTGTTGAATTAGTCTAGAAATGGCTTCAGAGGTTTGCCCTATGACTACAAAAGAAATCCAATCCACCCATCTCATGTTCAAGGCTCTCTTTCCAGCCAGGTCATGATCAAAGATGGAGGGCTATTTTTCAGGGCCCAGAAAAGTATTTGAATTGGCTATACTTCCCTTGCACTTCCTGCCAAACAACTCAGTTGTTCCTTCCCAAAAATTCAGATGCATCCCAGATCTGAAAAATGTATATGCTCATCCTGTTACTAGTCATTAGAGGACATTTTACTTATAGCCACCTTTTCATTAACTCTGATAACAGGGATCAGGAAACACACACAAAGTTCCAATTAACAAATGATTTCAAAACATCGTTTTAGGTTTGATATCACTTCTCTTAATTTAAGAGCTATCAACAGAAAAAAAAAAAAAAAGATGAGTTCATTCAAATTCCTTCTGTTATTTAATCTGACCACCTTTTGGCAGAGAAGCCAACGAGCGGTCAGATGAGATAAACAAAATAATGGCAGGTCAAAATCAAAATAAACACTTGATTGTGATATTCAAGGCTGGGAACAATCAGCTCCCATGCTCCATTCCAGCTAGACTTGTTCCCCGAACAAGTTAGACAACCTTGGACAAGTACAACCTTTCTGGGCCTCCATCTATTCAGCTCTCCTTCATAATACTTCTGCATTTCTCTTAATATTACATTTAATTTACCTGCCAGTCAAATCGTTTAATATTTCTTTCTAACATTTTCAAGCTGAAATTGGTACTGGAAGAAGCACTATAATTTGTTTTCACTCAGTGTCATGAACGCACTCACTCACTGTCTCTAACACCGTTAGTGTCAATGTGCTGCCTATTCCCATCTTCACGCTTTTGTTCACTTTATTTGTTCATTTCCTTCACAACTTGGAAGCTCTCATCTTCGAACAATTGTCTTATCTAAAGGCCAACTTGTCTCCTACTTCTTCCCTTCCCTGACTGCAACCTTCCAAAAGGAATCCCTCTCTCCCTCAAACTCATGGCACTCATCCTCTCTAACATTCAGTTGGTATTAATTATACCTGCCCTGGGATGCCTTTCGCTGCTGTTTAACTCTTTTGCTATTTCACTTGTTTTTTTTTTGTGCATCTGATCTTCCAACCATATCAAAGTTCTTAGAGATCAGAAGCCATGTAAACTATTACTTTGTATTCCCCACAGCACCTATATCTGTGCCCTGCACATAAGAGGTCCACATTCATTTATTCTTTTAAAAACATATGTTTATTAAGCTGTATGCCAACATGTGATTGTTGAGCGACTGAGAAGCGAAGTGACTCCAGTAGCCTAAAATATGAATAATCAGATCCTTAATAACTCAGAATTTATCCTTCTCATTTCAGATTTACTCTTTGTTAACATAACAGGGTAATTTCTCTACTGGCAAATACAACTGCAAATACTCTGAACAAGTTTCAAATACCAGATGGCTGTACATATTTTTGTAATCACAATGGACACAAAGTGCTAAAGGTTAATTAAGCACCTAGGAAAATAGATTTTATAAAGACTGATAGAGTGAAAATAACACTTCCTGTAAGTGCTCAATCAATAAACTGCATGTTAAATAGCAACGTGTTTGCTTTTATTTAATCAAACTATATCTCTATGCAACATAGGTGTGTGTTTGTTCAGTCCCTTTGGGGTAAGAAAATAGATGCCCTTGTGCCATTTGGTGGCCAGAATTCATGGCTACCTGCCATTTCTACCATAAATCTCAAGTTTTAAGTATTATAACTAAGTACATGAAAATTAGATTAAGTTGAAAGCTACCATAAAAATTATTAAACCAGAAGCTATTTTAAGACATAGCAAACTGGATTCATTCATTATTTTTTTAAGGACAAAAGGACAGACGTCTCAAAATAACCCAAAGTGTTATTTCCCATATTTTTCCACATAGACTACCTAAAATAGGCTACATTTCAAAAAGCCAAATGCATTTACTTCATTTTATGGACTTCTGCCTTTTGCTATTTCACCTACATTGAACCTGGCAAATTATTTCACTTTAGAATACAACCGTGTGAAGGGTTCAGCGTAGTAAGAGCGTAAATGGAGAGCCTTGGTCAAGCGCCATCTGGTGGTCAGATAAATATTTTCCCTACCATAGTATCAGTTTTCCTGAGATGTTAATCAAAGCACATTATTGGTAATTACGGAAAATAAATCACCAGAATCAATAATATGTCATCAATTCTTAAACCTGTGGAATACTGAGCTACTTATCTTGGAAGAAATAAGGCAGAAGTTGGAATCAGATTCATATTGGTTCAAATCTCAGCTCTGGATTTTTTGCGACTTTTGTATCTTTACCTTGAGCAATTACTTAACCTCTCTGGGTCTCAGTTTTCTCATTTATGTCGTAAAGTTGATTTAAGGAATGAGTGAGAGAATGACATAAAGGAGCTAAAATAACGCTTCTCCTATAATAAAAAACCAAAGCCACTGACGTCCAGGCGATTCTGATTCATAGCGGCAACCCTATAGGACAGAGTAAAACTGTCCCACAGAGTTTGCAAGGAGCAGCTGGTGGATTTGAACGGCCGATCTTTTTTGGTTAGCAGCTGAGCTCTTAACCACTGCGCCACCACGGTTCCCTCATATAGTAAAAGCACACAAACCAAACCCATTGATTCCAGCTCACAGTGATCCTCTCAGACAGAAGTGAACTCCCCCGTAGGGCTTCCAAAGAGCAGCTGGTGGCTTCCAGCTGCCGACCTTTTGGTTAGCCACTGAGCTCTTAACCATTGTGCCACCAGGGCTCCTCCCTCATATAACACCCAAAAACCTGTTGTCGTGGAGTCAATTCCGATTCATAGTGACCCTTAGGACAGAGTAGAACTGCCCCATAGAGTTTCCAAGGAGTACCTGGTGGATTGGAACTGCTGACCTTTTGGTTAGCAGCCACCAGGTTTCCCGTCATATAATAAAAAAAAAAAATAGGCATCAATAAATAGTACCAACAATTGCTATTATCATTATTGACATGCTTGCATTTATTAAGTACTTATTACACGCCAAAAGCATATCTTCTTTACCTACAGTACCTCAGTTCATCCTCACAAGAACCCTATCAGGTTGGCATTATTATCTTCTAGTTTAAAAATTAGTACGTGAACAGTGAGAACGTTACAGTGGTTGGCTCAGGATCACACGATAGGTAACAGAGCCAGGATTCAAACTCAAGACTGTGGAATGTCAAACCATGATCTTCATCACTATGCTATACTGCTACTATTATCACTGACAATAATGAGGGCGATGATAAAAATATCTCCTAGGATTCCTCAAATGAAAATAACTTCTCCTTGGCGCAAAGATCATTTGAGATTATGTGAGAACATTTCCCTCATTTTTTTTTCCCAGTGTACATAAGGCTGCCACCCATTCTATCTTTTATAGACAATGCCAATCCTCAATCCCTTTGACAAACATACCTTCCACTGTCCTGACAGTTAGGATGCCTGAGATGGCTCATACACTTTTCTATTAGTGGAATTTTCTTCAGGAGTAGAATTCACTTGGATGAGCAATTGTTTTCAACCCAGGCTGTTTCCAGGAGCAACCCAGAGGGGTCTGTGTTCTGCACTCTAGTTGTCTCCTTGTAATTAGAATAAAATTAAAATGTACTAAAAATTTTAATATATTATTTTAAATATTTTTATTTCCAAAAATAATTCATGTCCATTGTCACAATTTGAGGGAACTATAAACAATCAGAAAGAAAAACGAAAAGTTAGCCATAGCCATGCCATGCAGGTAGCATTACTAACATTCATGCCACTGTATTTTTCTATGCAGATGGATTTTTTAACGGGATCATTCTATACATGCTGTTTTCAAACCTCGTGTTTCACTTAATAGATAAGCACTTGCTTTGCCATGTTTGGATGCCAACCAGCCTCTGCATTTTCAAGCAGAAAATATTGTTATTTAGCCGGCTCAAAGCCCTCAAGCATTTTAAATTAGAAGCTGAATAATCCCGCAAATGAAGGCATAGGCTGAAAACTGGAAGTCCCAGCTCAACTTTGCTATAAACAACTTTCTTCCTCATCTTTAAAAATGTATCTTTATTCTATCAAATGTTTACTCATTTAATTAAAACATCTGAACTTCAATTATGCATAAGGTCCTGTGCCAGGCACTGAGCAAGCAGTAATAGGAATCAGGTCCATCGTTACAGCATATTTTGGGGAGCCAGATGCTATGCTAAGTATTTTACAAGTATCAAAGCTGTCCTGGGCAAGGTTGAAATCGAGATATAAATATGTTTAAGGTCTACGTAGTAAAGTTAGACAATCTCCCTCCTTCTCCATATCTATTACTTTCTTCAGTTTTCATGGAAGCTAAAAGGCTTCTTTTGGGGAAAAAGTTGAAAACCAGAAGCATGGTTCTGAAACCCATCCACATGTAGTAAAAAGTGGGGGCAGGAAGATCCAACAGAATCAAACTGAGTAGAGTTCAGTGTCAGTGCAGCTGAAAGAAAACCATCCTAAAGGAAACCAGACTCCGCCACAGGGAAAAGGCAAACACACGGAAGGGAGTGGTGGTTTTGAGATGCAGAAATGGCATGGTATTGTCTCTTGAACCTGCCCTAACCCAGGCCCATGGCCAGGTGAGGGTGCATCTGGGGATATGAGACACCAGAGCTCTCATTAAACCATGCAGGACTTCAGGGCCCAGCCACCTTGCTGACACCCATCTAACAGAGCAAGAGAGAATGTGTCCCCTGCATTCACACCACAGAACAATCACGGTACTGTATGAACTGACAGCCTTAGTGGCTGGGGTCATTGGTACAGATTGGCACCCCAGAGAGCACCAGTATCAGCAGCTATGGGGGCAGCACCTGGCTCAGAATGGCAAAAACAAGGACAGGCACAGTTTAGCAAATGTGAGGTACAGTCCCGTAGACTTCCGGGAATACACGTGGGCGGAGGCCCTACAGGCATGCAGGTGATGGCTAATAAGCTTGTTCAAGGGCTGCCAACTCAACTGCCTATGGGCCAAACTGGTATTCTAAAGGAACAATGTGGACTGGGTGGTGCATGAGGTGAACTGGCAAGCACATGGCTTGTCCAACAAGGGAAATTGCTCCTCAGCCCCAGCTGGCTGAGGCTGTGCTGATCCAGGAAAAACACCGGCCATAGAGGCAACAGCATCTGAGTAGGAGAGACTTGGGGCCAGACTGAAATAACCCACTGTTATCAAGTTGATTCCAACTCATAGAGACCACATAGGACAAAGTAGAATCGCCCCACAGGGTTTCCAAGGACTGGCTGGTAGATTCGAACTGCCGAGCTTTTGGTTAGCACCTGAGCTCTTAACCACTGAACCACCAGAGCTCCAGGCTGAAATAAGACAGCATTCACGCAGAGGCAATGTAGTCAGGCTACTGGACCTCAATCACCACCACAATGAGCCAAGGAGCTAGCTGAGGAAATGGGGTAAAGTATCAGTCCTCAGGGAAGAGGCAAAAAACAAATCAGCGCAGCCAGGTGATAAGATACTCATCAATGTTCCTTCCACACCTCATTACTGTCCTGTGACCATTGCCCATATAAGTCACAGGTCATGAGACCTCCGTGGGCTTAATGGGGAGTGGAGCAAGAAGATAATGATAACAAACTCTTGGCTTTTGAGTACAAAAGACAGAGCAAGTATCCAATGGAGAGGGTAGGAGCAGGTGATATGCACCTGAGCAGATGAGACTCAACAGTTGTAGCCACACCCAGCACTGGAAAGGGCAGATGAGCTTAATTGTGGGCAATGTGTGACACTAACCTTCACATGGCATAAAATGAGGGAACAACCAAACACTCACACTCAGAATGTCTCCCCAAGAACTTTGATATTGGGTCTGAAATTCCCAGCATTCAAGTCACTGCTTAACATCAAAAGTTTGGTATCTCTAAAAATACAAACAAGGAATGGGAAATTGGCTTCAGTCTCCACAGAGGATTTAGTGGCACAAGCTTTACCTAAAGAGCCAGGAGTTGCCTGTCAAGGTTCTAGAGGAGGGGATGGGTGATAAGAGGTAGGAGGGCCTCAGAACGGGCCAGGACCACAGCACCAAGAGGGCCGCTCACTTTGGAGTGCTGCATCAGGGTCCCAGGCCTGCTGGCTAAGCTGAAGAAGGACAGGAGTCAAAATGGTGGACAGTACATTCCAATTAAAACTGGAAGAGGATTGGCTAACTCAGCACATGCACATGTAGCTAGTGGCACTGTAAATCGTCTAAACTTGCCTGGAAATCAGCTTAGCAAAGGATGAATACTTTGCTTAGTGCTAACATGTGCAACCTTGATGGGATCATCAGTAGCCCAGTAGAGTTAGAACAACAGAACAAAGATCACAAGTATGCCACATTACTTTCTTTGGCCCACACCACTGTGTTCTATTTTTCTGCAATTTAATCCAATTTGTCCTTTGAGGTTTTCTAAATCCTAACAAATGATTATTTTCCAAAGGAATAAACACACCTAGGATTATTTCAATGGTTAAAATGCACAGCGAACGTTACAGCAGGCCAAGGAGCACAAACCTCAGGTGGATGTGGGGTCATGCACCAGGCCTAAGCACATGGAACATTAGAACAATCATGGAGAATGCCCAAAAGTTAAGACAAGACATTAGGCAAATAAACCTGTAATTAACATCAATCGTTGCTGTTGTTATGTGCCAGCGAGTCAGTTCCGACTCATAGTGACCTTATGCACAACAGAACGAAACACTACCCGGTCCTCCGCCATCCTTACAGTCGTTATTATGCTTGAGTTCATTGTTGCAGCCACTGTGTCAATCCACCTCGTTGAGGGTTTTCCTCTTTTCTGCTGACCCTGTACTTTGCCAAGCATGATACCCTTCTCCAGGAACTGATCCCTCCTGACAACATGTCCAAAGTACATAAGACACAGTCTTGCCATCCTTGCTTCTAAGGAGCATTCTAGTTGTACTTCTTCTAAGACAGATTTGCTTGTTCTTTTGGCAGCCCATGGTATATTCAGTATTCTTTGCCAACACCACAACTGAAAGGTGTCAATTCTTCTTCAGTCTTCCTTATTCATTGTCCACCTTTCACATGCATATGATGTGATTGAAAATACCATGGCTTGGGTCAGGCGCACCTTAGTTTTCAAGGTGACATCTTTGCTTTTCAACACTTTAAAGAGGTCCTTTGCAGCAGATTTACCCAATGCAATGAGTCTTTTGATTTCTTGGCTGCTGCTTCCATGGCTGTTGATTGTGGATCCAAGCAAAATGAAATCCTTGACAATTTCAACCTTTTCTCTGTTTATCATGATGTTGCTCATCAGTCCAGTTGTGTGGATTTTTGTTTTCTTTATGTTGAGGTGCAATCCATACTGAAGGCTGTGGTCTTTGATCTTCATCAGTAAGTGCTTCAAGTCCTTTTCATTTTCAGCAAACAAGGTTGTGTCATCCACATAACGCAGGTTGTTAATGAGTCTTCCTGCAATCCTGATGCCCCATTCTTCTTCATACAGTCCAGCTTCTCGGATTATTTGCTCAGCATACAGATCGTAGGTATGGTGAAAGGATACAACCCTGACGCACACCTTTCCTGACTTTAAACCAATCAGTATCCCCCTGTTCTGTCCGAACAACTGCCTCTTGATCTACATAAAAGTTCCTCATGAGCACAATTAAATATTCTGGAATTCCTCTCATGCTTCCCAATGTTATCTGTAATTCGTTATGATCCACACAGTCGAATGCCTTTGCATAGTCAATAAAACACGTAAACATCCTTCTGGTATTCTCTGCTTTCAGCCAGGATCCATCCGACATCAGCAATGATATCCCTGGTTCCACATCCTCTTCTGAAACCAGCCTGAATTTCTGGCAGTTCCCTCTCGATATACTGCTGCAGCCATTTTTGAATGATCTTCAGCAAAATTTTGCTTGCGTGTGATATTAATGTTACTGCTCTATAATTTCCACGTTCAGTTGGATCACCTTTCTTGGGAATAGGCATAAATATGGATCTCTTCCAGCCAGGAAGCTGTCTTCCATATTTCTTGGCATAGATGAGCGAGCACCTCCAGCGCTGCATCCATTTGTTGAAACATCTCAATTGATATTCCATCAATTCCTGGAGCCTCGTTTTTTGCCAATGCCTTCAGAGCAGCTTGGACTTCTTCCTTCAGTACCATCGGTTCCTGATCACATGCCACCTCTTGAAAAGGTTGAACATCAACTAATTCTTTTTGGTATAAGGACTCTGTGTATTCCTTCCATCTTCTCTTGATGCTTCCTGCATCGTTTAATATTGTCCCCATAGAATCCTTCACTATTGCAACTCGAGGCTTGAATTTTTTCATCAGTTCTTTCAGCTTGAGAAACGCCGAGAGTGTGTTCTTCCCTTTTGGTTTTCTATCTCCAGCTCTTTGCACGTCATTGTAATATTTTACTTTGTCTTGTCGAGCGGCCCTTTGGAATCTTCTGTTCAGTTCTTTTACTTCATCAATTCTTCCTTTTGCTTTAGCCACTCGATGTTCATGAGCAAGTTTCACAGTCTCCTGTAACATCCATCTTGGTCTTTTCTTTCTTTCCTGTCTTTTCAATGACCTCTTGCTTTCTTCATGTATGATGTCCTTGATGTTATTCCACAACTCATCTGGTCTTTGGTCACTAGTGTTCAATGCATCACATCTATTCTTGAGATGGTCTCTAAATTCAGGTGGGATATACTCAAAGTCGTATTATGGCTCTCATGGACTTGCTCTAATTTTTTTCAGTTTCTACTTGAACTTGCTTATGAACAATTGATGGTCTGTTCCACAGTTGGCCCCTGGCCTTGTTCTGACTGGTGATATTGAGCTTTTCCATCGTCTCTTTCCACAGGTGTAGTCAATTTGATTCCTGGGTGTTCCATCTGGCAAGGTCCATGTGTATATAAAAAAAATGTGTATAGTCACTGTTTATGTTGGTGAAAGAAGGTATTTGCAATGAAGAAGTCGTTGGTCTTGCAAAATTGTATCATTCGATCTCCGGCATTGTTTCTAGGCCATATTTTCCGACAACTGATCATTCTTCGTTTCCAACTTTCACATTCCAATCACCAGTAATTATCAATGCATCATGATTGCATATTCGATCAATTTCAGACTGCAGCAGCTGATAAAAATCTTCTATTTCTTCATCTTTGGTCTTAGTGGGGGAATTACTATCAATTACAGGCAATAAATTGATATGTCAGAATGCTACCTCCATACAGACGTGCAGTGATGACATTGTATAGATGTTAGCACTCCCATTTCTAAGCATGCATCTCCACACTGAACAGTATTAGAAATCATAGAAATGCTCTGGCCCTCGGGCATAGTAATTTCTCCCAAGGAATTTCCCTTGAGGAAGTAACCCAAAGAAAGAAAAATACACATGAAAATGTTCTTTCAAAGTGATTTATGTGGATATTATGTCTAACAATAGGGAATGAGTAAATAAATTATAATACATCTACTCAAATGATCACTATGAAGATCATATAGCATAGAAAAATGCTTATGACATAATGCTAAGCTTAATATATATGTATGAAACAACATAAACATATTAAAGAAATTAAAAAGACATCCATAAGAACAAAGAAAAAATATACAAAAATAATAGGAGTTACAGTAGGATACATTTCCACACTTTTAAGAATGTTCTTATATTAATAAAAAGGTGGGGAGGGAGACATAAAAATGGATGAACACACTGTTCTGAGGCAAAGTCAATGATTAAAAATTTAAAATCGCAATATAGATATTTTTAACTAAAACTCTTCTGTTTTCTCTTTGGAGCTATACAAATAAAATTCCTATAATTAGACCTCTATCTCTTCTATTTGCAGATTAGAAAATAACCATAAAGTAATAGAGAAACACAATATACCACAGTGGTCAAGAGCTTGGGACCTAGGTTACAACATCCTTGTTTGAATCCTGGAAAGTTGCTCTGGGCAAGTATTTAACTTGCCTTAGGCTTTGGTTTCCTTGCAGCCGTGGTGGCGCAGTGGTTAAAAGCTCGACCAAAAGGTCAGCAGTTGGAATCCACCAGCTGCTCCTTGGAAACTCTATGGAGCAGTTCTCCTCTGTCCTATACGGTCGCTATGAGTTGGAAACAACTCTATGGCAATGGGTTTTTTTATTTTTTATTTCCTTAAGTGTAAAATGGATAGAATTCATAGTATCTACCTTATGAGGTTGTTGTGAACAATAAATAAAACAATGCATGTAAAGTACTTCACACAATACCTGGAAGATGGCAACCAAAAATCCATTGAGTCAATTCCAACTCATAGTGTCTGCACAGGGTTTCCACGGCTGTAAACCTCTACAGAAGCAGACTTCCACATCTTTCTCTCACGTAGCGGCGGGTGGTTTCCAACTGCTAATCTTTTGGTTAGCACCTGACCACTTTAACTACTGCACCACCAGGGCTCCTAGGAAGATAGTAAGGGTTAGTAAATATTTGCTGCTACAATGTTGATTATGACTGATGATTATGAATGGAAAGAAATCAAAATGTGGAGGAAGGAGACCGAGGTAGAAGAAAAGAAATCATTCCTGCAAGATACAATTGCCCAAAGAACCAAAGATAGGATACGTATTTCCAAGTCTATAAATGAGTATCTTACCCTGATGGTCTCCAAATCTTGTAACATTAAAGCAGGTCACAGTCATCATGCCTAGATGAATGTCCCATCACCTCAGAGCCTCTACAGATTTTGGTATAACTTTCAATTTAAATATGTACATAGTCTCTGACACAGCAGCTCCCCTCCTAGCTATATAAGAAATGAAAAACTCTTGCACATTATATCAAAAAGACATAAACAAACAAAAAAGACATGAACAAGAATGTTCGTAGCAGCATTGTTTGTGATAAGAAAAAATTACAAACAACTTGCGTGTCTCAACAGGAGATTTTGTGGTGTATTTAAACAACAGAATGCTATACAGCACTGAAAATCAGTGAGTTGAAACTACTTGTATCACCCTGGACAAATACCACAAATATACATGTGAGGGGGAAAAACAAGTAGTAGATAGATAAGAACATTACAATACCATTTATATTAAGTTTTTAAGCATGTGAAAATAGTAATATATTGTTTATGGATAGGTACAAGTTATATTGCTTTGGTGTACAAAAAAAAATAGTGCTATACACATAGGTAGTAAAGGAAAAAATATGTTAAAACTGAATTCAACATAGTGGCTACCTCTGGAGAAAGAACAAGAGAGAGTAGTATGCCAGGGGCTTCAGTTATATCTGTAATGTTTCATTTCATCATAATAAAAATGATCTGAAGTGAATATGGTAAAATGGCAAAGTTGGGTGATAGGTGGATGGACATTCATTACACTATTTTCTTTACTGTTCTTTATCCTAGTGAGGTATCATGGGTATGGGAGTGGTCCACCATGGGTACAGACAACAAGGGGGTATACTGTCTGTAGATAATTTAAAAACAATAATAAAACAAAGGAGAAATTCATCTGTTTTTTAAATATTTCCGTGAGCTGGCAATTGATAAAAGGCTCCTCCCTTTGCTGGGCAAACCATTCCCAAAACCTCCAGTCTCCATGAAACATTTCATAATATATACAGGTTCAGCCCATTAATATAAATTACTCTTTACAAATACTAGTGTGCAATAATGTCCATAATGATCACCTTGAACCCTTTTAAGACCTTAAATTATAAAAGAAAGTATCACTTTTGTTACAGTCTACTGAATAAATCAGTGGAGAAGATAGTTTAGAAAATTTTTCAACAATTTGGCTGACATGAAAAGCATCTTCAGTTTACTCTTCAGTTGAACTATAAATGTGTCAATTTAACAGGAAGTTTTAATCATTCTAGTAAATTATGATGGCACTACAATAATGATTTAGAAAGAGATCATATATTACGCCAGGACTAGATTGCAAAGGCAATACGTATGGCAAAAGTAATGAAACTTTAGAGAAAAGTCCTTAAATTGCCCACCAAACACAGTGTGCATAGTTTCATGAATACAGTTTTGTATTCTTATGCTCATATAATTCTTATGCTCAACTCAACTTTGAGACTCGGGAACAATAGGAATATCTGGATGTCTGGGCCTTCAAACCAATTTGCTGTAAAGAGAACCATCCAACTCCCTGCTAGGAGTGGAGGGGGATGGAGAATGCTGCAGAGATTCTCAAACCTGAGAGTAAACCAGAATCACCTGGAAAGCTCTTTGAAATCAGACTTCTAGGTGCCACCACCATCGATTCTAATTCAGTAGGCCCAAAAATTTGCATTTCTAACAAGCTCTCAGGTGATACTGATGCTGATGCTGCATTTGAGAGTTTTTAAGGAATTTTTTCAGTCCTTTCTACTTTTATATGTTTCCTTCAGAATCTAATCCTGGTATAATATGAGGTTCTAAAGCTAAAGTAAAAAAATAAGTTCCCAAAAGATACCAAGCTACAACAGGGCCAAACAAATATTGGGTAATAAAATTAAATCATATATAACAACATAGAACCATATATTACTCTGAAGAGTTTATATAGAGTCCCTGTATTTCAGAGAGTGCTCTACTGGGTATATGGGATCTATAAAAATTTTATTTGTTAAAGAAGGAATTTAGAAAACAATTGATTGCCCAATTCAACTGCCTGTGACTGTTTTTACCATGAGGCTAGCCATTGTGCTTTTTATTAGCTAGTGCACTTGAGTGGCTTTAGGGAAAAATCTAATGGTGGCATTATATTTGACAGAATGCAAATAATTAAGGAATTATATTTGATAATATATATGCAAAAATGTACTTTATTATCAATATATCAAAATAATTGGATCATGCTATTAAAATGAAAGAGGAAACCTACTTCAGGAAAGCAGGGGCATTTGGATCCTGAAACAGAAAGACAGCATTCTGTCCATTAGGTAGTGAAAGATAGTTATTGCTATAGGATTTTATTGCCAAATCAGTGACCTTTCTCCAAACACAACCCCCAGAACATTTACAGTATTAAAAACACACATTGCATATTTCATTAATAATGATGCTCAAGCTTGTGTGTGAGGAATAAAGTGCTATTTGGCAACAAGAAGCTGTGAAATTTTAGTAAGACAGTGTAAGATTTCATTCATTAATCAAGAAACTAATTTACGTAACGTGCACGGAGAAAAACTGAAGGAAATGGCAAACAGTTTTAAAGGGCAGTTTCTATAAATGTGGAATTTAACAACTGAACTCATCTAAATATAGGATACTCTCCCTGTATGTAAGACAGAGGGTTCAGTATGGTATTTCCCAATGTATTCTGAAAACTCCATGGCCAAATAAATTTTGAAAACACTGCCTCTCACTCATAGAGAGAACCTAAAAAACCAAACCCGTTGCCGTCGAGTTGATTCTGACTCATAGTGACCCTAAAGGACAGAGTAGAACTGCCTCATATAGAGTTTCCAAGGAGCGCCTGGTGGATTCAAACTGCCAACCCTTTGGTTAGCAGCTGTAGTACTTAACCACTACGCCACCATGGTACCAAGTACTACCCAAAAAAACAAACCAAACCCATTGCCATTGAGTTGACTCTGACACATAGCAACCCTAGTACCATAAAAACTACAAAACTAACTTTTATAGAGTGAATCCTCCTCACCGCTGCAAACCAATCCATCATTAAATTTTGCATGTTCTATTTGTAAAATAGATCTTCACTCAGTCATGAAAAGATACACCATGCAAAAATAAGCAAAAGAATACTGCTATGTCTATATTCATATTAGAGAAGATAGACTTTAAGGCAAGAAGTACTACTAGAAATAAAAAGGAACATTTCATAATGATAAAAGGATCAATTAAACAGAAAGATATAAAAATCATTAATTTGTACACATCTACTAACATAGCTTCAAAACATATAAACCAAAACCTGACTGACTAAAAGGAGAGACGGACAAACCCACATTCATAGTTGTAGATTTTAACATACCATTCCAAGTCACTGACAAAATAGGCAAACAAAAAATAAATCAGTAAGTATAGAAAAGATATGAAAGAACATAATCACCCAATTTGGCCTAATTTACCTTAGAATATAACACACAATAGCTGCAGAATACACTTCATTTTCAAAAGCCTTATAATATTTACCAAAACGGACCATATTTTGAGCCAAAAAGCAAAGTCACCACAAATTTCAAAGCATTAACCTCATACAGTACATAGTCTCTGATCACCATAAAATTAAGTTAGAACTCGATAACAGAAGAATAACTAGATACTTATAAATAACGCATGGACTAAACAAAAAAAAAAAAAGGAAAATTAGAAAATTTTTAATTAGAAAAATAATGAAAATATGGCATATCAAAATTTGTGGAACACAACTAAAGCAGTGTTTAGGGGAAATTTACAACTTTAAACATTTATTAGAAAAGAAAGAAGACTGAAAATCTGTACCATAGCTCCCAAATCAAGAAGCTAGAAAACCTAAACTCACACAAATTAGAGAGAAGAAAATATTAAAATAAGAGCAGAAATCAATGAAAGAGAAAGCACACATGTAATACAGACAACAAAGACAAAAGCTGGTTCTTTGAAAGATTAATCAAATTGCTAGACTGCTAGTAAGACTGATCAAATTAAAAAGAGAAAATACAAATTACAAAAAAAAGAAATGAAAAGGGAGGCATCATTATTAGATCTACAGATTAAAAAGATAATAATGGGCTATTATAAAGAAATTGGTGCCAATAAATTTGAAAAAATAGATGAAACGGACAAATTCCTTAAAAAAAATACAACTAAAACTGACACAAGAAGAAATGTGAATAGTCCTATATCTATTAAAGAAATTGTATCCATGATTACAAACATTCCAACAAAGAAAATCCAAACTTGGATTGCTATGTTAGTGAATTTTCCAAATTTGCCCAGTGCTCCACCCAGCTCTGTCACATCCTCTACCCACCTTCCACATCAACATTCAGACCCTCACAATCATGCTCTGCGCTCAGCTTTGAGACCACAAAGATTAATACCATTATTCCCAACATTCCCATTTATGTCAGTCACCACCAAAAGCCCAAGATCATCTCCCACCACCCTCATCTCCATAAAGCTCTGTATCCCTTAATGGGATTCCATTTCCCACCCTTCTCCAACTTTCAAAAGCCTTCCACTGTACACTCTGTACACTCACAGTCCGTCATCACTCGAACCACCTACAAAGTCAACCTCTTCTCAGAACGATCCTTTAAACTTCTTGCTGTAACCAAAAACTGTCTCTTTCCTAAGGACACTAATTTCCCTTCAACCCTCACAGCTGGTGGCTGTTTTCTTCCCCACAGCCCTTGTACTTGAATCTGGAGTATAGGTAGGCATTCTCTTTGCTCTTCAGTGCCATTTCTATAACATTATCCCTACTTTCTTCCTTAAAAAAAAGAAAATCCACCTTGAAAATCATGTCTTCAGACTCTACTTCTATCCCTCCTTGTTGTAAATATCTATAGACACCACGTCCCTCACATGCCTTTAAGAATATTAGCACTGGCCATTATTTTCTCCTACACTATTCCTGATATATTATTGGATGATTTCATATTCACATTGGTAATTCTTCCAATTCCTAGCTTTTCAGTTCCTTAGCCTCCTCTCCCCAAATCTTGTCCTTTACTCTACCTCAGTCACACACTCTCGTGGACGTTGACCAAGTCATTACCAATAATTCCACTGTCTTACCTTACCCAGCTTAGCTGCAATGGACCATTATTATAATCACTCCCTATCATATAACCTCAACTTCTTCGTCCATCTCTCTTCTCATTACACTCCCCTAGTAAAATACAACTGTGAGTATATCTAACACTCTACCTACTCTACCCTGTAACTACTATAAATGGAGAAAAGCACATAAGTATGTTGAGTAATCTCAATTTAAATTCTTAATGACTAACCTCAAGTAGGACATTAATGCTTCCCGGTATTCTTACTACCATTCCCCTAGTCCAGTTATTCTACTACTCTCCTGGACCACTGGGTCATACCTTCTTCTCTTACCTTAAACCTCCTTTCCCCTATATACAATCTGTTCATGACGTTGGTTCCTATTTCACTGAGAAATTTCACTATGAGAACTTACACACACTTCCACCACCACATCTCCCCATCTACCAGAGTCTGTATTTCTGTGCTCTGACACCTCTTGTTATGTTGTGGATGGAATATGCATGCTCGTGTCTAGCCGACCTTTAGCTCCTAGCTAAACCTAACTTATGCACCAGGTCACAGACCCTTTCACCTACTCGAAGACATCACACTAGTAAATGTTTCCTCTTACTTCTAAATCATCGAGTGTTTCCTCATTACTACAGCTTTTTGAAAAATATGCTATAACATCTCCCATTACAAAAAGAGAAAAAATATATATATCTGTGCTCCACCATCCCATTCCATTTCTATGCACTCCTTTCCAGGAAAACTTCCTAAAGAGATTATATATATATTCACTGTCCCCAATTTCTCTCCTATCATTCTGTCCTTAAACCACTCCAGTTAGGCTTTTGCCCTCGCCATTCCACTGCAACTGCTCTTGTCAAGGTCACCAGTTATATCAAATTTAATGGGCAGGTGGAGCCAAGATGATAGACTAGTCAGACACACCAAGCCACCCCTTTGCAACAAAGACCTGAAACACCAAGTAGAATAGATACAGACATCAATCCTGGAACCTTGAACTTTAAATGAAGCCACTGAGAAGAAACTGATCTAAAACAGCAGACGAGTAAAGATATGGAGTGGAAGCTCCCTGCTGACTGGCATGGCACAGTACAGCCATTTTAAGATAAAGCCAAAAACCACCATACGAAGAACACAGAAAGGAACCTTCATGGAACTTCCAACAGTAGAGGAATGGCACAGACATACCCAGAGCCAATTAAGGTCCTGTTTTCTGGCTGCAACTCAAGGAAGTGCCCAGGTACTCTCACACAGTAACCACAGGAGTACAATCCTATAATCCCCACCCTTCTGGCAAGTACTGGCAAGAACTGCCCTATCCCAGCAGCTTCAACTGCTGAGGACCACAGTACAAACCTATCTTCTTCCCATCCCCCAGATGTGTCCATCCTCTTTTTGCTCCCCTTCCTACCTCTCTCCTCCCACCAGCACCACAGCCTAGCAACATAGCTCCACACACCTCCCTCCCTGCCAGCCAGTCTGGCTGTGTCACAGTGGAATGATCCAGACCCATGCCCCCTTGCTCCCCATTGGCTCCAAGCCACTGTGTTGCTGCTGGGCAACCCAGCCCGATGCCCATACCCCCTCTCTCACCACCAACTCTGCTCCACTCTGCTGCCCCATAGCAGAGCGTCCCAGCCCATGGCCCTTCTTCCCCACCAGCTCCACCTGGCCGCGCCACAGCCTGACCACCCAGCTCCGCACCTTCTCCCTCCTCACCAACTCCACCCCACTGCACGACAGCTGGGCGACCAGGTCCCACAACACCTCCCTTGCAACTGGCTCCACCCCACTGCTCCACAACTGAGCAACCCAGCCCATGCCCCTCCTCACCGCTGGCTCCACCCTGCTGTGTCACAGCCAAACGACCCAGCTCCGTGTCCCTCCCTTCCCACAAACCCTGTACAGATGCCTCACAGTCAAGCATCCCAGCCCCACGCCCTCCCTACCTGCTTGCCCTGTCTCACTGCCTTGCAACTGAACAACCTGCCATGCCAATCCAGACAAGGTGGTGACAGCTATCGTGCTGACAGGTGAGCAAGCAACAAAGGACACCTAAACATGTCAAAACAAAATAAAAAAGCGGAATAAAACAGACGAACATACAATGAATAAATAAACTAATACTTGAATGTCTCAGAGGCAGCAGACAATATTAAAATGTATTTAAAAAAAAAAAAAAGCTGGATAAGATGCCTCCCACAAGTGACCAAAATAAAGAATCAAATGACTGTCAGGTAAAAGAAAAAGCAGTGGAACTACCTGATGTGGAATTCAAAAGACTAATATTTAGGGCTTGCCAAGAGACCAAGGAAAACACAGACAAAATGGAAAAAAAAAAAAAAATAGATGAAAACATAGCTGAAATCAAAGAAAACACAGACAAAGCAATAGAAGAATTCAGGAAAATAATACAAGAACAAACATCAAAATAAACAATTAGAAATCATACAAAAATAGCAACTAGAAATCCAAAAGACAGAAACAAAAGTTCAGAAATGGAAAGCTCAATGAAAGGCTTTAGGAGTAAAACTGAAACAATGGAAGACAAAATCAGTGAGACTGAAGACAAATCCACGGAAGCCAATTTGTTTGAGGAAAAATCAGAAAAAAGAATGAAGAAAACCTAAAAATTATATGGGACACAATCAGGAGCAAAAAGCATGTGATCAGAGTTTCAGAATAGGGGGAGAAAATGAAAAACACAGAGAGGATTGTTGAAAATTTGCTGGCAGAAAACTTCCCTAATATCATGACAGATGAAAAACTGACCATTCAAGAAGCTCAGTGAACCCCATACAGGATAGACCTCAAAAGAAAAACACCAAATCATAATCACACTCACCAAAACCAAAGATAAAGAAAGAATCCTGAGAGCAGTTTGAAAAAAAGAAAAATCAATTACCAAGAGGGAATAATAAGACTAAACTCTGATTCCTCAGCAGAAACTAGGCAGGCAAGAAAGCAATGAGATGACATATATAAAATCTTGAAAGAACAAAAAACTGCCAACCAAGAATAATACATCCTCCAAAACTCTCTCTCAAATACAATGGCAAAATTAGGACATTTCCAGATAAACAGTAGTTAAGGGAATTTGTAAAAAACAAACAAAACTTAGAAGAAATATTAAAGGGAGTGCCTCGGTTAGAGAACCAACAACAACCTGAGGCTAGGACAAAGAACAGCATTAGCCAGATACCAGCCTAAGTAAAGCACTCTCAATAATAAAATAAAACTAAAAGATTTAAAACAGGAAACCAGAGACATCAATCTGTAAATGACGGCGTCAAAACAATAAAAGGTGAAATGAAGGATATAGGTATAGAACTTTCAAATGGAGAGGAAATCAAGGTGATACCGGGTAATAAATGACTGGTTTAAACTTAGGAAGATAGGTGTAAATTTCAATGTAACCACAAAGATAGTTAACAAGCCCACTCATCAAATACAAAGAAGAAAAACATACTCAATAAACACAAAATCTATAATAATGAAAGGAATGAAAAGAAATTCCACAAACAAAATAAACTCAGTACAGGAAAGTAAGAGGAACAAAGAGAATATCAGCCCCACAGGGGGAAAAAAAAAAAATGACAGCTATCAATAATCACACTGAAGTAAACAGCTTAAAGAGAAAGAGTGGATTTATAAACACGACCCATCAATATGCTGTCTACTAGAGATACACCTTAGACACAAACACACAAATATACTAAAAATCAAAGGATAAAAAATATATATCAAGGAATCAGCAACCCAAAAAGAGCAAGAGTGATAATACTAATCTTAGATAAAGCAAACTTTAAGGCAAAATTCACCATAAATAATAAATGTGGTGTAGTAGTTAAGAACTACAGCTGCTAAACAAAGGGTCGGCAGTTCAAATCCCCCAGGCGCTCCTTGGCAACTCTATGGGGCAGTTCTACTCTGTCCTATAGGGTCGCTATGAGTCAGAATTGACTTGACAGCAGTGGGTTTTTTTAAAGGGCAATTCACCAGAGAGACACATCCTTAATAAATATTTATGCACCCAATGACCCAAAACAAACCCAGTGCCGTCAAGTCGATTCCGACTCATAGCGACCCTATAAGACAGAGTAGAACTGCCCCACAGAGTAACCAAGGAGGGCCTGGCATATTCGAACTGTCAACCCTTTGACT
Organism: Loxodonta africana; assembly: GCF_030014295.1. Taxonomy (NCBI): domain Eukaryota; kingdom Metazoa; phylum Chordata; class Mammalia; order Proboscidea; family Elephantidae; genus Loxodonta; species Loxodonta africana. The sequence goes on along the minus strand of NC_087351.1, from coordinate 65,139,103 downwards.
AGCAGCCATAGCACTTAACCACTGTGCCACCAGGGCTACAAAATTAAAACTAACTCTAGCAGCACTGAAAAGAGAAATAGATAGTTCCACAATAACAGTAGGGGACTTCAACATACCACACTCGGTAAAGGACAGAATATCCAGAAAAAAACTCAACAAAGATATAGAAGGTCTAAAGGCCACAATCAGTCAACTCGACCTCACAGACATATATAGAACACTCCACCCGATGGCAGCAGAGTATACACTCTTTTCCAATGCACATGGAACATTCTCCAGAATAGACCACATTTTAGGTCACAAAGCAACCCTCAATAAAATCCAAAACATTGAAATAATACAAATCATCTTCTCTGACCACAATACCATAAAAGTAGAAATTAATAACAGGAAGAGCAAGGAAAAAATAATGATAAAAAACTTGGAAACTGAATTATGCCATGCTTTAAAACCACCTGGTAATAAAAGAACTCAAAGAGAGAATCAAATAAGAATGAAAACATATCATACTGAAATCTTTGGGACACAGCAAAGGCAGTGATTAGAGGTCAATTTAAAGCAATAAATGCGCACATCAAAAAAGAAGAGCCAAAATCAAAACTTCAGCCCTATAACTTGAACAAATAGAGAACAGCAAAAGAAGCCCACATTCACCAGAAGAAAGGAAATAATAAAGATCAGAGCAGAAATAAATGAAATAGAGAACAGAAAAACAATAGAATCAACAAGACCAAAAGCTGGTTCTTTGAAAAGATCAACAAAATTGACAAACCATGGGCCAAACTGACAAGAAAAACAAGAAAGGAAGCAAATAGCCCAAATAAGAAATGAGACGGGGGACATTACAACAGACCCAACATTTCATAGCAGAGTACTGTAACTACATTTCAACAAATTTGAAAACAGAGAAAATGGACAAATTTCTAGAAACACACTACCTACATAAACTAACACAAACTGAAGTTGAAAATTAGAACAGACCCATAACAAGAGAAGAGATTGAAGAAGTAATTTTAAAAACTCCGCCCACCAAAAAAAAAGCTCTGGCCCAGATGGCTTCACTGGAGAATTCTACCAAACATTCAGAGAAGAGCTCACACCAGTACTACTCAAACTGTATCAGAGCATAGAAAAGGAAGGGATACACCCTAATTCTTTCTATGAAGCCAGTATAACCCCAAAACCTAAGCCAGACAAAGACACCACAAAAAAAGAAAATTACAGACCAATATTTCTCATGAATATAGATGCAAAAATTCTAAACAAAATTCTAGTCAATAGAATCATATAAAAAAAATAATACTCCATGACCAAGTGAGATTCATACCAGGTATGCAAGGATGGTTCAACATTAGAAAATCAATCAATGTAATCCACCACATAAATAAAAGAATCACATGATCATCTCAATCGATGCAGAAATGGCATTGATAACCCATTACTGATAAAAGCTCTCAATAAAATAGGAATAGAAGGGAAATTCCACAACATAATAAGAGGCATCTATACAAAATCAATAGCCAACATCATTCTCAATGGAGAAAGGTTAAAAGCATTCCCCCTGAGAATGGGAACAAGACAAGGATGCCCTTTATCACCACTCCTATGTAACACTGTGCCAGAACAATAAGGCAAGAAAAATAAATAAAGCACATCCAAATTGGTACAGAAGAAGTAAAACTATTCCTATTTGCAGATGATATGATACTATACATAGAGAACCCTAAAGACTCCACAAGAAAACTACTGGAACTAATAGATTCAGCAGAGTAGCAGGATACACATCAACATACAAAAATCAGTTGGATTCCTATATATCAACAAAGAGAATTATGAAAGAAAAACAATAACATTTATAATAGTCCTTAAAAAGATAAAACACTTAGGAATAAATATAACTAGGGACAGAAAAGGCCTATACAAAGAAAACTTCAAAATACTACTATAAGAAATCAGACGAGACCAACATAAATGGAAAAACATACTATGCTCATGGATAGGAAGACTTAACATTATAAAAATGTCAATCCTACCCAAAAAAAAAAGTGATCTACAAATATAATGCAATCCCGAAGTAAATACCAACAGCATTTAGTGGAAAAACTAATCACTAACTTTATATGGAAGGGAAACAGGCCATGGATAAGTACAGCATTATGGAAGAAGAACAAAGTAGGAGGCCTCACACTATACTGCCTGATCTCAGAACCTACTATACAGTCACGGTAGTCAAAAGAGCCTAGTACTGGTACAAAAACAGACATATAGACCCATGGTACTGAATTGAGAACCCAGACGTAAATCCATCCACCCATGGCTAGCTGATCTTTGATAAAGGCCCAAAGTCCATTAAATGGGGCAAAGACAGTCTCTTTAACAAATGGTGCTCGCAAAACTGGATGTTCATCTGTAAAAAAATGAAACAGGATCCATACCTTACACCATACACAAAGACTAGCTCAAAATGGATCCAAGACCTAAATAAAAAAATCTAAAACTACAAAGATCATGTAAGAAAAAATAGGAACAACACTAGGGGCCCTGATATATGGCATAAATAGGATACAGACCATAACTAACAATGCAAAAGCACCAGAAGACAAACTAGGTAACAGGGAGCTCCTAAAAATTAAACACTTACACTCATCAAAAGACTTCACCAAAAGAGTAAAAAGAGAACCTATCAACTGGGAAATAGTTGTTGGCTACGACATACCTGACAATGGTCTAATCTCTAAAATATAAGATACTGTAACACCGTTAACAATAAAAAGACAAATAATCCAATCTAAAAATGGGCAAAGGATAGACACTTCAGCGAAGAAGACATTCAGGGGCTAACAGACACATGAGGAAAATGCTCCAGATCGTCAGCCATTAGAGAAACGCAAATCAAAATTACAATGAGATACCACTTCACCCAACATTACTGGCAGAAATAAGAAAAAATAGAAAATAACAAATGTAGGAGAGACAGTGGAGAGATTGGAACTCTTATGCACTGCTGGTGGGAATGTAAAATGGTACAACCACTTTGGAAAAAGATATGGTGATCCTGTAAAAAGCTAGAAATAGAAATACCATATGATCCAGCAATTCCATTCCTAGGGATATACCCTAAAGAAATAAGAGCCATCACACATAAACACCCATGTTCAGTGCAGCATTATCCACAATAGCAAAAAGGCAGAAACAACATAAGTGCCCATCAACAGCTGAATGGATAAACAAACTGCTTCTAATACACAGTGGAATACTACGCAATGACAAAGAACAATAATGAATCTGTGAAACATCTCACAACATGGATGAATCTAGAGGGCCTTATGCTGAGTGAAATAAGTCAATCACAAAAGGACAAATACTGTATGAGACTATTATAAAAACTCAAGAAAAGGTTTATACACAGGAAGAAACAATCTTTGACGGTTACAAGGTAGGGGAGGGGTGGGGAGGGAAAATCACTAACTGTATAGTTGATAAGTGGCAACTTTGGTAAAGGGAAAGACAGTACACATTATAGGGGAAGTCATTACAACATGACCAAGGCAAAGTCATGGAAACTTCATAGACATAGCCAAACACCCTGAGGGACAGAATTTCAGGGCTGGGGACCATTGTCTCAGGGGACATCTAGGTCAACTGGCATAACATAGGTCATAAAGAAAATGTTCTACATCCAACTTTGGTGAGTAGCATCTGGGGTCTTAAAAGCTTGTGAGCCGCCATCTAAGATACATTTACTGGTTCCATCCCATTCGGAGCAAAGGAGAATGAAGAAAACCAAAGACACAAGTGAAATATCAGTCTAAAGGACTAATGGACCACAAGCACCACAGCATCCACGAGCCTGAGCCCAGAACAACTAGAGAGTGTGCGGCTACCACCACCTACCACTCTGAGAGGGATCACAATAGCAGATCCCAGACGATGTGGGAGAAATATGGAGAACAAAATTCAAATTCACAAAGAAAGACCAGACATACTGGTCTGACAGAGACTGGAGGAACCCTGAGACTACGGCTCCCAGATACCCTTTTAACCCAGAACTAAAGTCACTCCTGAAGATCACCATTCAGCCAACAATTACACAGGTCCCTGGTGATGTAGTGGTTAAGTGCTACGGCTGCCAACCAAGAGGTCAGCAGTTCAAATCCACAAGGCACTCCCTGGAAACTCTATGGGGCAGTTCTACTCTGTCCTATAGGGCGCTATGACTTGACGGCAGTGGGTTTTTTTTTTTTTATATAAAACAATAATACATGTGAGGAACGTGCTTCTTAGTCCAATCATCTATATGAAAGCAAATGAGCAACAGCTGCCCAAAAGCAAAGACCAGAAGGCAGGAAGGGACAGGAAAATGGGACAAATGGAAACAGGGAACCTCGAGTGGAGATTGCAACCAATGTCACAAAACAATTTGTGTACAAATTGTTGAATAAGAAACTAATTTGCTCTGTAAACTTTCACCTAACGCAAAAAAAAAAAGTTTTTTTTTAAACAGGCAATTCCATCTGCATGAGACCAAATGATCAGCATTTACTCACAAGCAAAGATGAGAAGGCAAGGAGGTGGGGAGACTTACTGGATTACTGGAAACGGAAAAACCAGAATAGAAGTAAGAAAGTTGGCACACTGAAAAATGTAACCAAACTGAACAAACTGTGTAGAAATTGTTAAATGTGAACCTAATTGCTATGTAAACTTTCACCAAAAACACAATAAAATATCTTAATAAAAAATTTAATAGGACATTCTCAGACCTTATTTTATTCAATCTCACAACAGTATTTAATCCATCAGTTATGGCTTCCTTCTGTAACTGCTTTCTTCTCTTGGTTTCTCGGATATCTCCCTACCTCACTGGTGGCTGTGTATCAGTTTCCTTCATTGAAAACTTCCTTTCTTTGACTTCCAGGTGTTAGAATTTCCCAGATTTACCCCTTGAATTTCTTTCCTTTTCTATCTATATTCATCCCTTAATGATCTCATATGGTCTCATAACCTTAAACTCCACGGGCATATTGACAATTTCCACATTTCTTTCTCAAACCTTGGCTTTTCCCTGAATTTCTAGCTTGCAGAGCCATCTCTTCTTTGGATGTACAAAACCCAAACGTGCTGTCCCCATTGTCTTCCCCATCTTCCAGCTAAAGGGATAAAAGCCTTGGAGTAATCCTTGTCCCTTTCTTGCTCTTATATCCCACATGTAATCCTGTAGATTCTATTCTCAAGTATTTCCAAAAGTCTACCACGCATCATCACTTCCACCATTACTACTCCATCCAAGACACCATCTCCTCTTCCTGAAGTTTTGCAATAGCCTCCCAGATGATCTTACTTACTGCTTCCTTCCTCAACATAGCAGCTAGAATGACCCTATTAAAATATATATTCAGATAATGCCATTCCTCTGTTCAAAACCCTGCAAAGCATCGCATCTTCTTCATAGTAAAAGCTGAACAATGACCTCAAGGTCTACATTATGTGTCCCTTTTATCTCTGATCTCATCTCCTGAAATTCTCCCCCTCACATATAGGAGTAAGTTATCATTGCTGTTCCTCAAACAGGCCACATACGGCCCCACCTCACAAGTTTTGTACTGACTAATAATCTCTCAGTCTAAAATGTTCTTCCCTCCATATCCATATGCCTTGCTCCCTAACTTCCTTCAGGTCTCTGCTCAGAGATAGCATTATTAGCAAAGCCTTTCGTGATTACCCTATATAAAAGAGCAATCTCACCCCTACCCCCAAGGATCATCTTGTTTCCCTTGTCATTCTTTATTATTTCCCACAGCAGTCATTACCACCTAACATTTTATGTATGAATTTTAAATTGCTTGTTATCTATCTTTCCTCTCTGGCTATTTCGTCCACTATGGTATCCCCAGCACCCAGAACTTAGTAGTAGGTACTCAGTAAAAGTTGCTGTATGAATAAATCAATTTGTTCTGTGTTATCTTTCTACATTTTAGCTGTGACTTGTTGTTCCTTTACGGATGTATTTTTGTAATAGCTTATTCTTTGTTCTGAATAAATTATTCTTTTCATAGCTTTTAATGACATTTTAATTCCTCCATTATGCTTTTAAGATCAGCATAGTCTTTGACCATTATAAACAAAACCAAACCCATTGCTGTCGAGTCGATTCCAACTCATAGAGAACCTATAGGACAGAGTAGAACTGCCCCATAGGGCTTCCAAGGAGCACGTGGTGGATTCGAACTGCCACCTTTTGGTTAGCAGCCATGGCTCTTAAATACTACGCCACCAGGATTTCCTTTGACCACTATAGTATACACCTCTCTCATAGTAACTACTTCTTAATTTTTCTCTTCTGAATTTAGTACTAGTCTTACTAAAATCTTCAGCTGTTTTTTTAATTTTCTGCCATCGTAGGTGTATTCCCAATCTTTCTGCCAGTTCTTTTCCCCTTTGATAGCCTAATACTTCTGGTTTGGACTTATGTTGCTGTTTAAGATTCCCTCACTGTTTTTGCAACTTACTTTTTTTTATTATTGTGGTGAAAGCATACATAACAAAACATATACCATCACAATAATTTCTACAAGTACAATTTAGTGGCTTCAAGTACATTCTTCAAATTGTGTAACCATTCTACCCTTTTCCAAATCATTCCAACACCATTAACATAAACTTAATGCCCCTTAAGCATAAACTGCCCCTTTCCATCTCCCTCCCATCCCTGGTAGCCACTAATAATCTTTGGCTTCTATACATTTGTTTGTTTCATATAAATGAGATCATATAGTATTTGTCCTTTTGCAACTAATTTTGCTCAGCATGATTTTTTCAAGGTTCATCCATGTGTGGCATGCATCAGAACTTCATTTCTCTTTATGACTTCATTTTTCTAGTATCCCATTGTTTGTATATGTCACATTTTGTATATCCATTTATCTGTTGATAAACATTTAAGTTGTTTCTACCTTTTGGCTATGGTGAAAAGTGCTGCAATGTACGTTGGTGCAAAGCTTTCTGTTTGCATTCCTGCTTTCACTTCTTCTGGGTATATATCTAGAATTGAGATTGTTAGATCATATGGTAGTTCTACGTTCGACTTTTTGAAGAACCGCCGAACTGTTTTCCACAGCGTCTGTACCACTTTACATGCCCACCAACAGTGAATAAAGGTTCCAGTGTCTCCACAACCTTGCATTTTCTATATTTTTGATCACTGCCATTCTAATAGAGGGGAGGCGGTATCTCATTGTGGTTTTGATTTGTATCTCCCTATTAATGGCTAGTAAGAAGCCCTGGTGATGCAGTGGTTAAGAGTTTGTGGGCTAACCAAAAGGTTGGCAATTCATATCCACCAGGCGCTCCTTGGAAACCCTACAGGGTGGTTCTACTCTGTCCTCTAGGGTCACTATGAGTCCAAATCAACTCCATAGCAATGGGTTATCATGGCTAGTGAAACAGCCCTGGTGGCACAGTGGTTAAAGCACTGGACTGCTAACAGGTCAGCAGTTCGATACCACCAGTGACTCCACAGGAGAAAGATGTGGCAGTCTGCTTCCGTAGTGATTTATAGCCTTGGAAGCCCGGCCACTATGAGTTGGAATCGACTCCAACAGTGGGTGACAGCTAGGGACACTGAGCATCTTTTCACATGCTTGTTAATAATTTATATATCCTCTTCGGTGAAATGTCCGATCATGTCCTTTGCCCATTTTTTAACTGGGTTGTTTGTCTTTTGGTTGTTAAGTTGAAGTTTTTTTGTATATATTTTGGATATTAGACCCTATCGGATATATGGTTCCTCTTTTAGCAACTTGCTTTGTTGCTGTTGTTTGTTTTTGTGTCTCTGTGTAATGATGATGATGGTAGCAAAACATGAAGATGAAGTTCTATAAAAAAGACTGTCAATATAGCACAGCTATTTAGGACTTATAGTTGAAAAGACCTGGACTTTAATCCCTCTTCTACTAGTTTCCAGTTATGGTCTTTTATCTTGTTTAAACAAGATCAATCTCTAAATCTCGATTTCTTCATTTGTAAAATACATAATAATTAGAATGAATAAGAGTAATGTAGGTAAAACATTTAAAACAATGATAAGTTTAGATGTATTCATCATAAACTTAAAAAAGCAAAAGGTCATTAATAAGTGGAACACATTTAAGACATAACTTCATTTGAAGGCTATCATTATTCCAAAGGAATATTTAAACACACACACACAAGGATCATCCTCAATCAAGAAGTGCATGAGCTGAAACCAGAAGCATAACCGAGGACAAGAGGTAGAACACGGCAAGCAATAATGTTAGTTGTTGTTTCTATTGAAATAAAGATTTCTTGGAATATACTGGGAGGCTTCACATTTTCTTTTAAGAGAATATATTGTAACTTAAGTTGTTTAGCATTTAACATTTGTTCTATCTATAACTTTGAAATAAAAAAAATTTGTGTAAGGTACGGAAAAAGAAGTCAGACCACATACGGATTACAAACCTGATGGAAAGATGCAGAAAAGTTCAGACCTACTTAGACAATTAAATTGTCCTTAGTTTTGAACAATTTAGGTGACAATATCGAAAGGTAAGAAGTCTAAGAAGTCTTAGAAGACTTCTTACCTTTCGATATTGTCACCTAAATTGTTCAAAACTAAGGACAATTTAGGTGACAATATCGAAAGGTAAGAAGTCTAAGAAGTCTTAGAAGACTTCTTACCTTTCGATATTGTCACCTAAATTGTTCAAAACTAAGGACAATTTAGGTGACAATATCGAAAGGTAAGAAGTCTAAGAAGTCTTAGAAGACTTCTTACCTTTCGATATTGTCACCTAAATTGTTCAAAACTAAGGACAATTTAGGTGACAATATCGAAAGGTAAGAAGTCTAAGAAGTCTTAGAAGACTTCTTACCTTTCGATATTGTCACCTAAATTGTTCAAAACTAAGGACAATTTAGGTGACAATATCGAAAGGTAAGAAGTCTTAGAAGACTTCTTACCTTTCGTCACCTAAATTGTTCAAAACTAAGGACAATTTAGGTGACAATATCGAAAGGTAAGAAGTCTAAGAAGTCTTAGAAGACTTCTTACCTTTCGATATTGTCACCTAAATTGTTCAAAACTAAGGACAATTTAGGTGACAATATCGAAAGGTAAGAAGTCTAAGAAGTCTTAGAAGACTTCTTACCTTTCGATATTGTCACCTAAATTGTTCAAAACTAAGGACAATTTAGGTGACAATATCGAAAGGTAAGAAGTCTAAGAAGTCTTAGAAGACTTCTTACCTTTCGATATTGTCACCTAAATTGTTCAAAACTAAGGACAATTTAATTGTCTAAGTAGGTCTGAACTTTTCTGCATCTTTTCCATCAGGTTTGTAATCCGTATGTGGTCTGACTTCTTTTTCCGTACCTTACACAAATTTTTTTTATTTCAAAGTTATAGATAGAACAAATGTTAAATGCTAAACAACTTAAGTTACAATATATTCTCTTAAAAGAAAATGTGAAGCCTCCCAGTATATTCCAAGAAATCTTTATTGTAAAAAAAAAAAAAAAGGCAAATAGAAAAATAGTTTTCCCACATCAACCAGCTTCCAGCAGCTGTAAAAAGTTAACAAGTAGTACCAAGTCATACGATAGATCTTCTTATGATAAACTTAGGAGTCCCCAGGTGGCACAAGTGGTTAAGTGCTCAGCTTAAGAGCCAAAAGGTTGGTAGTCTGAACTCACTCAGAGGGAGCTGAGAAGATAGGCCGGCAATCTGTTTCCAAAGGCCACAGCCTTGGAGCAAAACGCTATGGAGCAGTTCTACTCTGCACACATGGGGTTGTCATGAGCTGGAATTCACTCAATAGCAACTAAGGACAACATGATAAACTTAATAATTGTCTATCTGTGTTGCACCCACAGGCTATTCCTGAAACTTTCAAGCAGCCACAAAACTACTAGGAATGAGGACTTCACTAATTAATCACTCCTGGATGCTGCTTTCATCTTGTGTGATTCAGCTGGACACAGTGTTGGCAAAGTGAAAGTCGTTACTATTTATAGAAAGCCAAGTGGTAAACGATAGGAACAGATTACTTACGATGAAATGGCCCACCCCCCTACACGTAGCTCACTTTTTAAGAGAGGAACCTGCTTACATCTCAAAGGAGGAACCTCAGTTTACTCTTCCCCCATGTCCATACTTTTGTGGTTCAGTTCAGATGCTGTGTTCACGTCAGGGCTGACTCTAGACCCTGCGCGGCTCCCACCACTGCTGCCCCAGAGGCCCACGAGTCTCCAGCCATGCCCTGCTCTGCTGCTGGGCTTGCCTGTGCTCTGCTTTGCTGTTGGGCCTCACTGCACCTTGCCAGTACTCTGCTCTGCTATAAGAAGACCCCTCCCTACACAGAAGCCTCTGCAAGCAACTCCTGCCTACCCATATTCTCTGTGTGAGAAGTTGAGTAGCTGAATAAACCAGGGTTACTGAAATGTCTGGAATATCCAAGATTGACTTAACACAAGGCTATAATATGCCCTAAACATGGGGTTTTACAAAGTTTTAAATAAGAAATGCTTAGCAGGATTTAAAAATAATTTATTAATTTAATCAATCGCTTCAGCCTAAAGTAATTAAATATATGCATTGCTTTGAAATTAATGTGGTAAATAATTTTTATTAATTGGTTTGTATTAACATAATTTATGGAGCATTCTACACTATTTGCATTTGTGGTATGTAAAGGAATTTTAAAATTTGAGGTACCTGAGAAGAACTTAAATGGCAAGTTTGAGGACTGGGTGCGATTTCTTATTTGCTGGTTCTGTTTTCACGCTAGTGACTGCGGTCTTCTGTGCTGTTTCTAAGAAGAATGTCTGGTGATGATGATGTAACTACACTGTGATACCCCATCCCACCTCACCTCTCCCCCACATACCCTTGTAATTACCACACTGAAACCAATCTAAGGAATATACTTACGAGCTTGCGGTACGCTTGCGGTACAGGAAGTCCTGCTTTATGAGTTCCTGCCATAGGAAGTCCCGCCTTAAAATGATCCACTACCAGTCAAGTAATGTCTTTTGATGATCTAAGTCTGTAGCTACCAATCAAGTAATGTCTTTCCACAGTCTAAGTATGTACATGCCAGTCAAGTGATGTGTTTTTTATCCTTTGTTTCCCGCTTATGAAACATTGCTGCTCAGCCGCCGTATTGGATTACTGGCTTCAACAGGTGCAGTTGTCTGTTTACTTTCAATAAATCTCTCAATTTTACATTAATCAGAGTATGGATAGTTACACTAGGGCAGTGGATTTGTTTTCTACCTGCATGTATATGATTTTTTTTTTATTTAGACTATTCTGATGTTTTTCATTTAAGTAAGTTCTTTTTTTTCCTTTTATTCTCAAAGATTGTACTCCTAGAGAGCAAATATAAATAAAAGTAGATTTATGCCTTGTTCATTGTAGTAGTTACCAGTTCAAGGTACCAATTTCTGTATTAGGTGTAGTAATAATAACAGCTCTAACAGATAAATTCCAGAATATCTACTGCTTAATATGTTAGAATTTGTTTCTTGCTCATGTCAGTTCCAAGAAAGTAGAGTGGGGAGGGCGTGGAAGTTCTGCTTTGGGTAGTTATTAATCGTCCAAGACCGTTGCAGTTTCCGCCATCTTTAGCACAAGATCACTCAGGCCAAGACATCCAGGAGAAGAGAGAAAATGGAGGTTTTAGAGGGTTTTCGAACCAGACCCCAAAGCGAGGTATATCCCACATGTTCTCATTTCACTGGCAAGAATTCAGTCCTGGCCACACCTAGCTGCAAGGGAGACTGAAAAATGTAGTTTACCTATGTGCCTAGAAGGAAAAAGAAATGGTTTGGTAGACAAATAGCCAATCTCTGCCTCGCTGTTTGACCTAATAATCCCACCCCTGGGAATCTATTAAATAATCAATCCAAAACATAGAAAAGTTTATACAAGCAAAGATATAATAGTGGGAAAAAAAAACTAGAAACATCTTAAATATGCAAAAATAGTGCTTTATTAGATTGGATTTATGTGTTTTATACCCCTTACCTTTGAGATCGGATTTAGATGCAGTCATTTTAAAAGAGGTTTTTATTGAGGTTATGTAGAAATATTGAGAAATACTTACACTATAAATATAAGTGAAATAAACACCAAGTCCAGAATTTTATATACACAGATTAAAACTATGATCAAATGTTACAGGAAAAAAATTGTGTAAAAGTAATATATCAATAATATAAACAGTGATAATAATAACAATCATTTAACAAGTAACTCAGATGGGCTAAGTGCTAATAACTTTATACGTATCATCTCTAATGTCTACTACCACCCTGCAAAGTGTAAATATTACCAGTAGCAGATATGGTTAGTTGCTAACAGGTCTCAGCAGAGAAAGTAGGCCCAGCCCTATGCCTGCACTAAACTGGTGGTTGATGGAAGTGAAAGGGGGCAGAGGCAGCATGTGATCCAGTTCTGGCCAATGAGACATAGGGGAAGTCAGCCGGAGAGCTTTTGGAAAAGGGGTTTTTTCCCACATCAGGGAGCCTTGAGAGAATAGAGTCCAATTGCCCCCTGTCTTAGTCATGGAGTGCTGCTATAACAGAAATACCACATGTGGATGGCTTTAACAAAGACAAATTTAATTCTCTCACAGTCTAAAAAAAAAAGTCTAGGAGGCTAGAAATCCAAATTCAGGGTGCTAGCTCCGGGGTAAAGCTCTTTTTCAACTCTGGGGGAAGATCCTTGTCATCAGTCTTCCCCGGAGGAGGAGCTGCATGCACAGGGACCCTGGGTTCGAAGAAAGCGCTATTCTCCTAACTCTCGTTTCTTGGTGGTATGAGGGGCCCTATGCCTCTCTGCTTGCTTCTTTCTTTTATATTTCAAAAGAGAGGTAAGACATAACCTAATCTTACAGAGTTCTGCCTCATTAACATAACTGCCTCTAATCCTGCCTCATTAACATCATAGAGGCAGGATTTACAACGCAAGAAAATCACATCAGATAACAAAATGGTGGACAATCACAAAATACTGGGAATCATGGCCTAGCCAAGTTGACTCATATTTTAGGGGGACACAATTCAATCCATGACATCCCCTCTCCTTGTCTTTCTGCTTTGGATGTGATCACATGAGGTATTACTTTGGAGCTGAGGCAACCATCTTGACCAGCCAATAATGAAAAGCCAATATACTCAGGAGGGCAAAGAAAAAACATAGAAAGAGCCTGGATTCTTGATGACATTGCTGAGCTGCTGTGTCACTCCTGCAATAGGACTCCAGACTTCTTTTTAAGCAATATAATTTAACGTCTTTACTGCTTAAGTTGAGTGTTCTGTATCTTTAGCTGAAGACATTTCCAAATGTTACATAATCCTGCCTTTACAGTCCATATAGTCAGCTAGTAAGAAGCGGAACTGGGATATAAACCAGTTGTTCTGACTCCAGTGTCCAAGAACTCCCTACTACACCACAACACAATGAAATCAAAGCATCCTCCCCCACCCCATGCTATAGGGAAGGAGAAAGAGAAATTGTGCTTTTCCTGCAAGTCATTTCCTACACACACATACATATTTTCAGCAGCCACAGCCAACAAAATCCATTCCCCCCCTTCTGACTCTTAGATGCCTAACAACTTCCTCGCTAATTTTACAGAAAATATTTTCTGCTACAGGTGTTTCGAAAATGTCCTGTAAATTATTATTCCTTCTTGGCATGTCTTTTGATACAGCATTCTCTTAGGCAGATGTTTGAAGGTGGAATGGTATCCCCCAAAACATATCTTTTTCTGACCTTATTTCTGACTAGAATAAAATTACTTGGTTTTATCAGGCTCAACAAAGTGTACTTGAACCTTCACCTTATTCAGAGTATTAAACCACTATATCCCTTGTTTTTAAACTACGCTTACTCCAATGCAGTCCTTTATTTTCCCATTTGACATCCACTAGCTGTTTGCTTTAAAAAGGAAAGAATCCGATGGAAATAAGCAGTAAGAAAAAGTATGCAGTAGAAATAATGTATTGCCAAAACCACCTGCAGATAACACATTTTTTTCTTTCTTTCTTTCTTTCTTTTTTTTTTTGCTTTTTGACACCATAAAATGAACTCCCTCCCTCTGGTTACAATGCCCTCTGGCACAGGTCTCTTGTGCTCCCATTTAATTCCTATTTTCTTATCTAAAACACAGAGAGAACAGAACATTATGTAGCAAGGCCACTATCCAGGGCAGTCTTGCTCATCCGAAAGAACGCTGTGTTGTTCAAATCCAATGTGCTGGCCTCAGAAAGACGCTTGGGAGGGCCACCTCCGTGATGATTTTTTAGATAAAGAATTGTGTTGGGTATTTTGGAGGTATGTGATCTAAATTTGTGTGGCAAATCTCCACACATCCTCTGGCACCACTTGTTGTAGTAGGAAGCCATGGTAAATGTCAGTTCCCCAGATAAAAAAAACATGTCCTACCCTGAGAAAGGCAACCAAGCTCCTGCCATGAAACATATGGCCTGCAAAAATGAGTTGGAATCTAAGGAATTCTGTTTCTCTTTCCTCTGAATTTAGGGAGTTAATATGCACCTCAAGTCCTAGTGTAAAGTTATAAAGGAAGATAGCACTTAAAATTTTTACCTTATTTATTAGTCAATAAAACCCAACCACACAAGATGTTATCAGGAGAGACCAGCCGCTAGAGAAGGACATCATGCTTGGTAAAGTGGAGGGTCAGCAAAAAAGAGGAAGACCCTCAATGAGATGGATTGACAAAGTGGCTGCAACAACGGGCTCAAGTATAACAAAGATCGTGAGGATGGCATGGGACCAGACAGTGTTTCATTCTATTGTACATAGGGTCACTATGAATCAGGACAAACTCAATAGCACCTAACAACAACAACAACATAGAAAATTACAGTTCCTATAAACTGAAACACAGCGCTTAAGAAAGTCAATGGAAAACAATGTAAACTGAGAGTTTGGAGACTCAGCTTTAGTTTCTACTCTATTACTAACAAACTGTGTGTCATTAGAGAAAATACTTAACCTTTCTGACTAGTACCAATTTTCTCATATGTAAAATGTATTTATAATAACTTATATTCATACTGGAAACCCTGGTGGTGTAGTGGTTAAGAGCTATGGCTGCTAACCAAAAGGTCAACAGTTCGAATCCACCAGACACTCCTTGAAATTCTATGGGACAGTTCTACTCTGTCCTATAGGGTCGCTATGAGTCGGAATCGACTCGATGGCAGTGGGTTTTTTTTTTTTTAATATTCATACTGGAAACCCTGGTGGCATAGTGGTTAAGTGCTACAACTGCTAACCAAAAGGTCAGCAGTTTGAATCCACCAGGTGCTCCTTGGAAGCTCTATGGGGCAGTTCTACCCTGTCCTATAGGGTCACTATGAGTCAAAATCAACTCAATGGCAACAGGTTTGTTTTTTTTTTTTGGTTTTATATTCATACTGCATAGTTGCAAGGTACTCTTACATACTTTGATATAACAATCCTGTGAGGTGGGTTAGACAAATATGATTACCCCCATTTTAGAGATGAGGAATTGAGACACAGAGAGTTTAAACACCTTGGCTAAAGCTCAGACAAGTGCTAAACTGTAAGGCGATACACAAATGTAGGTCTTCTAAGACCAAAACTTTTCTGCTAAAACCTATTGACAGGAAGATCCCTTCCATTATGCAAAATCTATAATGGTAAGATCAAAATTTCAGGAAAGTAAGATTAAATTATTTGTATGTATGTACATACAGACACCAAATCTTCAGTTTTCATATTGTTACTCCTACTTATTTCATTCTTAGGACAAAGGCCATAGAAGTGAAATGGAAATAAGCTGACCTTCAGAAATGGGAGAAGGGGCTATGTAATTACATATAAAGAAGAGAGAGAGAGATAGTAATGACCAATTCAGGACAAGACGGAAGGAGTTGTTGAATGCTATCCAAATAAGAATATTTATGAGCCAAGGAATTATTTTGATTCCAGTAAATCAGTCTTCTTTTTCTCCCTCGTGCCTTAAATACATTGATGAAAAGATTTTTTTGCCTCACTTTTTTCATAAACTACTCCATCACAGGTACTTTTACGATCTCAAAAGAAAATCCTGCAGAGAATTAAACTGTGCAGCATAATCTGCTACTATTACAAACATGTTTTTCCTTTTCAGCCATCAGTGTCTTGGGTTACACAAAAGCAATGATATGAAATAAATTAGCATGCTTTATTACTCCCCTGGCCTAAATTGTTGCCCATTCTGAAAAAGAGAAAGAATAAATATATAAGATTTCTGAGAAGGGGGGGAATGAGGAGTTAGAAATTTCAGAGACATGGGGAAAAAAAACTTATTTTAATTATTTCCTCTGTGAATTTATCTAGTCATGTATCTGTATGTACAACACACATGTAAACATTTTCTGAAAACGTTTTGAGATAATTTATAATAGATGACACAATTGAGCCACCACAGCTGAAATAAAACCAACCTTTATTTTTCTCTCCATCTTCTTCATTTTCAAGGGAAGGTTGGAGTGGTAGTGCCTCATTTCCAAAAGTGAATAATAATTAAGTCATGTATTGCAACCTAAACACAAATTTAAAAACCCAGAAACTTATTGCTAGTTTTATTAACAGTCTATTGGTATAACTGAATGAGGTTAGTAATGTAGAATGCAAATCAGGATTTTATTTCTCCAATAGCTGTTGCCATCAACTTTTTGAAAAAGCATTATTCAGCCTTCTAATTGAGGAAGTCGACAGATTCAGGGATTATACTTTTTTTAATAGTTTAACAGACCTGGTCCATATCATCAAGGAACTTAAAATGTCACACAGAAAACAGAATAGGAATGTTAAACCAAGCCTTAAATAGAGAGCAAGATACTCAGGATAGGTCATATGGAATGAGGGCAGCTCTTCCATGATCATTGGGAAAGGCTTCATGGATGACCTTTGTTTTCAGGAGCTTTTTAAATAAGGGCAAAGAAAAGGCTAAGTAATTGTTGGTTAACCTGTTACCATCGAGTCAATTCCAACTCATAGAGGCCTTATAGGACAGAGTAGAACTGCCCCATAGGGTTTTCAAGGAGCATCTGGTGGATTCAAACTGCCAACTGTTTGGTTAGCAGCCATGGCTCTTAACCGCTCCGCCACCAAGGTTAGAGAATGTTTATTAAAGGGTGTTGATTTAGAGAAGATTCAAAGGTGTTAGTAGTTTAGCTAGTCCAAAGGTCAGTTTGGCATTAGCTAGCAGCCAACAAATAACCATCTTCTCTTTGCTGTTAGGGAGAGAAGATGGGAGTAGACATGGAAATCTTGTCTCCCAAAAAGCTTCAGGGGACTTAGCCCAGATTACTTTTTCTGAAGAAATGTGGCCCTGCCCGTGTATATTAAGCTCAGGATAAAAGTAAGGACATAGCAAGCAGTCATAATAATTTGATCAAGAAAAACAGAACTCACATAATTTACTGACACCCAAATATTTGCCAAAATTGCCCTCTCTACATCTATATTAAAAGCCAGTTTTAATTCAGTTTGTGAATATAGATGATGTAAGTCATTCTTATTATCAGAATGTTATAAATGATATAAGGAATAAAGTATTAATAATAAAATGTCAAGATATTTGCTATAATCAGGGTTAGCAATCTAATTTGAAGATCTATTTCACATTTTCAATTCAGTAATATAGCATTTAGTTTCTTCCAATTTTCACTACTAAGCTTAGAAAATAGCTATTTCTAGATTTTGTCCATTCAAAACTGAGAAATCTCTGAAAAGAAAGAAATAAACTAACAAGTTTTCCTATGGAAACAGAAATGAGAAAGGATAGTAACTCATATAAAATCTAAAGAAACACTGATATTTCTGATTACTTGAAAAAGATTCAGTATTTAAGAATTCTTAGCTGTAAAAACATCATGGGGGTGGTATCTGACCTCCTCTAAGTTCTCAAGGGGGAAGGAGAATCAAGATCAACAGCCCAAGGCTGATTCCTATGAGACAGAGGTTAGACATGCCTCCTCTCTCCATGTTTACCAATTCTGACACTAGCCGTTCCTCCCATGGCACTCTTTACTTCTCTGCTGGGTTCAATAGTTCATTGCAATGGCCAAACCGAACTCACAGAAAATACTTACAAAAAAAAAATTTTTTTTTTTTTTTCGGGTTTATTAGGGAAGTAACAGTTACAATTCAGGCTCAGGAACATTCAGGATACAGTTCTTTTATAAGGGCAACATCTCCCCAGCTTTGCTTACAGGCATGCCTCTCCCTGACCCTCAACATCTGCTCAAAGTCACTCAGCTTTCTCCCTCCATGGGCTGGGAAGCCCATCATGCCATTTCCTGCTGCCGGGTCTCTACTGCTGGCTCTCGGCTGCTGCCATCTCTCCCACTGCTTCTCTTTGTCTTCAGGGTCACAGCTCACTCTGTCTCCTGGGTCTAGGAGCTTCTCAGTGTAGGAGTCCCAGGTCCAAAAGATGTGCTCTTCATTCCTGGCTGTTCTTCCTTAGTGGTGGTGGGATCCTTTCTCTGCTGTGGACTTGGCTCTCTTTTAAGGCAAAACTGACCAATCACATTGGTGGGCCGCAATTGCTTTATTTGCACAGTTCCGCCTAATCACTTGGGTGGGAGTTACAAGATCATGTCTATAAAGGCCACACAAAAGCAATCCATCACATCACATTTGCCAAGTCTGATAAAAATCCCTCTAAATCCCCCTCTCTGACCATAAAAAACCAGTTGCCGTTGAGTCAACTGCAACTCATGGCAATTCTATGTGTGTCAGAGTAAACTGTGCTCCACAGGGATTTTAATGGCTGATTTTTCAGAAGCAAATTGCCACACTTTTCTTCTGAGGTGCCTTGGGGTGGACCCAATTCTCCAAACTTTCAGCTATCTGCTGAGCACATTAGCCATTTGCACCACCCAGGGACTGACTGTAGCCTCCCATTTTTCCAGTTCTTTACTCCTTTATTCCCATTCCACCACTTCCTACCTCTCACAGAGAACTCCAATCCCACAATCCCTCTCTCGATCTAATTTGCCAGCCTTTTTCTTCCACATTCAACCTAGACAGACCCAATGACTCTTCACTTCAACTGTGTTCTTGACAGACTTCTCAGACCCCTTTTTCTTCACCCATAGATCAATCCAATTATCCACTGAACATGTTTCTACATGTGGCAACCAGATGGATTGCTGCAAGAATAAATTGTGACCTCTTCCTACAGCCACTTAAGTGCCATTCACAAATGCCTTTTACCTGTCCCTGGTCACCTAACTTCATTCAAACTGTGACTGTCTCAAACTTCAAAATAACTTCCCTACTGTAATCACCCTCCCACATACACTCTCTCAACAGATGACACTGCTCCTACCTAGAAAAATAAAGGGATCTCTTGACTTCGAGGCCTTCCATCCTAGGCTTACTTACACACTCTCGCAGATGTACATAATTTGTCCTCCTGATTGAGGCCAATTCTTTTGTGAATGCTCTGGATTTTTATCTCCTGTCTCCTAAGGGACCTGGTCCCAGCAGCCTGCCATTGTCCAATCCCTCCCACTTCTTCAACCTGTCTCTGTATTCATTCCTTCTGCTGTAATGATAAATACGTTTAATGACCTCCCACATAACAGAAAATAAAAACAAATAATAACCCTCCCCGATCAAAACCCTCCCTTGACCCAGGAAATCAGCCTTAGCTGTTGCCTTGTCCCTCTCATTTTCCCCTTACTACAAAAACTACTTATTTTTAAAATAATGTCTGTTTATACCAACATAATGGAACCCTGGTGGAACAGTGGTTAAGAGCTTAGTCTGCTAACCAAAATGTTGGCAGTTAAAATCCACCAGGTGCTCCTTGGGAACCCTAGGAGGCGGCTCTACTCTGTCCTTTAGGGTCACTATAAGTTGAAATTGACTCAAGGGCAACTTTTCTTTTTCCTTCTTTAATACCAATATAGCCAAAATTCATTTTCATTATTTAAAAAAGTAAAATAAAAAAATACAGGTAAGGAAAAAAAATCACTCAGTGAAAATTACTCAGAAAATAACACTGTAAATACCCAAATTTTTAATTTGTTTTGTTTTTGCTGAAATATTAAAAAATAAGCATACTATCAAATTTATATATGCCATTTTTTAAATATTTTTTCTTAATAAGAAAGTAATAAGGCCAAGATGATAAGTAGATTTACCCTTCAATATACTTTACTGTAAACACAAAACAACTAAAAATAAAATATAGAAAAGAGAAAATTAAAAAGGATTCACCAGACTCCCAAAAAGATAAACACCTCTGTGACCAGAAAAGAAAGGGAAAAGCAAAGAAAGAAACAGAGCTAAAACTAGCCTTTTGTGCGTGTGTTTGGATGGAGGAAAGGGAAAGTGATACAGGGAGAGAAAAAGAAGCAAAGCAATGTCCAAAAAAATCTAACCTGTCACGCATTAGCTCCAATCTTTACAACATCTTGCAAAATAAAGAGTATCATCTTCATTTTACGTGGGACAAAACAGACTGAAAAGTCTTAAAAATCACACAGCCAGAACCGGATTCAAATCAAGGTACGGTTAACCCCACTGCCTTTTTTGTAACCACGTATACTATATTAATATCTTGGGAATGAGGATGTAGATCACTATTTGCTCATTATTTGACCCTAAATTCATAATTATTTTATTAAAAAGTTGAAAGGCCCTGGGTAAAGGGCCTTCATTTACTTAACAAATATTTATTGAACACCTCAGTTATGCCAGGCACAGCTCTAGGTACCAAGAACACAGCTATGAACTGAATTGGAGGATGGAAGGAGGGAGAGAGGAAAGAAAAGAGGAAGAAAGAAAGATGGCCATGATGTGCCTGAGCTGTGAGCCATGATAAAAGGCCTACTGTATGACTTCTGAAACACTCCAAAGAAGTCCTTTTGCCAGCAATTTCTTGTTACCTTGACTTTGGCACCTTGCCTAGATCACTCACTGTTCCTGCCCTCTCTTTAGACCCACCCCCACCCTTTCGCATACCTTAGCACCAGATCAAAAGTTACAATCTAATCTTATTTGATGTTAATTAAAGCATTCTCATCTGTTTATGCATAGATTATCATTTTAATAGAGTTCTATGTAAAGGGAAAAGCAACAGGAAAGACAAAGGAATGAGTTATCAAAACAAAAAGAAGAGCAAAGGCACAAATATTTAGGGGAAAGGATGCTTGACCCCTCAGATCAGGCCAGGTGAATAGCGCCGCAATCTTATTATAAGCCTTACTGCCTATGACAAAAGAGCTCACTCTGACCTTAGACCAAAAGGATGAAGTGATGAAAGAAGGTAACTTTCTATGTGCAGGTGGATTCAATTTAGGTCAATTCAACTAAATAAACATTTGCTAATTGTTCAGGCACAGGAGATGTGGAGGTAAGTAAAGTTCTATAACTAAAAACAAATATGAAACTTTATATTTTACATGCATATATGCTATACATAGGTGGTGCAGTGGTTAAAGCACTAGGTTACTAACCGAAAGGTCGCAGTTCCAATCCACCAGTGACAGTCTGCTTCTGTACAGATTATAGCCTTGAACCCCAGATAAGTAAAGCACTATTGAAAAAGAATAAAGTAGGAGGCCTCACACTACCTGACCTTAGAACCTACTATATAGCTACAGTAGTCAAAACAGTCTGGTACTGGAACAATGACAGACACGCTGACCAAAAAAATAAGGTCAACGCTAGAGGCCCTAATATACAACATAAACAGGACAAAAATCATAAGTAACAATACACGAACATTAGAAGATAAACTAGATAATTAGGATCTTCTAAAAATTAAATACTTATGCTCATCAAAAGACTTCATCAAAAGAGTAAAAAGAGGATCTACAGACTGGGAAAAAATTTTTGGCTATGACATATCTGACAAAGGCCTAATCTCTAAAACCTATAGTAAAATCCAACACCTGTACAACAAAAACACAAATAATCCAATTAAAAAATGGGCAAAGAATATGAACAGACACTTCACCAAAGAAGACATTCAGGTGGCTAACACACACATGAGGAAATACTATCACTAGCCATTAGAGAAAAGAAAATCAAAACCACGATGAGATACCATTTCACCCACACATTACTGGCACGAATCAAAAAAAACAGAAAATAACAAATGTTGGAGAAGTTGCAGGGAGAGTGGAAATCTTATGCACCGCTGGTGGGAATGCAAAATGGTACAACCATTTTGAAAAACCATATGGCGCTTCCTTAAAAAGCTAGAAATAGAAATACCATATGATCCAGCAACCCCACTCCTAGAAATATATCCTAAAGAAATAAGAGCCGTCACACGAATAGACACATGCACAGCCATGTTCAGTGCAGCATTATACATAATAGCAAAAAGATGGAAGCAACCTAAGTGCCCATCAACAGATGAAGGGATAAACAAACTATGCTACATACACAAATGGAATACTACACAATGGAACAATGATGAATGTGCAAAACATCTCACAACATGGATGAATCTGGAGGACGTTATGCTGAGCAAAATAATTTAATCACAAAAGGACAAGCACTGTATGAGACCACTGTTATAAAAAGTCATGAAAAAGTTTATACACAAAAAGAAACAATTTTTGATGGTTACAAGAGAGGAAAGGAGTGGGGAGGGAAAAACGCTAACTAGGTAATAGATAAGTGGTAACTTTCGTGAAGGGTAAGACAGTACACAATACTGGGGAAGTCAGTATAACTTGACCAAGGCAATGTCATAGAAGCTTCATAGACAAATTCGAACTCCCTAAGGGACCAAATTACTGGGCTGAGGGCTAGGGGGACCATGGTCTTAGGGGTCGTCTATGTCAATTGACATAATATAGTTTATAAAGAAAATGTTCTACATCCTACTTTGGTGAGTAGCATCTGTGGCCTTAAAAGCCTGTGAGTAACCATCTAAGACACTCAACTGGTCCCACCCCACCTGGAGCAAAGGAGAATGAAGAAAACCAAAGACACAAGGGAAAGATTAGTCCAAAGGACTAATGGGCCACAACTGCCACAAGACAGAGTCCTGCACAACTAGATGGTGCCTGGCTACCACGACCGACGGCTCTGACAGGGATCACAATAGAGAGTCCCAGACAAAGTTGGAGAAAAATGTAGAACAAAATTCAAACTCAGAAACCAAAGACCAGACTTGCTGGTCTGACACAGACTGGGCAAAACCCAAGAGTATGGCCCCCGGGTACCCTTTTAACTCAGTACTGAAGACACTCCTGAGGTTCACCCTTCAGCCAAAGATTAGACAGGCCATAAAACAAACAATAATACACATAACTCAACCATGTATACAAGACTAAATGGGCACACCAGCCCAGAGGCAAGGACAAAAGGCAGGAGGGGACAGAAAAGCTGGATGAATGGAAATAGGGAACCCAAAGTCAAGAAGGGGGGAGTGCTGACACATTGCAGAGTTGGCAACCAATGTCACAAAACAGTACATGTTTTAATTGTTTAATGAAAAACTAGTTTGCTCTGTAAACCTTCATCTAAAGCACAATAAAAAATTTTTTTAAAGGTTACAGCCTTGGAAACCCCATGGGGCAGTTAAGCTCTGTCCTGTAGGTTGGCTATGAGTCGGAATCAACTCAATGGCAATGGATTTTTTTGTTTTATATGCTATATATGAACTCTGAATGATATATGTGCAGAATTACTGGGAGGAAGTATACTGATATTTGCAGCTTATTTGAAATGCATTAAAAAGAATGGATTGATGAATAGATAGAAGAATTAGAAAGAGATGTGACAAAGTAAACAATAAAATATTAATTGTAAAATTACTCAAAAATTCTTACAGCTTTTCTGTATGTTTCACAAAATATTGGTGAAAATTTTATGAGAGTATATAAGATGTGTAAAGTTCAGAGGTGCAGAGAATATGCTTCACTCTAGCTATAAAGGAGAGTAGGGTGACGTCAGAGAAAATATCACTGAGACGAAGATGTTTGACTTATACTGTATGAATGTGATCTCACCAGGCAGTCAAGGGAAAGGGAAGTCACTGCGGGGTACACACTGTTAATGTGCTCAGCTGCTAACCAAAAGGTTGGATGTTCAAGTCCACCCAGCAGGAAGAAAGGCCTGGTGATCCCCTTCCAAAAAATCAGCCATTGAAAACCCTATCGAACACAGTTCTACTCTGACACACATGGGGTTGCCATGAGTCAGAATCAGCTTAACAGCAACTGGTAGTAGAAATGGGGCCCTGGTGGTGCAGTGGTAAAAGTATTTTGCTGCTAACCGAAAAGTCGGAGGTTCGAACCCACCAGCTGCTCCATAGAAGAAAGGTGTGGCAGTCTGCTTCAGTAAAGATTTACAGCCTTGGAAACCCAATGGGGCAGTTCTACTCTGTCCTGTAGGGTCTCTATGAGTCAGATTTGACTTGGAAGCTTTGGCTTTGGCTTTGGTTTGGCTTGGCTTGGTTTGGTTTGGTTTGGTTTGGTTTGATTTGGTAGTAGTAGGCAATCAAGGAAGAAGTTGGTAAATAAGCATGTTTAGTTGGCTTGAAGCAATTTGATACTGCTGGAGCATGAATGTATAGAGAAGTGTGACAAGAGGTGTGGATAAAGTGGTAAGCAGAAGCTAAATCATAGAAAGTGATGGAGAGTTATAATAAATTTCAAACACAGGTTATGGTGTGATTCGTTTGTATTTTAGAAAGATCATTCCTGAGACAGTGTAAAGGAGAAATCTCCAGTGGCATGGATGGAGGCAGGAAAACCTCCAGGATAAAGACTGTTGCAGCAGACTAGGTACAAAATAATAGAGGCCTGAGTTAAGACAGTGGAGGTGCCGGTGGTAAAAAAAAAAAAAAAAAAAAAAAAAAACAGGTATTTAAGAAGTAAGATCAATAGCGGATAAAATTGACCAGAGATGATGATTGAGTGGATGTGCAGGGTGAAAGAAAGAAGAAGAGTTGGGGATGCTCCTCAAGGTTCTGAGTAAATAATGATAAAATGCAAGTGAAAAAGGCAAGACTATACAGGAGACTATGTAGGAGAGACTATACATTCAGTTTAGGGAGTGTTTATTTTAATATCAACATAGAATGTCCAACTGGACCTGTTCAGGAGACTATTGAATGTATAACCTGGACCTTAGTACAAAAAGGAGTACTGAATTGGTTGATTTTCTCATCTACTTTTTATCATTTACTCATACTCTAACTCATTCCGAAGAAGATTTGGGAGATACATAGTTAAATCCATCAATATGGCATAAGAAAATTTATTAAGAAAATGTTCCGCATTCCACTTTGGGGAGTGGCATCTGGGGCCTTAAAAGCTTGAGAACTGCCATCTAAGTACACCAATTGGTGCTAACTCGCTTGCAGCAAAGGAGAACAAAGAACATCAAAGACACAAGGAAAATATTAGCCCAAGAGACAAAAGATCCACATAAGCCAGAGATTCCATCAGCCTGAGACCAGAAGAACTAGATGGCATCCAGCTACTATCAATGACCTCCCTGACAGAGAACACAACAGAGAGTCCCTGACGGAGCAGGAGAAAAGTGCAGAGCAGAACTCAAATTCATGTAAAAAGACCACACTTAACGGTCTGACTGAGACTGGAGGAATCCCCAAACCATGGCCCCCAAACACTCTGTTAACCCAGAACTAAAACCATCCCCAAAGCCCACTCTTCTGACAAAGATTTGACTGGACTATAAAACATAAAATGATACTCAGGAAGAGTATGTTCTTAGTTCGATCAGATAACATGAGGCCAAATGGGCAGCTCCTGTCCAGAGGCAGGATGAGAAGGCAGGAGGGGACAAGAACTGATTGAATGGACACAAGAAACCAGGGGTGGAAAGGGGGAGTGTGCTGTCACTTTACAAGGATTGTTTTAAAGTCACATAACAATATGTGTATAGGTTTTTATATAAGAAATTAACTTGAGCTGTAAACTTTCACCTAAAGCACAATAAAAAAATAATATTTAAAAGACATCAATTTGGGTAAGACCTGGGGCATTACTAAACCCTGACAGTTTACAAACGGAAAAAAATCAATCATTGTGTTCTACAACTTGCATATTGTTTTTTTTCCCCCATGGGCATACAGTCTACTATGTGTCCACGGTGTAGTTGAAGAGCAAGGATCCTGGAAATGTGGTATCTGGTTTCAGCTCCCCCATTAGCAGTGTGACTCTCAGCAATTCATTTAAGTTCTCAGAGGACTCTGATGTGAGAACATTGGACCATATGCTCTCTCAGGTCCCTTCCAGTGCTCGAATGGAAATTCTTTTTTAGTTATGTTTCATGGTTCCTTATTCAGGCCCTTTTCTTCTCTTCTGTGACCTTCTCTTGGCCTCCAAGGTACTAATTAGCACTTCAACTTGAGAAGGAGAGAAAGGAAGGCAAAACGTGCTTGCAATTTGCTGGCTAAACCCAGAACCCAACCCAGTGCCATCGAGTCAATTCCGACTCATAGCGACCCTATAGGAGAGAGTGGAACCGCCCCATAGAGTTTCCAAGGAGCACCTGGCGGATTTGAACTGCCGACCCTTTGGTTTGCAGCCATAGCACTTAACCACTATACCACCAGGGCTTCCATTTGCTGGCTATTATGACAAAATATTAAAAAGGGAAAACTGTCGTTACTAAAATTGGTGTTTAGACCTGGAGGTTTTGATTTATATGGATTTAACCTGTTCCATAAGGTCATAAAATGTAAATTTGGCTCCACAGCAAGGAACACCATTTAAGGTAGTCTTATTTAAACGAGAAAGGAAAAAAAAAAAAAAGTAAATGAGAATATTCTTATGCTTTGGTCTTCCCACACATTTCTACAGAAACCACCAAGCTTTCCAACTGTGACAAAAAGTTTTCAACAAACCCCAGAGTCTGTTTAATCTTCGAAAAAAGAAAACAATGAAACAATCAACCAAACACAAAGCTCTTTTCAGATGTGATCAATAGGGAAAGATTAACCTTCAGAGAAAAATAAGAATACATAAATTTAAACAAAATTTTTGGGAAATTTCCAGTACAATCAACACTCTATGTTCAAGTCATGCCAAACTTCATGGTATGCTGAGAATAAGCTTTGCTGATTTGGGACACTTTTTTTTTAAAGTCCTTTCCCCTCTCCCGGTCTGAACAATGCCTACACCCTGTGTTCTCAAATGTTAATGTGTATCAGAATTCCCTGGGGCTTGTTAAAATACAGATTGCTGGTTCCCAACCCAAGAGTTTATGATTCAGTAAGCCTGCAGTGGGGCCTGGAAATTGGCACTTCTGCTAAGTTCCCAGGTGATGCTGATGCTACTGGTCCAGGAACCACAGTTTGAGAACCGTGGGTCCTACACCTATCTCTATTTCCAAAAACTCAGCTCAAACTCTACCCCCTGGTTGAAGAGCGGAAGGCAAAGGGGCTCCATTTTCCCATTCTCTGTTCTTAGAAGACTAAACACGCTTCCATTACAGCTGTAGTCCTGAATCTGCTCACCATGTCCCTCTCTGCCCCACTCCCACCCATCCCTTTGTAAACTCTTAAGGAAAGACTTGTTTGTCTTTTATGTTTCCGAGTACCTACAGCGGTATCTGTCCCCACCATATACTTACTAAATGACCAAAAACAGTTACATATGTGTGTGTGTGCATATCTATAGATATATATAAGGAGCCCTGGTGGCACAATGGTTAAGCGTCCAGCTGCTAACCGAAACGTTGGCAGCTGGAATCCATTAAGTGGCTTCTCAGGAGAAAGACCTGATTATCTGCTTCCATAAAGACTACAGCCTGGCTTTGGTATCAGGATTATGCTTGCTTCATAGAATGAATTTGGGAGTATTCCATCCTTTTCTATGTTCTAGAATAGTTTTAGTAGAATTGATGTCAGCTCTTCTTTGACTGTTTGATAGAATTCCCAAGTGAAGCTGTCTGTGCCAGGGCTTTTTTTTGTTGGGAGTTTTTTTATGACCTCTTCAATTTCTTCTTTTGTTATGGGCTTGTTCAAAAAAATTTCTGTCTGTGTTAGTTTAGGTAGGTGGTGTGCTTCTAGAAATTTGTCCATTTCCTCTAGGTACTCAAATATGTTGGAGTACAGCTCCTCATTAAAAAAAAAAAAAAAATTGCTGTAGAGTCAATTTTGACTCATAGAGACCCTATAGGTCAGAGTCGAACTGCCCAAAGGGGTTTCCAAGGAGTGCCTGGTGAATTCAGACTGCCTCAATTTTGGTTAGCAGCCAAACTCTTAAACACTACCTCACCAGGGTTATTATCTTTTATATTTCAGTTGGTTCTGTTGTAAAATCACCCATCTCTTTTCTTATTTGTCTTATTTGCATCTTCTCCTTCGTTTACTGTATCAATTTGGCCAGTGGTTTGTCAATCTTACTAATCCTTTCAGAAAACCAACTTGTTGATTCTTTCTACCGTTTTTCTGTTTCGTTTTTTTCTGCTCTAATCTTTATTATTTCCTTTCTTCTGCTGACTCTGGGTTTTTTGGCGGGGGGCTGTTTTTCTATTTGTTGGAGTTGTAAGGTTAAGGTGTTGATTTTGGCTCTTCTTGACAAACTACAGTACATACACACAATGCAATACTACACGGTGTTAAAGAATAATGATGAATCTGTGAAACATCTCACAACATAGATAAACCTGAAGGAAATTACACAATCAAACCAAACCCATAGCCATCGAGTTTATTCTGACACAGAGCAACCCTGTAGCACAGAGTAGAACTGCCCCATAGAGTTTCCAAGAGAGGCTGATGGATTTGAACTGCCCACTTTTTGGTTAGCAGCCATAGCTGTTAGTCATTACACCACCAGGGTTTCTGGAGGACATTAGGCTGAGTGAAATAAGTAAATCACAAAAGGACAAATATTATATTAGACCACTGTTATAAAAAGACAAGAAAAGGTTTACATTCTTTAATGTAACATTCTTTAATGTAACATTCTTTAATGGTGTCTTAGGCTGGGTTCTCTAGAGAAGCAAAACCATTGAAGTGTGTATACATAGAGAGAGAGAGAGAGGTTTATCTCAAGAAAATGGCTTACACGGTTATAGAGGCTGGTGAGTCTCAAGTCTGTGGGTCAGGCGTCAGGCTGGAGGTTTCTCCTGACTCGTGTAAATGTAGGGACTGACAAATCCAAGATCAGCAAGTCAGATGGCAAGCCACTGGTTCACGGGCTGCAGAGGCTGACAAATCCAAGATCAACAGGTAGGACGGCAGGCTGCTGGCTCACAGGCTGTAGATGTTGACAAATCCCAAGGTCAGCAGGCAATATGGCAGGGTGCTGGCTCAAGTCCCAAGAACCAAAGGTCAGATCATGATGAGCCAGACGCAGGGTCCAGAGCAAGCAAGCAAGCTTTGCCAGAATATCCGTGTATATATTGAATGGAGGCCACACCCCTGAGAAAACTCCCCTTACAACTGATTGGCTGATCACATCAGATCACATCACGGAGAACAACTACACCATTACATAACTGCCAAATTACATCATTACATTACTGCCAAACCACTAAGAATCATGGCCCAGTCAAGTTGACACACAATCTTAACCATCACAAATGGTTACTAGAGATGTGAGACAGAGGAAGGGAAAATCAGTAACTAGATAGTCGACATGGATTAACTTGGGTGAAGGAGAAAGCAATACACAATAAGGGGGATGTCAGCACAACATGACCAAGGCAAAGGAAGACACTGGGAGGTAAGCAAGAGGAAAAGGCAACAACAGTAAATACTATTACACGATTCTGCAGTGACAGTAATAACAAATGATAATTTATGAGTGGATACATAGGTAAATAAGTAAGCTAAACAGGTATGGAATGAAGTGTGGGAGTACACGCATGAGCATACATAGGTTTGGCAGAGGATATTTCTACACGTATTTGTATGTGCTACAAGATATTCATATACGTAGCAGAGCATGCAGGGGGCAAAGTTATGAAAACTCCTTAGCCATAACTAAACACCTTGAGGCTTCTAAGCTTGAGAGCTTAGAACCATAGTCCCGGTGGATATCTAGGTCAATTGGCATAACATACTCCATACAGACAATATTCTACATCCTACTCTGGTGAGTAGTGACTGAGGTCTTAAAAGCTTGCAAGCGGCTATCTGAGATATAACTATTGGTCTCCATCCAGAACAAAGAAGAATGAAGAAAACCAAAGACTCAGAAACAGTTAGTCCAAAGGATTAATGGACCACATGAACCACAGCTTCCACTAGCCTGAGACCAGAAGAACTAGATGGTCCCCGGATACCATTACCAACCGTTCTGATCAGGATCACAATAGAAGGCCATGCACAGAGAGTGAGAAAAATGTAGAACAAAATACAAATTCATAAAAAAGACCAGACTTACTGGTCTGACAGAGACTAGTGGAACCCCTGAGACTATAGTCCTTAGACACCCTTCAAGCCTGAAACTGAACCAACTCCCAGAGATCACCTTTCAGCCACACAATAAACAGGCCTGTAAAGTGAACAGTAACAGCTGTAAGGAATTTGCTCCATGGAACAATCAACCATACAAGACCAAAAGGTTAGCATTTGCCCAAAATCAAAGCTCAGGTGAAAGGAAGGAGCAGGAAAGATGGGCAAATGGAAACCGGGAAACAAGGGAGGAAATGCATAGACCGCTGACACATTGAGGGGATTGCAACTAATGTCATGAAACAAAATGTGTTTAAATTGTTGAATGGGAAACTAATTTGCTTTGTAAACTTTCACCCAAACCACAATAAAATGTCAGAAAAAAAAAAAAAGATAACAGCCAAGAAAGCCCTATGGGATAGCACTACTCTGTCACTTGACGGCACCCAACAACAATAACATACACAAATATATGTACATATGTATACACACAAATGAATAAATGAAAAAGCATTTTGAAAGCTACAATCCTATTTTTAAAAAGTAAGCTGTTTGCTATTTTATTCCAATTGTGCTTCTCAAACTTTAATATGTAAATGAATCTCCTTGGGAATCTTATCAAAATGAAGATTCTGATTCAGGAAGCCTGGGGTAAAAAAAAAAAATTCATAATTCTGAAATTTTAATAAGCTCCCAGGTATGGTAAGCTGTCTATGGTCCAAACTTTAAAATGTAAAACTTTATAACAATGGTTCTCATCTTTGACTGTATATTAGAATCATTTCTGAGAAACTATTGCGTGGCCCACCTCTTGGAGCTCTTGTGAAGCAGTGGTCCAGCATATGGCTGGTAACCAAAGGGCACCAGTTTGAACCCACCAGCCGCTCTGAGGGAGAAGATGTGGCAATCTGCTTCTGTAAGACTCACAGCCTTGAAAACCCTATGGGGCAGTTCTACTCTGTTCTATAGGGTCTCTACAAGTCAGTATCAGCTCAACGGCAGTGGGTTTGGTTTGGTTTGGATTGCTTTTGGTCCACCTCTCAAATCAATTTAATCAGAATCTCTGGTTGCGGAGCCCAGGTATCAGCATTTTTTAAAGGCCTCTCAGAAATTCTAATGCCCAGCAGGTGTTAAGCAACAGTTGATCTCTAAGTAATCACATATGATACATTCAAATTACCTTAAAATCCAAATTTGTATGGTCCAAATTACTGAGATTTGATGTTATTTATGATTGTATTGATGTTAATCATGTCAAATATATAATTTTATTCTCTTTATGTCACTTAAATAAAATCATATCTTTACCCCAGCTGATATCATTATCTAAATTCTGCTGGAAAAGAAATTTCCTTTTTTATTTTTTAATTTTTATTGTGTTTTGAGTGAAAGTTTACAAATCAAGTCGGTCTCTCATACAAATATTTATATACACCTTGCTATGAACTAGTCGCTGTGCCCATAATGAGACAGCACTCTCCTTCTCTCCACCCTGTATTCCCCATGTCCATTCAGCCAGCTTCTATCCCCCTCTGCCTTGCATCTCCCCTCCAGATAGGAGCTGCGCATGTAGTCTCGTGTATACTTGAGCCAAGAAGCTCACTCCTCACCGGTATCTCACTCCCCACCGGTATCATTCCATGTCTTATACTCCAGGCCTATCCCTGTCTGAAGAGTTGGCTTTGGGAATAGATCCAGTCTTGGGCTAACCGAAGGCCTGGGGACCATGACCTCTGGGGTCCTTCTAGTCTCAGTCAGACCATTAAGTCTGGTCTTTTTATGAGAATTTGAGATCTGCACCCCACTGCTTTCCTGCTCCATCAGGGTTTCTCTGTTGTGTTCCCTGTCAGGGTAGTAATCGGTTGTAGCCAGGTACCATCTAGCTCTTCTAGTCTCAGGCTGATATCGTCTCTGACTTATGTGGCCGTTTCTGTCTCTTGTGAAACGCTGGTGGCGTAGTGGTTAAGTGCTACGGCTGCTAACCAAAGGGTTGGCAGTTCGAATCCGCCAGGGGCTCCTTGGAAACTCTATGGGGCAGTTCTACCCTATCCTATAGGGTCATTATGAGTCAGAATCGACTTGACGGCGCTGGGTTTGGTTGGTTTTTGGTTCTGTCTCTTGGGTTTATAGTTACCTTGTGTCTTTGGTGTTCATTCTCTTTTGCTCCAGGTGGGTTAAGACCCACTGATGCATCTTAGATGCCTGCTTCATAGCATTTAAGACCCCAGATGCCACTCACCAAAGTGAAATGCAGAATGTTTTCTTAATAGATTTTATTATGCAAATTGACATAGATGTCCCCTGAAACCATGGTCCCCAAACCCCTGCCCCTGCTACTCTGGCCATTGAAGCATTCGGATTTTTCAGGAACCTTCTTTGCTTTTGGTTTAGTCCAGTTGCGCTGACCTCTCCTGTATTGTATGTTGTCTTTCCCTTCACCTAAAATAATTCTTGCCTACTATCTAATTAGTGAATACCCCTCGCCCTCCCTCCCTTCCTCCCCACTCTCATAACCATCAAAGAATATTTTCTTCTGTGTTTAAACTATTTCTTGAGTTCTTATAATGGTGTTCCCATACAATATTTGTCCTTTTGCAACTAATTTCACTCAGCATAATTCCTTCCAGATTCCTCCATGATATGAAATGTTTCATGGACTCATTATTGTTCCTTATCGATGCGTAGCATACCATTGTGCGAATATACCATAATTTATTCATCCATTCGTCTGTTGATGGGCACCTTGGTTGCTTCCATCTTTTTGCTATTGTAAACAGTGCTGCAGTGAACACAGGTGTGCACATATCTGTTCATGTAAAGGCTCTTATTTCTCTAGGATATATTCCAAGGAGTGGGATTGCTGGATAAAATGGTAGTTCTGTTTCTAGCTTCTTAAGGATGCACCAAACTGATTTCCAAAGTGGTTGTACTATTTTACATTCCCACCAGCAGGGTATAAGTGTTCCAGTCTCTCCACAGCCTCTCCAACATTTATTATGTTGTGTTTTTTGGATTAATGCCAGCCTTGTTGGAGTGAGATGGAATCTCACTGTACTTTTGATTTGCATTTCTCTAATGGCTAATGATCATGAACATTTCCTCATGTATCTGTTACCTGCCTGAATTTGTACTTTGGTGAAATGCCTGTTCACATCCTTTGCCCATTTTTTAATTGGGTTATTTGTCTTTTTGCAGTTGAGTTTTTGCAGTATCATGTAGATTTTAGAGATCAGATGCTGATCGGAAATGTCATAGCTAAAAACATTTTCCCAGTCTGTAGGTAATCTTCTTACTGTTTTGGTGAAGTCTTTGGATGAGCATAGGTGTTCGATTTTTAGGAGCTCCCAGTTATCTAGTTTCTCTTCTGCATTGTTAGTAATGTTTTATATACTGTTCATGCCATGTATTAAGGCTCTTAGCGTTGTCCCTATGTTTTCTTCCATGGTCTTTATCGTTTTAGATTTTATATTTAGGTCTTTGACCCACTTTGAGTTAGTTTTTGTGCATGGTATGAGATATCAGTCTTGTTTCACTTTTTTGCAGATGGATATCCAGCTTTGCCAGCACCATTTGTTAGACTGTCTTTTCCCCATTTAACTGGCTTTGGGCCTTTGTCAAATATCAACCGCTCATATATGGATGGATTTATGTCTGGACTCTCAATTCTGTTCCATTGGTCTTTGTATCTGTCGTGGTACCAGTACCAGACTGTTTTGACTACTGTGGCGGTATAATAAGTTCTAAAATCAGGTAGAGTGAGGCCTCCCACTTTGTTCTTCTTTTTCAGTAATGCTTTGCTTATCCGGGGCCTCTTTCCCTTCCATATGAAATTGGTGATTTGTTTCTCCATCTCGTTAAAAAATGTAGTTGGAATTTGGATCAGAATTGCATTGTATCTATAGATCACTTTTGGTAGAAAAGACATTTTTACAACGTTGAGTCTTCCTATGCATGAGCAAGGTATGTTTTTCCACTTATGTAGGTCTCTTTTGGTTTCTTGCAGTAGTGTCTTGTAGTTTTCTTTGTATAGGTCTTTTACATCTCTGGTTAGGTTTATTCCTAAGTGTTTTATCTTCTTGGGGGCTACTGTAAATGGTATTCATTTGGTGATTTCCTCTTTGACATTCTTTTTGTTGGTATGGAGGAATCCAACTGATTTTTGTATGTTTATCTTGTATCCTGATGCTCTGCTGAACTCTTCTATTAGTTTCAGTAGTTTTCTTCAGGATTCTTTGAAGTTTTCTGTGTACAGGATCATGTCATCTGTAAACAGAGATACTTTTACTTCTTCCTTACAATCTGGATGCTCTGTATTCCTTTATCTAGCCTAATTGCTCTGGCTAGGACCTTCAGCACAGTGTTGAATGAGAGTGGTAATAAAGGACATCCTTGTCTGGTTCCCATTCTCAAGGGGAATGCTTTCAGACTCTCTCCATTTAGGATGATGCTGGCTGTTGGCTTTGTATAAAAGCCTTTATTATGTTGAGGAATTTTCCTTCTATTCCTATTTTGCTCAGAGTTTTTATCAGGAATGGGTGTCGGACTTCATCAAATGCTTTTTCTGCATCAGTTGATAAGATCATTTGGTTCTTATCTTTTGTTTTATTTATATGATAGATTACATTGATTGTTTTATAATGTTGAACCATCCCTGCATACCTGGTATGAAACCCACTTGGTCATGGTGAATTATTTGGTTGATATGTTGTTGAATTCTATTGGCTAGAATTTTGTTGAGGATTCTTGCATCTAAGTTCATGAGGGATATAGGTCTGTAATTTTCTCTTTTTTTTGTGGTGTCTTTACCTGGTTTTGGTATCAGGGATATGATGGCTTCATAGAATGAGCTTGGGAGTATTCTATCCTTTTCTACGCTCTGAAATACCTTAGTGGTAGTGGTGTTCACACTTCCCTCAAAGTTTGGTAGAAGTCTCCAGTGAAACTGTCTGGGCCAGGGCTTTTTTTTGTTAGGAGATTTTAAATGACCTTTTCAATCTCTTTTTTTGTTACAGGTTTATTTAGTTGTTCTACCTCTGTTTGTGTTAGTTTAGGTAGGTAATGTGTTTCTAGAAATTCATCCATTTTTTCTGGGTTTTCAAATTTGTTAGAGTACAATTTTTCATAGTAATCCGATCTGATTCTTTTAGTTTCAGCTGGGTCTGTTGTGATATTCCCCATCTCATTCCCTATTCAGGTCATTTGCTTCCTCTCCTGTTTTTCTTTTGTCAATTTGGCCAATGGGTTATCAATTTTGTTAATTTTTTCAAAGAACCAGCTTTTGGCATCATTAACTGTTCCAATTTTCTTCTGTTCTCTATTTCATTTAATTCCGCTCTAATTTTTGTTATGTGTTTTCTTCTAAAAAAAAAAAAAATTTTTTTTTTATTCTGGTGCCTGAAGCTTTCTTTTGTTGCTCTCTTTCTATTTGTTCAAGTTGTAGGGATAATTCTTTGACTTTGGCCCTTTCTTCTTTTTGGGTGTGTGCATTTATTGATATAAATTGACCTCTGACACCTGGAGCAAGGGAAAATGAAGAACACCAAAGATACAAGGTAAATATTAGCCCAAGAGACAGAAAGGGCCATGTAAACCAGAGACTCCATCAGCCTGAGACCAGAAGAACTAGATGGTGCCTTGCTACCACTGATCACTGCCCTGATAGGGAACACAATAGAGAATCCCTCATGTAGCAGGGGAACAGTGGCATGCAGATCTTAAATTCTCGTAAAAAGGCCAGATTTAATGGTCTGCCTGAGACAGGAGAGACTCTGATGGTCATGGTCCCCAGACCCTTTGATAGCCCAAGATTGGAACCATTCCTGAAACCAACTCTACAGACAGGGATTGGCCTGGACTATAAGATAGACAATGATGCTGGTGAGGAATGAACTTCGTGGCTCCAGTAGACACAGGAGACTATGTGGGTGACTCCTGTCTGGTGGCAAGATGAGAAGGAAGAGGGGCACAGCAGCTGGTTGAATGGACAAGGGGAATACAGGGTGGATAGGAGGAATGTGCTGTCCCATAAAAGGGAGAGCAGCTGGGAGTACACGGTGGGGTGTGTATGGCTTTTTGTATGAGACATTGACTTGATTTGTAAATGTTCACCTAAAGCACAATAAATAAATTTTAAAACATTAAAAAATAATAATAACGAGTCAGTGAAAAATAAATAAATAAGTTTACCTCTGAGCACTGCTTTAGCTGTGTCTCAAAAGTTCTGATAGGAAGTGTTTTTATTCTCATTGGATTCTATGAATTTCTTTATTCCATTCTTAATGCCTTCTCTAACCCAATCGTTTTTGTGCAGGGTATTGTTCAGTTTCCAAGTGTTTGATTTCTTTTCCCTGATTTTTCTGTTATTGATTTCTACTTTTATGGCCTTATGGTCAGAAAAGATGCTTTATAATATTTCAATGTTTTGGATTCTGTTAAGGCTTTCTTTATGACATAATATGTGGTCTAGTCTAGAGAATGTTCCATGTGCACCAGACAAGAAGGTATACCTGGCTGCTTTTGGGTGGAGTGTTCTGTATATGTCTATGAGGTCAAGTTGGTTGATTGTGGCATTTAGATCTTCTGTGTCTTTACTGAGCTTGTTTCTAGATGTTCTGTCCTTCATCGAAAGTGATGTGTTGAAGTCTCCTACTATTATTGGGGAGCTGTCTTTCTCACTTTTCAGTGGTGTTAGAGTTTGTTTTATGTATCTTGCAGTCCTGTCATTGGGTGCATAAATATTTAATATGGTTATATCCTCCTGGCATATTGTCCCTTTAACCATTATATAGTGTCCTTCCTTATCCTTTGTGGCGGACTTAACTTTAAAATCTATTTTGTCATAAATTAGTATTGCCACTCTTTCTCTTTTTTGATTATTGTTTCCTTGATATATTTTCTTCCATCCTTTCAGTTTTAGTTTGTTTGTGTCTTTAAATCTAAGGTGTGTCTCTTGTAGGCAGCATATAGACAGATCGTGTTTTTTAATCCATTGTGCCACTCTCTGTCTCTTCATTGGTGCACTTAGTCCATTTACATTCCGCGTAATTATGGATAGGTATGAGTTCTTTTTTTTATGAGTTCAGTGTTGCCATTTTGATGCCTTTTTGTGTGTGTTATTGACAGTTCTTTGTCCCACCCACTTAATTTTTTGTACTGAGTAGTCTTTCTTTATATATTGTCTTTTCCTCATATTCTTTGTTCTTGATTTTGTTTTTGCTGAGTCTTTATTTTATTTTATATTTTTAATTTTATTTTGATCAGTATGATTGTTAGTCTCCTTTATGGTTACCTTAATATTTACCCCTATTTTTCTAAGTTTAAACATAACTTATATTTCTTTATATTGCCTTGACTTCCTCTCCATATGAAAGATTATGACTACATTTTTTAGTCCCTCTTTGTTGTTTTAATGTTGTCATCTTTTACATAATGACATTGCTGTTGCCCTGTTTTGAGCATTTTTTTTATCTTGATTTATTTTAGTGATTTCCCTGTCTGGGTTGACATCTGGTTGCTCTGTCCTGTGTTGTAGTCTTGGGTTGGCATCTGATATTATTGATTTTCTAACCAAAGAACTCCCTATAGTATTTCTTGAAGTTTTGGTTTGGTTTTTACAAATTCCTTATACTTCTGTTTATCTGGAAATGCCCTAATTTCACCTTCATATTTGACAGAAAATTTTGCTGGATATATGATTCTTGGCTGGCAATTTTTTTCCTTCAGTGCTTTATATAAGTCATCCCATTGCCTTTTTGCTGCATGGTTTCTGCTGAGTAGTCTGAGCTTATTCTTACTGAATCTCCTTTGTAGGTGACTTTTTGTTTATCCCTAGCCACTCTTAAAACTCTCTCTTTATCTTTGGTTTTCACAAGTTTGATTATAAATTTGTCCTGGTGACTTTCTTTTGAGATTTACCTTATGTGGAGTTCAATGAGCATCTTGGATAGATGCCTTCTCATCTTTCATGATATCACGGATGTTTTCTGCCAAGAAATCTTCGACAATTCTCTCTGTATTTTCTGTTATCCCTCCCTGTTCTGGTACTCTAATCACTCGTAGGTTATTTCTCTTCATAGAATCTCACATGATTCTTAGGGTTTCTTCATTTTTTTTAATTCTTTAATCTGGTTTTTCTTCGAATATATTGGTGCCAAGTGTTTCTCTTCAATGTCACTAATTCTGCCTTCTATTTCCTCAATTCTGCTTCTCTGCTTCTACAGAGTTGTCTACTTCTGTAATTTTATTGTTAATCTTCTGATTTTCTGATTGCTGTTCCTCTATGTATTCTTGTAGCCTATTAAATTTTTCATTGTGTTCTTGAATAACCTTTTTTATCTCTTCACTTGCTTTGTCTGTGTGTTCCTTGGCTTGTTCTGTGTATTGCCTGATCTCGTTCCTAATGTCTTAAAGAGTTCTCTATATGAATCTTTTGCATTCTACATCTGGTAATTCTAGGAAGGCACCTTCTTCCCGAAGATTCTTGGATTCTTTGTTTTGAGAGCTTGTTGAAGTGATCGTGGTCTGTTTCCTTATGTGATTTGATATTGACTGTTGTCTCCAAGCCATCTATAAGTTATTTTATTAATTTATTTTATGTTTGCTTACTGTATCCTATCTTCTTGCTTTGTTTGTTTGTTGATATGCCCAGTAGGCTGCTTGAGTGAGGTAGCTTGATTATTTTCACCTTTGAAGCTCTAACGTCCTGTCACCAGATGGCTAGAGCTGTTACCAGGTATAGGAGCCTAGGAGTCCATTCACTTTTCTTGCATGGATTCAGCTCAGGTGTCCATGTAGTTGGCCATCCAGTGTGTGGTACAGGCTCTGTCCTACAGTCTGAGGGGGGCAGGAGTGATTGGTGCAGGCACAGGTATCTACTTGCAGCAGGGGGTCACACTCTAAACAAGGCAGAGGGCTCACAACTATCCCCCAAGTGTCTGTGAGGAAAGTGCATCCCTGTTCCTTAGAGTGCACAGGTGGGTGGGTCCTGCAGCTGGACTATGGGCACCAAATGCTTTTGGTTGTAAGGACTAGGAGGTACCACTTGTCCTTAGACCCCTGTTGCAGGTGGCTAGGTGACATGGGTGGAGCAGCCACCCTTCCTTAGGCCTCTGATGTGGGTATGTGAGAACCCTGTTTAATAGGCAAAGCAGTGTCAAACATCAAAAACCCACCTCTCCACTGCACTGCTGAAACTGTTGCAGTCTGCCAACAAGGGTCTATTCTCCTGAAAATGGACCCACACAGATCCATGCAGGAGTGAAATGTATTCAAAGTCTGTGGACTGTTTGTGCCTGGACAGAAGCTGCTTCTGTCCTAAGCTCCCTACCTTAGTGCAGTTGGCAGGTTGTCTTTTCCCCTGATTGTTAATCTATTCCTTCTCCAAGGCTGGGAGAATGGCTCAGGATACGCGGCAGGATCTATCTCAGGCCCAGGGAAATTGACAGCCACTGAAGCCAGCTTGAGGGCTGGGGCACAGTAAAATAAAAGTAAGTGCTTAGGTTTTGCAGAAAGCACCATTCTTCTCTGGTTCCGGAGGTGTAAGTAGGCTGTGGGGCTCGCTGTCTCTCTGAAGAAACTGTGCCAGAACGCTACCACCAGCCCTACCTCGGTCTCTCCAGGGAATCGTTCCTGAGGGTTCCCACCACTTCTGAACTGTCGCTCCATCCCCTGCTGCTCAGTCTGTTTTCTAGCATTGCCTTTGATGCTCACGCCTCCTGGTTTGTCATATATATAATTGTTTCAATTTGGGGGGGTGGTCTTTGTTGTAAAAGGGATCACCAGAAGCATCTGACTACTCTGCCCTCTTGATCCCACCTCTTCTAGAAAAGAAATTTCTGATAACTTTATTTTATTTACATAATGTTTATTAAACTACCATATTAAAAAAAAGATCAGTAACTATTTAGACAATTTTAATTACGATATGTATTGTTCTTAGATACAGCATAGTGTACACCTAAAGAAAATGCTGTCAGCATTAAGAATGCCAAATGTCAAATTTTAGGGCATCTGGCCCTGAAATACAGTCTTCCAGAGTGGCCCAGCATTGTCAAAGTCTGTCTTAAAGAAGCAAAGCCAGGCTTTAAAAACAAACAAACAAAAAACACTCTTTTAAGAAAATTTATCAGGTGAAAGTCCCTATTTCCACAGAAGACATATTAGAGAGTGTTCTGTCACATTACAAAATCAAAGAAAGAGTTTAATAGCATACTTTCAATTATTAAGTCCCTAAAATGATCGAAAATATAATCCAATCAACAACTCAATTTCTACCAACTTTTCACAGGCACTTCTGTTCTACAATGTAAGGAATGCCTATATGGTTGACTTTGATCATGGCATTTAAAAAAGCAGTCCAGATAATACTAAGCTTTCCAGAGCTAGGGTGATCTGTTTTTAACACTGCTCCAGAAACAGGCTGTATAATCTGCTCCAGGTCCCTGCCTCCTGGGCCCCAAGCAGTAGGTTCCAGTCTTCTGTTCCCAGATTCTATGTTACAATGCCATATACAGTACTAGGAAGAGATACTCGTCCAGTGCTGCCGACTCCAGTGTTGCTGTAGCTGATTCCCAGGATGACAAAGAAAGCTCAGTTATGCATTTGATCAAACAAAAGCTGATTGCAGGGAATTAAACCTCTTGCAGAGCTTGTATTCTTTAAGAATAAAAGATTGAAATGAAAAGCTTTGAAAAACTCATAGTTGAAACTCTTTATTAGGCACTTCTCTTACAATGTCCCTTTTCTGATAATATTAAATATCCAGACAATTCTAATCATCAAAGGAGCTGGCAAACTCATGGCATGACTTGCATGTAAAGAAGGGGAAGAATCGTGCCAATTTCAGTAAATGGTGCTGTTATGAAATAGCCATCTGACAGAAGGGAGAAGTGCCAGAAATAAGCCAAAGGGCTGTCTACACATAAATTTCCTAATGGACTGCAGTTGTTGCTCTTACGGCTGAAGTCAAAACCAGGAAGTGCTTTAAACATATTAAGAAAAAGCACTATGAAATCTAAGATCTGACTTTTATTCCCTTCTAATTAACTCAACACCTTGAAATCTGATTTCTAGTTTTATCCCTTTCCTGAAGCTTTTCTAAGATATCATCAATGGCATCCCAGAGAAAAGAGAAGAAGTGTCAGAAATCTCAAGAATATGTTTTTTTGCCCCTGATTTTCAACAAAGGAAAGAATGTGAATTTAAAAAAAAAAACAAAACAGAAGTGGGTCATTCATAAGACTAATACTGATTCTAAAAAACCTTCCAAATGGATTATTTAAAGGATAGTAAGCACTTAAAGAGAAAATTGTGGTCAGTAGGAAGTACCCTGTATTCAAGAACACTCATGACAATGTTGTTTTTTTCTAATAAGACTGGTGATACGGTAGGTATCAAAGAACTGCTATAGATATTATAAGTCTGCATTTCAACAATCATGATATCCTTGTGGACACAACAGATAAATATGGGCTGCTTGAAAGCACATTGTTGGTATTAGTTGCCGTCAATTCATGGGAATCCCATGTACAACAGAATGAAAATCCTGCCCAGTCTTGTGCTATCCCCTTAATAGGTCAGGGATCAAACCATTGTGATTATAGAGTTTTCACTAGCTGGCTTTCAGAAGTAGATTGCCAGGCCTTTCTTCCTAGTCTGTCTTAGTCTGGAAGCTCCACTGAAACCTGAATATTCAGCCCCATAGCAACATGCAAACCTCCACTGACAGATGGGTGGTGGCT
Organism: Loxodonta africana; assembly: GCF_030014295.1. Classification (NCBI taxonomy): domain Eukaryota; kingdom Metazoa; phylum Chordata; class Mammalia; order Proboscidea; family Elephantidae; genus Loxodonta; species Loxodonta africana. The sequence continues at coordinate 65,096,943 of NC_087351.1, read as the reverse complement.
GCTCATGAGGTACATTGGCCAGGAGTTGAACCCAGTTCTCCTTCGTGGAAGGCAAGAATCCTACCACTGAAACATCGACGCCCTTATGCTTGAAAGTATAGGTAGGGCCGAATCCAAAGAATGCTGAGTTATGAGCCAAAGTTACCCTGGAGAAAGATTTCCAGAAGCATTCAACAGAGCTCTGACCTTGACTCTAACTGGTTAGTTTTTTTTACTGACAGCTTAAGTGAGGGTATGTGTGGTCCAATGATCAAACTTTCAGACAACTTGAAGATGAGAAAACAATAATGGTAAATGACTGAATTAGATCACAAAAAAATTCTTGACTATCAGCACCAATGGCCAAATCCAACTAGACCGAATTTAACAGAATAAAATTAAGTTCTTCAGTCTAATTATGTTGTTAGGCTGGGTTCTCTACAGAGGCAAAACCAGTGAAGCCTATATGTGTATATAGAAAGAGAGATTTATTTTAAGGAAATGGCTCACAAGGTTGTAGAGGCTGGAAAGTTCCAAGTCCCTGGGTCAGGCAGGAGGCTTCTCCTGGCTCATGTAGCTGCAGAAGCTGGCAAACTCAAGATCAGCAGGCTAGACAGGAGGCTGCTGGCTTACAGACTGCGAGGCTGACAAATCCCAAGATCAGAAGGTAAGTGCTAGCTCAGTTCTCAAGAACCAGAGGTCAGATGAACAGGAGCCAGCTGCAGGACCCAGAGAGAGCAAAAGCCAGTGAGTTTTGCCAGAAGTCCGCCTATATTGGATACAGGCCACACCTCCAAGGAAACCCCCTTTCAACTGACTGACTGCTCATAACAGATTTCATCATGGAAGTGATTCCATTATATCAGGTCTCATTATGGAGGTGATTACATTATTACATAGCTGCCAAACTACATCATAACTGCCAAGCCACTGAAAATCATGGCCCAGTCAAGTTGACACACAACCTTAACCCTTACACCGTACATCTGGTACCTCCTGGACCAGGTAGGGGTTAATGGATGGGAGAAAATGCCAGGAGCATGCTCAGCACAGTGCTTTGCACATAGTAAATGCTCAGAAATGTTCATTATTATCATCTTCATTATGCTTTCCTTGCTTCCTGAGGTTCTGCCTGGAAAATAAGTCTACTTTTAAAACAAGGTTCAGGCAATTGAAAAATAATTATGCCATTCATTCTGTGCTATGATTCAGCATGGTGAATATGAAAATGTGTCGCCTTTTGCCTAGCTTCCAATATTGGAAGAGAAGAGTAGTACCAATCACATACTTTGTATCTATGTTAGTATGTTAATAATCTGGCCTTCCATAAGCCCTTTATTTGGACTTTCCTGAATTAATTATTTCCAAGCAAATCTGAAAAACAATTATGGTATTAGATAGGAAACACAGGAGGCCATGAGTTTATGTTAATTGGAGAGAAACGATTCAGAAAAGGAGGGTGAGAATAATTGCACAACTTGAAGACTGTAATCAATGTCACTGAATTGTACCTGCAGAAATTGTTGCATTGTTATATGTTTTGCTGTGTATATTCTCAACAACAACAAAAGTAAAATAATTTTTTTTCATTATTATGATAATAGCTGCCAGTTAGTCAATGTTTCTTGCATACCTAGTACTCAGCTAGGTATTTATAGATAATCTCTAAATCTCACCAAAACCCAGACAGGTAGGTATTGTTACTTTCATTTTATGCACGAGGAAACTGAAGCTCAGTGGATCTTAGAGATGTGTGTCCAAAGAATCAGAGGTCAACTGCCTAGGTCACCTTCTTTTCACTCTGTGAGGCCACATAATTATCCCCAAATGTTTTAGCCATCTTAGAATGGCAGCTGCCACTTCAGGCCCCAAACCACCAAGTTCCCCAGCAGTTCCTAACTTTAGCAGGCCACTTCCATATATGCATTTCATATTTTGTCACCACAGTAAGAAAGGTTATAGCTTCACCTGATCACTGAGCATCACCTGAATCACAGCTGTGGCAGAAGCATCCAGGATTCTGAAAGAATCCCTCATCAAAGTTGCAATGAAGTACTATACAATGATAAAGAACAATGATGAATCTGTGAAACATCTCACAACGTGAATGAATCTGGAAAAGTATTATGCTAAGTGAAATAACTCAATTACAAAAGGAGGAATATTGTCTGAGCCACTACTATAAAAACTCATGAAAAACTTTATACACAAAAAGAAACAACCTTTGATGGTTACTAGGGAGAGGAGTGGTATGGATGGAAAACCACTAAATAGACAATAGATAAGTGATAACTTCAGTGAAGGGTAAGACAGCACACAATATTGGGGACGCCAGCACAACGTGTCCAAGTCAAGGTCGTGGAAGCTCCATAGATACATCCAAACTCCCTAAGGGACTTCATTACTGGGCTGAAGGCTGTGGGGACCATGATCTCAGGGAACATCTAGCTCAACTGGCATAACATAGCTTATAAAGAAAATGTTCTACATTCTATTTTGGTGAGTAGCATCTGGAGTCTTAAAGCTTGTAAGCAGCCATCTAAGATACTCTACTGGTCTCATCCCATCTGGAGCAAGGGAGAATGAAGAAAAGCAAAGGCACAAGGGAAAGATTAGTCCAAGGGACTGATGGACCACAAGTACTACAGCCTCTACCAGACTGAGTCCAGCACAACTAGATGGTGTCCGGCTATCGCCACCAACTGCTCTGACAGGAATCACAATAGAGAGTCCCAGACAGAGCTGGAGAAAAATATAGTACGAAATTCTAACCTACAAAAAAAAAAAAAAGAAAGACAGACCAGTTCTACTGGTCTAACAGAGACTGCAGAAACCCCAAGAGTATGACCCCCGGACACCCTTTTAGCTCAGTAATGAAGTCACTCCTGAGGTTCACCCCTTAGCCAAAGATTAGACAGGCCCATAAAACACAATGAAACTAAAGGCGCACACCAGCCCCGGGGCAAGGACTAGAGGGCAGGAGGGGACAGGAAAGCTGGTGATAAGAAACCCAAGGTAGAAAAGGAGAGAGTATTGACATGCCGTGGGGCTAGTAACTAATGTCACAAATCTATATGTGTACTAATTGTTTAATGAGAAGCTAGTTTGTTCTGTAAACCTTCCTCTAAAGTACAATAACAAATTTTTTTTAAGTTGCAAGTCTTATCTCACTGCACTCGCAAAGGCCATTCCTTGTTGGGACTAACAACCCTTCACCATGGTCACAATGTTCTTGTTGATGCTGCTGTTAGATGCCATCAAGTTGGCCCCAACTCATGGTGACCCATGCACAACCAAACAAAATGCTTCCCGGTCCTGTACCATCCCCATGATCAGTTGGGGATCATAGGGTTTTCGTTGACCGATTTTCAGAAGTAGATTGCCAGACTTTTCTTCCTAGTCCATCTGAAAGCTCTGCTGAAACCTGTTCCTCATCATAGCAACACCAAGCCTCCACTGACAGGTGGCTGCACATGAGGTGCACTGGCTGAGGATTAAACCACGGTCCACCACATGGAAGATGAGAATTCTACCACTGAAACGCCAGTGCTTCACGTGGCCACAAAAAAACCAAATCTTTTGCCGTTGAGTCAATTCTGACTCATAGTGACCCTGTAAGAACAGAATAGAACTGCCCCCTAGGGTTTCCAAGGAGCAACAGGTGGATTCAAACCACTGACCTTTTGGTTAGGAGCCGAGCTCTTAACCACTGTGCCACCAGGGCTCCGTGGTTACAACAGAACTCCTGAACTAAGGTCCTCATTTTGTGAGTCTTCTCTCCCCTTAAAACTAAATGACCTCTGTCTTAGGCTCGGTCCTCTACAGAAGCAAAACCAGTAAAGTGTATAAATACATACATAGAGAGAGATTTATTTCAAGGAAATTGCTCACATGGCTGTAGAGGCTGGGACACCCCAATCAGTAGGTCAGAATAAAGGCTTCTCCTGATTTACATAGCAAACCAAGATCAGCAGGTCAGAGAGCAAGGCTCTTGCTCACAGGCTGTGAAAATCGATGAATCCCAAGATTGGCAGGCAAGACTGCAGGCAAGCTGCTAGCTCAAGTCCCAAGAACCAGATGTCAGACAAAGAAGAGCCAGCTGCAGGATCCAGCATGAGCAAAAAGACCACAAGCCTTGCCAGAATGTTCACTTATAATTGATGCAGGCCACACGTCCAAGGAAACTCTCTTTCAACTGATTGGCTACTCACAGCAAATCCCATCATGGAGGTGATCACAGTATATCAAATCTCATCATGGAAGTGATCACAACATCATATGACTGCCAAACCACTGAGAATCATGGCCCAGGCAAGTTGACACCCAACTGTAACCATCGCAACTCCCATATAGAATAAACTTCTGGCTAGAAGGCTGCCTTTGAGCCTCCAGACCCACTTCATCACAGGTGTAATATCCCTGAGGGATCAATTTAAGGGAGTTGCATAGAAAGTGTCATGGTACTATGCAGTGGAGGATCCGTATTCGCTGATATTCCATTTGTTGTTGGTGTGTTCCATCCACTCGATTCTGACTCGTAGTGACCATATAGTGTAAATTAGAACTATTCCGTAGGGTTTCTTAGGCTCTAATTTTTATGGTAGCATATAGCCAGGTCTTTTCTCCTGCGGAGCTGTTGATGGGTTCTAACCACCAATTTTTCAGTTAACAGCTGAATGTTTAGCCATTATGCCACCAGGGATCCTTGTATTCCATTTAGGCAGTAACTAAAGAATGTTTTAAAAACCTTCCCATTACTGCAATGTCCCAAACCGCTCATGTATAGAAAGTAAGTTCAAACCAGGGCTTGGAACCTTTTTGTTCTGGTCTGCACCTCTACTGAGAATACGAATTTCTAACAAGTTCTCTGCTGAGAATTTGCATTTCTATCCCAGATATACTGAACCAGAATCTACATTTTAACAAGATCCCCAGGTAACTCTTATGTATAATTTCCTAGGACTTGTTAAAAATGCCCTGATGCAAACGTAGACACGGACATATGAGAGACCAGAGCTAAAGTAGTAAGGATCCTGAGTTAGTAAATAAAAGCTACATTCCTAAGTCTCCTGCTTTCAGGGTTCATGTCTTAGGCTGGGTTCTCTAGAGAAGCAAAACCAGTGAAGCATCTATGTATGCATAGAGACAGAGATCAAGGAAATGGTTCATTTGGCTGTAGAGGCTGGAACGTCTCAAGTCTGAGTCAGGCTGGAGGCTTCTGCCAACTCACATAGATGACTGCAGGGGCTGGTGAACCCAAGATTCAGACCACAGAGGCTGATGAATCCCAAGATCTGCAGGCAAGCTGCTAGCTCAAGTCCCAAAAACCAGAGGTCAGACAAACAGGAGCCAGCTGCAGGATCCCAAGTGAGTAAAGCCAGCAAGCCTTGCCAAAAAGTCCACCTATGTTACATGCAGGCCACATCCCCAAGGAAACTCCCTTTCCACTGATTGGCTACTCACAGCAGATCCTTTCATGGAGATGATCACCTTATGTCAGATCTCATCATGGAAGTGAATACACATCATTATAGGGCAGCCAAACTACATCATACCTGCCAAACCACTGAGAATCATGCCCAGCCAAGTTGACACACAACCTTAACCATCACAGTTCACATCCCTTTTTGCTTTAACATCCAAATGCATTGACTCAGCCACTCATCCCAAGTACAGTGGGAAGACCAGAATCTCTTCATTCTGATAACTTTTCATTGGAAGACTGCTATGTGTCAAGCTCTGTTCTAAGCACTAGAGGTAAAACATGAAAATACAGGTAAAGAAAAAAAAAAAAAAACGCTGCTCTCATGCAGCTTACATTCTGTGTGTTTGGGGTGAGGGGATTTGAGGAAGGAGTAGGCTATTCTTTTTCGGGTCCCCTCTACAGTCCACTTCCCTGTGGCCCCCTGTATCCTGGTAGCTGCTGCCATCTCTCTCTGTCCTGGTGGGAAATACCATTCCCACTTTCACTCCCCAGAAAGCAGCACTAATTTAAAGTGCTATGTACAACAGGCTTTTGTAGGAAGTCAAGGGTAACACAAAGAGATTATAGCATTATGAAGTACAAGCAACAACTAAAATGGAATATTAAAAATTGCTGATCTAAAAAGCCACTACCCATTCTTCATGGTGGCCAATTTCTTGCTGGCAATATTCTCCCTCAGGCGCTGGCTCACTGCCATCTTCTCTAACCTCTCTCCCAAAATCCTTTTCTCAGCCTCCAGTTCTCTTAGCTGCCAGCCTCTGGCCTTCAATTTCCTCTTTTCTCAGGCAGAGCAATTCATCCACAGCTTCCTGACTGTGCTCCAGGGTGAAGTGGATGGAGAAAGACAGAGAGGCTTTACCTTTCCCACCCAAAAAGTCTGCCAAGATCTTTTTTTTAAAAACAAAAGGCCATCATGCCCGTTGTAAATGAATCATGCCACTCCCCTACTATGTGAAAGCAGCTGCAGTCTGTTCTAGTTTCAGTAGAATTTTTTTCTCATTGCAGTCAGCCAGCATTTGTGGGAAAACAATATGCAGAATGAATTGCTAAAGACTAGCCCTAAAGTGGAATTTAAGCACTCCCATTAACAAAGGCTTGGGAAAATGTCATTAAAGATTCCAAACAAGTAAGCAACCAATCCCAGCACACTCAATATTGAACAAGTAGAAATGAAAGCCTTGAAGAAAATAAAGCTGATCACTACTTCGCTTATTACATCAAAATGATTTTCAAATACATCAAAGATTCAAACATAAACAGAAACCACAAAAGTAATAGGGCACAATTGAGGTTTCTTAAGAGAATATTCTTGGAGTAGAAAAGACTTTCTAAGTACGATATTGAATCTAGAAACATAAAAGAAAAGATTTGTCAGTCTGACTGCATATAAATATTAATCTTCCATACAGCAAAACTACCATAAACCAAGTCAAAAGTGTAGAAAAACATAGTAACCGGAACAACAGATAAAAGAGTGATATCCTTAACAGACAAAAAGTTCGAATCTCACCAAAATGAACAACACACACATATAAATACAAGTGGCTACTAAAGATAGAAAAATGTGTTCAGCCTCACTTCTACTTAAATATTTTGAAAAAATGCTATTTTCTACCTAGACGACTACTATAAAATATATCAAAATTTATAATTTGTAGTGTTGATAATGACATGAGGAAATAGCCATTTTCATGCACTATTGGTGCAAAATGTAAATTGGTAAAAACATAAATGTTTTGATTAACAATTAAGCAATATCTGATTCAGAAATTCCATTTGTAGAAATTCGTACTGATATGTATGTAAAAGGATGTTTTTTGCAGCAATGTTTATCATGGCAATACAACTATAAACAATATAAATGCCCACAATAGGCATGGAGCCCTGGTGACACAGTGGTTAAGTGTTCGGCTGCTAACCAAAGGGTCAGCAGCTGGAATCCACCAGCCACTCATTGGAAACCCTGTGGAGCAGTTCTTCTCTGTCCTATAGGCATACTACGAGTCTTAATTGACTTGCCAACACATTTTTTTTTTTTAATGATAGGACTGATTATATAAATCAGAGTACTTTCATACAAGAAAATACTATGCAACCATTTAAAAGAATGAGGTAAATTACTGTTATATTATAGACACGTTAAGTGAAAAAAACAGGGATACTACTTGCATAAAGAAAAACGTGTACATAGTACTGCTGAATACCTCAGTCCAAAAAGTGAAGCGTACAAAAACAAAAGTAATTTTATTTTTCTATAATTTAAAAAAAAAAAAAAACTGTTGTCATGAGTTGATTCTGATTCATAGCGATCCATGTGTGCAGAGTAGAACTATGCTCCATAGGATTTTCTTGGCTGTAATCTTTACAGAAGCAGATTATCAGGGCTTTCTCCCATGGTACCCCTGGGTGGGTTTCAATTGCCAGCCTTTAGGTTAGCAGCCAATCACAAACTGCTTGACCAACCAGAGGCCTCTAGGTATAATGTGTGTGCTGAACTCAGATTTCAACCAAGCGGCAAGGCTTAATCTTAAAAAATTTGGTATTCCACTTTCCCTAGGGTTATTTTTAAATTACAGGCTGCTAAAAAAAAAAAAAAAAAAAAATTTTTTTTTTTTTTTTTAAAGATTGGCAAGGCGTCCAAAAGACAAGTACATCTATTCTCTGGAATAGTCATCTATTCGTGCTGGAATCCATGAGTCCTCCTTTTCCCCATCTGGTCTTCCATGATGAATTCATCAAGGATTTTTAGCTGGTACCCACCAGTATAGCCAGTACAATATTTTAACCAATTGTTATAATGCTGAAATAATTTCATACCGGTTGGTGAGTTTATGCACCAGACACTTTCCTCCGCCCACTAGAACTGTCCACCCTGGACCTTCCTCCACCTCAGTAGCTGCCCTTACCTTCCTCACAATCCAACAACTAAAGAGTTATTATTGCCAGGCACAACTGGGAGTTTCTAGGACCCTGCTCCAGCGACACAGCCATCATGTCCTCAGATTGCCAGGTGCCCATGCTGCTTGTTCTTGTTGCTGTTAGTTGCCATTGAGTTTATTCCAATTCACGTGCCCCCATGTGTACAGAGTAGAACTGTGCTCCATAGGATTTTCAAGGCTATGATCTTTCAGAAACAGATTACCAAACTTATCTTCTGTGGTACCTCTAGGTGGGTTCAAACCACCAACATTTCAGCTAGTAGTCAAGCATTTAGCTATTTACCCCCACCATGCTGCCCCATTACCCATCGCTGTAGAGTCTATTCCGACTCATAGCCACTCTATAGGACAGAGTAAAACTGCCCCGTAGGGTTTCCAAGGAGCGTGTGTTGGATTTGAACTGCTGACCTCTTGGTTAGCAGCTGTAGCTCTTAACCACTATGCCACAAAGGTTTCCCACCATGCTGCACACTGCCTGCTAAATATTGTGGAATGCTGACTTCCTAAAGCTCCTGCTAAAATAATCTATTAATAAAACAAAGATGATTTAATTGCCTACTGTGGCAAAAGGGGAAACTCTGGTGATGTAGTGGTTAAGTCCTACAGCTGCTAACCAAAATGTTGGCAGTTTGAATCCGCCAGGCGCTCCTTGGAAACTCTATGGGGCAGTTCTACTCTGTCCTATAGGGTTGCTATGAGTCGGAATCGACTCGATGGCACTGAGTTTGGTTTTTGGTTTGGGTGGCAAAAGGGAGCATCACCTTGATGGAGCCTTTATAACATCTCAGAGTGAAAAGGCAGTCGGGATATTTATGAGGTTTTTTTGGGATTTGGTTTAAGGCAAGTCACCCATGCAGGTGTGATGGATTAAAATCAGGTAAGGATCATGATATAACAGTTTAGGATTGGTGTAAGGAGAGGGTTTTGAGGTAAAGGTTTTAAATACTCTTGGAAAATAGTTACTTGATTCTATGTATTGAATAGTTTCATGTTTGTTGAAATGGATTTTGGGGGAAATTTCTAAAATGGAAAATACTGCTATCAAAATTTTTTTAAAGGTGTGTGGTATTCACTGGTAATATTCTTTATTTTATGAGCCAATGTGTTATTTACCTAAAAGGTGACCTCAGGAGGTAGTTTCTGTTCAAGGTTTATGGAATATCTCAGGGTTATAGTCTCAAGGAGTCCTCTAGCCTCAATCAATCCAGTAAGTCTGGACTTTTTAAGCATTTGAGTTCTAGTCCATATTGTGTGTGTATGTGTCTATCAGAATCCATCTATTGTGGCACTGATCAGAAAGATCATTAGTGGTAGCTGGACACCATCTAGTTCTTCTGGTCTCAGGGTAGATGAGGCTGTGGTTTGTGTAGACTGTTAGTCCTATAGACTAGTTTCTTCTCTGAGTTCCTGGTTTCCTTCTTTCTCTTTTGTTCCAGATGGGATGAGACCAATAGTTGTATCTTAGGTGACTGCTCACAAGCCTTTAAGACTTCAGACACTATTCACAAACTAGGATGTAGAACATAAACTTTGTGATCTATGTTATGCCAGTTGACCAAGTTATCCCATGAGGCTGTGGTCCTAAGGCTTCAAACACAGAAAACCAATCCCATGAGGTGTTGGGTTACATCTAAGAAGTATCATAACTCTGCCCCTATGTACTTTACTATATGTATGAACATACATGATGCATATACATATGTATATGCATATACATATAGCTACATGTGTATATGCACACATATATACACACTTACACATTCCTATACACATACAAGCACACATATGTAATATGTAACTACACATATTTTTTGTTTTTTGTTGCTGCTGTTGTAAAATTGTATTTCTAGAATTTATCAAAAATGTCTTTTGTGTGTATATGTATGTATTTATTTCCCAGTGACATCATTTTACCTTGATCAAGCTGTATGCAATTCACACACATTCAGTGTTACTGTTCCCATCACCAAAAATAACAAGTGTCTACTATTTACAGGGAGCCCTGGTGGAGCAATGGTTAAGAGTTTGGCTGTTAACCAAAAGGTCAGCAGTTTGAATTCACCATGCTGCTCCTTGGAAACCCTATAGGGCAGTTCTACTCTCTCCGATAGGGTTGCTATGAGTCAGAACTGACTGGATGGCAATGAGTTTTGACTATCTAAAGAGTGATTCCCGCTCTCCACACAGGAAAGCAATTCAAAATTTCCCTTGAGTGATTTGGTTTCAATTCTCCAATCAAAGCCCAAGCTTTCTCCTTCTTAATTTATCTAACAATGTCTTTTTCTGAGAGGGGAAACTAGTGGGCCATGATGGGCCCTGTGTGATATAGTGACAGTCTTGAAGGCAGGCATCAGTTTACCAAAGTAACAAGTTCCTGTCCAATTTGTAAGGTATAGCCAGTAGACTTTGTTCCACAAATCCACTACCAGTCATTGAGGGTCTCCTATGATCTTTTTTAGTCAAAATACTCCCTAAGGGGTTGTCATATAGCGTTTAACATTCTGGCACTACTAATCAAGAATGGTCTCATTTTAATAAAAAGATGAAAAATATGTACACATACAGAAAACAAAGTTCATTTGTGGTTCCCAGGGATGAGTGGGTGTGGAGAGGCAATTTTCACACAGCGTCTATCTTTCCCCTATTTGTGCTTCCTTGTGTCTGTGCCTAATCTGCTCTTTTTGTATCTCAAAAGTAATTAGGTCTGTAAAAAGTTGAATTGGCAAAAGTTGTGTGACAGATATCTCTAAAACAACAACAAAAAGAGCAGCTGCAGGGACTGCTTATGTACAGCCAAATACCTCAAACGATATTTGTATTGACGGGATAAAATTAAGCTAGATCTTTTCTTAGCTAAGCCTAATAGGAAAAAGAATATAAGGTATACCACTGACCTCTTTCAAAATCTGTTCAAGGTCATAAAATGTTACACTTAGATAAAGAGAATTTTAAATATTTTCAGTATTTTTGCCTATAATTATAAACTGTACCTAAACATTGTTACTTTTTAGGAGCATTACTTGAGCAGCTTCTGAAAGTTAAATAAGAGGTTGTTATTTGAGCAAGATAGCCCCTTTTGTAAATGGCATTCATGTTTTTTCCCTATTAAAAATAAAGAAAATATGATTTTCAAATATTCATAGCTTTTTAGGTTTCATAAACACTTTTGTAAGAAATTAAAAACCAAACCCATTGCTGTCAAGTCGATTCCAGCTCACAGCAAACCTATAGGACAGGGTAGAACTGCCCCACAGGGTTTCCAAGGCTGTAAATCTTCGCAGAAAGAGGCTGCCACATCTTTGCCAAGGAGGGTGGCTGGTGGGTTTGAACCACTGACCTTTCAGTTAACAGCCAAGAGCTTAACTACTACACCACCGGGACATAAGAAATTAGGCATTTTAAAACAATTCAAGAAGTGTTCTGTGTTTTAAAAGCCAGTATGAGTAAATAACATATTTTTGGCCCTCCGAACATTGGTTATCTATAATCTCCAGAGTAGTTGTGTATTCCTCCTGATCATTCAATGAAATAACTATGTAATTATAGTGAATCCCTATTTGATTTCCCCTTTCAGTTCCCATTCTAGAAATTTCCCTTTGCCCCTTCCACAGGGTAACATAGGGAGCAATTGCCAATAGTGGACATCTTGCAAGCTGAACTAGGGAGAATTTGGCATTTGTATCAAAAGTTTATTTAGCCACTAAGAAAGTGAAAAGAGAACCCCAGAATTGGAGAAAATATTTGCAAATTATATATCTGATAACGGGCTTGTATCCAAAATATATAAAGAACTCCTACACTCAACAATAAGAAGACTAATAACCCAATTTGAAAATGGAGAAAGGATTTGAATAGACATTTCTTCAAAGAAGATATACAAATGGGCAATAAGCACATGAAAAGATATACAACATCATTAGTCATTAGGAAAATGCAAGTCAAAATCACAACAATGTACGACATCAACCTACTAGGATGGCATCAAAAAGACAACAATAACAAGTGTTGGTGAGGATGTGGAGAAATTGGAACCTTCACACATTGCTGGTGGGAATGAAAAATGGTACGGCCACCTCGAAAAACAGCTTGGCGGTTCCTCAAAAAGTTAAACATTGAGTTATCATATGAACCAGCAATTACACATCTAGGTACTTACCCAAAAGAGATGAAAACATATGTCCTCGCAAAAACTTACGTACAAATACTCATAGCAACATTATTTATAGTGGCCAAAAGTGGAAACAACCCAAATGTCCATCAACAGATGAATGGATTAAAAAAATGTGGTATATACATGTGGTATATTCCATGAAAAGGAATGAAGCACTGATACATGGTCCAACATGAATGAACCTTGAAAGCAGTTTGCTAAGTGAGAGAACCCAGACACGAAAGGCCACGCATGGTATGATTCTATTTATATGAAATGTCCAGAATAGGAAAATCTGTAGAGACAGTACATAGATTAGTGGTTGCCAAGAGCTGTGGGTAGGAGAAAAATGGAGAGTGACTGCTAATGGGTATGGAGTTTCTTCTGAGGTGATGAAAATGTTCTGCAGTTAGTGTTGACTGAGGCACGATGTTGTGAATGTACTAAAAACCACTAAATTGTGTGCTTTGGAAGTAAATTTTATGGTATGTGAATTATACCATAAATAATAAAGCTGTTATCTTTTTTAAATAAAAAAAAAAGACTATCAATTATTTCAGTGGGAAGCTCTGCATGCAACATATAAGACTCACAACTGTGTCTAGCTTTTTCCTCCCATGTAGCACTGTTTTGTTATCTTACAGAACAGGAAAAAAAAAAAAAAAGCACTCTGTTCCAAGAGAGAAGAATAGAAGAATGAGGCTAACTAGCAAAGAGAAGCAGATGAGGGCAACAACAAGACAGAGGACTTCCTGGGGTCTCTACCAGTACTCCAGACCCCAGCTCCTACCCTCTCGAGACCTGCTTGTCCAACTCTTCCTTTAATGGTGCTGTAAGCAGTGTCCGCTTTTGGCTTAAGGACTGACTCAAGTACATTCACGAGGGCAGTGATGGTTTACTGGTAGACTTCTTGGCTTCCACGTGGTAGAGCTGGGTTCAATTCCCGGCTAAAGCACCCCATGCACAGCCGCCACCCCTCTGTTAGTAGGTGTTTGCATATTGCCTGTGATGCTGAGCAGGCTTCAGCAGAGCTTCCAAACTAAGATAGACTGAGAAGAAAACTCTGGTGAGCCACTTCCAAAAATCAGCCCATGAAAACAGTATGAATCACAACAGTCCAACCCCATTGTACACGGAGACCCCAGGAGTCAGGGGCGGCTCCAAGAAAAACACCAACAAGTAGGTTTCTGTTTCTTGCTACCAAAAGAATTCTAATTAATACAGTACAGTTTTAGAGCATTCTCTGAGACAATCAATGAAATAATGGATGAGTATAATTAGGTCTTCGACTAGAACTGAGATATTAAGATAGCTATGAACCATCAGACTGTGAATTCCTTGAGGACAGGATATCATTTTGGTCTATCCAGAATTTAGGCTTGCCACCCATTAAATGTAAGGAAAATTTGAAATGTCAATTTCAAATAATGTAAGGTGTTCCCGGTACTATAGATGTGAAACTTGGTTTGCGGTTCTAACTCCGTCACTAACTGGGTGTGCTACCTCTGGAAAATGTGGAAAGCAGAAAAATAATGAATTCCTTTGGTGTAATTGATTACTGATTGATTACTTTTGTGCAGCCTATCTACTCACGGTCTTGTGACTCCCACCCAGGTGATCTGGCAGGACTATGTATGGTAGGGTAATCCAAGGGGATTAGTCAGTTTTGCCTTAAAAGAGAGCCAATTCCAGAGCAGAGGAGAGGAGCCCACCACCACTAAGAAAGGAGACCTGGCAGTAGGAGATGGCACAGTGGGCTTCCCGGCCCACAGAGAGAGAAAGCTGAGTGCCTTCAGGCAGAGGCTGAGGGCCAGGGAGAGGTGTGCCTGCAAGCATGGCTGGGGAGAGGCTATGCTGATGGAAGAACTTCATCCTTGAGTGTTCCTGAGCCTGAATTGTAATGGTTACTTCCCTAATAAACCCCATAATCATGGATATGCTCTTGCGAGTTCTGTGTGGCCATTGCAATGAATTATTGAACCCAGTAGAGAAAGCTGTGGGAGGGATGGTTGGCGTCAGAATTGGTAAAGATGGCAGAGAGATGATGTATGTCTGACCCCCAACTCATCGGAATCAGTCTTGGGCTGTTGACCTTGATTCTCCTTCCCCCCATGAAGTTGGAGGAGGTCAGACCCCACCCCCATGCCATTTTTCCAGTTCCTATTTTTTTTTAAGGCCTGCCTCTTGCAACTTTGATAAATTTTCTTATGTAAATTAAGCATTCTTCTTAGAATATGTTATACACTATTGATCTTCTTACTAACCCACATCTTTGTGGCTATCGTAGAAGATAAACGTCAAACCAGGCAGGCCTGTTTAGCCCACTGCATCCCAGATCAAGTTATAGTGTCCAACTAGGCACTATTCCTGCTCTCGGCTGAATTAGCAAATCCCTGTTAAAATAGAATTAATCATTAAGGTGTTATTTTAGCAAAGAGACCTTTGGGATATTTTAATTTTAATAGGACACAAAAAGAGTGAGCCTGTAGCCCTTTCTTTGCCCAAAAGTCGAAAGTCCAAGGTAGCATTCCCCAAGTGATCAACTGAGACACTGGTACGCAGCAGCCTGAGATGGTCAGGGTGGAGCAGTGGTTTTCAATCTTTAGTTTGCAGCAGGATCACCTGGAGGGCTTGTGAAAAACCTCAGTGCTGGGCTCTGCCACAGAGTTCATGGTTCAGTAGGTCAGGGTTAAAAAAAAAAAAAAAAAAACTCTTGCCTACAGGACGGAGTAGAGCTGCCCCATAGGGTTTCCAAGGAGCGGCTGGGAGATTAGAACTGCCAGCCTTTTAGTTAGCAGCCGAGCTCTTAACCACTGTGCCACCAGGGCTCCAGGTCTGGGTTGGTACCCCAAAATTTGCATTTCTTATGCATTTCTAAGGGATGCGAACAGTTGGTTGTTGCACCAGGACAACACTTCGAGAACCACTGAGGTAGAGAATCTTGAAAAGTCCATACCTGAAGCAAGGATATATTGCCTTTGAGGGGTTCAAATTGGGACCTTATTGTATCAGAGTTTGCAGGTAAAGAGAGCCTCCATAATGTTCTCATTGTGCTCTTCACCTTTCCTATTTTAGCTCTCCGAGAGGTAGGAAGCTTCTCTTTAAAATGTTCTAAGTCATTCGGTGTATCTCCTTTCAAAGTTCCCTGGTATGACATGCCAATTGAAAGAAACTTGCTCCCTGTCGAAGCATCTGTCTGATTGCTATGTAACTTGAGAATGACTATTGAAACCGGTATGTTCAAGCCTCACATTAATGTTTCAAGCTACATTATCAAGTAGTGACCGTTCCTTCAGGTTAATCCTAGAGATGCAGTCTTCTGACACTCGTTTACTGAGTGCCTATTATGTACAAAATATCAGATTAGGTGCCGATAAGGAAACAAAGACGCCTAAATGCATTGATCACAATGCATTCATATTCCAGTATGGAATTAAGGGTACGGAGCAGAAGAAGGCATGTGGCATTAGGAGGGCACAAGTAGGGTTCTGCAAGCTCCCAGAAGGGATTACATTTTGAGGAGGGAATGATGAACAGCTTCATGGAGTGGATATTTTTTTTGCTCAAGGTTTTGAGCCTTCTGGGAATTTGGACCTTTGCCATTTGATCTTTAATGCTTTTTATGTACTATGATTAGGTGCAGTGGTTAAGAGTTCAGCTGCTAACCAAAAGGTAGGCAGTTTGAATCCACCAGCCGCTCCTTGGGAACCCTTGGGGCAGTTCTACTCTGTCCTTATAGGGTCACTATGAGTCGGAATCGACTCAACAGCAACGGGTTTGGTTTTTTGGTTATGAATGATTACTCTAACATCAATAGTGTAACATTGTCTTTCTTATAAATAAAAAGGGAGGATAGCTGCATAAAGGAGAAAAAAAGTAAAGAAATATTTACAGAATGGGTACCTGGAGGTGATAGTAAGGTCACTCGTTACCCACAGCAGTTCAATAGAAAGGCTCTTCTTCCATCTCTGTCTCTCTCTTTCCCTCTCTTCCCTTCCTCCCTTCCTCCTTGCCCCTCACTCGCTTTCTAACACACACACACACACACACACACATACACACTTCCTCTATCCATGTCACCTTTTTTCAGTTTACTCATGGGCTAAACCAGCTGGATAATTTGCAATTTCAGAATGAACAGAGAAGAAAAGAATAAAAATAAGTTGCTCACCTTATAATGCAGAGCTGTTGGAAATACATACTTAAGTTTCCACTGGGAGTTGCACTCAGATTTAACAATAGAAAAAATAGCATTGCGCATACTGATCTCTTGAACATTTTAAAACAGGTATGACAATGTGTGCTAGACCCAAATTGTGACACGACTTTTCCCTCAGTATTAGTTCAGTTAGATATAAGCTTCTAATCATACTTACAATGAGAGTGTCTTAAATTTTTGAGCAGAAGGTAGACCCAAGTTATATTATTAAAAACAATTTTTTGACACTTCCTTTCAATACACGAATCTATGGTTTTTAATTTTATTTAACTACTCCATGTATATTTCATTTTATAAGTCAAAATGGAACAAAAGAGTCTGCATTATAAATACAGTTCTGTTTTTTAAAATAAATAATTTTTCCTAGGATACCATACCCACGTACCCCTATCCTCTAGTAAATGATCTTCAAGGCGTTCGTGATCATACTTCTAAACTGCTGCTGCTGATGGGCATGCTGGTCCATTCAGAGCTAAGCTTCCCTCTTATCTAACATTCAGGAAAAAATGTTTGAATTCCTTACAGAGCAAAGGCTATGTCATGGAGTCCAGGCTAAATTAATATTACCAAAAATATGGAAATCTATGTGGCATAATAGAAAGCACAGTATTAGATTATGTCACTAAATAGCTATGAAACCTTGATTAAAACCAGTTGCCATAGAGTTGATTTCGACTCCTGGCAACCCTGTATGTCAGACCAGAACTGTGCTCCATAGGGTTCTAGTGCTCCATCAGCTCCATGGCTGATTTTTTGCAAGTAGTTTTCCAGGCCTTTCTTCCAAGGTGCCTCTGGGTGGACTTGAACTTCCAACCATTTGGTTAGCAGCCAAGCATGTTAACCATTTGCACCACTTAGGGACTCCAAAACGTTGAATACTTCACTTCGGATCTCTAGGTGTTAGTTTCTTCATCTATAAAATGGAGGGATTGATCTTGATTACTTGTTCAAAATTAAAAACAGTCATCAGAATCACAGAAAGCTTCTTAAAAGCACAAGTGCCCAGTCCCCCACTTCCACCTCCTATACTCCAGACCACACAATCAGAGCCTTTTAAAAAGCTCTCCAGATGATTCTGGGTGGTCTTCTGGACTCCACCAACTCTAAGATCCTCTAAGACTACAAAGTATGTCTTTACTTTCTCTCATTTTATCTCAAAGTGGAGCCAAGTAAGAGAAGCACTTAAATGAAAACTTGGGTATTTATTAAATGAAGGTGATTTCTTATCTCATTCTGGTGGAAAGTTCAGAATTTTGAATTCCCAGAAGTCATTCTAAACTTAGGCTACGACCGGAGCTTTAAAAGTTAGCATGATTCTATAGCCTTTTGAAACTTGCAAATTTTTACTGACCTCAACACTTGGTCAGCTTAATACCAGAATGTCCTTTAAAAAAAAAAAATTTGATTATTCAGGGGAAAAAAATGTATCCTTTCTAGCTTGGATACAGTCATTTAATCATAATCAAATTAACATTTGTTAAATACCCTTTTGGGTCTGACACAATGCTAGATAATAAAACAATTGAAGAAAAAATCGTTGTTGCTTTCTGAGAATATATTTTAAAATCAGTAGCATAAAAAGCAAAACTTCCTTGAAAATTTATGGTTTCCTGATTCAAGGTTTAGAATTTTCTCTTGACTCACCATAGGTTTTTTTTTTTTTTCCCAAAGTACTTGAAAGTTTATTATCTATTTTTATCCACAGGTAAGCCTTTGAAATGCACGGGGAAGGCATTTTCTTTCTGATTTGATAAATAAACTAAAAAACAGATTAGAGGGAGCACAGGGGATTTGTATGGCAGTATAGCTGTTCTGCATGAAATTGTAATGGCAGACACATGATTTTATGCATTTATCAAAACTCATAGAACTGTAGAGCACAAAGAATGAACCCCAATGTAAACTATGTACTTCAGGTAATTATCATACATCATTACTTGTAACAAATGGTTCATTATTTGTAACAAATGTACCACACTAATGCAAGATGTTAATAATAGGGGAAGCTGCTTAGGGGGAGGAGAAGAAGAAGGGGTAAATGGGAATTTTTGTACTTTCTATTCAATTTTTCTGTAAACCTAGAACTGCTCTAAAGAGCCCAGAACAACTAGATGGTACCTGACTACCACCACCAACCACTCTGACAGGGATCATAACAGAGGGTTCTAGACAAAGTGGGAAAAAAATAGAGAACAAAATTCAAACTCACAAAAAGAAGATTAGACTTATAGGTCTGACAGAGATTGGAAGAACCCTAGGACTATGGAAAGAATATCCAAGTCAGACTAATGTAACTCCCAAAGTTCACCCTTCAGCCAAAGATTTGACAGGTCTATAAAACAAACAACAACACACGTGAAGAACGTGGTGCTTAGTTCAATCATGTAGACGAGACCAAATGAGCACACCTGCCCAAAAGCAAAGATGAGAAGAGGGGAAAGGACAGGAAAATGGGACGAATGGAAATGTGGAACCCTGGGGTAGAGAAGAGGAGAATGTTGATATATTGTGGGGATTACAAACAGTGTTACAAAACAATTCGTGTATAAATTCTTGAATGGGAAACTAATTTGCTCTGTAAGCTTTTATCAAAACACAAATTTTAAAAAGCCTATTAATTAAAAAAAAAAAGAAAGAAAGAAAATTTTAATTTTCCATGAACTACTTTAGTAGCCCAATGACTGAAGTATTGCTTAGCACAAAATAGTAGCTCAATTAATAGTAGCTTAATAAATGTGTTGCCTCCTTCCACTAGCAGACCCAAGGAGAGGGTAGGGGAGGAATCCAAGCAGCAAGGTACCTCAGGGTCTCCGAATTCTCACACATGGCACCAGGAAAGTTAGCATCCACCTTTCCTGGTTTGGTGTTCCTGATTTCTGGGGTTTCCTCCCAACTGGTCATATGGTGAATGTTGTCATTAGGTGCCATGGAGTCAGTTCTGACTCATAGCGCCCTTATGTACAACAGAACAAAACACTGCCCAGTCCTGCACTATACTCACAATTGTTGCTATATTTGAACTCATTGTTGCAGCAGCCACTCATTGAGGGTCTTCCTCTTTTTCGTTACTCCTCTACTTTACCAAGCATAATGTCCTTCCTTCTGTAGGGTCTGGTCCCTTCTGAAAACAGGTCCAAAGGACATGTTCTAAGGAGCATTCTGGCTGTACTTCTTCCAGGGTAGATTTGTTCATTCTTCTGGCAGTCCATGGTATATTCAAAATTCTTCACCAACACCATAATTCAAAGGCATCAATTTTTCTTCAATCTTCCTTATTCATTATCCAGCTTTCCTGTTAATATGAGGTAGCTGAAAATACCATGGCTTAAGTCGGGGTACCTTGGTCTTCAAGGTGATATTTTTGCTTTTTAGCACTTTAAAGACGTCTTTTACAGCAGATTTGCCAAATGCAATATGTATTGATTTCTTGACTGCTGCTTCCATGGGTGTTGATGGTTGGTCCAAGTAAATGAAATCCTTGACAACTTCAATATTTTCTCCATTTGTCATGATGTAGCTTATTGGCCTAGTTGTAAGGATTTTTGTTTTCTTAATGTTAAGGTGTAATCCATACTGAAGGCTGTAGATTTTGTTCTTCATCAGTAAGTCCTTCAAGTCCTTTTCACTTTCAGCAAGCAAGGCTGGCATCTGCATATCATAGGTTGTTAATGATGCCAATCCTGATGCCAGGTTCTTCTTCATACAGTCCAGCAGTACATCGACAGGGAACTTCCAGAAATTTAAGCTGGATTCAGAAGAGAACAGGGAACAAGGGATATCATTCCTGATGTCAGATGGATCTTTAGTTAAAGCAGAGAATACCAGAAGGATGTTTACCTGTGTTTTATTGACTATGCAAAGGCATTTGGCTGTGTGGATCATAACAAATTATGGACAACATTGTGAAAAATGGGAGTTCCAGAACACTTAATTGTGCTCATGCGGCAACTGTACGTAGACCAAAAGGTAGTTGTTTAAACAGAACAAGGGAGTACTGTGTGGTTCAAAATCAGGAAAGATGTGCGTCGGGGCTCTGTCTTTACACTATACTTATTCAATCTGTATGCTGGGCAAATAATCCAAGAAACTGGACTATATGAATATGGTGAATAGACTACATGATTTATATGCAACCATGTGATACATTATTTTCATTGACTTTGACTTCAAGGATTCCTTTGATTGCCTCTTGATTCCTGGGGCTGCCCCAGCCTCACTTGCCTTTTGCTAGAATTTGCAGGTGCAGCAGCTACAACTGTAATGGTTACCAGCTGCCAACAGCTGTTCACACTTATTCATCTTTGTATGCACAGCATCCAACACAGTGCCTGGGTTTAGTATCAGTAGAGGTTCAATAAATGTTTGTTAAATTGAATTGCAGAGGCTGCTGTATTTAAAAAAACACTGATGCCCGGCTCCCACACCCAGATATTCTGACTCAATGGTCTTGGGTGCAGTCTCTTATTAGGACGTTTAAAAGTTTTCCAGGCAATTCCAAGGTGCAGCTAAGGCTGAAAACCATGAAATAGTCTTCACATACCCTGCCCTAGGGGGCTTACTCGCCTCATCAAGAAGGAAGTCAGCAGTTTGTCAAAAGCTACGAGGTGTGTCTAACAGGAATTTTCTCTGATGTATTCAGAATTAAAAGCTTAGAAAATAGAGGGTGCTACAGAAAGGAATGAGTCCCTGGGTGGTGCTCCACTACTAACCAAAAGGTTGGTGGTTGGAACCCACCCAGAGGTGTGTTGGAACAAAGGTCTGGCAATCTGCTTCTGAAAGATCGCAGCCTAGAAAACCCTAGAGAGCAGTTCTACTCTGCACACATTGGGCTGCTGTGAGTCAGAATCAACTGAACACCAACTAGTGGTACAGAGAGAATGGGCACAAATATTTATTTATAGCTTTCAATAGTATTCCATTGTTCTTAGAATAAGGTCAGAAATTCCTGACAGAGCCTGTAAAGTCTCTCTCATGGCTCCAGTCTGGCTTTCCAAACTCATCCGGTGCTGGCTCCTCCCTCATTGTCTTCGCAGTAGGCAGGCTACCCTTCTTTCAGTTCCTTTGACTGACATGTCTCTAACCACTCAGACCTCCCAGCTGCTGTGCCTTCTTCCTGGAATACTGCCCATTCCTCATCCTCACATTTATCCTGTTCATCTCTTTGCCTTGTTAACTCCGATTCACTGTTGAGGCCCACATTTATTTATTTATTTATTTTATTGTACTTTAGAAGAAGGATTGCAGAGTAAACTAGTTTCTCATTAAACAATTGATACACATATTGTTTTGTGACATTGGTTGCCAGCCCCATGACATACCAACACTCTCCCCTTCTTTACTTTGGATTCCCCATTATCAGCTTTCCTGTCCCCTGCTTCATTCTAGTCTTTGCCCCTAGGCTGGTGTGTCCATTTAATCTCATTTCATTTTATGGGCCTGTCTAATCTTTGGCTGAAAGGTGAACTTCAGGAATGACTTCATTGCTGAGCTATAAGGATATCCAGAGGACATACACTGGGGGTTTCTCCAGTCACTGTTAGACCAGTAAATCTGGTTTTTTGTTTTGTTTCGTTGTGAGTTAAAATTTTTTTCTACATTTTTCTCCAGCCCTGCCCGAGACTCTCTATTGTGATCCCTGTCAGAGCCGTCAGTGGTAGTAGTCAGGCACCATCTAGTTGTACTGGACTGTTTGGTGGAGGCTGTTGGGGGCCCACATTTAAATGTCATTTTCTCAGGGAAGAATATCTTCCTCGACCTCTCATACTAGAGGTTATATGTTCTCTTAGCACCCGTCACAATACTCATCACAACTATCATCAATTATTTATTTGGTTAATTGTTTCATGTCTGTCTTCTCCACACAGGCCTAGGATGAAATCTATCTGTTTACCCCTCAATAGGACTTTGATACTGAATCATTCTGTAACCTTAGACATATTATTTAACTTCTCCAAGCTTCAGGTTTCTAATTAGTAAAATGGTGATATCGGTAGCACCTCTCTCATAGGATCATTGTAAGAATTAAATGAAATCACTTTCGCAAAAGACTTTCAGTCCAACACCTATCACATAGTAAGTGCTAAGAAAAATGTTAAAGATGATCTTTCCTTACAGATCTTTAGCATAGACATGGTTCCAGACAACCTCTTAAGGTCCCTATCAAACCCCATCTCATAATTCTACGATGCCATATAGTTCTGGAGTTTAGAGACTCAATAATTAGCACCTCCTTTCTTCCCTTCCAAAATTTACAACTAAATGACAAATAAAACACAGGAAACAGACAAGTAAATATCAAAATGTTAACTTTATAATAGATAAAGCTGATTGGAAAATGTGGCTTTAGATATGAAGTCAAAAGGGCTTACTAATACCACTGCTGTCTTATGTTGGGTTCTCTAGAGGAGAAAAACCACCAAAGCATATATATCAATATACAGAGAGAGATTTATTTCAAGGAAATGGCTCACACAATTGTGGAGGCTGGCAAGAGCCCAAATCCATGAGTCAGGTAACAGGATGGAGGCTTCTCCTGACTCACATGGTTGCAAAGGCTGATAAATCCAAAATCTGCAGGTCAGGGGGCAGGTTGGAGGCTTCTCACATCCCAAGAACCAGAGGTCAGACAACAACGAGAAGAATGCAGGATTAAGAAAGAGAAAGACAGAGAGCTTTGCCAGAACATCTGTTTATATCTTGGATGTAGGCCACGCCCTTAAGGAAACTCCTCTTCCAACTGATTGGGTGCTCACATCAAATTGCAAAATGGGAGGTGATTACATAGTGTCTGCCAAACCACTGAGAATCATAACCTAGCCAAGTTGATACACGACATTAACCATCACGCCCTCCAAAGTTGGATTTACTCCTACCTGGAAACAACAGGCCTCTGTAAAGGGCAGAGTTGCCTCAGTAGGTAAACCACAGGGAAGAGGAGAGGATATGGGCAACCCGAGGACACATTGGTTTTGAAAAAGAAACTCAGAAGGCACACAGCCAAGCAAATTCACCAACAGGTAAGGTATTCCATCCCCCTAAAGAAGGCAGAAGAACATAAAGAGGGTGCTGGCAGGCATTTTCCTTTTGGGTAAGGAAGTTGGACAATCCATCCCTGCTATGGAAATGTGAGACATGGGAAATAAGTACTCTCTCCCTAACAATATAGTTTCAATGCCACTAGAATAGTGTTTTTCACAAACATTATTCAAAAGCACCTTTGGGAGATGTGTTAATAAGACCCCTTGGCTTCATTTTTTCTTTGAAAAAAAAAATCACTTCGGGTAGTATGTTTGTAATGGTATGCAAGTGAAAAGATGTTTGGTTAATAACTTCTTTTGTTTGTCTTTTAAACCAGTTGATGTCTCTTGGTATCTATATGTAAAACAATGTTCGAAGATAACATCAAAAGTATAAATTACAGGCCTCTCATGAAGATGAGTCTCAAGACTATTCCCACCACCCACTCTTACCACCTATCTCTTGCCCCTTCTTGAGGGGAAACCCTGATGCTCAGACAGGTGCAGGTCTGTGACCACATTTTTACCTACTGATGTCAAATTTAGAAAAATAAGTTATGTAACTATTTTAGCTGAATAGAAGATTTCAAAGGGCAGCTTGAGAAGACAAAGTACTATGATGACATGTGCAAAGACCTGGAGATAGAAAACCAAAAGGGAAGAATATGCTCAGCATTTCTCAAGCTGAAAGAAATGAAGAAAAAAATCCAATCCTCGAGTTGCAATACTGAAGGATTCTATGGGAAAAATATTAAACGACTCAGGAAGCATCAAAAGAAGACGGAAGGAATACACAGAGTCACTATACCAAAAAGAATGGGTTTACATTCAACCATTTCAGGAGGTAACATATGATCAGGAACCAATGGTACTGAAGGAAGAAGTCCAAGCTGTACTGAAAGCATTTGTGAAAAACATGGCTCCGGGAATTGACGAAATACGAATTGAGATGTTTCTACAAATGGATGCAGCGCTGGAAGTGCTCACTAGTCTATGCCAAGAAATTTGGAAAACAGCTACCAGGCCAATCAACTGGAAAAGATTCATATTTATGCCTATTCACAAGAAAAGTGATCCAACCGAATGTGGAAATTACCAATGTCATTAATACTACACGCAAGTAAAATTTTGCTGAAGATCATTGGAAAGTGGTAGTAGCATTATACTGACAAGGGACTGCCAGAAATCCAAGCCAGATTCGGAAGAGGAAATGGAACCGGGGATATCATCACTGATGTCAGATGGATCCTGGCTGAAAGGAAAGAATGCCAGAAAGATGTTTACCTGTGTTTTACTGACTATGCTAAGGCATTCAGCTGTGTGGCTCATAGCAAACTATGGATAACATTATGGAGAATGGGAATTCCAGAACCGTTAATTGAGCTCATGCAGAATCTGTACATGAATCAACAGATAGTTGTTCAAACAGAACAAGAGGATACTGCATGGTTTAAAGTCAGGAAACGTGTGCATCAGGGTTGTATCCTTTCACCATACCTATTCAATTCATATGCTGAGAAAATAATCTGAGAAGCTGGACTGTATGAAGAAGAATGGGGCATCAGGTTTGGAGGATGACTCATTAACAACCCGCCTTATGAAGACGACACAGCCTTGCTTGCTGAAAATGAAAAGGACTTGAAGCACATACTAATGAAGATCAAAGACCACAGTCTTCAGTATGGATTATGCTTCAACATAAAGAAAACAAAAATCCTCACAACTGGACCAATGAGCAACATCATGATAAACGGAGAAAAGATTGAAGTTGTCAAGAATTTCATTTTACTTGGATCCACAATCAATGTCCATGGAAGCAACAGTTGAGAAATCAAAAGATGCATTGCAATGGGTAAATCTGCTGCAAAGGACCTCTTTGAAGTGTCAAAAAGCAAAGATGTCACCTTGAGGACTAAGGCACGCCTGACCCAAGCCATGGTGTTTTCAATGGCCTCACACGCATGTGAAAGGTGGACAATGAATAAGGAAGACTGAAGAATTGATGTCTTCAAATTGTGGTGTTGGTGAAGAATATTGAATATACCACAGACTCCCAAAAGAACAAACAAATCTGTCTTGGAAGAAGTACAACCAGAATGCTCCTTAGGAGCGAGGAGAGCAAGACCATACCTCACAAACTCTGGATATGGTATCAGGAAGGATCAGTCCCTGGAGAAGGACATCATGCTTGGTAAAGTAGAGGGTCAGCGAAAAAGAGGAAGACCTTCAATGAGATGAACTGACACAGTGGCTGCAACAATGGGCTAAAACATAGCAACAATTGTGAGGATGGTGCAGAACAGGCAGTGTTTCTTTCTGTTGTGCACGGGGTCTCTATGAGTTGGAAGTGACTCAATGCCACCTATCAACAACATCAACTATTTTAATGAAGCTAAATGCATTTTTTTTTAAATGCATGTAAGGCCTTATTAAGGTTTATCATGTGGCTTTTCTTTTTTTTAACCATGAACTCTGAAGATAACGAATCCAAACTTTGACGTTATTAACTGAGTTACTTTAGATATGTTACCACTTTGTACCTCAATATCCTCATCATCAATGGGAATAAGAGCAGTATCCATTTCATAAAGTTGTCGTCAGTAAAATAGCATATTTAAATGGCTTAGAACATCACCTTGCATATAAGTGCTCAGTAAATGTTAGCCACTATTATTCCATTTGAACGATCATATTTTTATTCTGAAATTTTGCCCTCCCTGTTATTTTGAGGAAACCCTTGTGGCGTAGTGGTTAAGTGCTATGGCTGCTAACCAAAAGGTCGGCAGTTCAAATCCTCCAAGCACTCCTTGGAAACTATGGGGCAGTTGTACTCTGTCCTATGGGGTCTCTATGAGTCGGAATCGACTCGACGGCACTGGGTTTGGCTTTTTGGTTTTATTATTTTGATATTTGTATTAGTTTTTCTAGGGCTGCCATAATAAATTATCACAAAGTGGTAACAACAGAATGTTATTCTGTCATAATTCTAGAGGCTAGAAGTCCTAATTTAGGGTGTCAGCAGAGCCATTGTGATGGTTAAGAGTGTGTGTCAACTTGGCTGGGCCATGATTCTCAGTGTTTTGGCAGTTGTATAATGTTGTGACCACTGTCCTGTTGAAATTTGATGTGATCTCCCTCATGATGGAATCTGCTGAGTGGTCCTGGCAGGGGTGGGGCCTGTGGCAGCTCACCACCCCCTCAGCCTTCATCTCTCCGCCTTCTGCCACCTACTTCCTTTCTGCTCACCTTGCAAAGGTTGTTGGCTTGTTCTGGATCCAGCAGCTGTCTCTTGTCTGACCTCTGCTTCTTGGGACTTGAGCTAGCAGTTTAACTGTCCATCTTGGGATTTGCCGATCTTCACAGCCTGTGAGCAAGAATCCTGCTCCCGGGCCTACCTACCTTGGATTTGCCAGCTCCTGTAGCTAAGTGACTCAGAAGAAACCTTGCAGTCTTGCCTGCCAAACTTGGGGATTCCTCGACTATCACAACCTGTGAGCAGGATCTCTGCTCTCCAACCTGGGGTTCGTCAGCTTCTGCAGCTCCGTGAATTGGGAAAGGACTCTACCCTGATCCAAGGACTTGGGACATTCCAACCCCTACAATCACATGAGCTGCTTCCTTAATATAAATCTCTTTCTATGTATTTATATCCATTACTGGTTTTGCTTCCCTAGAGAATCCAGCCTAAGACAGCCATACTCTCTCCAAAGGTTCTAGAGGAAGATCCTTCCTTGCCTCTTCTAGCTCTGGTGGCCCAAGGCATTTCTTGGCATTTGGCAGCATAACTCCAATATCAGCCTCCATCTTCACATAGCCATCTTTGCTCTATGTCTCCGTCTCTTTTCATTAGGACACCAGTCATACTGGATTAGGTGCCACCCTACTCCAATATAACCTCATGTTAACTAATGACATCTGCAAAGATCCTATTCCCAAATAAGGTCACATTCACAGGTAGGAGGCAGTTAGGACTTCAACATATCTTTTGGGGGAGGCACAATTCAACCCATAACACTATCCAATTGTCTTTCTTCTGTGGAATGATTGCAAATCTCTTTTTTATAGTAAATTACTTTTTTTAATTCCCTTACTAGACAAAATTAAAAGTTGGCAACCTTAGATTAGTCCCTCCAATTTTTCCTTTTAAATTTAACTGATTTATGAAATCCAAATACCCAGAGAGCCACTGAACTATATGGTACACCGCTTCCCACTCTCCTTTTTAGAAGACTTTAAAGCTAATGGAATTGAGATATGTATGTAGCGATTTAATGATTTAACAATATATATTTAAGAATATAACCAACTCTCATGTCCCTCTATCCATAATATCTACCTTCATTGCTAATCGATATCCTACCAAAGTCCCATTAAAGGATTCACACAGGGGTCTGGAGGGATCTGTGAAATTATTTGTGTGTCAAACAGTCTTTGCTTAGGGTCATTTATTCTGCCTACTCGCCTTGGCTTGGCATTAGGCAGTGGTGAACTTATGATAAATACCACTCAGTGGTGGTGACAGTGTTTTTAACATTCTCTGTCGCTTGACTGGAGGCAGTTGAGGCACTGAATGAACAAACTATTCATCTGTGAGAGACTGAGAGACAGTGAGTGAGAACCAAACTTATTCCTATTTTCAGCCCTGTCCTTAGGAAATTGTCGTCACCTGATGGTCACTAGTAGAAGGTAAACTCATATTTTTAAATAAGTCGATACTTAAATAAGGAACTGAGAACCCATAAAAAGGAAGTGAGAACCTATATCAGCAATAACACCCAGAAGTTCTATAAATTCCATTGAGACGAATTCTAAAAGTCTAGAATATTTTCCCAGGATCCCCTTCTTACATACGCTACAACATAGGAAATTAAAACTATGATTAGTTCTGACCATGACCAGACTTAAGTGGTAATATTTATCTTACAAACATAAAATCTTCTGCTTCAAATGAATATGAGGAAGTATGTTATATTAAAGTATCTGGGCTCCTCTATCCTGTTCCTCCAAGTCAGCTCAGAGCGTCTGACACATCTCTCTGAGAGGAAATGATGTGTGGGCAAAGGAACAATGCCAAAGTCCCTTGTTGTCTGGGCTCTTGATTTGCCTTTCTTGACAGTCCTGCTTGGAGAGGAACAGAGAGATGAGAGAGATACCTGGCTGCTGGGAATGTGACGAGTGACAGTTTCCATCAGCATTTATCTCTACTTGAGAAATAAGGAAACTCTGAAAACAGGCCTCTATGGTACATTTTGGCAATCACAAACCATCCTGAGCTGCACTTTCAAATCCAGGAACACATGTGTATTATCCGTCATAACCAGATAATTAGCTTGCCAAATGTGGAAGTCACTAGAATTTTACCTTCTTTCATGAAATAAGAGAAACCCTGGTGGTATAGTTGTTAATATCTATAGCTGCTAATGAAAAGGTCAGCAGTTCAAATCCACCAGGCACTCCTTGGAAACTCTATGGGGTAGTTCTTCTCTGTCCTATAGGGTCGCTATGAGTTGGAATTGACTTGATGGCAATGGTTTTTGACTTTTTTGGATTTTTTCATGAAATAAGTGCAATTATTTATTGACCAAGAGATTTATATGTATTATCTTTAATCATTACAGTAATGATTAATAAGTATTACTATTCATGTCTTAAGGTTGGAGAAAACTGAAGCTGAGAAATATTTGGGAATTTGCACAAGGACATGCAGCTGGTAAACAGAGGGACCAGGATTCAAACTCAGGCCTGTATGGCTCCAAAGCCAGGTTCCAGTCACTGTGCCAATCTGCCCCTTGCCGTGTACAAGACAAAACCCCTTTGCAAGACTAGCTTGGTGTTTTTGAAACCCTGTTTCCAATGAACCTTTGTCCTGAAGTGTTTCTCTGAAAGGGCTAAGTCTTCGGAGATTCTTAAGTGTTTCACTGACTTGTTTGTTGCTGTCATTTTTCCAAAATCCAAAGCCAGGCATAGTGTTTGCATTTGCTTCAGTGCCTCTGATTCCTCCTTGGTGTGAAGTTGACTCATCTTAACTCTTGCTTCATCTCAGAAAAGTCTCCCAAGCAAGGTTTGTTAACCTTCAGCCAATAATCCCTTTTGCTAATAATTCTTAAGACTCACTGAAAGTATGTTCTGCTGATTTGTCACCTGAAAAAAATGGAGGCATAGAAAATTGTTACTTATTTTATTTCAGTGAACTAGCCATCAGTGATAATAGGATTACAAATAAACTTATTGAAAATAAGTTTTGTAGAGTTACATTTAGAATGCAAAATACAGTATCTTTCTCAATAAATGGAGACGTGGGGAAATTTAAATTATAGCTTAAATGTCTATGTTTGGATTCTACTCTCTGACCCCATCACCTTAAGAGCCCTAACCAAGATCTGGGCAATAACACTCCAAGGGGAGATACTAGGGCTTGGCACTTGCATCCAGAATCCAATTGTATTAGTTTCCAGGGTTGCCATAATAAACTACTACAAAGTGGATGACTTAAAATGACAGAAATTTATTGTCTCATAGTTCTGGAAGTTAGAAGGGCAAATTCAGGACGTTGGCAGGGCCATGATTTCTCTGCAGTCTCTAGAGGAAGATCTTGCTTGCTTCTTCCAGCTTCTGGTAGCCCCAGGCATTCCTTGGCTTATAGCAGCATGTCTCCAATGTCTATCTCTGTCTTCACATGGCTGTCTTGTGTCTGTGTCTTCAAATGGCATTCTTCTCTGCGTGTCTGTTTCTGTTCTGTTTTTTGTTTTTACAAGGACACAAGTTTTATTGGATTAGGGTCCACCCTAATCCAGTGTGATTTCACACTAATAAATCACATCTGCAAAGACACTATTTCCAAATCAAGCCACAATCACTGTTACTGGAGGTTAGGAGTGCAAAATCTTTTGGGAGACACAGTTCAACCAATAACACCAGTTAAGACCGAAAACCTATGATCAGAAAGGCAGGAGAATGATGCCGAGGACAAGAATCAGGCCAATCACCTGGAAGGTTGGCTAAACAGATACAGATGCAAGGAGACAAGCTAAGTCAAGGAAGGAGAACTTGAAACAGGTGTGGGCAGGTCAGGCAAGACAGAGGGATTAAGTCTGTAGAGCCTGAATGATTACAGGTGATTCCCTTTGCACTGGCCCTGGCCTACTTAGCTCTGCCAAGGGTGGAATGAAAGGATCCAACAATGCTGGAAAATCTTAGGTGTAAGACTACTTTCAACTTTTTCACTAAGGATATAGGTAACAAGAAGCTACATCTGAAAGCCATTACTCAAGAAGTACTTTGCTTGATGTTTAAGGAATATTCCAAATAGCTACTCTTAAACATGAATGCTGACTATATTTCAA
Source organism: Loxodonta africana (assembly GCF_030014295.1). Classification (NCBI taxonomy): domain Eukaryota; kingdom Metazoa; phylum Chordata; class Mammalia; order Proboscidea; family Elephantidae; genus Loxodonta; species Loxodonta africana. The sequence goes on along the minus strand of NC_087351.1, from coordinate 65,065,812 downwards.
AAAGAAAGAAAAAGCACACTTGCATGCTGGGGATTTTCCAAAGACACCAGAGAGAGACCTCTTCCCACACCATATCTTCAGGAACCTCTAACCCGTTGACTCAGTATCTTTAAGCCTATGGCACATGCCAAGCACCACACAAAGCAAATCTCCTTTCCTGGTTGCTGTTTTAGAGCTCACCTGGGAAACCCCCAGGGCTCTCCATACTCCTCAACCTGTCCTAGCACACCTGTGTGTCATGCAGTTTGATGCCTGTCTCTGGTTAGTTCCTCCCAACTGCCGCTATGCACCTCGTCACCTCACAGCATTGTAGACACCCTCGCAGGCCACTTCTGCCTCAGGGGGCTGTTCCCATCTCCAACTTGTCCCTCCCTTACCTAATTTGTCACAACCTTTCAGGGAAGAGGGAGAAAGTGCCCACTCTTTGACCCTGAACCATGTCATAGTTACTCCAGTAATGAGAAAAATGTAAAAATCTCCTTCCTGGGTGGCATAAAATGTTAATGCACTCAGCTGCTAACTGAAAAGTTGGAGGTTCAAGTTCACCCAGTGGCATCTCAGAAGAAAGGCCTGGCAATCTCCTTCTGAAAAATTAGCCATTGAAAACCCTGTGAAGCACAGTTCTAGCCTGAAACACAGGAGTCATCTTGAGTCAGAAGTGACTGGATAGCAAGTGGTTACTAGTTACATTTATCTTAAATTCCACCAATAGTGACCTGTTCCTTTATGTTAAATGTTAGCCTATCCCTACTGTACTCTTTTAAAATTTAAACACAGGAAATTTTAATGCAAATAAATTTATCTCAGTTTTTACCCCTGAGGCAGAAGAGATCAGGATAACAGAAGCACCTCAAGGAAGAGAGAACACTGAAAAAAGAAAGAGAAGAAAAGGAAAATAGAAGCACCAGACAACATCACCCCTTCTACAATTTTGCTGTTATTATGAACAGCATCGGCCTTTGGAAAACACTAACTTATCTGATGAGGAGCCCTGGTGGAGCAGTGATTAAGCTCTTTGCTGCAAACAGAAAGGTCAGCAGTTCAATCCTACCAGCTGCTCCATGAGAGAGAGATTTGGCAATCTGCTTCCATAAAGATTTATGGCTCTGGAAACCCTACGGAGCTGTTCTACTCTGTCCTACAGGGTCACTATGTGTAGGAATTGATTCAATGGCAGTGCTTTTGTTTTGTTTTGGTTTTTTGTTTTTTATTCTGTCTAATATGGATTGAACTGGGTCCTGGGTGGCACAAATGGTTAAGCTCTTGACTACTAGCTGAAAGGCTGGTGATTCACACCCACCCAGAGATGCCTCTGAAGACAAGCCTGGAGATCTGCTTCCATGAAAACTCCATGGAACACAGTTCCATATGTATGTGTGTTTGCGTATACACACACACACACACACATATATATATATATATATATATATATATATATATATATATATATATATATATATATATATATATACCACTATTTCTCCATAAGACGGTTGGGGAAAAAAAGGGTACATTTCTTATGCAATTGCATACATAGCCTGAAATATGTCCCTACTACATTGGTTAATACAACTAGTTGTAATTTGACCAAACAGTTATAAAAACATTAAGCAACAACAAAATGTGTCACAATCTGAGCAAGGACAGGAAGCAAATAGAGTGCCTTATTCACACCATGTGAGCCACCTGTGCTTGCATCACATGTGTAAGGATCCTATCCCTGGGACCCCAGTGCCAGGAACTCCTGCAGGTGCAGCGCCACCCACATGCATGCTTGAAAGGCTTTGCCCAGTGTGCGGTGATGAATGAAGTTGGCTGGGATTACATTTCAGTAGTCAGAGTTATAATACGACATTTCTTTCAGACCCAGAATTCTGAATATTCCTCTGAAAGAACATTAAAGCCTGAATATTGTAAAGGAAAGAAAAGAGTCATGGTTAGAAGAGAAATATTAAATAATATAAAACACGAAAATAAGACAAGAGTGAAAAAATGAGAGACGTGTAGAAAAAAAGAGATAATGCATAAGATCACATAAGTAGTCTCTAAGCTACATCTACTATCACCACCCTCCACCTCCAGAACACTCCCAACATTTCAATAGCTTTAGTTTCCTTTGGGTTAACAAGACATATCAAAATTTAATAACCTACATCTTAGATAATGCTAACAGTGACTTGCCAGATGCCCCCTTTGGAAAACAGACAAAAAACCTTATGCAGTTATATTTGCTGAATTTGGGTGTAGGAAAAACAATCATGAAAAGCTATTGCTAGAAATAGCCTTAGCCCAATTTCCTCATATTCCAGATGAAAAAAGTCAGAGCTTATGGGGGTTAAAGATCACATGTTAAATTACCGGCAGAGCTGAGTCTAGAATCCGAGCTTCCAATTTCCTTTCCCATACTTTTCCTAATCCTTCATTCCCACATGCTGCCACAGCTACACATTTTAAAGCACTCATGCTTTCCTGATCTCTGTCAGTAGTACCAACTTTCTTCCTTCCATTTCTGTGAAAGGTACTGCCAAGGACTGCTGGAACCAGCAAGGTCAACTGCACCTACCTACAATGGGAAAAAGAGAGCTAAAACCAAAAATCATACCCATTGCTGTTGAGTCGATTCCAACTCAGAGTGACCCTATAGGCAGTATAGAACTGCCCCATAGGGTTTCCAAGGCTGTAAATCTTTACTGGAAGCAGACTGCCACGTCCTTCTCCCTCAGAGTGGCAGAAAAAAGAGTTACTATAACCCAAATATCCTGTTTTCCTGTCCATGCAATAGTAATAATTAGTTAAAAGACAATTAATGAGCTCTGTAGTTATTTGAAGGAGCTCTGGTGGCACTAATAAGTAAAAAGTGTCACACACGTTAAGCACTTGGCTGCTAACTGAAAGGTTGGCAGTTCAAACCCACCCAGCAGCTTTGCAACAGAGACCTAGAAATCTAACCCTGTAGAGATTACAGCCTAGAAAATCCTATGGGGCAGTTTTACTCTGTCACATGGGTTGCTATGAGTTGGAATTGACTCAATGGCACCCAACAACAGCATAGTTATTTAAGTACAGCTGATGGTCTGAACAAATTTTTTTTTAGTAGCAAGTTGGAGAAAGTGTCAACCATAGTTACATTACTATGTCCTTAGTAAGCTCTGGGGAACATGGTTAAAACATAGGAAGTAAGCAAAAGCAATTTGGGGAGGAGAAATGAATTGTTGCTCAGTGCTATTGCCAATTAAACAGAATTATTGTTCAGTTATTTCTTTGAAAGAAGAAAGCAGTATTTATATTCATTTAGGGAAAGGCATCTTCTAAGAAGGTTGCAATATTTCAAAAAATAAAATGTATCAGAAAACTCTTTGTCCTTGGGGTAAAGCCTAAGTTAGGGAAGTCTCATGGTGGTAGTCTGTCTTTGTATTGAAGCAGGACCCTTAAAAATGGCTGGCATACCCCTGAGGGAGCAGGAGATCAGTGGGATGCAGACCCCAAATTCGCACAAAAAGACCATACTTAATGGTCTGACTGAGACTAGAGGAATCCCGGTGGTCACGGTCCCCAAACCTTCTGTTGGCCCAGGACAGGAACCATTCCTGAAGACAACTCATCAGACATGGAAGGGACTGGACAGTGGGTAGGAGAGAGATGCTGATGAAGAGTGAGCTAATGATATCAGGTGGACACTTGAGACTGTGTTGGCATCTCCTGTCTGGAGGGGAGATGGGATGATAGAGAGAGTTGGAAGCTGGCAAAATTGTCACGAAAGGAGAGACTGGAAGGGCTGACTCATTAGGGGGAGAGCAAGTGGGAGAACGGAGTAAGGTGTATATAAACTTATATGTGACAGTCTGACTTGATTTGTAAACGTTCACTTGAAGCTCAATAAAAGTTAATAAAAAAAATGGCTGGCATAGTTATTTTAAGTCAGCTGGTAAAATTCTTCCTCATGTTTCATGGACAGTGAGGAAAAAAAAATTTTTTTAAAGCATTTTTGAAAATGGAAGTCTCCTAATTCTTGATGCTGATACCTTCTGATTTTTGTGGAAGGACATAATTTCTTTAAAAGGACACCTCTGTTCAATTTGAAAATGAGTTCATAGCTGTTCTTGTGTGATACCAGTTTTATATAGCGTCTCATGTACATTAGCATCCCTTATCAGGCAGCAAGGTCTAGTGAGAGACAGTATAATGGATGGAAGAATTCAGTGAGTAATTCAGACCTTTCTCCTGGGTTTTTCCGAAGCTATACCTCGAACAACATGCCTGCACAGACCATCTTTGGACTGTTCCCTGACCCTTACAATTACGGGAGTCAAGCCAAGTAATATCAGGTACAGAAGAAGGCAGAGTTGCAACAAGGACTCCACGTGGCCTAGAATTCAGGTCTATGGCCTCTCCAAGAAGTAACACCAAGGCAGAGGAGCAGAGAAGGGTATATGAATAGTTTCAGAGATAAGAACATGGGTAATTACAGGCACTGCTCAATCCCTTCTCTGACTGCTATGTAGATTGTCCAAGAGTTTTGAGAGGAACAGAGTAAGCAACTGAAGAATCACAGGACTAGAGTAAGAATGTAAACAAATAAGGTACTTTCGATGTTGCTACTACTGATTCCAATTTATAAGACTTAGAAATAAAGAGAAAGCAAGGGCAAAAAAAAAAAAAAACCATACGGAAATCTTCTGAAATACAGGAAGGTCTTCTGTCATATGACTTATTTGGGGCCAGCTATGGTGGGAAGTGCCACACCTGCTTTCATATACATTATCTCATTCTGTTTTAAATAATCCTCACCACAACCAAGTGAGGCAAGTAATCTCATTATTTTCACATTAGGGATGATAAATCTGAAATTTCAAGCTCATAAAGATAGTCTTTGACTGGATTGAGAACTGAACCTAGGTCTGTCCACAATGTACATGTAGTTTCTATGAAACTCGTACATAGTGATTTTATTCATATACACAGATTAGCCAGATTAACATGGTCATATAAGGAGAAGGCTACTTGGAGAAGAGACAGTCCTGAAGTAGGTGACAGTGGTCAATGTTAAATAATATTACTTCCCTTTTTCTTTGCTTGTTTTGAGCTTTTTTCATCCTACAAATAAAATACAAATATATAATAGTCATAGAAAGTTCAGAGAGTATACAACTTAAGGTCCATTTTTGTTCCCTCCCCACCTAAAAAAAAAAAATTTTTTTTTTTTTCCCCCACCATCTTACACACCTCACAGAAGTCACTGTATGGGTTGTTTGGAGCTTGTCCATGCAGACTTCTGCCAACAGATTTACATGTATGTAGGAACCCTGATAGTGCAATGGTTAAGTGCTTGGCTACTAACTGAAGGTTGGTGATTCAAACCCATCTAGCAACCATGGACGAAAGGCCTGATAATTCACTTCCAGAAGGGTCACAGACAAGAAAGCCCTATGGAGCAGTTTCACTCTGTCACACGGGTTTGCTATGAGTCGGAATCAACTTGATGGCACTCAGCAACAACAACAACAGATGAATATATATACAAATACGTGTGCAGAATGTGGATTTGCTAGTATTTTTAATGTAAGAATGAGATCAAACCACAGATCATTAACCTGCTTTTTTCACTTAAAGATCTTTCTGTGCCAGTACCTTCTTTTTAACTAGTCCTTGCAATGTTCCGTACTCAGAGGTGTGCAATAGGCTAGTTAAACAATCCTGCTATTTTCATTCCAATGTCAAGATATTTCTTACCAAATGGTGGGTTTTTGTTTTTGAAACAGAGATAATACACTTTAAATTATATTGTCTATTACCTACCTCTATATAAATAAGGATATAGGAAAGATAGTCCTTCCACTATTGCCCCCAAAAAAGTTTTGTGGAAAAATCTTTGACTTATCTGGGAAGTTACATAAAGGAATATCCATAGGAAAGTATTACAATAATATATTTATCACCTAAATTCTAAAGATGAAAATAAGTAATTTTCCCTGATAAATAATGCTTTATTTTCTTTGATAACATATTGTCTTAGGCTGGATTCTCTAGAGGAGCAAAAGCAGTGAAGTATGTGTGTGTGTATATATATACACATATATATGAGTGACTATAGATACAGATACAGATATATACATATATGTATGTACATATATATACACATGTATATATGTAAAGAAGTAGTCCAAGCTGAAGGCATTAGCAAAAAACAAGTCTCCAGGAATAGACGGAATACCAATTGAGATGTTTCAGCAAATGGATGCAGCGCTGGAGGTGCTCACTCATCTATGCCAAGAAATTTGGAAGACAGCTACCCGGCCAACTGACTGGAAGAGATCCAGATTTGTGCCCATTCCAAAGAAAGGTGATCCAACAGAATGCAGAAATTATCAAACAATATCATTAATATCACATGCAAGTAAAATTTTACTGAAGATCATTCAAAAGCAGTTGCAGCAGTACATCAACAGGGAGCTGCCAGAAATTCAAGCTGGATTCAAAAGAGGAATGGAACGAGGGATATCATTGCTGATGTCAGGTCTTGGCTGAAAGCAGCGAATACGAGAAAAGTGTTTACCTGTGTTTATTGACTATGCAAAGTCATTCTACTGTGTGGATCATAACAAATTATGGATAACATTGCAAAGAATGGGAATTCCAGAACACTTGTGTTCATGGAAAGTAGACCAAGAGGCAGTCGTTCAAACAGGACAAGGGGATACTGTGTAGTTTAAAATCAAGAAAGGTGTGCTTCAGGGTTGCATTCCTTCAGCATACTTATTCAATCTACACACTGAGCAAATAATCGGAGAAACTGGACTATACGAAGAAGAATGTGGCATCAGGATTGGTGGAAGATTCATTAACAACCTGCATTTATGCAGATGATACGGCCTTTCTTGCTGAAAGCAAAGAGGACTTGAAGCACTTACTTCGAAGACTGCAGCCTTCAGTATGGATTATACCTCAACATAAAGAAAACAAAAATCCTCACAACAGGACCAATAAGCAGCATCATGATAAATGGAGAAAAGATTGACATTGTCAAGCATTTCATTTTACTTATGTCCACAATCAGCGCCCAGGGAGGCAGCAGTCAGGAAATCAAATGATGTATTGCATTGGGAAAATCCACTGCAAAAGGCTTCTTTCAAGTGTAAAAAAACAAAGATGTCACTTTGATAACTAAGGTGCACCTAATCCAAGCCATTATGTTTTCAACTGCCTTCTATGCATTCGAAAGCTGGACAATGAATAAGGAAGACCTAAGAAGAGCTGATGCCTTTGAATTATGGTGTTTGTGAAGAATATTGAATATACCATGGACTGCTGGAAGAACAAACAAGTCTGTCTTGGAAGAAGTACAACCAGAATGCTCCTTAGAAGCAAGTATGGCGAGACTTAGTCTCACGTACTTTGGACACACATTATTAGGAGGGACTAGTCCCTGGAGAAGGACATCATGCTTGGTAAAGTGGAGGGTCAGCAAAAAAGAGGAAGACCTTTGATGAGATGGATTGACCCAGTGGATGCAACGATGGCTCAAAAATAACAATGATCGTGAGGATGGCACAGGAGTGGGCAATATTTTGTTATATTGTATATAAGGTTGCTATGAGTTGGAACCAACTCGATGGCACCTAACAACCTAAGTACACACACACACATATATTTTTCAAGGAAATGACTCATGCAGTTGTGGAGGCTGGCAAATACCAAATCTGTCGATCAAATGTCAGGCTGGAGGCTTCTCCTGACTCTCATGGTTGCGGGGACTGATAAATCCAAAATTGGCAGGTCAGACAGTAGGCTGCAGGCTCGCATCCCAAGAGCTGGAGGTCAGAGGATGATGAGTTGGATGCAGGATCCAGAGAGGACGAACTTTGTCAGAATATATGATGCATGCCGCACCGCCAAAAAAACTCCCCTACCAACTGATCAGCTGCTCACATCAGATTACCAAATGGAGGATGATTACATAGTATCTGCCAACCTACTGAGAATCATGGCCTAGCCAAGTTGATACATAACCTTAACCACCACACACATGAAAAACAAATATCAATAACCAACTTGTTCATCTTGTTGAGACTATGAATCATATAACTATAATCATGCTTTTCTCTTTACATTAGCTACTGGAAAGCTCAGAGTCAAATTGTGGCCCATTTCTATTTTGCAAATATATGGGATTTTACCCAGTATGGTTAATTCCCTGACTTACTTTTCTAGCCTCAGTTTTCTCCTTTCCTCAGTTTCTCACTTATATTTTTGTTCTGAATTTATTTTTAGAAATCACTTCAAATTCCTTCTGAATAAGTGGGAGGATGAATAGATAATTGGAAAGATGGACAGAGAAAGCTAAATGAGTCAAAAGACATCTTTTCCTGAACAACCTATCAAATATTTTGTTTTTTAATGAGTCATCACTGGCTTTACAACAGCATATAGATTGTAAAACCTCTTTATCCCACGTTGTTTTCTGATTTGGACTGTTGAATTACTACAACTACGTTTATGATCTTTAAATTTACCATTTTCATTTAAATATACAAAAACTCTCCAAGAAAAAATTCACCTAGTAATTGTTTATATGCTCAATAACGTTGTTTAAACACTTGTGCTTGCATATTCTCATTCACTGTCCATATATATTTTCATTAAAACTATCTCAAGAATACTTGAGGTTTATAGTTCCTGAGTGCGTACCAAGTATATATTACACTAAGTGTTTTACTAATATGAGTAATCAAGGTTTATAATCTCTAACTTGAGAGGTTGTTTGTGAGCTCTCATTGATGATTAAGAATTAACTTGAATCTGAATTTCTAAACTGAAGAACTGAAGAAAGAATGAGTTCCACATGTAGGACCATGGTTACTCATTTCTTACACTTCCAATATAAGTTGTTTAAATTTCTGAAGAATTTTGCTTTCCTATCATCCCATTTTAATTTATTAATGATGTTACCCTAATGGCTATTTAGTCTACGTTAAAACAAACAAAAAACAATGGGAGAGCTGTGGAAGGGATTTGTGAGTCTACAATCTTATTTTGTGTGAGCTGACACATTAAATTGGAAATGCTGACTTATGATATAAGGATAAACATACTTTCTTAAGCAGTAGTTGCAAAAAAACTAAATCAACTTAGCTGGTCAGTCCTTTCAAAAACTCAGCAACTTACCCAGTAGAAATTCCTATTGGGTCATAGCTTTTTTTTGTTTTTTCCATTTTTCACTTGTATGAAAAGCATAATAAAGTACCTATATACAAGATGTTGTTTCTTAGTTTTTTTTCAGCACAATATTATGATTATCAATTAATTTTGTTGAAGGCCCATATGATTTATATGCTATATGCTTTTAGTTTACTTCTAGGGTAAAGTAAGAAAAAAATCCGAGAGCACAAAAATTATCCACTATATTTACATGGGATTTATAATGTGAACCTCACAGTAGTCTATGGCCTAACTCACTTTTTTAGAATGAAGAGACAATGACATAGCCAAATCTTCTCTTCTGATGTAAACAAGCTGATGGGTATTTTGTGGCTACCTTGATATAGTATGTATCAATATTGTATTGATATATTTTATCTCTTTTAAATATATACCTTCAATACCATTGACCTTTATGTCCAAAGGAATATAAAACATTTTTATGAGGTTTTGGTAAGCACAGTTTTGTGGGCAGACCACTTACACATCTTTAAGTAAATGCATTTGACAATTCTACATCTTAAGTGTGATTTCAGTTAAAAATAAAAATGAAATCAACATAGCACTAAGCAAGGAATATTTTTTGAATGAATAGATAGAAGGATGAATGGCTTTCTTTGTTATGTATTCCCTATGTCATTTATTATTTGGCATCCTATATTGATTTGTCTATAGGAAGAGAATGACCTTGTGATGTTGATGCAGCTATTCTAGCATTGTAATTATATTCCTTACGGGAATTAAAAGCTGGCATTAAGGTTTTATTTAAAGATATCTGAAAACTGTGTATGCTTCACTGTAGGGACTAGCATGGTGCCTGAAACTTAGTAAACCCATTGCTGTCAAGTTGATCCCCACTCATAGCGACCCTATAGGACAGAGTAGAACTGCCCCACAGGGTTTCCAAGGAACGGCTGGTGGATTCGAACTGCCCACAATTTGATTATCAGCCGAGCTCTTAACCACTGCACCATCAGTGCTCCTGAAACTTAGTAGACACCTAATATATGTTCAATTTACGTTCCCTGAGTCAGTGTACGTTATCGTTCCATTTAGTCTGTGCACCAAAGAAAACACTCTTGTTTTAAGAAACTGGATAAATAATAATCCTAAAACCAAAGAGTTAAATAAAATTTAAAATGTAATGGATGGTTTATCAAACAGGAGATACAGAATATGGGGGGTATTGTTATATGACACTCCCCTTTATTCAGAATATATGTATTCCATTGTATATTTTGGGTGAAGCCATTTCAAGTGGGAATGTGGAGTATTGTCTCAGAAAAAATTACATAAGACTGCCCCTAATTTTTTACAGAGATGAAAATGGGTTAAAATGAACAACAGGTAAAACCTTTAAGGGAGAAAAAAGGGAGAGGTGACATGAAATTACACCAGCTAACCTGAGAAAGGTGGGAAAGGAAAGATGGCCGTTGTTGCCAGATCCACTACTACCATTGGTTGCCGTTGAGTCGATTCTGACTCATGGTCACCCCATGTATGTCAGAGTAGAACTGTGCTTCATAGGCTATTCAGTGGCTGATTCTTTTGGAGGTAGATCGCCAGGACTTTCTTCTAAGGCGTCTCTGGATTGACTCAAACCTCCAAGTTTTAACATAGTCAAGTACATTAACTATTTGTACCACCCAGGAACTCCTATTGCCAGATAGCCTCTGTCATATGCCTAATGGGGAATAGTGGTTGGTGGGATGCACAGCTGAGCTGCTCTAGCCTTCTACAGAACAAGCCAGCTGGATTTACCTCTTTCTTCTCTTCCACCAACAAGAACTCCCTCCACTTGGTTCCACATCCACCTGGTTATTTCTGCAGCACTGGCCTACAAGTGCAGGAGTCTGGATCAATCATAATTATTTGCCTTATGTAAATGAGGCTTGGTCTTGGGTAATTATTAAAATACAACAGAATGCTATGCATACAGCCATGGAAGGTCAGATACTGCTGTGTCAATTGAACACACTGATGATTTAAAGTGGTGAGGAGCCACCTAACACCTGTTCCAGCAGGTGGGGACTGGAATGGAGGCCCTAACCCTTCCCTTGCCTGTCAGGATCATATGATCTGAAAAGATGAGCTAGAAAAAGACCAGAGTAGTAGCAGGAAGCATCAAATAAAAGGACATCTTTTTTTTTTTTGGTAAAAATATATAACAACTAGGTTCCCATTCTAACCATTTTTAAATGTGCGACTCAGTGACATTAATTACTTTCACCATGTTGTGCTACCACCAACACTATCCATTTTCAAAAGTTTTACATCACTGCAAATAGAAATCCAGTACTTTTTCAGCAATAATTCCCATTTCCTCCTCCACCCAGCCCCTGGTAACCACTAATAAACTTTGGTCTCTGTGTCTATTCTAGCTATTTCATATAAGTGGGATCATACAATATTTGTCATTTTGTTTTTAAGGTTCATCTATGTTGTAGTATGTATCAGAGCTTCATTTCTCTTTATGGCTGAATAATATTCCATTGTATATCCATATCACATTTTGTTTATAAGGATGACTTTTTAAAGCAGAAACAAAAAGTTGTGGAGAACTCCATCGTGCCTTGGCCTTGATATGGCTAGGGAATTAAAAGGAAACAAACACATCCAGTCACATGAAACTAGGTATTATATTTTCAAATATCTTTTACTCACTGTCATTCTGAGGCCCACCACATGAATCTGTCCTTCTAGTCCAGCTCACTGCCAAGGGGGTCAATGCAATTTTAACCCCAACAAATATTGATTGACATTTCTCCTCACCAAGGTCTAGCCCAAGAGTCTGGGACTCCCTTTTCCTGCCAATCAAATTGTGGTTTTTTTCATCTTCTTCTTTGAGGATCAACATCTCCTTCAGAGAAGGTTGTGCTACCTTATAAAGTGTAGCCTTTTTCAATGGACAACAAAAGGATACTTTTCTCAATATAACCAAATAAGCACAACATTTAAACAATAAATGTATTTATTCCATAAAGAGCAGGAAGTGATTTCCTTATACAGGATTACATTCATTAATGGGAATTATACTGTTCTTAAGAGTTAAAATTCAGCTAAAATAATCTGACCAAAGAGCTATATAGTTAGGCTATGTTCCATCAAGAAACTTAAAGGGATAGAGATATTTTAAATGTTGTGATAGCCCTTATCTTTAATCCCCTTCATAGCAGTTTTTGGAGCCCTGGTGCACAGTTTGGAAACCCTGGCGGTGTAGTGGTTAAGTGCTATGGCTGCTAACCAAAAAGGTTGGCAGTTCGAATCCACCAGGTGCTCCTTGGAAACTCTGTGGGGCAGTTCTACTCTGTCCTATAGGGTCACTATGAGTCGGAATCAACTCGGCAACAATGGGTTTGGGTGCACAGTGGTTAAAGTGCTCAGCTGTTAACTGAGAGGTTGGCAGTTTGAAACCACCAGCAACTCTATAAAGATTTACATTTCTTGGAAACCTTATGGGGCGGTTCTACACTGTCCTATAGGGTCGCTATGAGTAGGAATTGACTCGATGGCTGTGGGTATAGTACTTTCCACACTGTACAACAGTGTACCTGTTTACTTGTATCTACCACTAGGCTGTAAGATCCTTGAAGACAGAACCAAGTCTCTCCTATTTTCTTTTGTATCAGAACCTAAAATATGTGGCACATGGGTGGCCATCAAAACACTATAGAATAAATGCTTTCGTGGGTAGTAAAAACATCAAAGCTAATACCCAATTTCATATTCTGCAATATTGTCAATTCAAAGATTAGAGGAAAAACTGATAAGAAGGTACACAGAAAGCAGTATAAATAGAAAAGAGGGCTGCAGTGTACAGTGAGGCAGGTTGTTCACTGTACAAGATTATTCAGTCCAAGGGGCAAACTGGGGCAGAAATCCATACTGTACTCTGCTCATCAAACCATGAACCCCAGCATAGGTCTGTATCGGCCCACTGGAAGCAATGCCTTATTCTGAAATTGTACAAAAGCTTGTAAAAGCTAGAGATGATTCTGCTTGAAGTAATGACTTAGAGTAACCTCTGACAGGTTAGGTATCCAGGAAAAGAGAAACTGCTCTGCCAATCTGATTCCACCACAAAAGGACTGAAAGAAATGAAGATTGTCTGAGTTTAAATTGAGAATACTGAAACTGGAGATGGTGTTTCTCTGGATTCTCAACACAAGATGATGCTGAAATAAAATCCTTCTCAAATACAAAAGAACCACATAAGGGAACCTCAGCATTCAACCTGACTCCAGAAAGCGAGCTACAGAATCGGAGACATCTAAAGAACTAAGAGAAACCTTGCAGGTTTAAAAAAGCAATTTCATTGCTGGAAGTGACTTTAGAGATCATCCAGTTCAATAATCACTTCATTTTACAGATGAGGACACCAAAAAGATCAGGGAGATTAAGTGACTTGCCTTTGGCTAGTTAGCAAAACTGGGTCTAGCTGTGTGCCATTAAGTCGATTCCCACTCACAATGACCTTGTATGACAAAGTAGAGCTGCCTCATAGGGTTTCCTAGGCTGTCATCTTTACGAAGACTGCCACATCTTTCTCCCTCGGAATTGCTGTGATGGGTTCCACTCCCAACCTTTAGGTTAGCAGCTCAGTGCTTTAACCACTGCGCCACCACGGCTCCTTAAAACTGAGTCTACAACCTAGTTTTCAATCTAATTATCTTTCTGCCACACCTGGTGGATTTGCCATCATTATAACCAACAAATATTAAGTAGGTCCCCATTGTGAGGGAGAAGCTGAGACATACAAAACCAGTCTCATGGGGTTTACAATAAGGGTGAGAAAACAGGAAATAAGTATTGAAAGATAATAATATGAGGTGGCATATGGAGGGAGGTTTAGGCTCAGGCTTCTGAGTGGGAGTGGTGCCGCTGAGGTGAGAAATCGGTAGGCCTAGGGTGCAACGCCCTCATGTAGGCCGACAATTCTGGAAGGAACCAGAACCAGGTGACCGAAGAGGTCCAGCTGAAGTTGCATGTGGGCCTAAGGCCACAAAAGCAATGCTGGGAGAACCCAACTTCCGGGATGAGTGCAAGGATGAGTGGGGTAAACACTCTGCATCTGGGCTCTGAATCTCAAAAGGGCGGTGCAGACGCAGCTGTTCAGGGAGAAGAGAGAGGAGGCGGAAGGGAGCTGGAGAAGGCGGAAGAGAGTTGAAGATGCCAAAAGGTGGCCTGGTGACCCGCGCCGACGCAACACCCGAGGCGGGGAAGTACAGAGGGGCCCACGCGCAGGGCCGGCAGGGGCGGGGTCTCCTGGGCTGTGCGCGCGGCCGGCGGGGCGGGGCCGACGGCCCAAGCGCCGCCTACGTCGGGCTGCGTGACAATGAGGCGGGCCGCGGAACGCGCGTGCGGTGACCGCGGGCCTCGAGGGGGGCGGAGACGCCGCCGCTGCCTGCGCAGCGGGGTTCGGGATTTGAAAGATTAGAAACTCCGGGCTCAGAGGGCTGCGGCGTTTAATGTGTGGCGGAAGCGCTGGGGGCCACGGCTCGGCGCGGGGCCGGGCAGCGGGCGGTGTTTTCGCACCATGAATTACCCGGGCCGCGGGTCACCGCGGAGCCCGGAACATAACGGCCGGGGCGGCGGCGGCGGCGCCTGGGAGCTGGGCTCGGATGCGGAGCCGGCGTTCGGGGGTAGCGTCTGCTGCTTCGAGCACCTGCCCGGCGGGGACCCAGGCGACGGCGAGGTGCCCCTGGCCCTGCTGCGCGCTGACCCCGGACTGCACTTGGCGTCCGGCGCCGAGGACCACAACCACCACCTGGCGCTGGACTCCTGCCTCAGTGACGAGAACTATGACTTCAGCTCAGCCGAGTCAGGCTCCTCGCTACGCTACTACAGCGAGGGCGAGAGCGGCGGCGGCGGCAGCACCTTGTCACTGCATCCGCCGCAGCAGCCGCCGCTGGTCCCGTCGAACTCCGGGGGCGGCGGGGCGGCGGGAGGGGGGTCCGGGGAGAGGAAGCGCAGCCGGCTGGGCGGCTCGGCCGCTCGGCACCGCTACGAGGTGGTGACGGAGCTGGGCCCGGAGGAGGTGCGCTGGTTCTACAAAGAGGACAAGAAGGCTTGGAAGCCCTTCATCGGCTACGACTCGCTCCGCATTGAGCTCGCCTTCCGGACCCTGCTGCAGGCCACAGGCGCCCGGCCCCAGGCCGAGGACCTGGACGGCGACCATGTGTGCGGCTCGGGTACCCTCGCAGGCCCGGCCTCCAGCTCCGGGGAGGACGACGACGAGGACCGCGCCTGCGGGTTCTGCCCGCGCGCGGCGAGGCACGAGCCAGAGATGGAGGAGGTGGTGAACATCGAGCCGGTGTGCGTGCGGGGCGGACTCTACGAGGTGGATGTAACCCAAGGAGAGTGCTACCCTGTGTACTGGAACCGTGAGTAGCGGCCGGGGGAGGGCTCGCGGCGGCCCCTCGTCAGGAGGAGGCCGGGGTTTGGGCGGGACGGGCTGCACCTACAGACGCACCAGGGTGCGTTTGGCACTTGACGGCTGCGGAGAGGGAGGCGCGTGAGGCCTGGCGTTTGCTGAGGGCAGAATGGAGATCGTGCGGGGAGAGCTGGCAAGTGAAGGGTAAACGAGCAGATGGCAAAACCCAAGGTGCCTGGGATCTAGGGGAGAGCAGACTGCCGGGGTAGCGTCTCCCTGGTGAGCCAGGTGCTGCTGCCATCCCCTAGAGGTGATCCAGGAAGGTATCCCCAACCCGAAAGGTTTAATTTCTTGTCCCTACCACAGCTTTGTCCAACTGGGGATCTGATTCGGGCTCATTTACCCTGAACTGCTTTAAATAGCAGCGTGCGCTCTAGGGTGGGAAGATTTGAGAGGATCTGCACGAGAATCAATAGTTCAGTTATGGACTCAGGAGAAGAAGATTAATCCCTGGAGGGAAAGGAGGGGGAAATAGGTTACGTTTGGGAAAGGTAGAAAGCACTGCATGAAGCACCCAAGTTCTGGTAATTGGGCTCGCTCATTCTCTTTATGGAATACTCGTTTTTGCCCCTTAAGTGCTTGTTTTTATGTTTTTATTTTTGCATGTTAATCTTACAAAATTATAAGGCCCGTCCCTCGATTTCCTCATGCATAAAATGAGGATAATTGTACCTACCTCATAAAGGACTTGGATCTGTACACATTTGTGTTTTATGAGGTTAGTGTTCGGCCCTTATCATTAGACAGGAACACAATTATTATTATAATTCGAATAAGGTGACCAGAAATATCTGTCAGTGCCTGTAGCAAAGGTTACGTATGTAATATATAGCAGATATTCTGTGCTAACAGAAGCTATTGGCCACCAATATTTTGTAATATATGGTTTTAATTCTAATGGATCCAACATCCTAATTCAAATATCTTCACTGATTGTCGCTAGACTTAGGTTCTCCATATTTCTTACAATATTCTGCTTTGTATTAATTATCTGTGTTTGTGGCTTAGCTTCTTTTTTATACATTTAGGCTCTTATGGGCAGAGTCTATTGCCTTTATCTTTGTATTCTAATAAAGCCTCAAAAAAAAAAAACCCAAACCCATTGCCCTCGGGTCAGTTCTGACTCAGTGACCCTATAGGACAGGGTAGAACTGCCCCATAGGATTTCTAAGGAGAGGCTGGTAGATTTGAACTGCCAGCCTTTTTTTGGTTAGCAGCGGTAGCTCTTAACCACTGCACCACAAGGGCCCATAGTGCAATAGATATTCAAGAAATTGGTGTTGAATTGCATCAGGGATTCTGATAATGTTAAAAAAAAATTCGTGGTAAGCATGAGTCACTAAGATGGTAATGACAGCATGTGTCAAATCACTAAATAAGCATAGCAGGAAATTTAATTTCTTAGTACAATTTAAGATGGCACTGAAGGCATTTGTTACCATTTTCACAAGGTCAGAATCATGTAAGACCTGTCACATCACTCCTCTTGATTATAAGCTCACTAAGGGCAGGATTACACATAAGGTCATCATGAGTTGCAACTGACTCAACAGCAACTTAACAAGGGTCAGATATTCTTGTTTCCGTTCATTCATTTTGTTCATATTTACTGAGTATTTGTGCATGCGTGGTACAGTTACTCCTATAAAAGCATTAGGAAAGGTAGAAAAAAGGAAAATCCTTACCCTTTAGGAGCTTTCTTCATAAGATCAGAACATGACTGTGTAGATTTTTTTTTTCCTAAAGATGGACGCACAAAGACTTAATGGAGCCAGACAGTTGTGTAAAATGCAGGTCATCCTTGGAGAGGGGACCGAACACCAAAAGATGAATCTTTACCCTTAGAACAAAGTTAAGTATATTCACCTAGAATGCTCTATTGGTTTATGATAAAATTGTTAATGCTAACATAGTGCTTTCCTGTTTACAAAATGATTTTCACATTCATTATTTCCCAATGGTATCAAATTAATGTTAAAATTCCTGTATATGAAGAAATGGGATCACTGGAATTAATGAACTTGTTTGAAGTAATCAGCTGGAAAGTGGTAAAGCAATCTGTAGTCTAATGGGGGAATACAGTGCAGTGTTCAAAGAGCATCTGACCCATCCAAGGTTGAGGGTGTCAGGAAGGCTTCCCAGAAGATGTGAGGCTGAGTCCTAAAGAATGAATTTATAAGGCAAAGAAACGGGGAAGGTAGAAGGAAAGGCATTCCAACCAAGTGGGGTAACATCTGCAAGGACACAGAGGCATGAAACTGCATGACATTTCGAGGAAACGGTGGCTGTGCTTGCAGGGGCCAAGATGCACCTGGGTGGGTAGGGGAACAGGATGGAGAACATGTAGGAGCACTAGTACATGCATGGCTCATTTAGGAGAGTAGCTGGAAAAGGGACAAGGGTGGATGTGCAGTGCTAAGGAGTTTGGACTTTATCCAGTGAGTTAAGGAGAACGAAACAGTTGAAGGTTCTCTGTTACTTATGTGATCGGTGACAATGTGGAGATTGGATTGGAAGGTCGCAAACACAGTATCATTAGAAAGCTAGCATCATAAATCAGGTGAGAAATAGTGAGTGCCTTACAATAAGTTACCCTGAAAGGGCTTATGAACTTAGTCTTTTGGAATCTTCTTTCCTGATGCAGATAGCTAGTAGGCTTATTATAGATTGTAAATACATTTTTGTCAATTAACATGACAGCAACACTATTTTGGCTCCATTTTAACATTTTCTAAATAGTTTTCTGTACGGTACAATCCTGTGGGTATCCAAGGTCCTCATAGAAAAAGCTACGGTGAAAATACAGTAGTGCTTTTTGTGGCATCCCATAATTTGCCACTTCTTACAAAATCTCTTATAACTTTGCTCTAATTGTTTCTTCAAGTCTATGTGTATTATGTAAATTTTCTCACCCCCTTGGAGGGCTCCGTCTAGTATGATCTCCCCAACCATTCTTCACATGGAAGAATTCTTACGATACGTCAGAGCTTTTGACTTCTCCCCATTTTTACTCTTTTAACCTTTCTGGAAACTTTCTGGATAGTGATTATGAAAGGCTAAAAAAAACAGTCCAACAAGTTCCTTTATAGCTTGGTGGTAGGATTCAAGTATCCATTTAGACTTCGTGACCTAATTGAGCCCTGCTTGTGGGTATGGGCTATGCCTGGTTTAAACTCTTATTAGCAGTCACAATTTAAATCAGTTTGGGGTACACAAATAGAAAGGGAAACAGTATTTGTTTTCTGTAGATAGGGGGCAAATTTTATTACATATGAAAAAGTATTAGTTATACGAAATTTGTTTTCATTTTATTATACGTTCAGATATTTTTCTGGCTGCATGTAGACGTTTTAGATAAAAACTGATTGTTGCTGAGTAATGGCTAAGTGAACTGCCTTGCTCCCAGTCTTCTTCCTAAGCTATTTGTATCCACTTCATAGGCTCGTTTTGAGGATGATTATATGTAAAGTGCTTAGAACAGTGGTTGGCACATAGTAAGTATTGGTCAAGTGTTAACTGTATCTGTGTGGATCTCAAAAAACAGTATACCTTATTTGTAGATGTTCGTATGAAGGTTAGTAAGGTTGACCAGTGCAAAATTGTGCCACGTTTGTTACTGACCTACACCTCATCAGAGGTAAAAGTATATTTGTGAAGAATATTGGCAAGTAACATTTAGTAATAGCTGATGGGAGCACATTTGGAGCATTCTAGAGAAATTTGAGGAGTTTAGAAAGCATAGTCTCATAGTAGTTCTGATGGCAGTAATATGTGTGGTATACACTAGGGAGTATATAACTTCCATTCATTGACCAAAGTAATTTAATTGACCAAATTTTTATATGAATGTGTAGTTTCCAAAAGCAGTCATTAACTATAAGCCACAGCTTCCTCCTTCCCGTTCTGGTATACATATGAGGTCTACTTGCCGCTATTATAATTCCAGACCATTTTCTGTTTCAAATACTTTAAAACTAACCACTTGTCTTCACAGTACATTGGAATGAAAGGAAAATAATATTCCCAATAAAATCGGGTAGAAAAAATAAGGCTTTTCTCATAAATACCCAAATTATGTAATGTTTATTAACTCATAGATGTAACAATCTGTTAGGCCTTTTCCATTCAAGGGTTAATACCAGTCATTTATGAGGCTCAGGGCATCATGAGAAAGTAATGAGGCCCAAGGGGTGGAAAGATTCTGGATCAGCTTCTACCTCCAAAAATCCCAGATGGCTAAGCACTCAGCTACTAACGAAACGGTCAATAGTTCAAATCCACCAGCCTCTCTGTGGAAGAAAGATGCGGCAATCTTCTTCTGTAAAAGATTACAGCCTTGGAAACCTCATGGGGCGGTTCTGCTCAGTCCTGTAGGGTTGCTAGGAGTTGGAATTGACTCGACAGCAGCAGGGGTAGAGGATAGAGGCCAGGCATTGGCATGCCTGACCCCGAGTAAGTGCTGCAGACTTTAATCTCTTACTCCTTTAACTGCAGTATCCGTCCCTCCCCTCCAGCCCACAATGGAAAGCCACCTTGACTTGCATCGGAGCCCCTAGCTGTTCAAGTTTGCAGAACCCTGGCCGTAGTCTTCTGAAAACCCATCCCATCCCAGTTCAAATCGGCTTTAGACTAATGGCACTTGTCAGTGACTTAATAAAACAGCACAAGGATATGAATGTCTAGTGTGGCATATATGGAGGAAAGGACTTGACACTACCTGGCCAAGGCATTGAGGACTTCTTTTTCCCTTTACATTGTACCATTAGTTTAAAAGTTGATCTAATACCAGTTATTTGACCACCTTGTTTATATATGGCTCAACTGTAATTATGCATGTTTATACAAATGCTTTATATAAATATTCAAGGTAATTAGTGCTGTTTTCTTTCCTCTGTCAATATCTTCTTTCCTTTACCATTTTGTCATAAAAGAGACCTTTTGTGCTCTTTTCCAAATTTTATTTCCTGGGTCTTTTATCCGCACATACCACTCTACAGTTTCTGCCTTTTTGAGACCTTTGATGTCTGGAACCCTAGGGCTGACCATTTTCTGTAGACAGCAAGAAAAATCTGGATGCACCAATCAAGAAATCCTGAGAATTATGGACACTGGGAAAGGGGGGAGTAAGGAAAGAGGGAGGAACGACAGAAATGGGGAATGTGCTCACAGGAAGCCTACAATTGAGATTATTGGCAGACGAAATAGAAAGGCAGATAGTTCTGGAATCCCTGAGTGTGGGGGAATCTAATCTAAGACCTTTATCTTTTCATCAGGGTGATGGAGTTTAAACTGTGTATGTTATCGAGAAAAACTTTCAGCACCAGTAAGGGGTATAGATGAAGGCAGTCCCTTCCTTCTAGCCACAATATACTCCTAAAAGCTCATTTAAAAAGTGGAACAAGGAAAAACATCATTTTTTATAACCTACAATTCTTCTCTTTTGAGTCTGCATTGGAAAAGGGAAATTGTGCCCACAAAAGATGTTGGATCAGTGACAAATGAATGGATTACTGGAATGAAAAGCAAAATACAGGTACTTTTTGATAGGAAACAGGTGAAATTCAAGGTGATGAAAAGTAGGAATTGCTTGTACCAGAGAACCAAAGAGAAACTGGGAAAATTTGATTGTATAAAAGCAATTTTAGTTAATTTTATGCACTGCTTTCCAATTTTACCAGATTACCATACAATAATAAATTGTATGTTCCTTAATATTTTCTCTACTGTTTTCTTACATTAAACTTTATCTAGATAATCTTTATAATCATTTTTCTTATACGTTCAAATAAGCTCTGTCGAATGCCTGCTGGGGGCCAGGATTGCCTTTGGAAATTACATTGTTCTTGGTACTTCTGTATCCCGTGACCTCAGATAATCTGGAAACCTTAGAGAAATATAAATTCCATCAGAATGGATGGCTCTTCCAAATACCTGAGAGTTACACCTTTATTTGCTGGAATATAATTTTAACTATGAATGGAAAATTTCTCTAATATTACTAACTCTCCCTTTGACTACTTCTCAATGGACTTTGAACAAAACATTGATGCAAGATAGCTCTTGATACAGATGATATGGGACAAAGAACTGAATATTTTATGCTAAGACATAAGATTCTACATTATATGCCATGAAATGTGCTGCTCAGCAACTTTAGACTACACACAGGGAGCTAAGTAGGAATTATGTCTGCACCTTGACACACAAAAAAAAGAGACACAGGCATAGTTAAATGCTTTGTAATTTACTACCTGTTACAAATGATCAACTTTCACTTGGTTTATTATTGACCTCATCCATTATTTTCTTCCCATTCTATAAAATTGCTTCTAGGTAGGCCCAGAATGTCCCATACCCACCTGATTCACCCACCTTTAGTAAAACTTGCATTTAAATATTTACCGTATATTTAAACGTTGTTGTTTTTGTTAGGTACCGTCTAGTTGGCTCTGACTCATAGCGACTCTGGGTACCACAGAGCGAAACACTGCCCCTGCTCCATGCTAACAGTCGTTTTGCCAGAGCCCATTGTTACAGTCAATGTCAGTCCATCTCCTTGAGGGTCTTCCACTTTTTCACTGACCCGCTACTTTACCAAGCATGATGTCCTTCTCCAGGGACTGATCCTTCCTGACAACATGTCCAAAGTATGTAAGACGCAGTCTCACCGTCCTTGCTTCTAAGGACATTCTGGTTGTACTTCTTCCATGACAGATTTGTTCGTTCTTTTGGCAGTCCATGGTATATTCAGTGTTCTTCGCCAGCACCACAGTTCAAAGGCATCAACTCCTCTTCGATCTTCTTTATTCATTGTCCAGCTTTCGCATGCATATGAAGCAATTGAAAATACCATGGTTTGGGTCAGGGACACCTTAGTCCTCAGGGTGACATCTTTGCTTTTCAACACTTTAAAAAGGTCCGTTGCAGCAGATTTGTCCAATGCAATGCATCTTTTTCTCGACTGCTGCTTCCATGGGTGTTGATTGTGGATCCAAGTAAAATGAAATCCTTGACAACTTCAGTCTTTTCTCTGTTTATCATGATGTTATGTATTGGTCCAGTTGTGAGGGTTTTTGTTTTCTTTATGTTGAGGTGGAATCTATACTGAAGGCTGTGGTGTTTGATCTTCTTTGTAAGTGCTTCAAGTGCTCTTCACTTTCAGCAAGCAGGGTTGTGTCATCTGCATAACACAAGTTGTTAATTATTCTTCTGCCAATCCTGATGCCCTGTTCTTCTTCATATAGTCCAGCTTCTCGTATTATTTTCTCAGCACACAGATTGAATAGGTATGATAAAAGGATACAACCTTGACACACACCTTTCCTGACTTTAAACCATGCAGTACCCCTTCTTCTGTCCAAACAACTGCCTCCTGATCTATGTAAAGGTTCCTCATGAGCACAATTTAGTGTTCTGGAATTCCCATCCTCTGCAGTGTGACCCGTAATTTGTTATGATCCATACAGTCAAATGCCTCAGCATAGTCAATAAAACACAGGTAAACATCCTACTGGTATTCTCTGCTTTCAGCCAAGATCAGTCTGACATCGGTGATGTTATCCCTGGTTCCATGTTCTCTTCTGAATCTTGCTTGAATTTCTGGCAATTCCCTGTCGATATGCTGCTACAACCGCTTTTCAGTGATCTTAAGCTAAATTTTACTTACATGTGATATTAATGATACTGTTCGATAATTTCCGCATTCAGTTGGATCACCTTTCTTGGGAATAGGTATAAATATGGATCGCTTCCAGTAGGTTGGCCAGGTAGCTGTTTTCCAAATTTCTTGGCATAGATGAGTGAGCACTTCAGTGCTGCTTTCATTTGTTGAAACATCTCGATTGGTATTTGTCAATTCCCGGAGCCTTGTTTTTCGCCAGTGCCTTCAGTGGAGCTTAGACTTCTTCCTTCAGTACCATTGGTTCCTGATCATATGCTGCCTCCTGAAATGGTTGAACACTGACTAGTTCTTTTTGGTTCAGTGACTCTGTATTCCTTCCATCTTCTTTTGATGCTTCCTGTGCCATTTAATATTTTCCCCATAGAATGCTTCACTATTGCAACTCAAGGCTTGAATTTCTTCTTCATTTCTTTCACCCAGAGAAATGCTGAGCATATTCTTCCTTTTGATTTTCTATCTCCAGGTCTTTGCACATCATTATAATACTTTACTTGGTCTTCTTGAGCTGCACCCTTTGAAATCTTCTGTTCAGTTTTTTTACTTCATCATTTCTTCCTTTTGCTTTAGCTGTTCAGCTTTCAACTGCAAGTTTCAAAGTCTCTTCTGACATCCGTTTTGGTCTGTTCTTTCTTGTCTTTTTAATGACCCTTTTGGTTTCTTCATGTATGGTGTCCTTGATGTCATTCCGCAACTCGTCTGGTCTCCAGTCATTAGTGTTCAACATGTCAAATCTGTTCTTGAGATGGTCTCTAAAATTAAGGTGGGATATACTCAAGGTCATACTTTGACTCTCGTGGGCTTGTTCTAGTTTTCTTCAGTTTCAGCCTGAACTTGCATGTGAGCAATTGATGGTCTGTTCCACAGTCGGCCCCTGGCCTTGTTCTGACGGATGATATTGAGTTTTTCCATCGTCTTTTTCTGCAGATGTAGTTGATTTGATTCCTGTGTATTCCATTTGGTGATGTCCATGTGTATAGTCACTGTTTATGTTGGTGAAAAAAAGTATTTGAAATGAAGAAGTCCTTGGTCATGCAAAATTCTATCAAGTGATCTCTGGCACTGGTTACATCACCAAGGCCATATTTTCCAACTACCAATCCTTCTTTGTTTCAAACTTTCCCATTCCAATCACCAGTAATTATCAGTGCATCCTGATTGCATATTTGATAGATTTCAGACTGCAGAAACTGGTAAAATTCTTCCATTTCTTCATCTTTGGCCTAAGTGTTTGGTGCATTAATTTGAATAATAATCATATTAACTGGTCTTCCTTGTAGGCGCCTGAATATTATCCTCTCACTGACAGCGTTGTACTTCAGGATAAATTCTGAAATGTTCTTTTTGACGGTGAATACAATGCCATTGCTCTTCAAGTTGTCATTCCTGGCAAGTAGAACGTATGATTGTCCAATTCAAAATGGCCAATACCAGTCCATTTCAGCTTGCTAATGCCTAGGATATCGATGTTTATGCATTCCATTTTTGATGATTTACAATTTTCCTAGATTCATACTTCATACATTCCAGGTTCCAATTATTAATGGATATCTGTAGCTGTTTCTTCTCATTTTAAGTCATACCACATCAGCAAATGAAGGTCCCAAAAGCTTGAATACATCCACGTTATTAAGGTTGACTCTACTTTGGGGAGGCAGCTTTTCCCCAGTTGTGTTTTGAGTGCCTTCCAACCTGGGGGCTCATCTTCCTGGCCCTATATCAGACAGTGTTCCACTGCTATTCATAAGGTTATCACTGGCTAATTCTTTTCAGAAGTAAACTGCCGGGTCCTTCTTCCTTGTCTGTCTTAGTCTGGAAGCTCCGCTGAAATCTCTCCGCCATGGGTGACCCTGCTGGTATCTGAATACCGGTGGCATAGCTTCCAGCATCACAGCAACGTGCAAGGTCCCACAGTATGACAAACTGACAGATATGTAGAGGATTTAAACATTAGTTCTCCCACATTTGTGTATGTTTTGAAAACAAAGTCTTTGTTGTGAATCAAAAGACAGTCAGGGAAAAATAGTATAGAGAGCCTACTTGGAACTAAACCAAACTGATTGTTTAACACCATTCAAACTGAGGAAATCTCAGTATGGCTGCTCACGCATTTGTCATGACACTTACTCTTCCATGCTTATTCTTCAGTACCGTAATGAATCCTTACTATGTGGCTAGCATTAAATGAGACAGGTGTTCTTGTGAACAGATACTTGCCTGTGTCGATATATTCCTATGGCCCAAATCCTAGCTCTTCCAAATACATCCAGCCATTATCAGCCTTCTTATTTAAGATTAGCAAAACTTCCTCATGGTCCTGCTGTTTGCCTTTCACTGGAAAAAAATCGGAACCTTATGTTTTAGAGTGTCTTTTTGGGTATAATTGTAGTTTATTCTTTAATCTGTTTGCTCGTTAGCCTTGTTACACTATTCTGTGTAGACTGCATTATCTATTCACACTTTTTTTGGTGGGGGAGAAATGCGTACCTTGTATATAGGGAACGTGTCTAATCCTGGGATGCTGGATTGAATTGTTTGGAATTCTGAATTCTTTTTTGGAAAGACCTACAACCCATCAAAGTATGATAGGTCACACATAAAGGGTGAGCCTGGTTTACATTTGTTTTCAAATCAACTCTGACCCGACTGTAGCTTATCAGTGTCATTTCTGCCCCCTGCATTTCAACTCTTACTGGTTTTTCTAGGGAGGCAGCATTGTGTAGTGGTAAAACATGTGAATCAGCACTGGAACCAGGCTACCTAGGCCCAAATCCCAGCTCTGCTATATACCATCTATGACCTTGGGAAACATAAATGCTCTGTGCCTCAGCTGCTGCTTCTGTAAAACATGGATAATAGTACCTGCCTCTTAGGATTGTTGTAATAAACAAGTTAAAATATTTAAAGATCTTGAAATGTCGCCTGATGTATAGTAAGTTCTGTATAACTACAAGCTATTATTATTTCTTCATTTTCCTGCCTCTTCTGGCCTTCCAAATTTATAGTCCACTTGACATTCTTGGCTTTCAACTCTCCTACTTTGATTTGTAGTCTCTTTCCTGACATTGCATTTTCTTGGCCTGCTCTTTTGGTAATCGACTCTCAATTAGGCACAGCTCTAGAACCTGTGTAACTTGCCTGCCCTTGTGAGAAGCTGTGACTGATTTTGGCCTGGTGTTTCAGGCACCAGAAAGAATTGTGCTTTTCTGAGTCTTCCTGACTTGGACCCCAGAGGAGTTCAACCAGTCATTCTCTTAGAGATCTGTTACCTGTGGGAAAGAAGGGATTCTTCTCCACAAAAGCATTCAAAATTCTTGAGCATATCTGTTTTTTGGAGGTATGCGGACCCTGTCACCAGATATGGGAGATGCTAACTCTACCCCAAAAGCTCATTTAGAAGATCTCTTCCAGCTACCAGGATTTTTGAAACAGTAGAGGACTTCTGGAGGAAGTACAGCCACAATGTTCCTTAGAAGTGAGGATGGCGAGACTTCGTCTCACATATTTCAGATGTGTTATCAGGTGAGACTAGATCCTGGACAAGGACATCATGCTTGGTTAAGTAGAGGGTCAGTGAAAAAAAGGAAGATCCTCGACGAGATGGATTGACACAGTGGTTGCAACAATGGGCTCAAACATGGCAGAAATCGTGAAGATGGCACAGGACTGGGCACTGTTTCATTCTGTTGTACGTAGGGTCACTGTGAGTCAGAACCGATTGGATGGCACCTAAAAAAAAAAAATTTTTTTTTTTTTTTTTTTTAACAACAACAACAGAGGACTTTACAATTTTCTAAAAGACTGCTCAGTTTTCAGTTGAGGCAGAGCCAGTAGTGCTCTTGGTTTTCTGCCATGTTGGCAAGAAATAAATGGCCCTCTTACAGTGAAGGAGACCTCAGCATGAAAACTTAGAGGGATTCTTCCTAATTGACCTGCAGTGTTAACAGCATGGTGGGGGTGGCAGCTAGGTTTCGGTACCTAGTAAGTTGAAGTAGTCTTGAATCCACCCTTACTTAGTCTAGGGATTTAAGGCAGCCATCCCTTATCTAATGTTGGCAATAAAAGCCATGTGCGTTCAGAGGACAGATCTTTATGATCAGACTCCCTTATCTTGAATCCCTGATTTACCTTGCTGACTTTGGGCAAGTTATAATCTCTCTGTGGCCCAGTTTCTCCTTTGTAAATGGAGATAATTCCTGCTTTACAGGGTTGTTACGAAGATTCAGTTGAAATACATGTATGTAGAGCACTTTGCATAGTACCTGGCTCAATAAGTGTTAGTTACCATATCTACACCAGGCTGGTATATTCGCTCTTGAAATAGAAACCTAGCTTCTGGACATTAAAAAACATGTGGGTGGATCTGTCTTATTTGTGAAAATGATGAGTGGGAAGCCTTACCAAAATTACTTCAGCCTAAATTTGATTACCATGTATAGACACACACATGCACACATGTATACATACAGTATGATACATATATACATACTTGTGCTCATGTTAAACCTGTTTAATCACTCCCTGAGAGTTCTGGGAATCACAATGAAATGTCACATTGCAGGGACTTTAATTCCTTCTGTAAACTCAGGTTGACCAAAATAAAGACTTTTCCAGGTCAGGTAAAGACAGTCTCTGCATTGCCTCTGCTGGGGTCTGAGGAATGCCATCCTTTCTTAGATCAGCAGTTTACAGATTTCATTGAGCCTGACAGTCACTGGGAAGTGTGTTAAAAATGCAAGTTCCCAGATCTCATCACTGAAGATTTTATTCAAGAGATCTGAGTAGGGGCTTGAGAATTTTCTTCACTAGGTATCCCAAGTAATTCTGATTGCAAGGGTTTTATAAGACCACATTTTAATAACATTGTTATTTCATAACCCCAACCCCAGTCTGAATGGCTTGGAGCTGTGTGATCTGCAGTTATCTGTGCTTAGAAAACGCTCAGAAAATTACCTCTTCAGCCAGTTCAAGGTTGAATTTCAAGGAGTGCTAGGAAAAAAAAAAAAAAATTTTTTTTTCTTTTAGGGCAACTAGCCTTCAACCCATGTTTATTTCATCCCTGTTTTTCTTTCTACTTAAACCTATTTCTGCTCTGTCCTTCCCATTTAAAACTTTTATATCCTAATTGATTTTCCTGTCTACTTGTTCTGTCAATTATTGAGAGAGGGACGTTGAAGTCTCCAACCATGATTGTGGCTTTATTTTTAATTTTGTTTTTTGCTTCATGTATTTTGAATCTTATTAGGTACACACATTTAGAATTGTTATATCCTTTTGATGAAGTAAGGCCTTTATCATTTTGAAATACCCGTCTTTATCCCTGATAATATTCCTTGTACCGAAGTATCCTTTGTCTTTGTCTTAGTGATCTAGTGCTGCCGTGACAGAAATACCACAAGTGGTTGGCTTTAACAGAGAAATGTATTTTCTCAGTCTAGTAGGCTAGAGGAAACCCTGGTGGCATAGTGGTTAAGTGCCACGGCTGCTAACCAAAGGGTCAGCAGTTCAGATCCGCCAGGCGCTCCTGGAAACTCTATGGGGCAGTTCTATCCTGTCCTATAGGGTCACTATGAGTCGGAATCTACTCGATGTCACTGGGTTTGGTTTTTTTGGTTAGTAGGCTAGAAGTCCAGATTCAGGGCATCAGCTCCAGGTAGAAGGCTTTCTATTTCGGTTCTCGAGGAAGATCCTTGTCATCAATCTTCCTGTGATCTGGGAGCATCTCAGCACAGGAACCTCAGGTCCAAAGGATGCACTCTGCTCCTGGCACTGCTTTCTTGGTGGTATGAGGGCCCCCTTCTCTGCTTGCTTCCCTTTCCTTTTTCTCTCTTGAGAGATAGATGGTGCAGGCTGCTAACTGAAAGGTTGGTGGTTGGAACCCACCAAGCAGCTCCATGGGAGAAAGATGTGGGAGTCCACGTCCATAAAGTTTACAGCCTTG
This sequence comes from Loxodonta africana, assembly GCF_030014295.1. Taxonomy (NCBI): domain Eukaryota; kingdom Metazoa; phylum Chordata; class Mammalia; order Proboscidea; family Elephantidae; genus Loxodonta; species Loxodonta africana. Next base: position 65,036,565 of record NC_087351.1, on the reverse strand, counting down.
GAAACCCTGTGGGGCAGTTCTACTCTGTACTGTTGGGTCACTATGAGTCGTAAGCAACTCATCGGCAAATGGGGTTTGGTTTTTTGGTTAATCTATTATTGATATCATTTGGTATATTTTTCATTTATGATACTGTATTTCTAAGTCCAATTTAGGTATTCTTTAATATCTTACATTTCTCTCCTTACGATGTTCGTGTTTTCCTCTACCTTCTTAAATTAGTGAATATAATATTTGTGTTAACATCTTTCTCTGCTAAATTTACTATCTCTGTTGTTTCTGGGTCTGTTTCTATTGATTGACTTTTCTCTTGGTTCTGAATTATATTATCTTGCTTCTTTGAATGCCTGGTAATTTGTTTGATGTCAAGCATTGGAAAATTTTTGTTGTGTGCTGGATTTTATAGTATTTCTTTAACGTTGTTATAATTTGTTCTAATATACAATTAAGTTACTTGAAATCAACTTTTTAGACTTTATTTTAAACTTTGTTAGGGTGAGTCCAGAGCAGCCTTTAGCCTGGGGATAATTTATCTCCACTACTGAGGCAATATGGAGTCCCTGGGTGGCCAAAACACCTAAGCACTCAGCTGCTAAATGAAAGATTGGCAGTTCAAACCCACCCAGAGGTGCCTCAGAAGAAAAGCCTGGCAATCTGCTTCTGAAAGATCACAGCCATGAAAAACCAATGGAGCGCAGTTCTGTTCTGTAATGAGTCTGAATCAGCCTGACAGCAACTGGTTGGTTCTGTGTGTGTGTGTGCGTGTGTGTGTGCGTGCGCGCGTTTTAACTGAAGGAATGCCTTTATGAGGGCATCACTCAATGCCCTGTGGGTTAGGTCCTTATATTCTGGCTGATTGGAACACAAACTGTTCTCTGCCTTATATGAACTCTGACTCAGCCTTATATGAGCTCTGGAGATTGTTCCACCTATTGCTTTTTGGTGGTTCTTTCCCTGGCCTTGGGTAGTTTTTTCCCACACGTGTATAGATTATTACTCAGCAAAAGGCTCAGGGAAGCCCCTCTAGTAATCTCTGGCAATATCTCTGTACAGCCCTCTCCTTTCTAGTATTTTTCCCTACAAATTCTAGCTACTTTGGCCCCCCTAAACTCTGAGCTTTGTTTTGCAACTTAGCAAAACTGCCAGACTTGGTATAGGTTCCCCTTCCCTGCATTGCAGCCTGGAAACTCCAAGGCACTAAGCTGGGGCAATATTAGGGGTTTTCTGAGGGACTGCTGTCTTCTGCTGCCTGTTCTGCAGTGTCTAAAAATCACTGAATTATATTTCGTCTGAGTTTCTAGTTGTTTAAGGTAAATTCAGTGAGTCCAGTACCTATTACTCCATCATAGCTAGAAGTGGAAGTTAGTCCTTCCAATTTAGCAAACTGGTTTACTCTCTCCACCATTGGTCTTTCTTACCAAGCTGATATGGATCAAGTAGTTACTTATTACACAGTTGTTGTTAGGTGTCATTATGAGTGGATTTCAACTCATAGGGACCCCCTTGTGACAGAGGAGAACTACCCCATAGGGTTTTCTTGGCAGTAATCTTTACTGAAGCATATTGCCAGCTCTTTCCCTCCTCCACCTTCCTACGCCCCCGCTTCCCTGACTGCAGAGCTGCTGGGTAGGTTCGAACCACCAACCTTTCAGTTAGCAGCTACACCACTAGGGCTCCTTTTACTACACAGAGTGTATATTTGAAATGTTTCTTTAGCTATAGGGTGGAAGTAATTGTTAGACTTACACAGATGTCAAAACTGTCTGCTGAAATAATGCCTGTGGCCACTTCTCCCAATTGCTGCATTTGATTTCTCATGCTCCCTGTTGTTGTTAGTTGCCATTGAGTTGGCTCTGACTAATGGCAGCTAACAAAATGTTGCCTGGTCCTGCACCATCTTCATGATCTTTGATATGTTTGAACCATTGTGTGTCAGTCCATCTTATTGAAGGTTTCCCTTGTTTTTGCCGACCCTCTACTTTACCAAACATAGTGTCCTTATCTAGGGATTGGTCTTTACTGCTGATGTGTCCAAAGTAACCAGGTGAAGTTTTGCCATCCTTGCTTCTAAGAAACATTCCGCTTTCATTTGGTTTTATTTCTTCTAAGACTAATTTATTTGTTTTTCTGGCAGTCCATGGTATATTCAGTATTCTTCATCAATACTGCAGTTCAAATGCATCAGTTATCTTCTGTCTTCTTTTTTCATTGTCGAGCTTTCGTATGCATATGAGGTGATTGAAAAGACCATGGCTTGGGTCAGGTGAAACTTAATCATCAAAGTGACATCTTTGCTTTTTAAAGAGGTCTCTTAAAACAGATTTTCCCAGTGCAGTATGCCGTTTGATTTCTTGACTGCTGTTTCCATGAGTGTTGATTGTTGATCCAGGTAGAATGAAATTCTTGACAACTTCAATATTTTCTCCATTTATCATGATGTTGCTTATTGGTCCACTTACAAGGACTTCTTTTTTCTTTACATTCAGGCATAATCTGTTTGGAAAGCTCTGTAGTCTTTTACTTTCCTCAGTAAGTGTTTCAAGTTTTTATTTTCAGCAAGCAAAATTGTGTCATCTGTATCTTGCAAGTTATTAGTGTTATGGATGGAGTTGTATCCCCTGACCTCTATACTCGTGAATGTAATCCTGTTCGGAAATAGAATTTTTGCTGTTATGTTAATGAGGCCACATCAGTATAGGGTGTGGCCTAAATCTGATCACTTCTGAGTGACACAAAGAGCAGCCTATACACAGACAAGGCAGCACAAACTAGGGAAATACATGTGAGGATTGACAGCGCCATGTCTAGAAGCTAAGACATGGCTCTTCCCCCAGAGGCAACAGGGAGAGTCTTCACCTATAGCCAGTGCCATAAATTCTGATTTGTAGTCTCCTAAACTGTGAGACTGAGAAAATAAATTTCTGTTCTCTAAAGCTACCCACTTGTGGTATTTCTTTTACAGCAGCACTAGGACACTAAGACAGTGAGTCTTCCTCCAGTTTTAATGCTGCATTCTTCACATAGGCTGGCTTCTCGCAGTAGTTGTTCAGCATACAGATTTAATAGATATGGTGAAAGGATACAGCCCTGCCACATATCTTTTCTGATTTTGAACCACACAGCATCACCGTGTTCCTGTTCAAACAGCTGCCCCTGGATCTATGTGCAGGTTCCACATGAGCATAATTAAGTGTTCTGGGATTCCCATTCTTCATATTGTTAACATAATTTATGATCTACACAGTCAAATGCCTTCTCACAGTTGATAAAACACAGGTAAATACCTTTGTGGTATTCTCTGCTTTTAGCCAAGACCCACCCGACAATGATGTCCTTCATTCCATATCCTCTTCTGAATCCAGCTTGAATTTCTGGAAGTTCCCTGTTGATGTACAGCTGCAGTTGTTTTTGAATTATCTTCAGCAAAATTTTGTTAGCATGTGACATTAATGATATTGTCCAGTAATTCCGACATTCTGTTTGATCACCTTTCTTTGTAATGGGCACAAATATGGATCTCTTTCAGTCAGTTGACCAGGTAGCTCTCTTTCAGATTTCTTGACATAGACAAGTAAGTGCTTCCAGCGTTGCATGTCTTTATCGAAGTATTTCAATTGGCATTCCATCAGTTCCTGGAGCCTTGTTTTTCACCAGTGCAGCTTGAACTTTTTCCTTCAGTACTAGCAGTTCTTAATCATATGCTGCCTCCTGAAATGGTTGAACACTGACCAGTTCTTTGTGATACAGTTACTCTGTATTCCTTCCATCTTCTTTTGATGCTTTCTGTGTCATTCAAATTTTTTTCCATAGAATTCTTCAATATTGCAACTCAAGACTTGAATTTTTTCTTCAGTTCTTTCAGCTTGATAAATGCCAAGCGTGTTCTTCCCTCTTGGTTGTCTAACTCCAGGTCTTTACACATTTTAGTACAATGCTTTACTTGGTCTTCTGGAGCCACCCTTTGAAATCTTTTGTTTTGCTCTTTTACTTCATCATTTCTTCCATTTACTTTAGCTACTGTGCCCTTAAGAGCATGTTTCAGAGTCTCTTCTGACATCCATTTTAGTCCTTTTTCCCTTTCCTGTCTTTTTAATGACCTTTTACCTTCATGTATTGTGTCTTTGATGTCATCCCACATCTCTTCGGGTCTTTGGTCATTATTGTTCATTGCATCAGATCTGTTCTTGAGATGGCCTCTAAATTCAGGCAGGATGTATTCAAGGTCATACATTGGCTCTTGTGAACTTACTCTGATTTTCTTCAGCTTCAATTTAAACTTGCGCATGAGCAGTTGATGGTCTCATCCACACTTGGCCCCTGAATTTGTCATGACTGATGATTTTGAGCTCCTCCATTGCCTTTTTCCACAGACGTAGCCTATTTCGTGCCTGCTATCCATCTGGCCATGTGCACATGTATAGTCATCACTTGTGTTGTTGGAAAAAAGTATTTCTGATGACTAAGTCTTTGGTCTTGCAGAATTCTATCTCCAGCATCTTTTTTACCAAGGCCATGTTTTCCAACTATTGGTCCTTTGTCTTCATTCTAACTTTTGCATTCCAATCACCAGTAATTATCAATGCATCTTGACTGCATGTTCGAGCAATTACAGACCACAGCAGTTTATAAAAATTTTCTGTTTCTTCATCTTTGGCATTCGTGGTTGGTGTGTAAATTTGAATAATGGTTGTACTCGCTGGTCTTTCTTGTAGGCATGTGGATGTTAACGTATCACTGACAGCATTGTATTTCAGGATAAATCTCAAAATGTTCTTTTTAACTCTGAGTGCAATACCATTCCTCTTCAATTTGTATGATTATTGGATTAAAAACGGCCAATACCAGTCCATTTCAGCTCACTAATGCTTAGGATATCAATCTTCCAGCGTTCCATTTCATTTTTGACGACTTCCAATTTTCTTTGATTTATGCTTTGTACATTCCATGTTCTGATTACTGATAGGTGTTTGTAGCTGTTACTTTTCATTTTGAGTCATGCCATATCAGCAAGTGAAGGTCCCGAGGGCTTTACTCCATCCACATCATTAAGGTCGACTCTACCTGGAGGAGACAATTCTTCCCCCAGGTATGTTTTGAGTGCTTTTCAACCTGAGGGGCTCAGCGCTATATTGGACAGTGTTCTGCTGCTATTCATAAGATTTTCATTGGCTAATTTTGGGGAGTAAATCTCCAGATTTTTATTCCTAGTCTGTCTTAGTCTGGAAGCTCCACTGAAACCTGTCTATTATGGGTGACACTACTGGTAGGTGAAATACTGGTGGCATATTTTCCAGGATTATAGCAACACGCATGTCACCACAATACTGACAGGTGGTGGCATGCTCCCTAGTCTCCCCCTTTTTATGTCTTATTTTTCACAACTCAGATGTAAAAACCAGCTCTTAAAGATCTTGTTTTCACACCAAAGGACCTACCTTTTACTGATAACACCAGAAAGTAAATCAAAGCACTGGGTTAACTTCCAGTCACAGTGTGCCTGGAGTGGTCTCATCATCAGGTCTTAGTGTATAATTATTTTTTGGTTCTCTGGGTCTGCTTCTCCTCTGTCACGCTGTGAAGTTTTTCATATTGGAAGAGGTGGCAGGAAAAAGGAGGTTTAATTAAGCCAAATAAATGGCTGAGGGCTCTACAAGATTCTCTTAAAACCAGGTGTAATTACTGCATGTGGTTTTAGAAACTTTAAAAAATATTCCACATTGTGGAACAGTGCCATAACTTGGAAATACGGTATCTCACTAGTCCCCATCATAACCCAACAGCGAGACAGAATAGCCTCATGTTAGAGATGATAAACAAGCTCAGAGAGGTTAAGGTATAGATGAGATTAGAGCCTCAGGCTTCTGGATCCTTAACCAGTTCTTTTTCTGCTGTATACTACCTGTGACCTCACAGCAGATATGAAGGTACCCTATATCTTATTTTGTAACCTATGTAAGATTTCCTTGTTTGCTTTTACTGCCACTTGTTCCTCCTGTTTGATGATTTTCTAAATATATTCCTCAAATAAGCTTCTTGTCACTTTGGTCTTAGGAGTTTCTTAAATGTTTTCCTCAGCTTCTTTTTTTGCACGTGTTCAAGCTTTTGCTTCTATTTTTGTTAGCATTCTGAATTTTGCCTACACAAAACTTTTTCTCCATGTGTTCCTTGGTTTTTTTGTTTGTTTGTTTTTAAGGCTTTAGTTTTGATTTTGAACCCAACTTAGAGCTTAAATTGTAAGAGATGGTTATATTTCTTTCATAGGTAGTTAATCCTCCTGACGAGTAACTGGTTTGGCAGTTTCTGTTTGTTTGCCATCTTCCTAAGCTTTGTATTTCTCTTTTGTAATGTAAGTTGTTTTCATTCTCTCTATATCTTTTTTAAATTTGGAAGGTCACATTTTATTGCTTTCATGCGACAAATATTTACCTAGTCTGTACTAGGTAAAGGAAGGGAGTGATCACCTCTACCTAGAGTTTACAAAAATCTTTCCAGAGAAATTAATGCTTGAGTTGGATCTTAAGTCATTATTGCAGAGGAAATGGCATGTTTAAAGGCACAAAGGAGGATAATGCACTCAGAGGACTCAAGAGGTTCTGTTTGGCAGGAGCATTGGGAATAAGGTTAAAAAAAAAAAGGGTAGAAGATGGATCAGAACATGCCATTTCATACTGAAAATTTAAACTTTATCCTATGAGGAAAAAGCATCAGAAAGTATAAAATGGGGGAAATGACTTTATCAGATTTGCATTTCTAGAGTTTTACCCTGGCAACACGGTAGAATATAAATGGAAAGCTGGGAAAGTGAGACAGTGACAGGGAAACTAGTTTTAGGGTGTTACTGCAGTATGCGAACTCAGAAACAATTAGGGTCTGGGGTGGTACTATGGTTATTGGAAGGGTGGAAGAAGATGTTAAGGAAACAGAATGTACCATATCAGTTCAGTATGAGTAAGGGGAAGGGTAGTCTAGGTTATCTCCAATGGTTTTGACTTGGG